>NC_143013.1:249767403-250367403 GCF_055824585.1 Amblyomma mixtum
GAAGAGGAAAGGCAGGGAGGTTAACCGGAAGAATAGTCGGTTTGCTACCCTACACGGGGGAAAAGGAGTGAGGGAATAAAAAAATGAAAGAGAAAGGGGAGTAACAGAAAATTGGAGACACTCTAAAAAGTCAGCGTTCGGTGAAGTCACAACCTATCGTGCCGGCCAGAAGTCCGCAAGAAGCTTAGCAATGCCTTGGAGGCTTTCAACCGAAGAACATTTCTGGATAAGTGCCTGGTAAACGACGCTTCCCACCAAACCCATCAAAAAAAATATTCCAGAGAGAAATCGTGTGCTTCCTTGTCCTTCACAGAATGAAATCAGCTCACTCTTCGTAGCTATACTAGGACAACTTTATATGCTATACAGTGCAATCTACAATCGTGAAACGTCTACTTCATAACTGTAGGCCTCTGGTTACGCGCCTCGGGCTGCGTAACCACAGCTTATATCACTTCACATTCGCAAAACATTTCCGCTTCAGCAGTGCACTGGTACACTTTACTTACCTGAGCAGAGAGGCGTTATAGATAGCTTTATTGGGTAGCTTTCTGCTAAGAGAGAGGCTGACGTACTCTAGAAAGGACATATGCTGGGTCCTAGTCTGCAAGAAAATGAAGCTTTGGCACTCTAACTTTTTCAAGCATTTCTGCATTCTCAAGTATGCATGTGCTATCCCCACAACCTTCCTGCAGGGCCTGTCAATACGTTCCTGTCCTGGGGCGCATTCGTGCCACTGAGCAAGCTCTCATACGGCGTCTACCTGATCCACGTTCCGTTCATCGAGCTTCTCCTGCACGCATCTAGGGAACGCTTATTCTGGTCCAAATTCAATACAGTAAGTATTGGTCTCCTTTCAAAACAGTCGCTGGCCTCTAAAGGCTTTCCGCACTTGATGATACTTCCCACGGTCACATTCACCCATGTACTGATTAATAGCTATGGCTCGGAAGAAGATGACGATGACGAAAAACTTTTATTGGTACAGGAATTGCACCAACTCTTAAGGGGCCGGCCTTCACAAACACTAGTTTGGGTCTGTACCCCACTGGCGTCGGCCGCTGCCCGGGTGCGCTCAACCAGGGCCTTTGAGGCTTTAGGTCAGAACAGCCAAGCAAGGTCGCCTCCAAGTCCCCCCCTGGTGGAGTTGGGGTGAGGGAAGATATCGGGGTTGGAGCGGCAGGCCTACACCATGTGGTAGATGTCCGGAGTCTTCTGCGCACAGTACGTACAGCTGTCCGAGAAAGAAGGGCCGAAGTTTTCAGGAGTTGCCGGGCACAGCCAAGTATTCGAATAAAGGCGAAGCAGAAGCAGCTCCTCTGTCTTTTGGAGAGACCTTAATACGGGCGGGGATAAAGGCCGTGTGATATGATAGAATAAAACAATGTACTTGAACGAGTAAGCCAGAGTGAATTCGAGTTCTTTATCTTCGGGGTCGGAGGGGGATTTCCAGTGAGAGAGTGTGCTGGCGGCGGCGGCAGCTTCCTCATTTTCCTCAAAGCCCGTGTAAGCAGGAGCCCAAACGATACGCCGGTGAGCGGGGTCCCCGGTATAGATGCTGTTTTGGAGAAGGTGGTAGGCTCGGTACGGTACCCAGCCCTGCTCAACGTTCCGGGAGGCCCCTTGCGAGTCGGAAAAAAATTGTTTTCGAAGTGGGATGCCAAAGAAATGGCGACCTCATGCACGTGTGTTATATCACGGCCTCGGGAAGTAAGGTTGTTCACTGTTTTGGATTGGTGGACGCCTGCGGCCGTGTACCATCCCCCATGGAGCAGGCCGGAGGCATCCACGTAGAATACGCGGGGTTTCGATGCGTAGTGGCGAGCCAGGGCTTCCGCCCGCTCGAAGCGCCGGCCATTATGGTCGTCACAGGTCATGCTCGCGGGAAGAGGGCGCACGTGAAGGGCGTATCTCAATTGGGATGGAATACGTACGCGCTCTTCCATCAGAGTGGTGTGCTGGATGTGTGGTCGGGCAAGAGGGCGGCGACGCGACGATGTCTTCGAGAGACGTGTGTATTGATTGGTCAAGTGGGCTCCCCGAAGCTCCCGAAATGTGTTCACCATGCCCAGCTCGAAGAGTCGCTGGTTGGAGGTATTCGCGGGTAGGTTAAGGGCCCGCTTAATAGTTTTGTGGAGGATTACTTCAAGTGATTCCTCGTCTTGCTTCCGTAGGTGCAGGTACGGAGTGGAATATAGAATTCGGCTGGTTGCAAATGCATGCGCCAGCCGCAAGGCGTCCATCCATCGCAACCCCGCTCGCTTGTTAGAAAACCGGCGGTCCATACGGCCCACCTGGTTCCCCACCTTACAGAGTTTGGCCAATGCCGTTTCTCATTATCTGTGTTGATGTATAAAGAGCCACAGTATGTACGCGGACTACGATATTTTCAGAGATTGGACCTGTCGCAAGAGACAATGCAATTTTGGCTGTGCACTTTTGGCGAGGGGCGTATGAGCACAAATGCAGACCTTTAGGGGGAAACACTGGAGGCCGTAGCGGCGAGCATAACGGTCCGCTACGGTCGCCGCCTCCTGCAGGTTGGCTTCAATGTGTGCCAGGGAGCCCTGTGTGGCCCATATGGTGATGTCATCGGCGTACAGCGTATGCTGCACACCGGCGACAGCGCCCAGCAGGGCCGGTAGATGCATCACAGCCAGATTGAATAAGAGGACAGAGAGCATCGCGCCCTGTGGTGTACCCCTGGTTCCTAAATGAAAGGACAATGTTCCTTATCCTAAATTCGAATGTAAAATTTTCGGTCGGCCAAGAACTGGTGGCTGTCTTGAAAGGCGTATCTGCCGCAGTTAGTTTGAGAGAGGTGGGTGAGAATGATCTCCTGGGTAGCGTTGTCCAATGCTCCCTTCAAATACAAGGAGAGTGTCATTGTGGGGGCATTCGACGGGGTCGAGGGTGGCCCTATGGAGTTGTAGCAGGACATCCTGTGTAGATCGGTGTGGGTGAAACCCGAACATGGTGTAAAAGGTGTTAGTATTCAATGAACTCGAACAACCTGTAGCGTACCATTGTCTCCACGAGTTTGGTTACACAGGAAGGCAGACAGATGAGACGGAGGTTGTTCGTGTTGATGGCCTTGCCAGCTTTAGGAATGAAGGTGGCCACGGTCTTCTAGCCGATGGGGAGTGGCACTTCCCCAAGCCAGACTGATTTAATATAATCCGGTAAAGATAGCTATGCCGGGTTGGGGATGCTGGCTAACAATTTCACTAATTTTTCTCTCGTCCCGAAGACACCCAAGTCCGCGTCTCTGTCCTAATACACGCTGAGCTTATGCGTATAAAATGCGGCCAGGATTAACGTTTCCTCAGCTTAGCATGTTTGGAAAATTAACTGTGCGTGTTTTATAGGAAGTTGCATTTCTTCAGCTTCAAAAAACTCCCGCCCAACTGGCGGTGAGGCTGCATGTTGTGCTCCGCCACTAATTCACGGTGAAAGAAGTAAGCTTGCTGTAAACGCTGGTCACGGGGAGGGCAGTTGGCTAGGAAAAAGAGTTAGTTTTTGCTGGAGCCGGTTCCTACGCACTAGATTTCCTTATAAGGATCAATGTTACGGTGCAGGAACATTACCGCTGGCTGTGTTCGAAAGCAAAGAGGGGGTGTGGCTACGAGTATTTACTTTGAAATCATGATCTGTGATCATGATCATAGATGAAGAAACTAGAACACGACTTTTGGGGGGACTCTGCTGCTAAGCTCAGCCCTCGAGATACAACTAGGATTGAGCCGACAGACCAAACACGTCGGCCGGGTCCAAGGACTCCGGACAGCCGCCTAGGTGGTACGCTCACGCTTATCCTATATCTGTTGAAAAATAAAGTTTTACCCTAATACTGCGACTTATAGAAGCCAGTGCTGATATGGAAAATGGCGAATGAACAGATCTAAACAGATCTGAGTGGAAGCATTTGCGTGTTTCCAAAGTTCATAATTCCAGCTTCGGCACATTACTCGATTATTTCTTACATCGACATCAAATGGAGATAACGCCAAGAAAATGATGTATGAGGGCGGAGTTTTGGTTGGTGGGAGCAAAATCAGGCTGAAGAGAAGCCCCGTATTACTTCCGGTCCCATTTAGCTTACTCCACGGAGTAATGCAGAGAAGCAGTGGTTTGAGGCACTGGTTGGATAGACGTTTAGCCATAATGAGCGGAATGTTCTTGATGAGTCCGTCAACTGCCGCGAAATTCGGAAAGTAAGTCACTCAATTCGCCTGCGCTAATTTTCCTCTGGCACCGTGTGGTCGTCAGCAAATAGTCAAGCGAATGTTGTATTGTTATTTCAGTATTACATACCACGCTCCGTAATGGATGATGCAGATGTGCATATTTTTGCAATCAAGGCGCATTCGTAATTCCAACAAACAATACATCTTCTCTAGCGGCCTTCACCGCTGTTTTTGAGAATCTGCCTTCTGTACTTGCCATAGAGAATGACGCTACTAAAATTTATTTCCAGGTGACGCTGTTCGACTCAGTGCTAGTCTGGAGCTTCCAGCTGGCCTTCTTGTCATTCCTCGCATGCGAAGCTCCGACGGGCGCACTGGACAAGCTGCTTTTCGGCATGCTCACTGGAGGTGGAGGTTCAAGAAGGCGGGAGCTTAAACCAAACAGCAACGGAAACATTCAGAAGCCGGAGATAAAAATTGAAGACAGCGTAATTTCCCGCTGCTAACTAGTCGGCAATGAGGATAACTTGGCTTTTACTATTCCTGAGAGTGCCTCGCAGCTCTGGCTCACGTAGACGTCTTGTGCGGTTGCGTGCAACGGCCCGCAAAATGAACTGACTCTATTGTGGATATCAAGCTGCGGAGAATGCCAGGTGGGAGCGTTCTGCTCCTAGAGGACACTCCTCCTTGTTAGTGTCGTTCTTGAATTATTGCCTCCCGAACGACTGACGCACCAAGAAGGAAGATTAAAAGAAGTGCTTAACCGGCATCAAACGAAAACAGCGACATCAAAGCGATGGTGCAAACAAGAGAGGGTTTTCATTAGACCTATGCTCCGCAACAGACTCACAGCTCAACACAGCTGAAGGGGACAACAACAGAATGCAGCGCTGGTGTGCATTGTATATAGTGAGACAAGACCATTCTTGGTTCAAAAGGGATATATCAGCGCAGCTCCAGGCGTCGCTACCACTGACAACCAGCACCGCCAGTTTCAATGTCTGAAGATTTAGTGCCGGTGTGCAGTCACCGCAGAATAAAGAAAGGCGCTTCTCCTGTAGGAACTGCAAAGAAAATCCCGGTGGCTGGCCCTGACCGCTAGTACCTTCAAGTTCCCATCTGAGCAACACCCTCCACCGACAGAGCTCAAGCAAAGCTCTTCTGCGGGCAGTTCTCGTGGCCCTCAGCACGCATCATCGCCACAATAACAGCCATGATTGTGCCTCTCTCTTCCGGAGAGCAAGGACTGCGTCATACATGCGCAATGCCCTTGCGTCGGGCTGCATTTGTGTGTCCCCACAAGACGAAAGACACGTTGGCCTGCATGACCACATGGCGGAACGCTTAGCATACTGGGTAGATGCGTGAAGTACCTAACTCCTGACCTAGAACTGATAAGGGTGCTAATAAGGTGCTGCGCAGAAATATAAGAGCAAGGATGAAGAACATAATGTTAGGCTTAGCGCGTTGTGCCAAGATATCGTTTTTTCTTAACAAATTTCATTACTGTAGCAGTAATTGATTAACAAATCAAGATGTTACACCTGCCAAGCTTTTTCTTTGATGGGGTGTGAAGAGGAGCTGCATAAACTATGCCTCGGAAATCGCTCTCGGCAAATGGAGCGTAAAGTGGAGCACTGAAATTAAGGACGAGAACGCCAATGGTAGCTGAACTTTTGTGCAGTGTCAAGAATCCATTGGTGTTCATATTTTCAGTTGTCATTGTGTGTATGAGACCGTGAATGCGTACGTGCAAGTGACTGCAGACTTTGCGATGAACAAGAAAGGAGTACCATCATATTTTCATCTGTATTTCAAATGGATGGGAACGTTCGGATACAAGGTCTTCATTAAAGTTCATAAATCACTTCAAAGTTCTGCTCTTTTGTGTCCTCAAGGCTTCAAGATTCCATACCAGTTTCTTTTGCAAGCTTTCAAAGCCCGTTTCAAAAGTTTCCTACCAACATCTGTTTATAGCTTGGCTAATTGGGCACTTATCGTTATCTATGTGTTTTGCATGACATATCCTTCGGCACAAAGTTCGTTGCACCACAGTGAATCACGCATGGAGCAGAGGTCGTCATAATACATGTGTTGTGAAAAATGTTCCAATGCAGAGATTTGTTATCCGGAGGTAGGCTGGACCCAATGAAGTGCGGAAGGAAAAGAAAAATCACAATGCTGCAACAAAAACTTTTCAGTTGCAACCTCAAGAGCTGTTATACCTTACAGGAAAAGGGTTTACGTTATAATGAAAACCAGCAGCGAACGAGAAAGTTTTCGAAACAACTCGGCATAGACCGGTTTTGCTGTGTTTCACTCAAAACAAGCTCGTTTTCTACTACTCCTCCAGTTAGGGAACCTTGAAATGAGGTTTGGATGTCTGGTAAGACCTCCAGATTGCAGTAAGTGAAACTGGTGAGTATGACTGTCTTTACAATTGGAGAAGAACGGTGAACACCAAGGGGTCGGAACTCATTGGAAACAACCACACAGTACCTGGCTGAACGCACTGCACGTGACTAGTGCTGGTGAACAGAAAAAGCATAGCGGTACACGAGGCTACCTTGTTCTCTTCATTGAGAGACTGGAGTGTTGAGGGCAATATTAGTTATGTTATTGACAATAAAACGTTGCATATGCACATAGGAAGGATATGCTTAACACCGTGGGGAGTAGCAGGCCAGGGCCATGTTACCGCCGGCTGACCTCTCCACCTTTTCCTCATTAAAATTCCTTTCTCTCTTTCTCGTGCAGATTTCGTTAACCGTAATTTATTCCTAGCACTTCTCGCGTGTGATGGTTTTTCAGGCATGCTAAGAAGGAAATAATTTTAGCGACTAATCTCTGAAAACTGTGTCCAATATTGTGCCGAACCTGCGGCGAAGCTGGCGCCACAACCAATGGTCTCCAAATTTGAATTTTCCGTCTGAAAGATCTGAGCAAAAAAAGTTGAGAAAATATAAAGAAGACAAAGTTGTAGGCTAAAATGGAACAAATAACGCAGCTTGGAAATTTAAATCACAACTCATTATCTGGTGCGATGTAGTAAAAAAAAACTTCATGAATCAGAAGATAGTTTAGAATAAAGCAGTCTGCTTTATTAGTTTTAGACATTTGCAGAGCACATCAGTGGAGCACTTCCTGAAACAAAAGTGTAATAAGGCGAAAGCCTTTAATGCGTCATACGGTCGTTAGCAGCCGTATCGGCAGAGTTGTCCGCGTTTCGGCGTCACTACTTTAAAAAAAATGTGCCAGGGCTGGGAATCGAACCAGGACCTTTGGAATTTGAAGCGGAGAGGCTACCATACCGCCGCGAAGGCTTTTTTTTTATTGCTTGGCTTTTACACATAACATTCAACAAAACAATCAATCAACAAAGCACACTAAACGCTATGTACTATCGGGGACAAAAGTGGTATACTCCACGCGAGCGGAGACGGAGCAACGGAAAACTGCGTTTCAATGCCATCTGCAGGTGGCATCTCGGACCCAGACAGCCAATCTGTGACCCTTATTATCAGCAGGCATGTCGCTTGACTCGTTTCAATGTTTCGTGCTTTTGCTCGCCAAAATGCCGAGCGGCGCCGCAGCAGTAGCCCTCTTTTCATTTTGTGTCTTGTTTTTTTCAACGCGCGTTCGAGATATGGCTTGAGAGCCGGCGCGCGCACCGTCATGATTTGATCGAATGCCCGCGCGCGCGTGGCTAACTAGTCGTGGAAGCAGCGCATTTCTGAAATATTGAAACGAGCCAAGCGACATGCCTGCTGATAATAAAGGACACGCATTGGCTATCTGGGTCCGAGATGGCGCCTGTAGATGGCGTTGCAACGCAGTTTTCTGTTGCTCCGGCTCCCGCCGCGTGGAGTATACCACTTTTGTCCCCGACAGTACATACACACGGCACTGTCGTGCTCAGCCAGCATGAATCTGGTTTGGGCATGAATAAAGGCGCTTCTAGTGAATGCGTGCGTTTCATAAATAAAATGTAAAAATATATAAAAATAAGAAAAGAAACAAAAATAAAAATAAGAAACAGGTCACAAAGATCAGAAAAAAATAAAAAAATACGAAAAATAAAAACAAACAAACAGTTCGGCAGGAAACGCTTTCACCTTGCAGCACTATAGAGAGTGAAAGTGTTTCCTGAATTTTGTAGGCAGTCTCCACCTAGTGGTCTAGATGTTCATAACTCAGACTAAGATGTAGGTACCTGCATCAGAGAGAAGGTGAAAATCATGCAACAACCGCTCGCCTGAGCGCGATGCCAAGCGTCAGTTTACTACGGGGCAAGCAGTTATGCTCTCTTCAGCTATAAATGTCTCCTTCGATATTTTTCCTTCCTGTCACCGATAGGAAGAGCGACACCTATACTTTAAAGCCTAATGAATGCCCTTCGAAATTTAGAAAGCAAGTAATTATCTTCTAGGACATACTCTAATATTCAGTGCGTGTAGACTTACTGGAAGTCTCTAAAGCGTGTGCACATAAGAAGGCTGCGTGAACATTTATCCAGTTGTGTAATGAATTTTGCGCACAGCCACAACTGCTGCGCAAGCTTAACGCCGCCGAAACGCAGTGATCTGGAGCTAAAGCATGCACAGTTACTGCTGCGTGTAGATCCACACTTCCAGTTCTGCCAGATTACGAGAACTTTGTCATTGATATTAGTCAACACTCGGGCATCACAAAGTTCTCTGTGTACAGTCGTGGGCAATACGAGAGGGAACAAAATTTGAGCATCCATTTATTGATCGCTCCGCAATTATATGTGACAATGACCTTCTTTTCTGTTCTCTATTTTTATTTTTTGCCTGGAATACCTCAATGTCATTCTCAAATTTAGTGGGGAAATAATCAGAAAATTTCCCACTTTGTGTGAACAGTTTTTCCCTCTCTTTTTTACTTACGAGAATAGGTAGCCTGGTTAGTGACATTGTGCATAAAAAAGTTACTTGATTATTTCCAATTCTGGCCGTATGCTTCAAGGCTACTAAGGATTCTTTCGAATGGAAAAATATATATAATAAATCACCTACTTTCATCGCTTGCGGTTCCTATATATAATTGTGATTTTTCCTTAGTGCAGTGAATTGTGCCAGCATACAGCCATCACTTGTAAGTCACATCGACTGTAGATACGCCACAACAACATAAGGATGATGGCCTAGCACACAGTAGACTGTAAGCAAGCCGAAGGAGCCACGGCAAAATGAAATGCGAACAGTTAAAGCGCATTAGCATCCCAGCCTTCAATGTCTAGATACGCAGAGTTATCATAAAACGAAAGCACGCTAAAAGGAACAACACCAGATAGTTATTGAATCAATACTCCATTAAACATCAATTGCCACTGAGGAATGTCCTGTACCAAATTTATCATGTAGTTTCTAAATCTGCCTATGCGGGCTCATAAAAACACGTTAACATTCCAAACGACTCTTGAAGTGTGGGGCATTTGGCGTTTGATTCCAAAACGCAGGCCGAAGACAAATTAAAATGGAAATATCAAAAGTCATCATTCTGGTGGCGTGCCAGACCCATGCCTAGCATCAGCGCCCCATTTTTTGGGGCCTCGACTCCTCAGGAGATGCAGCCTGTCCGTCGCTGCTTTTCCTGGAATTCGTGTGCACTGGCGTGCCCGTGTCGCTGCTGGACGTGTAGAAACGGGCGACCACGGGGATCCCGAGCAGCGAGTCCATCGAGGATCCGAAAGAGCTCCACGGGGTGCTGCTTGTGCCGAAAGCCTTTGCAGCAGCAGGACAACAAGAAATACCGATGTCAGACTCCCCGTGGGACCCCTGGAGTTCGACGTCAGAGCTCAAGACTATGTCTTCAAAACCAGGTCGTTTCTCAGTTTCTTTTTTTTTTTTACAGAAAAGCTGCACTAGGTTTAGAAAGCAGGGTTGTTTTTAGTTATCTGGCCCGACGGATACCACGTCCAAGCTTTTTCCGGATTAATAAATGAAAAACAACCTAATCTGAACTTTTAAAGGCGGCACAACCCTATGGCCTGTGTTTCTTTATTAACAGACATATTTACAACAAATTTTCTGTGTTTGTGCAATTTTATGTGCCTATTCGTAAACTGCAGACGTTTTTCACCTCACGCGCTGAAAAGTTTCGCCCGCTGAAAAGCTTTTTCTTTAATAAGCCAAATGAAAGACGATGATCAATGTATGCGGTGCCTCTCAAATATTTTTCAGCATATCCGCCTTTCCACTGGGCAGAAAACATCCGGTCACATCACAATTCACGCGATGACGACGTGCATGTATACGCGCGTCTGCATGAGCGCGTACTAAGAAAAAAAAAGATGCAGACACATTACAGTATTAGAAAACCCGCAGCCTGCACAAAGTAGCGAATTAGTCAGCTGAAGTGAGAAAAAAACTACTTCACCGACGGCACACCAAACACTAAGGAGCGTGAATGCAGTTGAGTGCTTGCGGTTCTAAACTTTCTGTGTAGTTTCCATAAGTCGAGTACCATAATTCCATTATGTGGAGTCAGAATAGAGTGCATAGGGTCGATATGAACATTATGGAACGCGCATATGGCACCTTACGGAATCCATATGAGGTCATGCACATTTTATAGAAGCCTCATAAAAATTTTATGGATTCTTTATAAACTCCATTCACAAAACACGTGGATATCCATATATTTTTGGATATTACATGGACTTCATATTCCAATAATTCCATACGAGCGACTCGTATGGAACGTTTCAGTAGGGACAGCACAGAAAGCGAGACGAATGATTCAGCGATCCTTTTGCGTCTAGCCTTTAATTTCTTTCGTCGTCTCCTTTGCGCTGTTTCAATATGACACGCTGCGCATTCTTGGCTAAGTTCGCAGCGTTGCTTTCCTCGTATTTCGACGGTAATTTTCTATTGACAGCAAAATGGCGTCCCTCGAGGGACCCTCTGAATATTTCACCGGTCGCAGCAGTACGTGTCCGTGCGTGGCAGCGCCACGTGTAATTTATTTTTACGCCGTTTTCTGGCTTATAATAGCTTTGTTCACCGAAAAAAATGTCGGATTAGTTATCACGTGGCGCTAACCTGTCAGTCTAGCATGACTCTAGCATTTTCATATAGCGTCTGGCATCCCTTTAGGGGACGACAAGTTATCCCACTTTCACATTACATGCCCGGCCTAGCCCATGTCTTGTCCTTGGTGTCAACTATAAAATAATTATCTCTGATTGGTTATCTCACGAGTTGTGCTCTTTTCCTTTCTTTTAGTGTACAACATTTTCTTTTCGGCAGCTTTCTGCGCTGTCCTGAATGCCAGTGCAAGTCATTTCGTTAGTTTCTATGCCCCGTATTCAAGCGCTTTTCAACCGGCAAATGGGACCTGAGATGTCATGCAAGGCTTCGCATAGGTGATGGAGCTATTGGTATTCGTTCTGACTTCCAGCATTGCTCATTGGAAATTTAGACAACAAACCTATATATTTTAGATACATTCATCAATGCATTATAAGCTCCTCGCGTTTAACACGACCTAACGACCCCTTTCTTTTGGTTTTATTTTTGATTGTTTTATTTTGACTGCGCAGGGAATGGATGCGCGCAAACCATGTAATCCTATACCAGGAAACAGTTAGTAGGGGTCGGCACAGAGTTAGGCGTTAGGAGTCGGCACAGAGTTAGGCGTTAGGGGTCGGCACAGAGTTAGGGGGACAGGGTTCAGCGGCTGGCGCACCTTAGGGTTAATAAGGAGCAAGTCGAAGAATCGCTCGCCCTGCAGTGGGCCTCGTTGTATTGATGACTCCGAGGGTGATTATGATCACGATGATGATGCTGAACGCCAATACTCTTTAACTATGGACTCACCTGGGAACTCGCCAGTGCTTGCCCGCGCGGCTCCGATTCATTCTCTCGCCTTGAGGCAGTGGCGGACGAAGTAGCAGCTTTCGAGGGGAAGACCACGTGCCTGGTGGCCACGTCGACTCTTCGCGTTATCTTGCGGCTTTTCGGGGAGGAGAGCGCAGAGCGCCGCTCCATCTTGCTGGCCGACTGTGCACACCGCATGGAGGTGGTTGTGATGTATCGTTAATTGCAACATAATCAAACTGGCGCGCTGTCACCATGTGTGCAATTCCGTGTCGACAAAATAAATTCCTTTTCAACGAGCTGTACCTTAAACATTCGCCAGTCGTTAATCCCATTTGAATAAACTAGTCATTGCCAGTTTTCAAAATTACTTGCGTTGCGACTTCGGTGCTCAGTCATTTCAAAAGCCCTGATAAATCCTTAGGTTGATCTCGTTGTATATCGTATTTTCCTTCCCCTGAGGCACTCACCTTTTTCGACAAATTTCTTAGCTTCCAAGAAGCTTCATCGGTGCCGGTTCTTAAAGTTAGAGGCCCGAACAAAATGACACGTGACAAAGCGGCGAACTCTATATTCTGCCAAGGCTAGAGGTGCGGGCGAATTGGTTCTTCAAATCTTAAAACAGCGCAAAGGATGCAGACAGTGATAATAGTTCAAACACGCTGCGCTGCATGCGTTTGTGTCCATGTGTGTCCACTCTTGCCGCTGTCCACATCCTTTGCTCTTGTCTGAAGATGTGTATTCTGTCGTTTTCCTTAAAAAACATTAGGAATGTTAAGAACATGAAGCAACTCGCAAAGCACTCAGTCGATATGAAGTTCTGCAGGATTTGAGAAATGCATGCAGTGCTGCCGAAGCTATAACAAAGCGGCTGTAAGAGCTTGCCTCGACAGTCAAGGAACTGTCGCTTTGCTGAACGCTGATGACCGGCGTCGATGTCGACAGTGGCTGCTGCTCACTCGGCGCTTCGCTGGACGACGACAGCATGTCCCGGAGGTGAGGGTACTTTCGGTACAGCTCTTCCCCGCTCAGCACCGGCCGCACGAACGACTCTTCCGGTGCGCTGCACAGGCCCCGAAGCTCGCTCATCGTGGTCATCTGGTTGGTTAGCTCCGTGGAGCGCTCGCCCCCCACAAGCAAAGAGTCTAGGTGCAAGCCGCTGCTGAACAGGTCGGTGTCGATCTGCTGGCCGGTCGTCGACTCAGTGATCTGCGACGGGTGCAGGACGGCTGTGGGCGAGCTGTACATTTGGTCGCCGAAGCTGGCCTGGGACCAGACGATGAGCGTCGCGGACTGCTTACGGCTGGCGCAGCCTGGTGCCCATGACGGCTGGTATCCCCTGCAGTTAGGAGAGACAGACTTGTACGAACTAAGGAGGACGTTATGGGGTCCCACAGTGTTTTTAGACCGTTAGCTCTAATACCCTCATTCCTCAAGGCCGCCTTAGTATGAAACACAAGGTAATTCAAGTGGGATCAGTGGATGGTATTATTGGTACCCAGATTGCGGACCACCTAATTGGAGTAAAATGTTCAGAGTTGTATCAGATTATTTAGCGCGTTACGGAGCATAAGATAACTGGTCGAATCAAAGCATAGTGTATCATAGGGATTCGCACCAACGACCTTTGGTTCCCCAAATCGTGACTACTTGAAACCTGAAACGTTCATTACGGCCAAACTAATTGACATATGACATTTGAATTGATGTCAAACGATTTGTCTTCTTGCTCTGTATACGTCGGAATCAAAAAAGTAGATATCCGGCTTTGACGGAAAATTTTACCGAATATGGCGAAGTTGGCTGATGACGCATTATTCGTTCGATATTGGTAACGCTCGATACTAGTACGCCGCCTCAGCGTTTTGCTCATTTTTTGTTTCTCGCTTAGCAGTGACTTTGTTCTTCGTAGATCGAGTCAAAGAAATGACTACCCTTACGCTACGCCGCGTAAATAGCGACACTGACCGAGTGAAAGCCTCAACTTAAGAAGTTTTTTTTTTTACTCGTCGCTTTTTTTACCATTTCCCTAATCCTTTCTAAACGAGATGCGTTTCGAAGTCTTCAGCGGCGTGCTGTTACGACGGGTGCCTCGCTGTGATAACAAACGTTACTGGATGCGCGAGGCATGCGCTTTTGCAGACGAAGTGGTCCCGTGACCTCGCTGAAACGCTAGCGTGGCCGGCAAAAGCTTCACTACCCAGACACACAGCGGGAGAGGACAAAGGTAGCGCCAGACACGTGCAGGAGGTATGTCACGTGATCGCGGACAGCCTCACTCCACTCCACATTCATTATAAATTCACATTTCATGCATCTCATACCAGCCAGAAAATAACAGTCAGAAATTATTTACAACAGTGGAATTCGCGGTAAAATCAACAATATATAGGCCCCTTTTCAACACAAAGCACAATACAGTAACATGAATGGCAACTACATCTAAGCTAGCTCCAAGAACACTATTGGGTATTTCGTGTACAGAGGTCAAAACGCATGTCTGGAACACGCTCTGAGCGTGTTTCGGGCATAACACGCGATAACTAGCGATGAGATTTGGTTAAAAATGGACTGGATGTAAACATGTGCTGTTAAACTCATAGAATTTCATCGTCATTTTTTTGCCTTCTTGGTCGCAGAGGCTTTGGGAGCTCCGGAACACACAGTTTGGTTGTTCTAGGCATGTGTTTTGCCCTCTGTACATCACCATCATCAACAACGTAGTTTCGAACTTTAGGCAAAATACAATGGACGCGTATAGAAAAACGGCCAGTAATACTCGCCCGAAGTTCTCAGCCGGGTAATTCCCACTTCAGAACCACAACATATGGACAGAACGCTTAGAAACTATGCCGACTATAGCACGAGGAGGGGAGAAGGAACTTATTATGTTTTTAATTTTTTAAATTCATCATGCAATCGTTCCTTCTATGCAGAAAAAGCCGCAAGCATAATCAAGCTTCTGCACAATCATTTTACCCCATCCCTTTAAAATTCCACCTAATTCACCGAGTAGGAGTGTGCATCTGGAAGTTCGGGCCTCTTGTCAGCGTTTACTATCGTTATTGATTATCATCATCTAAGTAAGCCTCGCAAATTAGTGTAAGGAATATCCAGAGTTCTCTTACAATAGCTCCCCTGATTAGCAGCCCGCGCGCTAACTGAGACTTCGGTAGCGTTCGATTTTTTGGGCGCTGGAACACAGACCCCACTAACCGATTTTGCACCGATTGTCTGCCTCCACCTGTTCTCTACCGGTTACCTATGTGGGCTACCTGGGTGGCCCCTATAGCTAGCAAGTGGGCCATCTAGGTCACGTGACCTTGTGACGTCATCACAACTTGCCCACAGTATTCAATGCAACCTGCCCATTGTGACAGGTGACAGTTAAATACTGAGTGATCGCGAGATGCGTCTCTTCAAGGGCAACCTGGGTCTCACTATAAATATCTCACTATAACAGTCAATATATCTGCAGGTCAACGGACAGCACTCTTGCATTTCTTTGTTATCTTTTTTTCTGCCATTAATATTGTTCCCCATTGGTTTTCTATGGCAGATTTAACTTATCGATGGGATCGACGGAAACACTTTCAAAGAATATTTTTGCTGCATATCAGAAGAATGGACCACTACTGTCAATATTTCCGTAACAGTGTCATGCAATTTTTCAACCCGGAATTTGTGTCCGAGAATATTGGACATGTTCCCGAAAAGATGCCGATGTTCTAACAAGCGCGAGTTTTTACTGAGCGTGCGCATTTCAAGAACTTAGGCTCGAGCTGAGATTCCTTGTTAGCTAAGTATATCACCTTTCTTCTTCGCTGCTATATAAACTCGCCTGCTGTTCTAGCCATCTTAGGAGCAGCGCAGTGCCGTACTGGCGACAAAACTGAAGGATAATAGGGGTCATGGGTTCTAGACGATTTACCCCAGGGTTTTTCCCAAAACTTTCTACCCAGCACACTTTGGTAAAACACGAAATATGCGGCGCCATACATAAGTAACTGACGATGTGCGTAACCGGTGACTGCAGCACATGCCTTCGCGGGTGAGTGAAACTGCCTCTTATGAACTCCATAAACTCTATAAGGAAACCCAATCCGAGCACTCTGGGTGCCTTTAAGGTCGATGCGCGAAAAGGGGAGAACTAAAATAATGCAGTGGTACTCACCTTTGGACGAAAGCGCAGATACAGAGCACGAACACGACAATTAGGAGTAAGCCCCAAAACCCCATCAGAAGACTTATCCAGGAGGCTGCGGGAGCTGCGGGGCATGAAAGAGGCATGAAACTGTAAGCATTGAGAATGTGCAGCTCTCGTATCTACTGAACTACTTTGCAGTGAATTCCCAGTATCAGCGATAAGTAACTCCGTAGGGTAATGGTAAACAACTTGGGGCATGACTCGTTATTGTCAGTGTCAGGGAACTAACATAAGAGGCGATTTACTGACGGAGCTCATAGCCTAGTTTGTTGGTTGGAGTGATACTGAGACTGGCTCCTCCTGTGCACAGTCACTCTCTTTATCGAACTAAAATTAAAAAAGCGGAATGTAAAGGAGACAACGGCAGAATAGAACACCGTGAATCCTGATCTCAGCGCCAGAACAAAAGGACGAAAAAAGGATGTAGACACAAGGACGCCACGACAGTAACTCTTTCTCCCTCGCATCTACGGCTCGTAGTGTGACAGGTTAGAGCACTCGGCAACTGGGCCAGAGTACCCAGGGTTCGAACCCAGCAGCGGTGGCAGCATTTCGGTTGAGGCGAAAAGTAAAAGGCGCTCATGTGCTTTGCGATGTCCGCGCACATTAAAAACACCCACGGGGTCAAAATTATTTCGGAGTCTTCCACTACGGCACCTCTTTTCTCTCTTTTTTCTTTCGCTCCTCCTTTCCTCCATTTTCCCACGGCGTGGTTGAGGGGTCCACACGAGGAGTAAGACAGTTACTGCGTACTATTTCCTCAAAAACAAATTTAAGTTTTTTTTGTATGCTGTGCAGCAAGCAATCAAACAATCTAGCAGTGTTCTTTAAGAAATAAAACGCCGCAGAGGCACGTCTACCAGTGTCGTAGATGGCGGAGCAGTTTCGGTCGCCCAAGGGTCCAAACCCCGGCGGACAGCTGCACCGGCTGGCAATGCACAGGGCTGAGGACGAGCAGTTGGCATCGTCGGAACACGCCTCACCCAATGGCCTTGGGTAGAACACACCGGCTTCTGGGGCGAACATGGGCCGCACTAACACGGGGAAAAATATGCACGCAACGATGTAACACCTTTAGATGCGCACTACCCCGAAGGGGATTGAATGACGTAGAGGCGCAAGTTGTCATGTCCCACATTTATTTTTATCCTCCAAACCGTTAACACAATTTGTCATCAGGTGGCGAGGAAGATGCAGATACGGTTCGCCAAAAAACACAGCAAATAAAGCCCCCGAAGACGATAGTTACAAGACAATAAATTATCACTGTAACGAGAGATTGTTGCTGCCAACTACATCCATTATTGTACTTTTGAGACGGCTAAGTTCTTGGTCCAAGGGGTCCATATGTTTCTTCTAATAAAAATGAATGGATTTTTCACGTGTGTCGTTGCAAAGTCCATCGTCTGCCATCGATTCGATGGACGGGCAGGCAGGCGCAGTGGCGGTTGGAGCAGGTCACGTTTGGGTCGACTGCCACACATTGCATCGTTATGTTGCAAACGGTGAGAGAAAAGCCTGGAGAGGGTTTTCACCCGCTCAGGCGCTGATAGAAATTGTGCAGTATAGATGGTAAAGCGTGAATGCGCTCATATCATCTCAACTTACTCTCGGCTGCGGTGATGTTGGCCATTTCTTTGATGGCCGAGGCTTGTACGTGGGCGGAAGCTGCCAGCAGGAGCCATGAAAGAAAGGGAAGGCCAGTTGTGAACTAAACGTTGTCAGTATGTACGTTGTATACATAGGAAAGCAAAACACATCTTGCATACAAAACTTATCATGATTCATCGTCATTATCACCAGCTTAAGCCCCCCGCAGGACAGAACAAATGTCCTTCCTAATTGTTTCCAATACTCCGTGTCGTGCTTGATCCGCAGCCGTCCTAGATTTCCTAATCACACTTCACAGCCTAGCTGCCTGCCGCCGACAGCAATGCTTTTTTTCTCATGATATCAGCTCTGTTACCCTAAGAAATGGCAGATGCATAAAGGAGGTCGCAAGCAACTTGTACGGCAGGTTTTTAAATTCTCTATATATAACTGAGGGAGAGTGTGCCTGACTGTTCACTCAGTAAGCCTTTCCCGTGCTCCTTTGCACCTTCGTTAACGCTACCTAGTCCGTCACCGAAACTGTTCACCAGAATCATAGCGTCACCAGTTTTTTTTTCTTTGGCCAAGCATGCAAAGGCTGCACATAGATAAGATGTCAGTGTCACCTTTCACGTGGCATGTATACTCTACATCGCACCGGTATACTATGTCGTTCGAGAAGCCTTCGACAGTTCTCATGGGGCATTCGGACACGCTTCTGTGAGCAGGCTTAAGCGGTCGTCATTATTTCCGGTATAACGCACAGCGCGCAGGCGCAGTACCCGATGTGGAAATGTTCCCTCAAGCTTTAGCATACCTCCTTTTCTCTTCAATGCGGTTCGCGAAGGGAGCCAGTGGTGAAAAGCAGTCTTAATGCCGTCCACAGCGGAACCACCACCTCGCATCTCGTGAACTCTTCTTCTTCTGCTTTCTCTTGAAACATCATTAGTTGTTGTTGTTGATGTCCTCAAGAACATAATGGCGCCGACCCACTACGGGAGTTTGGCCAAGACACAGGCGGCGACTGACAGGTGCTCGAAGTGTTTTACAATAATAAATAAATAAATAAATAAATAAAAGAAAGAAACGTAGGTTTGGTGATTTAAATTAAGGAAAAGTCTTTCACCGTTCCTGGTTTCTTTATCTTTTGTTTTCCATCACGCTGACAGGCCTGACAGTAACAGCTCTTATAAGCTAAATATAAAAAAACTACTGTAACTACGAAAAGTGGGTGCATGTAACGAGGTCTGCGATGAAATGGGCGGAAGTACAGCTTTGCGTGTAAACACAGTTGCCCGAGGCTTAACGCAGGGTTTGATTGCTGGGCGGTAGCACCCGCAGTTGTTAGTCGACATGGGCTTCCTTTTGACATTTAATAACCTTACATATCATGCGTACCATAAGCTGGATCTGTAATAAGGGAGTAATTACTCATTGGCATCCACCCGAGCGCAGCCATACGGCCACAAAGGAAAGCTATACAGCTTTCTCAGAAACTTCGTAGTTAAAGAAAAATTCGTCCTGGTCCGGGGTTCGATCCCAGGACCACCGCTACACCGGAGCACTCGCTCTACGAATTGAGCTAACCAGGACTTTTTTTTTTTTCTTTCATGGTATTTATTTACATGGTTTTGTATGTATATACACACACAAAAACAACTATTTACAGAGCACCTAGGTAGGCGCTACGTGGCAGAAACATAATAGTAACATATTATAACTAAAAGGCCGGTAAAGATATACAGCGCATCAGGAGAGGAAACCAATCAGGTACAAAGTCCGATTTTTTGTAAATGTCCGTTACCTGCAGCAACATTCGGCTAAAGTGAATTCTGGGCGAAACAACAGGTTCAACGTTGCGATCTTGCATGCGCGTTTTCCAAAGACTATGAAGTCCAATCAGAAGAATCATATCATAAGGATTCGAGTCAGGTTGGGAAACAACAAGGTAGCGCACACTGTAGGAATTTAGGAGGAAATCTTTCTGTAGCGTCCTTTGCAACACATCCCAAAACAAAATCGCGTCTTTGCAGTCTATAAAACAATGTTCAATTGTTTCAGGCACATTGCACAAGCGACAGTTTACAGAAGACACAAAAATGTTTTTCCTATCGAGCCACGTCTTGACAGGTAGAGTTTCAGTGTGTAATTTATAGAAAAATGTTTTGGTGCAAGGAGAAATTGGCATTTTACGCACTCGCTTTAAAACATCATGACCCATGAGCCCAACGTAGACGGAACGATACAGTGGGGGCGGGAAGAGCATGGATATCAAATCCCTGTACAGATTTTTGCGCGAAACAGAATATAAGTACTCATTTGAAAACCGAACTGTCAAAAAACGCACGGAGGCATAAACTTCCTGCATAAAGCCTAGTAAACGGGGTCGTTCAGTAAAATTGGAAGAAACTACTAAGTTCGGAAGTAGAGTCATGAAGTTAACCTGCAAGAATGCTCTAATAATCGGAAGGGAACAAGCACGAAAAAAGAAGAAACGGGCAACCAACTGTCTCACATACAGGTGCTCTAGGCCCAGGCCTCCTGCACAAACAGGACGGCAAGCTTATGGTAGGGCGAGAGCGAATTCATCAATAACTCGAAGTGGGAACTGTGTTGTTCAAATGTTTAGGGGAATCCCCCAAGGTGGAGTAGATTAGAATAAGGGAGTAATTACTCCCTTATTACAAATCTACTCCACCTTGGGGGATTCCCCTAAACATTTCACCAACACAGTTCCCACTTCGAGTTATTGATGAATTCGCTCTCGCCCTACCATAAGCTTGCCGTCCTGGTTAGCTCAATTGGTAGAGCGACTGCTCCGGTGTAGCGGTGGTCCTGGGTTCGAACCCCGGACCAGGACGAATTTTTCTTTAACTACGAAGTTTCTGAGAAAGCTGTATAGCTTTCCTTTGTGGCCGTATGGCTGCGCTCGGGTGGATGCCAATGAGTAATTACTCCCTTATTACAAATCTACTCCACCTTGGGGGATTCCCGTAAACATTTGACCAAGCTGGATCTGCGTTCTCTTTATTTACCTTTTTGTTCCAGGCACTACTGTGACAAATGCCCTGGGGGTGCTACAAAATGGCAGTGAATGTGTGTGATAAAGCACCATCTCTGTTGGCTGCGAGACCGACCGGGAAGCCTATAACCACCTCTTTTTACGGGTAGTTGACAGTATTGTGGCGTGCCGCGTTCTTTTTTACCGTCCCAAATACTGCACGAGAAAAGTGCTGGACTCGCAACCTTCGGCCCCTTACTCTTCTAGATATTACTTTTGAGGGCATGCTCTCATCAGCTCAGAAGTGCCAAGCACAGTCCTTCGCTACACCATAGAAAAGTGTCCAAAGATCGAGAACGTCAGTAAAGCGACGATTGGGGCTAGCTGGTGTAGCATTTTATAAATTTATTTATTATTTCAGTACATACGGCAGACCCTTGTTCGGGTCTAAGCAGGACAGGCATGTATCAATAAGAGTATTTCACAAAGATGCAGAACACAATCACGAGAGAGATTCGTAAGAAAAAAGTGACAAGTGTTACAAAACTAAAACACCGCCATAACATGATTCCATTCGGATATGGTCCACGGAAAAAACGAATACTTAAAACAGTCAGCATTCGCAAAATACAGTGTTAGTGAGTGAATGTGATGATGTCGAGTATGACGGGTCGGTAACGGGGATAAATACTGAACAAGGTCCAAAAATAGCGTCTGGTTAAGCAAACAATAAAGAAAGTCAAGACGGTGTTTTTTGCGCGTTTCAATTGATTCAATTTTATTAACTGTCATAAGCTTTGGCGAGGGAGTAGTCGGTGATTTTAAACTTTGACTAACCAAACCGAACAGCTTTTCTCTGATCCCACTTTATTTTCTTAGTGTTAAGTTTAGTAAATTGTTCCCATGCTAACGAAGTATTTTCGAGCTTTTTCCTGACGTATGCGTTATATGTCTATAGTTTTACGTTAGGAGGAGAATTTCTAAGTTTATTCCTCCGCAAACATAGCTTCTAAACGTGGAAGAACATATGTTATCTACGTGTGAATTCCACGAAAGATTGTTAGTTATTGCCGAAGCGTAACCTTTTGGTCGAGTTGGTGCATGGTACCGGATAGAGAAACCAGCAGAACTGGACGCATACACAAGAGAAGGAAATCACATGGATGACGCAGGAATTATTGTTACACCTAGATATCTTTAGCTGCTAACCTCTTTTATGGCGATCTAAGAGTGTACATGTGGTTTAGTGCATTAATTTTATGCGTTATTTGGATGGAAACTGTTTTTTCAGTGTTAACCACCATAGCAATCAAGCACAACTTTTAGACTCAGGTCATGATCATTCTGATCCCCAGTACACGCAATATCACGAAATACCACGCAGTCATCAGAAAACAAGCGTATATGTGTTCCTGTGGTAACCACGTTAATAATATCATTTATATCAACCTGAAAAAGTAATGGCAAAGGCCCCAAGGCACTTCCTTGGGGCACACCAGAGGTGACTGGGAGAAAATTGGAGCGGCACCCATCGACTGAAACAAACTGCACTGTATTGGTGAGCTGGTCTGCAATCAATGGTATTAAAACATCTGGAAGATTAATGTTTTTTTTTAGTTTTTGAATGAGTTTGCATGATAGAATGCTTTGCTAAAAGTCCGTTGAGATAGCGTGCATCTGACCATTGATGTCGAATGTTTTAGGAAAAATAAGTACTACTGTAACTGCGCGACTGTCGAATAGCCCTTTCTAAAACCATGCTGAAACTCTCTTAATACAGAGTGCTCTTCAAGAAAATTATTAATATGTTTGCAATAATGCTTTCCTACATCTTACAGCATGCTGAAGTCCAATAATTTTTTCTATTTATTGATACTGCGATTTTTGACAAGACCATAGCAGGGTGGGCATTCAATGCACAATCAAACAGGCACTGGAAACAATAACACGCTTATAAGATGCTAAAATAAAATTAGAAATCAATTACACAAAAGAGTAAATCAAGAAATAGAAATGCAAAATACACGATACATATGCAACAATAGTATCATGAGGACCCCGCCACGGTGGCTCAGTGGTTACTGCGCTCGGCTACTGGCCCGAAAGACGCGGGTTCGATCCCGCCCGCAGCGGCCGAATTTCGATGGAGACGAAATTCTAGAGGCCCGTGTACTGTGCGATGCCAGTGGACGTAAAAGACCCCAGGTGGTCGAAATTTCCGGATCCTTCACTACGGCGTCCCTCATAGCCTGAGTCGCTTTGGGACGCTAAAACCCCAATAAACCAAACCAACCAGTATCATAGAGTGGAAAAGATATAAGGAAACTAAAGGTGGGCTTCGAACATAGTGACGGTTGCGATACTGCATTGTTACTGAGATTATTCCAGTCTGTAATCGTTATAGGGAAATAGTAATACTTGTAGGAGTCAATTCTTGCAATATTCCTCTTGCTATGACTCACACAATTCTAAACTTTACTCGGTCGTTTTTAACAAAACTAGGTAATGTTGTGGTCAGATACAGATCCATTGATTCATGAACCGCGCACTCAAGGTTATTTTTAAGCGTATGAATGAGACTGGAGGGACAGTTATTTTTCTTGCTCGTTTTAGTTTTCGCTTAAGCTTAATAACCTTACGCGTCAATCAAGGTGTGTGTTTCGGAACTCCTTTGCACTTATTTGACAAAAAGACGAAGGCACGAAGGCGACAGCTCACAGACGTCATCACTTTCATAAAAGCCGGATGAACAAGTTTCCACGAGTGGCTCAGTAACCACTGAGCCACCGTGGCGGGGTCCTCATGATACTATTGTTGCATATGTATCGTGTATTTTGCATGGGAGAGCGTACGTGACTCATTTTTTTTTATTGAACGAGGAGTACTTGACTAAATCTAATGCGACGCTTACAAGGTGGTCATCTGAAAGGCCTGATTCTACCAACCCAGTGTGCACGGAATAGTGACGGTTTACAAATGACAGGAGGAGGAGGAGGTAGAAGAGGAAATGCAGGGAGGTAAACCGGAAGAATAATAGGTTTGCTTCCCTAGACGGTGAGGGGATAAAAAAAAAAGAAAGAGAAAAGAGAGTAGAAGAAAATTGAAGTCACTATGAAAAGTCAGCGTTCGTTGAAGTTATAGCCTATCACGCTGGCCAGAAGTTCGCAAAAAGCAGAGCGGTGCCTTGGAGGCCTTCATCGCCGACGATCGCCGCGGCCAGTGGCCGAGAATCTTCATTTCCGTCAGTGGGTGCGCATCTAGACGCTCCATCGCACGGCTGAGAGACTGCCTTTCGGCGCTGTAGGCAGGGCAGTGACAAAGAATGTAGGATATAGTCTCGTCATACCCGCAGATGGCACATACAGGGCTATCAGCCATACCGATTAAGAGTAATGGTTGGTGAAAGCTACACCAAGCCAGAGGCGACACAGCAAAGTTTCTTCCCGTCGTGGTAGGCCGGATGGAAACTTGAGCTTCAGATCTGTGTCCAAGGATTTTTAACGTGAATTCGAAAATTCGCCGAAATTCAACGCGGAAAGCGTGATGTCCCGCGCAAGCGTGCGAAGCCTACCCGCTGCGCGTCTGATCACGAAATGGGGATCGACACAAAATCGCCGTCGTGAACAAATGACAGCGCTAACATTGACAGAACGACCTGACACACAGAGACAACGAACACGCGAGAGCTTACTTTCAACTGATTAATTTTTTCTGGTTGGAAAAGCCTTTGTAGCAGTGCCGTATGATGGGCACGCACAGTTATGACTGTTTTCCTACCATAAAGACGTGCTCTTTTTTCGCGAATTTGACGGATGGGCTGCTCATATAATCATCTTCTTTCATTGTCATCCCCGTAAATGTTTCGATTATTTCTTCGTATTTTCTTTCCAGTTTTCGATTCTGGTTCTATTGCCGAAAATCGATTTGCATGTTTCCTTTTTGTGTTTGTTTTCCCAAAGAAAGAGCTCGTTCTGCTCGTTTTATCTATGTCCCAGATCCTTCTGTCAAAGTTAACGCTTCAATTGAAAAAATAAAATAAAATTAAAGAACGCACGAAACTGATCGCAGAATGCTCCTAATTTGTTATGTTTA
Organism: Amblyomma mixtum; assembly: GCF_055824585.1. Taxonomy (NCBI): domain Eukaryota; kingdom Metazoa; phylum Arthropoda; class Arachnida; order Ixodida; family Ixodidae; genus Amblyomma; species Amblyomma mixtum. The sequence continues at coordinate 249,792,325 of NC_143013.1, forward strand.
AAGCGCTGTAAAGAATCAGTGCTTCTCTTCAAACGATGCTGAGAGAAAAAGTTTGGACGGAATTTGGACTGCAAACGACGAGAGTGTGTAACTTACTGCCGACCTTTAAGAACTTTGTGCACCTGTAATTCATATTATTACTCCATGAATAGCACCTTGTGATATGGCTAAGATTGCAAAGGACTTTCAGTAAAGACACAGCATTACTCCATGCCGTGTGATTATTTGTACCCTGTTTCCTGAGCATCCTGCTGCGGGTAAAGCCTGACATCACCCGGCTCAAATAATTGCAATCTCGCCGGGAATGTAAAAGTGTACGGGCAAAGCTGCCAGTGTTTACGGCGTTTTGTGCTTCTTTCAAATGTGTAAAATATTTTTAAAGCTGTAAAGCAGCAGATTGGAGCCCTTAGCTTTCGAAAATAATTTTCTGCTAAAAGCGTAGCAACGAACTTAGGTTTCCATCTATATTTTTAGCATTTCGCAGGGAATCAGTACCGAAATAGCACTGTCTCTTAAAAATGAAACGAATCTGCAATTATGGCACTGCTGACTTGAGTAAGCGCCCCTTCCCTCGGACGCAAGCGGCCGAGGTAGAAATCCTGGCACCAGCGAAGGAGTAAATAACCTGCTTCACAGGCTTCAGACTATCTGGAGAACTGCAGTAAGAAAAGCGTTGCATTTCTAAAGTTTTTCTCTTGAGCCTAGTGTAAGCGATGAACGATCATCCATGCCTCTATTTTCTTTGTTTTCTTGGCTTTGTCTAACTTTTCTAATGGCCCGTGCTGTAGTATTGGAATTTGAAGAGTAAGCCGAAAAATGTGTGTGTCGTGTCAGCGGAGAGGTTGGTGTTTGTTTTACTCTAATTATTTCGGTTTTACCATGCTTCAAAAAGAAAAGTATTGGAAGAGTAAATTTGTAGCTGTTCGGAAGAAATCACATTGTAATGTGGTTAATTTTTTGGAGCAGGAATGGGTAATCTAATGCAATTATAGTCGCGCCATTGTTCGTACAGTATTTAGTAAAAGAGTTGAATTACTTAACAAAAATAATTTTCCAGTGTATGGAAGGAGGTACGAATGCCGTGAGTAACGGCTGCGTTTCGATATGGTGGTAAGAAGCGTGTTCGCATGCCAATGACTCCATGCGGAGTTCTTCCAAACTGAGCTTCGTCTCAAGAGTTAAGAGTGCCGACATGTCAATTTCTGCGAATGAAAGTGAAGAAACTGCGAAGACGAATGCGCATTCATATCAATCTTATTTTGTGCGAACTTATTACGTTACCGTTTCAATGCAGTTAGGACATCTTCCTTGCCATCTGGGCAAGCAAGAGACTGCTATTGGATAGGAAGGCTCAGTACATTTGGCTGTGGCTTACATTTTCATTTGAAAAAAATTACCACGAAACGAAACGAAATAACAATTGATTATGAAAGAAGCAAAATTGACTCGAGTGGTTAATGAAATGGGAGATGAGGTTATGCTTATTTTTTTTTCTGAAAATGAATGCTAGCAGCACTTCATATCCCGATTCCTTTCATTTTCTTATTAACCACTTTAAAAGAGGATATATAGAACGCAAAGTTCTAAAGTGAGCCTTCTTCTATGCGGTTTGAGTGGTGTAATCATCGGGCCTGTAGGAGACCAGAAGGCACTACGGTGGCCAGCATATGTAGACGCAACGAACCTATAGAACGGCCACTTTAGAGAGAGTAAAGTGACTGCCGACCCTTCACAGCCTTTTCGGGCCGCGGACGCGCTCTTATGATTCGCCTTGTGCGAAACGCCGGAGGGAACCACCTAACGTTTGCAGTGTCACAATGAACGAGCGAGAGTGTTGTGCAGGGTCCAAGACAGCGCCGCATCCGGCACATGCCAAGAACAATGCAATGAACGTGCGCGAGCAACACCCTATGCGTGCGGCGTGCTTTCCTTTGGATGTGATATCGAGTGCCTCTACCGCCGCTCGCCGAATTTCCACCTGTGCATTGCACAGAGATCAGGAAGGTGGGATAGGCCGGTAGGGAGAGAGCAGAGAGGGTGTAGGCATGGTCCGCGTTTGCAGACGGAACCATAGGCATCGCTCCCTGGTAGTGAGAGAACAGTGGGGGGTGGGTATGTTTGGCTTTCGGCACGAACATTCGCAATGAGCTTAGCGAATGCTCCTCTGAGAAACCCCCCCCCCCCCCTTTAGCTCCGCCTGTGCCCGGTTCCTAGACCCTCGGGCTAAAGAATCTGCGGCCCCATTGCCGGGGTTTCCAGAGTGCGCGGGCACCCATATTAGCTCATTGCTGCAGAAAGAGAAGTTCTGTGTCAGTATTTGGTAGGCGGCAGGATGGACTCAGCCCTTAGCATAATTTAGGAGTGCTGTTTTCCAATCAATGAGTATATAGGAGGCACTTGAGCTGCCGACTGCAAACGCTATTGCTATTTCTTCTGCTTTCCCTGATTTATTTTCCTGGGGTAATTCTTTTATAATTCCCCAAAGCAATTCACCAAAGGCTACGCATTCGACCACTGCCTCGCTACATGCACCCCGAACGAAACCTGGAGTGACGGGAAGTCAATGCAGCGGCCCTTCAAGAACGATGCGGCGATAAGCGGAATGCCATATGGGCAGATGCTGCATGTGACCAGCACGGAGACACAGCAGATGCAGCTGACACTCGGCGCAGCTTTGCTGGAATTTGTCATTAAATTTCACTGTGTTCAAGGAGCTATTCGTAGTTATTTTGAGGAAGCGGTGAGGTCCTTTTATTTTCGGCATACACGCTCGTTTATCTTAGTAAAGCGACTCGAAAAAACTCTTCAGAAAGATCTCTGTGAATCAGTATTCCCTCCACCATTGTCCAGGGCTATTCACGGAGCAAGTCCAGGGAAACATGTTTTATAAAAGCGTTAAATAAAAAGATTTCTCTTGAGGCCAAAAGCTTTCGTTTTCGATTACACGGCGCCAATTTGCCGATAAAAACGCGGCTGCAGGAGAAAATAGAATTTGTTCGGTGGCAAGTCCGTAGCTTTTTGTGTAAAAAGGATGAAACGATTGAGCATGCTTTCCTGGACTTCTGGGATGCCACCACAAAACGACTTTTAATTAGGACTTTCAGCTTGACCTCCACGATGTTATATACCTCCAGACTGAAACTGAGGATGGCGTTCCTAATGATCTTGCCATGGGTTTGGGTTGGCATAGCATGTGGAGGAGCAGGAAAGCGGTGTATAACGGAGGTATTGACCGGCAGCCATTTAAAGAGCAATTTAAAGAAGCGATTGGAAAAGATACTTAAATAATCAAACTTGAGGATCCGGAATATGACTGGCTTCCGTACCTTGAAACCTTGAAGACACAAGAGTTTTGTCCTATCTACATAAGTGAAATTGGCTGGCGGTTCTGGTGTACTATTGTGGACAAAAGTGGTATACTCCACGCGGCGGGATCCGGAGCAACGGAAAACTGCGTTGCAACGCTATCTATAGGCGGCATCTGAGATCAAGACAGACAATGCGAGACCTTTATTATCAGCAGGCATGTCGCTTGGCTCGTTTCAATGTTTCGCCCTTTAGCTCGCCAAAATGGCCCAGTTTTTCATGGGTCCGGCTCCCGCCACGTGGAGCATACCATTTTTGTCCCCGATATACATACGTTACGATTCTGTTCGCGACATAAAAAGTGCGGCGATTGTGGTCTAATGTAGCAACCAGCGAAGCTGACCTGTTACGGGCTGGAATCCCGCTCTGTCCTATTCTTTCATTCTATTCTTTTATTTCACACCGCGACAGGTTGTTACGCACACGCTGGGCATCGAGTTTTTCCTCCAATGAGGATTGTATGCAATCGCATAAAACTGAAATATGATGCCAGCTGAAGTTCAGGCAAATATTCGAGTGCTGTCTTTCAAAGTAAAACAAATGCTGCGCGTCTATATGCATAGCAGTGTAGCAAAGTAGTGGTGTGGTTGGTCACCCCGTAACAGGCCTAAGAGTCGTGAAACTTTCAATGCCTCATGCAGAAAAATACCGTCCGGTCACATTAAAAATAGAGAAATAAAACATCGCGACAAATTTCTCGATGAACTACTCGTGCTCTGTGTTGGCTTATCATAGCACGGCGACTTTTGCGAGTAACTGCCTTTTTGCAGTTACTTTTTCTCATTTATTTTTTTCCACGCAATTTTCTAATCTTCGCCGCATGCAGTATTCGAATTCCCGTTGCTTCTTCAGAATGTCAGCAGGTGATGAATCAGAAACCAGCTCTGCTACAGTGCCTCACCGTTTGAGGCAGCCTATTTTTCTTACTCGGAGAGGCAGAACTCAACTCACTTCCACGCACTTATGCCAGCTTGATGTTACAATTTTTTTTTTTTGCCCAGTGCCTGCGCAAAAGCAAATCCATCGTTGCCAGTTTTGATCCTTTTTTCTCATAATATGCACAACGTAGAGTGCATGTGCCACAGGATGGATGGAAACAACTTTATTACACAAAAAAAATCTTCCAGGGTGGTCCCCTACTGGTCCAGGAGTCCAAGGGCTTGTGCTTCACGTAAAGCCCGATGCACCAGCCATTTCTGGCCGGCGGGCTGAGCGGTCCGTAAAGCAGCCTCTCAGGAAGAATGAGTGGGATTGGGGATAGGGGGTACTGCCTTTAAGGACATTCCCAAATGTAGTCAATAGTGTGGATCTGGGCATGCCACAGGTGGTACAATCAGGAGGAAAGGTGGGGTGAATGCATGAGACGGTGGGGGGAAATAAAACAGCATGTCTGTAATTGTCGCCATGTGGCGCTGGATGAGGGCGACAAGGTACTGTGGGGTGGTGGCAGTGTCATGCGGCTGAGTTTATAGAATGTTGTGATTTGGTGATATGTAGAGAGGACCGATGGGGCCTCTTTCGCAGGGTTAGGTGCTTGATCATCTGGGGTCAGGGAGGAGAGTTCTCGGGCCAGCGCATGAACGCGCTCATTACCGGGGATCGAGGCATTCCCAGGGACCCACGACAGAGTAACCGTTCGGTCGAGAGAGGTGACTGTGGCAAGAATACGATGTGTTGCCGGCGTCGCCACGCCCTTTAGGTAGTGGCGGTACGCGGCCTGGGAATCCGTGCAAATTTCTGCTACGTTTTTGGCAATGATGGAGTGGGCCAAAGCAAGTGCGATGGCTGCTTCTTCCGCTGTCTACAGCTTCGCAGATAGAGAGAGTGCTACCTTCTTAGGGCTACAGCCATTTAATTCTCGAACACCCGCATAAGAAAAAAGATTAATGAATAACATTCATTCTTATTCGAAATCATCAATGCACAAGAAAGTAAGTTCCGCAGTTGACAGAACATATTCGCTTGGAAAACAATTCATATTCCCTTCCTGGCACAGCCATGACGAGAGGCGGCCGAGTGTATTGGGGGCTGGCCAGCCATCATTTCGAAGGCTTAGCCGAGGTCGACGGCTTCGCCGCATCGTCCCGTCTCTTGGCCTTCTCTGCGTGCATTCGATGGCGTCCGTCGACTTCACGGCGGGCGGTGTCCGTGACGCTGGAGGAAATCCGCACGCTAGCCTCCACGGGTGGCACCTCCAGCATGTAGTCCAGCGAGCTGCCAAATGAGCTCCACGCCGAACTGCTCGTGACGAAGGGCGGCTGCCCGGTGAGGAATACGAAAAGAACTCTGTCACAATATTGCCGCGAATCTTTGTAGCGTTTGTTTGTTGTGTTTATTTGTTCATGCTTCAAGGCTGCCGGCACGCCGCTTTATCGCTTCGTTTGTGACGCAAGACGCGCCTAGATTTATCTCGATTGATCGCATCCAGGCGGAGCCGATTCTACGTTGTACCAGAATGTTCTAGTAACTTCCCAAGCTTTATCTCGAATGTTCGCTAGCAGCTATAAATAGAGCACGGCGGACAGCGGCGGGCATTCTGTTCGACGACCGCCGAGCACGCTTGTTGCTACGCCGCCGCCGAGTGATTCAGTTCTTTGCGGGCGCAAGTCAGCCCGAATAAAGAGTTTCGTTTCGAAGACATTCTCGCTGTGTTCCTCTGCGCCCGACTGCAGTCACTACTACGTGACAGTATGCTCAAAGCAGAGATCAGCCGCGTGTTGGGCAGAAACAAACTGTAGAATGTTTGGTAAAAGAGTGTAATACATTTGAAATGCTACTTGAATACTGAAATGCTACTAGGCTTGGCAGACAAGGTCAAGACAAGTGTCGGGTTAGTGAAGGGGTTAGTGAAGGGAAGAATGCAAAGTTTTACTGGCGCAGTCATGCCTTGAATACAAACAACCTCAACGTGTGATGATCTTGGACACCGCCTTTGCACGACCGCACTGCCCTTGCCGAAGCTGGGCGTCGCTGGGGGTCGGGCTGGGTTTTGCTCGCTATGTTTGTTCGAGTTCACGTGAACATGATATATAGCCGAGTTGATACGACCTCCCTGAGCCGGGCTTCTAAATAGACACATTCCAGTCGGGTGCATGCCAACCACGCTACCCAGTACGACACACATGCATGTTGAAAAAATTCAGGGGTCACTTTGACTGTCTAAAGTGCGTAGAGGCGGAAGCGTTTTCCGCACCACTTTGACTGCTTCTGTGGCACTGGTGGCGTCACATATAATTGAGTACTAATTACTAAGTGATGACAAATCATGTAATTAATGGTTAATTACTGATTAATGCCTGAATACTAATTAACTGCTAATTAATTACGCTTAAGCTCCGCCATTAGGAGTGGAACACGACGGCGTGTTGTAGCCCTGTCAGGGAGTCCACGGAACGCCACCACCCGTTCGGCGTGATGCCTTGCCCTTTGAACGCAACGCTTTTTGAGGACAGGAAATGGCGCAGTAATTCTCTGTCATCTCGGTGGACACCTGAACCGCACCGTACAGGAACGGAGGAAAGTGGGAGTGAAAGAAGAAAGAGAAAGATAGTCCGTAATGAAGAAACTGTAAATTGTATTTGAGGAAAAGAAATTACGCAGTAACTGTCGCACATATCTCGGTCGACACCCGTCAAAATTGAGGGGGCACTCTTTTGACCGAAAATGCGGTCACTAATGTGCGGTTAAGATGTTAAGCTTCGCCTCTAAGAGTGCAACGCTGCCAGGGAGTCCATAGAACGCCATCGCCCATACGGTTCTACATCTCGCTCGTCGGTAAATTGATTTTTGAGGAAAGGAAATGTATCTGTCTCTCATAACTCGGTGGACACCTAAACCTCGCCGGAAGGGAAGGGACGAGGATGGGAGTGAGCGAATACACCGTATTCACTAGACGCGTCTTTGTTCATTCCAAACCATCGAGCTGGCATGGCGGAGTGGATAGCATGCTCGTCTCGCACTCCGAAGACCGGGGTTCGATTCCCGAGCTCGACCACTTTCCTACTCGGTTTTATTTATTTATATGGCCTGACTAGAAAAGTTAATTAGGCTAATTGGGTAATTAAGCAGTTAACTAAGCTAAGTACCACTTACTTGGAGCATCACTATACGATCCCTTCAATTGGTTGCATGGTTACTAGCCAAAGTATAATTGGTCCCGTTTGAAATTCGCGCACTGTGACGTCACGACCATTCCGACCAATTGAAAAGCGTGACATTTCTGTCGACAACTGCTGCTTACAACGATGAGACATTAAAGGCTTCCGCCTTAAAATTAGGCAATGGCTTCGCTCTGGTTAAGCCTGCATATACAAGCGAAAAGCTGCAGTTCTGCTTGGTTTGACGTCATAGCTGTCGCAGTTGGCGCACAATGCACTGGGAGCACCACGATAACGGTGGAGGCGTTCGGCCGTCCACACACCGCCTGTACGGAGGCGGAGGAGGAGCCGAGCGTGTAGTGAATACGGTGCTGTCTTAGAAGGTTGCTGTAGAGACGTACTGTGGCGCCCATTCCTTTCGGGTGTACACCAAGATATGAAAGACAGGCTTTTACTTTCTTTAAAACCAATTTTCTATTCATTTCATTTTCTTTAAGGCCCTTACGGCGCGGTTCCGGTATCCATCGAGATATGAGAGAGACAGGCGTCGTTTCCTTTCCTTAAAACCAATTTTCTTTTCATTTTCCTTCCCTTACGGCGCACTTCGGGTGTCCACCGAGATATGAGAGTTTCCTGATGTACTGTTTGTACTTTATTTATTTTTTATTTCTGCCACGTGTGACGTCACTTGGTTTCACGCATGCGCAGCTGTGGTGCGGGTAGTGAAGCTTTTCGCTTCAAAAAGTGCACTTCCTTCAGCTTCACGCAAACGAAACCGGTTTCCCTTGTTCTTGCACCTGACTTACACGCACCTGGAATTCGCTTTCGGCAGCCGCTGCTAGAGCGATGGAAGTGGTCGGTTCGGCAGGAAAGGCTACGTGCCTGGGTGCGGCCCCGGCTTTTGGCACTCGCTTCCGCCTCCTCGGTGACGAGGACAGTGCCGAGGGTAGCTCGCTCATTTCTCTGGACTGCGGAAGGTGCGAGGTGGAGGTTAGGCATGAACCAAGAACATGGATATGCTATCGCTCATACCATTATTAGCATGGACTTTTTTTCTCTCTCTTATGCGTGCTTTGTGCCTGAAAGACTAAGAATAGGAGCTTTTCGCGAGCTCGGGGCTAGTAATGTCACTTTTCCTTAGCACCAAGCAAGATAAATAACTACTTTTGCATTTTTCATTTTATTGCAAAAGCCATACTAGTTGCACTTTCGGCCCGTCGCGTAGCGAGGCCGGTAGCTACCATATTAGCATATTGGATTAGATTGCATTGGATTCGATTGGATTGGATTGTATAACCGATGCATCACCAGAAGTCTAACCACAAGCACCACCACCAGCTACACTACCAGCTGAACCATGGCGTAGCTACGGATATTGCTTTCGCAATTACCGGGCTTAACCAAGCTAAGCCACAGCCATTTTTTTTTCTCTTATGCGTGCTTTGTGCCTGAAAGACTTAGAATAGAAGCTTTGCGAGAGCTCGGGGCAAGTAAAGTCATGTTTCCTTAGCACCAAGCAGAATAAATAACTACTTTTGCATTTTTCATTTTTCACTTAAACGTTAACTACTTTCCTCTTTAATGCAATATTCGTGAGGACGTTAACAATAAAAAAAACACTTGTGTTTTCTGCGCAGTCCCATTTTGATGAGAACTCGGCTTGTCCGCTAGTTAAGTCTGCTATGACAACAGCCCATGAAAAAATAAATAGCGAAAGCCTATAACAGAAATATGGTCAAAAGCTGCAAGCCAGGCGAGACAAACAAAAATTCTGAGGGCACATGAGACGGACGGACTCCATCTGAATCGAGACAAAAAAACAGCTTCCAAATTCGACATGCTCGGAGAAATTCAGAACAATATAATTGTACCACCACTACCCAGGAATATGCATCTTAGTCATCACTCAGTGCGCCGGCCCAAATGAGCAGAATCGTTTGAGAAGCTCTTCCAGTTCTACAAACACAAGGACGTGGTCTATGTGGATGCCGCTGAGTATGGTGAGAACACGATGATCCTCGTGCTCGTCAATAATAAACAACTCTTACAAATAAGTGCCTGTATACTCTCGGGTAACCCAGAGACTGCAGAGGAAGCTGCCATAGTACCATCTTCATCATCATCATCATCATCATCATCATCATCCTGACTACACCCACTGCAGGGCAAAGGCCTCTCCCATGTCTCTCCAATTAACCCTGTCCAGTACCAGCTTGAGTAGGCACAAAAGCGAGGTATGTCATCACTGACTCCAATGTTTCCATGCTAAATTTCGGCCTGGGTCTGGTCCCCCCCTGACGAATACAATTCTAAGCCATCATGTAAGAGACCGAAAAATTACGCTACTCAGGACAGCAGTATATGCATCCCTGCGTGGTAATGAGACAGCCCACGAGTTATCCCCAGGGTTCCAGGCGGACCCGAGCGAGGTGGTCTTCACTGACAGGGATCGCATGGTGGGATAAAGAGAAATTACACAGCACTATCGTTTGCAAAGAGCCAGACTTCCTCCAGCGGATAGATTCTTAACCAGATACCAAGCCATCAGCTGGAGCCGGTTACAAACTTACACAATTCTAAACCCGGCCCGCGGGTATCTTATGTACCCAGGGCAATCTTCAGAAAAATGCGCAAACTGCGTACTTAGTACCACCTTGGACCACATAATATGGGAATTTCCTCATGCCACCCGGGAGGGACGACACCTAAAGTCGAAAGACCAATGGGCGGCCTTAGTACTAAGCTCCGACCGAGAGCCAAGACGTTTCGTCCGTCGTATAGACGGGTAGCCCTCTAATTACCCGCCTAGACGACGGCCGAAACGTCTTGGCTCTCGATAGGCGGGTAAACCTCTAGCTACCCGCTTTCTGTTGGACATTCAAAGGTTCCCTATCCTATATCGGTTCGGATACCTGCCGCGAGCTGTCCTCCAACATAAGAGAAGTGTGTTATATGCAACTATAAATCGTATGACACAACTCACAATTTTGATACGAAAATTGGTTTTGAGCAAAGGAAGTGGCGCAGTAACTGTGTCATCTCGGTGGACACACCAGCCGCAGCTTAAGAGAAGAGTTAAGGATGCTGGCAAGGGATACAATTGAAGGTGCACATGTAGTCGGTTCGAATTACTGTCGCAGCTAGCCTCCAAACTAACTAGCGCATGTAAGCTATAGGCAACAAGACATCGTATAACACCACCAGGAAGGCTATACGCAAACGGCTGCTCAAAAATTTGGTACTAATGTGGTTGTTAAGACTGGTACCACACTGAGGTCGGCCATGTGGGAGTGTATATAGAAGAACGACATGTGTAAGATTGTCTGAAATGGTGGTGCTTGGCTTGCTCTGCCCTTCCTGCGGGCGCTTATTGACAGCACCCTATTTTCTAGACATCACTGGGATCTTCTGTATTGTCTTCGAGTATACAAATTAACACAGGCCGCAGGCTTTAGTCGTAAAGAGATTAGTAATTCTTTCGCATTAAAAATAGCACTACAATTTAGCAGAATGAAAACTCAGAGTCACGAGCACTACCGCAGTTCACGCTACCTGTCTGTGTCCGACCCGCAAGAGATCGCACGCTTCTGAACCGAAGAATGCGTGTATCATGCGTCATTAAGGTCTGATTCGGCTCGCGATTGCGCACCCATTATTTCAAATGCAGGTTTTCCGCACTTGCGGCCTTCTTTAGAGAAGATTCCGTCCGGGTGCCTCTAACTCTGTTCAGAGTAACAATGGAATGGTACGCCGCAGGAACAGCGGAATGCGGACGACTACGTGTATTTAAAATAAACGATTTACGGGAGTCTTAACAAATGTTAGAAGGTCAGTTTACATCAACCATTCGCAATATAAGTTTTAACTTTTGTAAATTGTGTAACTGTTTAAAATTTTAATATTTCATTTTAGCAACGCTGCACCTCCGTCATGAAACGAGAACCATATTTAGTACGCTACAGGGTGTATCATTTAAGAGTGTCAGCAATTTTAAAAATATACTTTTTGAGTTAGAAGAGTGCTCCTGAGGCAATTTCATTTTCAATGGTGGTGTGCGCATCATTATACTATTATACATCTGAGACCTGTTAGCTATAACAGGCTGGTTAACTAATATTACCGTGTTAAATTTTAACTATTTCTCTTAAGGTCCTCACTTATTGAGAGGCTCGATTACCTATCGTGAGTAATACCAGTAGAGGTTTGTGGACATTACAAAACGGCATTGTCGTCGCCACTGCAGCGCGAGAAATTTCGGGGCAGCTTGGAGTTGAAACGGAAACCGCGCGGCCGTGAGAGCTCCAAGCACGGTGTAAGAAATATTTCAGGTGATACAGCTCACCGCGCCGTCCACGCGGCGGCCGGAGAGGAAATTCAGTACCCATTTCCCTCCCACGCCACCAGATGGCGTTAGGGCCGAGGGGGCTTGGCGCCTTACGCTGTGTTCGTAACGTGCTGCTTTAGCGCTTGCTTTTCACGTTTGTGTCTTGCTTTGTTCGTGATGATTTCACTTGTGTGGTGGTGTTTGGTTGCCAAGGGTTATCTCCTTCATGCGTGTAGTCAAGTCGTCTCTTTGAAGGCAAGAGAAATGGGGAAAAAGTGCTTTGTGTTAACCCGTGTTTTCTGGACACACTATCACACGCTATACGTTGCAGACACTAAGCATGAAGGCAAATTGAGGGTTTGTCCTAAACTCTCATACTCACATCTAAACCCAACAAATACTGAAAAGATGCGGGTGAAATTAGCAACACTGCTTTTCAGCCTCAGCGTTGCCAATGGGCTAGAGTTCTATTCCATAAGAGGTACGCCAGGTCTAGATAATGTCAAGGGCACTGTTGATTTTACTGTGAAAATGAGCAATTTATTCGATGCATTGAATCGGAAACATCAAAAGGAAGGGTTAAAACTGCACAGTCAAGATTTTTTTGGTCTGGATTCTTTTCTGAATTGGCTCAATGAATGGGAAAAAACGTGAAGGCAGAGATGTTCTGTCAAATTGAACTGCCGAGGGCTTAAGAGTGACTATTCTCTCAAGCATGCAACTTTCCAAGTGGCTCCAAGCAACTCTAAAAAAATGGCTGTGGTTCAGCTCTGCTTAAACCTGGAGTGACGCCAGAGCTCCGCAGAGCCGCCCACTTATACAGCTGCGACACCTCTCCCCCTCTCTACTCCCCCCCCCCCCATTGAACACGGCGCATGCGCACAGCTGTTGCAGCTCTGTTTCGCTGGCGGCAGCAGCTGCTCCGCACCACGTGACCAACCGGTTCAAGGCCACGACGCCAACATGGAGCTAATGGGGTGCCACGCTCGCTTTCGGTTTCGCCTCTCTCCGGCCTAAAAATTCCTTGCGCTGCTCAGCGGCTTTAGTGGCATTTTCCACAATACTCATGCCATACTTATGGTGAGCTACAAACCTCGCGATAGATTTCGAGGTAACCTGTACTTGTTAAAAAGTTTATTTATAATAGTTACCCAGCCTGCTGATTAACACGCCTTAGCTCTATTCCGATGCACACTATTACTTGCAATACAATTGCGGTGAAAGCGCTATTCTAACTATAACAGTCTTGTTTAAAACTTGCTAACTGCATTAGGTCAAATACTCCATTTTTCAACGTTTTGTGCCCGTGAAATTCAATCTGGTGACTTTAGTACCAATGTAGAGCTATACATGATTTTTATAGGCATTATTTGTAGGCAACCAGGTATTTTAATTCTACGACTTTGCCATTTTAAAATATCCAGGGCAATTACATAACTAGATGCCCTTCATGGTTCTATCACTGCGACTCAGAACGAAAAGCACACGCAATACGACATTAATAATGGACCGGGCAGCCGGTGACCTAGTGAACTATCAGCCAGTAACAATGATGTGCCGAGGAACAATCATTTATGCGCAGTGCGTGTTAGGCATTGTGCGTATGAGGCATTCCCTTAGAACTCGCTGATACTACGCGAGGCCACGGGCTCCCGTGTTTCCGCCAACAGTGAATACTATAGCACGTTAACGTCTCTGGCAACGAGTTATACCTCGACTGTGATCCAACTGGCACTCAGCTGGTCGGCTCGAACCGGAGTACCCAAGGACGCCGTCAGCGGTCCTTCGCTACTCGCCTCCGGCGACGATGGTATCATGTCGCGCAGGTGGGGGTACTTCTCGTACAGCTCTTCCCCGCTCAGCACGGGCCGCACGAACGACTCTTCCGGCGCGCTGCACAGGCCTCGCAAATCGCTCAGCTCCGTGGAACGCTCGCCCGCCACAAACAACGAGTCCCGCTGCCAGACGTCGCCCAGCAGCTCGGTGTCCATCTGCCGGGCGAGCATCGAGTCGGTGTTCTGGGACGGCTGCGGCTGATCGACGTGTGTGCTGCCCGTGTCGTCACCAGCGCTCGCCTGGGATGAAACGAGGAACCTCCCGGGCTGCTTCGTGTTACCGTAGCTCTTGGCCCAACGGGCGTCCAAGTTCCTGCAAAAGGCAAGACGAGCACCCGTTAACGTATACTACGGTATAGTGACAGCCATCGACACGGCGGGCAACGCTTTAACACGGTGGTGTTAGGTCCCCTTCGGCAACGGCGGGCAACGCTTTAACACGGTGGTGTTAGGTCCCGTTCGGAAACGACGGGCAACGCTTTAACACGGTGGTGTTAGGCCCCGTTCTGCAACGACGGGCAACGCTTCAACACGGCGGTGTTAGGTCCCGTTCGGCAACGACGGGCAACGCTTTAACACGGTGGTGTTAGGCCCCGTTCGGCAACGACGGGAAACATTTTACCGCGATAGTGTTACAGGTACCGTTCGGCAGACACGGCGAGCAACGCTTTAACACGGTGGTGTTAGGTCCCGTGCGGCAACGACGGGCAACGCTTTAACACGGTGGTGTTAGGTCCCGTTCGGCAACGACAGGAAACATTTTACTGCGATAGTGTTACAGGCACCGTTCGGCAACGACGGGAAACCTTTTTCCGCGATAGTGTTACAGGTCCCGTTCGGCAACGACGGGAAACATTTTACCGCGATAGTGTTACAGGTCCCGTTCGGCAACGACGGGAAACATTTTACCGCGATAGGGTTAGGTCCCGTTCGGCAACGACGGGAAACATTTTACCGCGATAGTGTTACGCACGGTGTTAGAAGTACTTTAGGCGATACGACGGCGCGCCTCCGGCGTGCACCCGCCGCGTAGAACGTTCGGACGAACTTGCGAGAATGCCGAGAGAGGGCGCCGCTGTGTGTCGGGCCGGTCGGTTCTACGGTGTCCCATCGCCGCACTATTTTAGCACTATGCACGAACAAAAAGAGCAGACGCTACACCGAAGAATCGCTTTTGCTCTGTCTTCTCTTGCATATACGCAGTCCATCAGGGTACTCTTTCCTAAGAGACAACATCTTACCACTTCCTTGCACATCAACTATAAGGAAGTACTTATCTATGGTGCGTGTTAATTGTGGCTTTGACACCCATTTCCTCTCTGCCTTCAAAAGAAAGCTGGCGACAAAGGATAGTTTTAAGCGGCATGGAATTCTGATATTTTATGAGATCCATGTCCGCAAGGAAATGAAAGTTAATGCGAGAACAATGACCTACATTGGTCATGCGGACTTCGGAGACGAGGTACAAGCACCCAACCAATTGGCAGACCATGGACTAGTCTTCGCGTTCCGTTCTTTTGGTGAAAATTATTTCCAACCTATTGCAGTCTTTGCAAGCCGTGGACCAACGAAAGGGAGAATACTGGCACAACTTATAATGAAGGCTATCCTTCTACTTGAAGATGCATGCTTGTGCACTTGTCTATGGAATTGTGTGTGATGGTGCTGCAACCAACCGGTCAATGTGGAAGCATTTCGGTGTAACAGGAGTTTTAGAAGGCGCTAGAAATAGCTTTTTGAACCCTGCATGTGACGACCGTGATGATTTTGTTTTTTCGGACGCACCACATCTCATCAAATATGTGTACGCAATCGCCTGTTGCAGTACAAAATGTTTAGCATGAATGGGAGCCGAGTGTTTTGGTCGCATTATGATAAGCTCTTTGTGGCGGACATGAAAGCTCAAGGCCGACTCAGGGTATGTCCAAACCTGTCGTTTTCTCATTTGAATCAAACTAATACAGAAAAGATGAGGGTAAAGCTGGCTACTCAGCTTTTTAGTATGAGCGGTGCAAACGGCTTGCAGTTTTATTCCAAGAGAGGATTAGAGCGACTCCGAAATGTAGAAAGCACAGTTGAGTTCACAGAATTAATAATTTGTTTGATGCACTAAATCGCAGACATCCAAACGAAGGGCTGAGGTTGGGTGGCGAGGGCTTTATAGTGCTGGAGTCTTCTTTACAGTGGCTGAATGAGTGGAAGAAGGATGTCAAGGCTGGAAAAATTGATCGCCATAACTTTTTATCAGACTCAACTGCTGAACGGTTTCGAGTGACCATACTTTCCACAATGCAGCTTTCTAAACACCTTTTGGAAAAATGCGACTTCAAGTACGTCCTGACAGCAAAATTTAATCAAGGTGCTCTGGAAAATTTTTTTGGCGTCATCCGTCATGCAGGTGGCCAAAATGAACACCCCTGTCTCCCAACTTTTCTGCAGCTTTACAACATGCTGTCTATTTACAGTCTTATGAAACCGCCTAAGTACGGGAACTGCCAGTTGGAGGCTAAAGAGGAACCGCGTCTGCTGAGACTATCAGATCTGACAGCTGCATTTTTAGAAGATGCGCCCAGTCAGTCTCGATTAGAAGAGCTTAAGGCAAAACTTGATGGCTATGTGGAGAACGAAATTGAATGCGAGGCTTTGTTTGAAAATGTCTCCATGACGACCAGTGTGGTAGATTTCATTGTTTACTATGTGACAGGCTTTCTGTCCAGGAAGCTACTGAAAAACACGGGCTGTTCACAGTGTAGACTTGGCCTAGTAGCAACAGATAATGTGGCAAGAAAGCCTGAAGCAGCTCTCGTAATGTGCAAAACTTGTGGAGGGCTTAAACATCCTCACTCTGCGCTCTTCTACTTTGCGAAGCAGACAGAAGAAATATTTCAGAAGCACGCTGATGACAAAGAAGTGTATGACATCACCATTGACTACGCGCTAGAAAACTTCAGTTTCTTTTTTCCGTGTCCAGAACATAAAAGAGATATAATGGCACAAGTGTGGCACTACTATGTCGGATTGCGAATGCGCCAGTACTGCGAACAGCTCAAGAAAAATGAGCCCAACAAAAGGGAATACCTTCGCAAACTCTCAAAGCTGGCGTAAGTGGCATGCTGCCTTTTTATTGAACAACGTAATGGGTTGTCATGAAATGATACTGTGTATAGGACTATGGCTAAAGATGTACAGAACTACGTTTAGAGTTCAGAGTTTCCATGTGTGTTGTCTTTTTCTGCCGTTGCTGTAGATATTTCGTTTAAATTTATGTAACTGCCGTCTTTGTTACTTGTCAAGAACTGCTAGCATCGCTGATGATTACTTTACTGTTCACTGGCATTCGTCAAAATAAATCATGTGTATCGCAAACTCTGTCACTTGTCTCATTTCCTCTGTGTTGCGGAATCGGTTCTGCAGCTTGTTTGCAGTTTACACAAGTACCAGCTTCAAGCATTAAAAATATAGATATATGTTATCCACCCTCATGAAACTGAGTTGGAGGCATTGGGCAAGTGAAAAATAAAGATTAAAATGGTAAAAGCTGAACATATCAAATCACAATGCGCCGCCCCAACAGCACCACACTGTGGCGACCGAAGTTCGGCACATCGCGATCAACGCCGATTTCGCGTTCAAAACCGCCTATATTCACTTGCAATGCAAACAAAAGCGTTCAGCGACGACAACAGTGTCGTGCAACGTTAATACTGTCCGCTTAAAGAGCGTAAATCAACGCCGCAGCGCCAGAGTTCACTGGATCACCCGTAAGACGGAACGTGAAACTGGCTCGGCAACGGGCACGGGCGGCCCGAATCACGCTAACGCCATCTGGAGGCGGACGAGGGAAGTAGGGACAAATGTGTCTCGCCTCCGGGGGCGTCGTCGTATCACCTAAAGTACTTCTAGCGCCGTGGTGTTACAGGTCCCTTTCGGCAACGACGGGAAACATTTTACCGCGATAGTGCCGTTCGGCAACGACGAGAAGCATTTTACCGCAATAGTGTTACAGGCGTCGTTCGGCAACGACGGGAAACATTTTACCGCGATAGTGTTACAGGGCCCGTTCGGCAACGACGGGAAACATTTTACCGCAATAGTGTTACAGGCGTCGTTCGGCAACGACGGGAAACATTTTACCGCGATAGTGTTACAGGGCCCGTTCGGCAACGACGGGAAACATTTTACCGCAATAGTGTTACAGGTCCTGTTCGGCAACGACGGGAAACATTTTACCGCGATAGTGCCGTTCGGCAACGACGAGAAGCATTTTACCGCAATAGTGTTACAGGCGTCGTTCGGCAACGACGGGAAACATTTTACCGCGATAGTGTTACAGGGCCCGTTCGGCAACGACGGGAAACATTTTACCGCAATAGTGTTACAGGTCCTGTTCGGCAACGACGGGAAACATTTTACCGCGATAGTGCCGTTCGGCAACGACGAGAAGCATTTTACCGCAATAGTGTTACAGGCGTCGTTCGGCAACGACGGGAAACATTTTACCGCGATAGTGTTACAGGGCCCGTTCGGCAACGACGGGAAACATTTTACCGCAATAGTGTTACAGGTCCTGTTCGGCAACGACGGGAAACATTTTACCGCGATAGTGCCGTTCGGCAACGACGAGAAGCATTTTACCGCAATAGTGTTACAGGCGTCGTTCGGCAACGACGGGAAACATTTTACCGCGATAGTGTTACAGGGCCCGTTCGGCAACGACGGGAAACATTTTACCGCAATAGTGTTACAGGTCCTGTTCGGCAACGACGGGAAACATTTTACCGCGATAGTGCCGTTCGGCAACGACGAGAAGCATTTTACCGCAATAGTGTTACAGGCGTCGTTCGGCAACGACGGGAAACATTTTACCGCGATAGTGTTACAGGGCCCGTTCGGCAACGACGGGAAACATTTTACCGCAATAGTGTTACAGGTCCTGTTCGGCAACGACGGGAAACATTTTACCGCGATAGTGCCGTTCGGCAACGACGAGAAGCATTTTACCGCAATAGTGTTACAGGCGTCGTTCGGCAACGACGGGAAACATTTTACCGCGATAGTGTTACAGGGCCCGTTCGGCAACGACGGGAAACATTTTACCGCAATAGTGTTACAGGTCCTGTTCGGCAACGACGGGAAACATTTTACCGCGATAGTGCCGTTCGGCAACGACGAGAAGCATTTTACCGCAATAGTGTTACAGGCGTCGTTCGGCAACGACGGGAAACATTTTACCGCGATAGTGTTACAGGGCCCGTTCGGCAACGACGGGAAACATTTTACCGCAATAGTGTTACAGGTCCTGTTCGGCAACGACGGGAAACATTTTACCGCGATAGTGCCGTTCGGCAACGACGAGAACCATTTTACCGCAATAGTGTTACAGGCGTCGTTCGGCAACGACGGGAAACATTTTACCGCGATAGTGTTACAGGGCCCGTTCGGCAACGACGGGAAACATTTTACCGCAATAGTGTTACAGGTCCTGTTCGGCAACGACGGGAAACATTTTACCGCGATAGTGCCGTTCGGCAACGACGAGAAGCATTTTACCGCAATAGTGTTACAGGCGTCGTTCGGCAACGACGGGAAACATTTTACCGCGATAGTGTTACAGGGCCCGTTCGGCAACGACGGGAAACATTTTACCGCAATAGTGTTACAGGCGTCGTTCGGCAACGACGGGAAACATTTTACCGCGATAGTGTTACAGGGCCCGTTCGGCAACGACGGGAAACATTTTACCGCCATAGTGTTACAGGTCCTGTTCGGCAACGACGGGACACATTTTACCGCGATAGTGTTATAGGCCCCGTTCAGCGGAAAACAGCTTCGGCGGGACTGGAAAATCTCTATTAGTCGAAAGGGCAGTGCCGTTGATAGAGTTTCGCTGAAAAGAAAAACGGTGTTAAGCGGAATCGAACCGCGCTGTCCTTTGGCTAGGCAGCAGGGCAGCCTTTAGCTCTGCATCACTGAGGAATATTCTTTTAATGGGAAATATATAGTCCGTGTACAAGCACCACACACGACACATTAGGCGAATTACATTACAACAAAACTGAGTAAATCAGAGTGAATAATTAGCGTCACTGATTAATGTGGACGATGATGTGTAATAAATAAGTATGTGACGGTAACAAACGCCTCGATATGTGCAAAACGGTGCGCCATATTACCTACAAGCCACCGTAGGAACTATTTAACGCTGTGGTGTCACGCTCTTAAGGTGAACTTATCGTCACCCAAGTTTCCTTCTTGTGACTGATTGCCTCAAGGCCTTCTAGGTTTCTCTGACGTTCAGCACGTTGGCTTTGCTATAGTGACCACCAGAGCGTTCTTATCCTGCCAGGTAACTCTAGCAGGGGATTCTTGGCGCTGACCTGTTATGGTATAAGACATCACTCTTGGCACGACCAAGTGTCGTGTTTTATTACATTGTGCTTACCGCAAAAGGAGAAATTGCTGCATTGCGGGTTATGAGCGATGCTTTAGAGGAGTGCTGCAAATTAGTTGGTACCACCTCAGTCTATTTAACCCGCATGGTCTAAGTGCACATGATCACACAGCAAAAGCATTTGTGCCGCTGTGACGTCAATTCCATCTTACTACCTTGTCTCAGCAGCCGAACACCGCTGCTGCAGCAAACGATCGCAATGTGTTCAAACTACGAGGTGGGGAACAAGTCTCCAGTACTCAGTAGCTGCAACCATAGGCCATTGCTCTGTTATTGGCAAATGGATGAATATTATATTTTTAAACAAGAAAGCTCGACTGGCATGCTGCACACCTAGCAATAACTGCTCCCTCGGTGTTATTGCCATATTTCTTGCTGTACTGCTCTGTCGACTGTTGTGCGGCAGTGGAACCTATTTGTAACAATCCGACGGAAAGCGTTATGACACTTCCTTCGCCCGATAAAAAGGCCTAAATTGTGCTGTAGTGAAAAGGCGTCATTCCTATATAAAATGCCGATGTAGCTTTTCGCTCCTAAGGTGATTTTGTCACGGAGAGCACGTGGGAGAAGAGAAGAGCGCTTTGATAAACTTCACCGGCAAAACTGCGTGGGGTACCGCATCGTACTCCCGACAGTGCCGCGCTGCAGAAAGTGCTTCGTATACAAGAGCTCAACAAAAGGCTCGACTAACTCACGTGGTGTCTGTAAACACCTCTACCTGGCTTCCGCTGCAGAATGTGTGAAGGCTTGCACGCCTACATGCCCTAACTCACCGTCGATGCCAACACATTGTGTCTTGACAGGCGAAAGGACAAGGTATGGGGGATTCACAATCTGACGCGCTTTATTTGCTGCTGACACATGATGTTACAGTGACGTGTGCTGATGAGTTCGACTTGTTACGGCCACATTCACGTAAACGCGGTTACAGGTGACGATCGAAAAAGAAGAGCCGCCGCGGTGGCTCAGTGGTTATAGTGCTCGGCTGCTGACCCGAAATACGCGGGTTCGATCCCGGCCGCGGCGGCTGGAATTTCTTTGGAGGAGAAATTCTAGAGGCCCGTGTACTGTGCGATGTCAGTGCACGTTAAAGAACCCCAGGTGGTCGAAATTTCCGGAGCCCTCCACTACGGCGTCTCTCATAGCCTTAGTCGCTTTGGGACGTTGAACCCCAATAAACCAAACCAAACCGAAAAAGAAGCCTTGCAGACATTGGCATTACAGGAGGCAAGCGGCGTTGCAGAGCGAGCGGTGGCAAGCAGAGCAGAACTTTAGAGGTCCATGTGTACCGGGTTTCCTCTCCCAGCTGTCACGCTCATTGCAAATGTTTTCCCTTTATGTTGTTAGTGGCTATTTATTTATTGGTAATAATAAAATAAAAAATATTGGCAGAGGCTCTGCTTGGTTAAGCCCGGAAATTGCGAAAGCAACTTCATCCATTTCTTCAGCCCGCATCCGCCGTGTCTACCGCCGCTCTGCGTCGACGGTTGTTGTTGTTGTGACTGGGAGAATGATGAAAAGGAAATGCACGGACCTGCCTACTGGCTCGAGCCCAGCCACCACCTCTTCATCTGTTTCTTAAGCGCGCCGGCGTTTCCTGGCTGCTGCATTTCGTTGGAGCTTTGCCTTATACACATCATCCAACATACCGAGGTAGCTCCACCACGGCAACTGGGAGCAACCGAGCTGCTCCCCCACCTTTATCCCCCTGGTGTGACGTCATAGCAACGCGCGCCCTCTCACGGTAGCTGCGCAGTGCGCCGTGGCAGCTCCGCCGCGCCCATGCTAACCGCGAGAGCTGGGGCCCTGTCTCTCGGCCTGGCGCGACGTCACCTAGTTACGTCCCACTGGTGTGTGCACGCGCCCTCTCGCGGCAGCTGCGTAGTGCGCCGTGGCAGCTCCGCCGCGCCCATGCTAACCGCGCGAGCTGGGTCCCTGTCTCTCACTGTCTGGCGTGACGTCACCACAGGGTTCAGCTAAAGGTCAATGGTGGAAGCGCCGCGACCACGCTAATGGCTCGAAAGTGAGAGCAGTATTGCTTTCGCAATAAAATGAAGGAACAGATGTTGCTAGCCGCGGCATCTGCCATCGATGCCTGAAGCACCTGAGCTGCGGCTAGCGGGAATAAAATGAGACGGAGAGGACAGGGAGAAGGTAAGAAAAGGGGGAGCGATAGAAGAAAGGATAGGGGTAGGGCGGCAATATACACTATGTACAAATACAGGGTATTGAAATAAAAATAAATGTGGGGTGCCGCCCGCGCAAGGTTTTTGAGAGTATGCGGTGCGCGGGCGAGCAAATTGCGTGGTGGTGGGGAAGCGGCCGGCTGTGGCCCACGCGATGACTTACCGGCCAGCCCAGATGCGTTGCCCTGCGCCAGTGAGGGCATCGCGCGGGCCGTTTGTTCGTGGGGGTGCAAAGGGCATGCGCACACTCACTTGGTCGCCGCAGGCCGGCCGCTCAGAGATAAATATTTAAATGCGGCGCGCGTGCCGTGTTTTGTCCCGAGGAAAGAAAGGGAGAACAAGACAAAAGCACACGCTCGCGGCTCACTGTACAGATAAGCTGGTGTGGGGGCACCCAGCTGTAAAGCGTCCGAAGGTAGCACAAGCGGAGCGTTTTTTCACTGAGAATAACTACCTGGCGCGGAACAGACGGGACGTCAAGCCCGTCTGTTCGAAGTATACACAGAGGCTCGCCAGAGTTCGCTCACGGGTGCACGCACTGCAAAAAGTTAGCAAAAAGCGATTGGAGGATTGGTGGCTGAAAAGCAGAGATGTGGCATAAGGTTAGAATTGTAGGAAGCCGTAGGCAAAGGTGATGGAGAATCTTAATGAGAATTGCCAACACAGTAAACAAAAAAAATAATAAATAAAGAAAAGCTGAGCATGGTGGCAATTACCACCACCCCGTTTCAAAGGGGGCGCTCCAATCCATCCATCCATCCATCCACTGCCCTGGGGCCACAGGAGTGCCGAGACACTGTCCGGGATGATGCCCCCGCCCCTTACCCACGTTGAAGCGCCAGTGAAATGGACGGATGTTGCACGAGCTTAATTGAGGAGTCATGCAAAAGCCAACGAAAGGAAGGACTTCAGTGATGCTCTAGTGGTCGCGTCTATCAGAACATAGTTCTTGCTTTTAAATGCATTTACGTTTTCGTGTTGTGTTGCCTTGGGGTGAGCCGGCACAGAAAAACAGAAAGAGGTCGCCGAGTGAAGTGAGCATCGTCCTATTGTGCAGGAGGTGCTGGGTTCGATTCCCCGTGCCTACGGGTACCCATCGGTTTCCCAATGGGTGCGTTCGCCCCTGACCACATGCTTGCCTTTCTTTTTAAGGTGGGGGTTGAATCTAATGTTTGACGGAAGTATGTCTTTGAACCACCTCGAAGACTCCGAAGCGCGTTAGCCACGGCGATCTTTGCTCGAACTGCGATGGCGGCATTAAAATGAACCACCATCAGTGGTATGAAATAAAAGTGAACCTGTGCACGAGGACGCAGATGCTGAGCACCATCAGGATGGCCAGGACAGCGCACGAAAGCGCCACAAGAAGGCTTGTCCACGAGTGGGCGGGCGCTGAAAGTGAAAGAGAAACCAAACGATCAACGATTGCTTTGCAGCGGCTTAGAATGTAGTCCTTTGGCCTCTTTTAGTTAATATTTTTTTCTCACGCAAAACCAAATTTGCTCTTCAAATCATGATACATATAGTTGGTTCGTACCACGTTTGAAAAAGTATGTGGCAGCTCCTGATTAAGCATTTCCACCAAACTCCCGACGTTTATCGCTACGCAATAGTTACAGGATTCTGACATTCCTTTCAGCGACAGTGGGCGATTAAGGCTTATCGAATGTCGGCTTCGCCGTCCAGGGTGATTGAAACATCGCCACTTAGAGCTTTAGACTCTCTTTTCGCCTCCGAGAGTATAATTCGGTACGGATGCACTTGCGGCTCTGCAGGCAGCCAGATCATCCAGCATAGCTGCGAGGAATTAATTTCTTTTTTGAGGTAGAAATTTAGAAGCCAAATGCGTATACGAAAGTGCACGCAGACTTCGTGAAAAAAAAAAGATACGCTTCTATACGGTCCCAATATACCATTCCGCAGTTACCAGACAATCAAATGAGCGCCAGCCTTAGCTTTGCTGTGAACGAAAATGACGGCACCGAAAGGATGAGCTTGGAGGATTTAGCAACGGAGCGTCACCGCGGCCGTCACAGCAGCCAGGCCGGCGCAAGCGAAAAACAATTCATTATCGCGGGGCAGTATATAGCGACCATTCATCGCTGCAGTGAAATGAGCTTGTAAATACGTTTGAGGACACACGCATCCTCATCGTTCCTCACTTATTTCCATGCCTCTTGCGGTGCGCAGTTTCACAATGCATACTTCATCAAATCCGCAACAGAATGAGTTAGTAATTCATTCGCCGTGTGGGATACGTTAGGCTCTACTCCTAAGTACTTTGGGGATTAGAATTTCAATTTAGTGAACTGCGGAGAAACAAATGGAAAATAAAACTACCATTTAATTAAAGCAGCTTGCAGCAATTCCATGGAGTAAGTCGATAAGGTTAGCTATATGTTCCTTACCGCCCCTGGTCAGGAAATTGTACACTAATTTAACGTCAGAAACAGAACTGCACCGTTGTACGTAGAGACAGGTGCTTAGTAACACAAGGGCAACTATCCGGCATTTCAGCCTTGTAGCTGGTCTGTACCAAAAGCAAAGCTAACTGGGATATGAAAGAAAACAGTCAGTTTATACAAACAAGGAGGAGTTTCATGCTTTCACGCCACTGAATTTGAAAGCCTCTTTTGGGTGTTATTCATCTTTAGGAGAGCTATTTTTAGAAAAAAAAAGTAAATAAATTGTGCTCCTCACTTATACATACGAACTAATCACTGTTTTAAGTGCCCGCGAATTGTTTCCTTTTATATTGAAGCCACATGTACATGTCACTGCCACCCCAAAAGGCACCTTCTCAAACACCCATGCGCGCCGAATACGCCGGTGCACACAGTAAATATAATTTGTTCTTTATGTAAAAAAAAAAAGCACGGTGCACGCATACCGACAGCGTAGATGGCGGTGCAGTTTCGCTCGTCCCAGGGCTGGAACCCAGGTGGACATCCGCACTGGCCGGCCAGGCAGAGGGCCGAGGACGAGCAGTTAGCGTCGGTGGAGCACGCCTCACCCAGCGACAGCGGGAAGAGCGTCCCTGCAAAGTACATAGAGTACTTTGAGTAAGAGGATGAAGGCGGCTCGCACGCGGGGACTTGAGGATGTCGGTTTTATCTTCACTGGCCCCCTGTTTTTAGAACGCTATGGAAGTATGAGAGTGCCTCTGGGGCTATTGTTGCGGAAGCAACACTACGCTAGGTGTCAGCGATTTCTCGGAGCCCCGGAGAGCCACAGCTGCGCATGCTCGAGGAGCGAGTGAGAGACAGTTACTGCTTAATTTCCTTTCCTCAAATACGAGTTTCGTTTTCTTCATTACGGCCCTCTTTCTTCTTTCACTCTCACTTCCTCCCTTCCTCTACAAACGGATGACGGGTGTCGACCCACCGAGATATGTGAGACAATTACTGCGTAATTTTCTTTCCTCAAGTGCAATTTGCATTTTCTTCATTACGGCCCCTCTTTTTTTTCTTTTTCTTTCACTTTCACTTCCTCCCTTCCTCTACGGCGCGGTTCAGGTGTCCACCGAGATGACAGAGAATTACTGCTCCATTTCCTTTCATCAAAAAGCTTTGGGTTCAAAGAGCAAGACATCCCGCCGAACGGATGGTAACGTTCCGTGGACTCTCTGGCAGCGCTACATCACGCTGTCGCGTTCCACTCGTAAAGGCGAAGCTTAAGTGGCATTAATTAGCAGTTAATTAGTATTTGGTCATTATTCAGTAATTAGAGATTATTTAGTAATTTGTCATTGCTTAGTAATTATTACTTAATTATGCGTGCCGTCATCCAGTGGAGACGCCACCAGTGCCACAGAGGCAGTCAAAGTGGTGTGGAAAACGCTTTCGCGTCTACGCACTTTAGACAGTCAAAGTGCCCCCTGAGATGGCGTCGCCGCTGCGTTTGCCGCGCCGTTGCTTCCGCAATTCTACTCGAGATGGCCATTGATCAAACCACAGCCAATTTTTTTTCTTTACTCTTTAGTTATCCTTTCACCTTTGGCTGCTGCTGCTGAGCGAACTATGTAAACTTTCTGCTGGAATAAATGACGCGTTATGAGCGGTTAGGGCAGACTTTAGTCAAAATATCACGTTAACCAGCCATACACGTTAAATGAAGCGTAGAACTACGTATATTTCATTAAAATGGTGAGCTACAGCAAGTGTAGCTGAATGGTAGTCCAAAGCTTGGGAGCCTATTCTCAGAATACCCATCCTTCTTAAGAGATAACCCTGCTGTCCTCCTGTTTCTAACGAACAGCTAAGCCAAATTCGTTCAATTTCTTTTTATTCTAGATTTCTTTTTCATCTCGGAAGTGAGCAAATGGCCCCTGCTTCACTCGAGAAGCTTTTATTTGTTCCTATACGTTAGAGAAGTATCACCTGTATAAACTTTGCGTATACGCCCTATTTTACTACCTCAAAACCTAGCGTTAACCTAATCATGATCGCACTATGAGCCATGTGCAAAGGAAAGTGGTAGGTTTCGTAGCCACACCCTTCAGAATTTCAGCGTTTTAAATCAGTTCCCCAAGGTGGCTAGAGAAGAATAAACTTGTAGAGGTACAAAACATAAAATGAAGTAGGCCAATGTAGTTCGGTACTAAGAACAAGACATTGTCGCGTCGAGCGGTATGTCATGAGCGAGTTTTAAGTGTCATACTCTAAAGGTGACAGAAGCCAACAGCCACAGAAACCAAGGGCCACAGGGGATTTTTTAATTTATTTTTTTAATTTATTTATTTTGTGGTGTTGATCAATTTAGAATATTAGTGAATATGTTATCGCTTAAAGTAATTGATTAGAAAAGCAGAAGAAAAAACAACCACACGCTGCCGGTGGGATCCGAACCCACGACCTCCGAATTACGCGTCCGGTGCTCTACCTCTGAGCTACGGCGACGGCTGTCAAATCTTCTACTTTCGGGGGTATTTATGTTTACAAGTAACCTAACCTTGAGAGTCTTCATCAGCGCCACCCACGTTCATAAGCGGCGGACGTAGAACGTCCTGATTTACCGCATGTGTGACGTAGAACGTCATCGAACGGAGAGGGTGGAAGCTGCGTGAGAACCCTCTTATGCTTCCTATGGCGTCAAGGCTGCCAGAACCGAGGCCCTCGCTAAGCAATTAAGCAAACAAGGGAAGGGGATTGAGGGGCTCGTTATAAATATGACAGAAGCCAACAGCCACAGAAACCAAGGGGCACAGGGGATTTTTTTTTATTTTTTTCAATTTATTTATTTTGTGGTGTTGATCAATTTAGAATATTACTGAATATGTTATCGCTTAAAGTAATTGATTAGAAAAGCAGAAGAAAAAACAACCACACGCTGCCGGTGGGATCCGAACCCACGACCTCCGAATTACGCGTCCGGTGCTCTACCTCTGAGCTACGGCGACGGCTGTCAAATCTTCTACTTTCGGGGGTATTTATGTTTACAAGTAACCTAACCTTGAGAGTGTTCATCAGCGCCACCCACGTTCATAAGCGGCGGACGTAGAACGTCCTGATTTACCGCATGTGTGACGTAGAACGTCATCGAACGGAGAGGGTGGAAGCTGCGTGAGAACCCTCTTATGCTTCCTATGGCGTCAAGGCTGCCAGAACCGAGGCCCTCGCTAAGCAATTAAGCAAACAAGGGAAGGGGATTTTGGGGCTCGTTATAAATATGACAGAAGCCAACAGCCACAGAAACCAAGGGGCACAGGGGATTTTTTTTTATTTTTTTTAATTTATTTATTTTGTGGTGTTGATCAATTTAGAATATTACTGAATATGTTATCGCTTAAAGTAATTGATTAGAAAAGCAGAAGAAAAAACAACCACACGCTGCCGGTGGGATCCGAACCCACGACCTCCGAATTACGCGTCCGGTGCTCTACCTCTGAGCTACGGCTGTCAAATCTTCTACTTTCGGGGGTATTTATGTTTACAAGTAACCTAACCTTGAGAGTGTTCATCAGCGCCACCCACGTTCATAAGCGGCGGACGTAGAACGTCCTGATTTACCGCATGTGTGACGTAGAACGTCATCGAACGGAGAGGGTGGAAGCTGCGTGAGAACCCTCTTATGCTTCCTATGGCGTCAAGGCTGCCAGAACCGAGGCCCTCGCTAAGCAATTAAGCGAACAAGGGAAGGGGAATGAGGGGCTCGTTATAAATATGACAGAAGCCAACAGCCACAGAAACCAAGGGGCACAGGGGATTTTTTTTATTTTTTTTTAAATTTGTTTATTTTGTGGTGTTGATCAATTTAGAATATTACTGAATATGTTACCGCCTAAAGTAGTTGATTAGAAAAGCAGAAGAAAAACAAAGGGGTATATGCAACCGTCAGCGCATGCCTATTAGCCAGAGAAGCCCTAATAAACAAAGAAAAGACAACTGTGGTATTCCACACGACACCTCGGCTGAAGAAACAAAACCGGCCTGTGGAAAACAGGTTTAGTAAACAACTTTTCTGCGACGTCTAATAAGCGCCGCGAAATTTTCGAACGTATTTTCAACCGTCCTGTAATCAAAAACCTCGTTCGTTGTTTTCTTCAAAAGCAGTGGTACGTTTGGCCTTCGGCAAGCCACCGGAGCCACCGACGACACGTGTTCGCGCTGCTTGAACTTTATTCAAGAAGCTCGGAACTAGGTTCATTGCCAGAGTTGCATTTACCGTGCCATGCTTATTAGCATGTGCAAATCTTATTCGCATGAAGATAGAAATACAACAGGAAATGCGCCACGATCAAAAGCAACGGGGAGCAATCTTCGCACTCTCTTTGTGGACACCCAATCCACTCCGCAATGAAATGTATGAAGAAAGGAGGGAATCGAGAGACAGAGAACGCAAGCAGTGAAAAACAGGCGCCTTGGATGAGGCAAGCTCCGATTTTATCTAGACCAGACGGAGCGGCTTAACGGGCAGCGCGCGTTGTAATGGTTCCAACAAAATACTTCTCTAAATGGTGCCAGTCATAGACCCAGAAGCAAGGAAGGCGGTCTCTTCACCTGTGGAGTTGCAAAGTCCACCATCGAAGACCGGTTCGGAAGACGGGCAGACGCACGTGTGGTTGGAGCAGGCCATGCTGGGGTCGATGGCGGCGCACTGTCCCGTCGTGTTGCAAACACCGAGCGGGAACGCTACGCAGTTTGAAAGAAATTGCCAGCTCGTCGGTGAGCGAGTGAACACAAATATATTAATCCAATCTGCAGCGCGAACGTCAAGAGCGAGCTCTTTTTCGGACGTCTACATAACTATTGGTGACAGACTCAGTGAGTGTAAACTCACTTGTGCTGGCCGTGGTGTTAGCCATGGTGGCGTGGGCGTTGAGCTCTGCTGCTTGAAAGTGGTGAAGCAGCGGGTACCTGAATAATTCGTGCGATTAAAAAAATTGGCGCCTCTGTCCAAGCGCACACACAATGCAGGGCGTTTGTTGCTGAACACATAAAAACGTGCATCTCTTGTGTTCGGCCGCGCCACGCTAGTGCGAACACTAAGCCTAAGAGTCGCTACTGGCCGAAATATTGTACAGTGCTAAACAAGGCAGCAGAGTGAGGGACCGCTTGCACTTAGGCAGGTGTTGCTTCTTACCGCTGTCGCCCGTAGGAGCGCTGGACCAACGACGCGATCCTTGTTTAATAATGTCCGCCTTGGGAGAAGCGAAAAAGCAGCCTCGCATCCCACGCTCTCTTTTTCTTCTTCCTTTCATTCCCAACTCCTACAGCTTCTTCTTCTTCATTTGACGCTTTCGAGTTCAGGTAGACGTCAAAACACGTATAGCACAAGGAGGAATCGGCAAGGGTCCGGTAGCGTCTCGTGACTAATCAGTAAAATAATGTTTTTGAAAACAAACAAATTATTCAATTAATGCACAATTCAACGCAGTGAAATGCATTCCGTACTAAGTGTAGTCCGGTGGTCATTGAAATGGCTCAACGCAAGGCTTGAATTAGAGCAGGAAAACAAAAATATAAACAATAAATAGTATATATATGGGACACGCACCAGTGGAAGATATCCATGACAACAAGCGCTGAGGATCGACGCTACACAACCTTGTATCATGCGTGAACCTAGACGGCCGTAATTTCTGACATAAAATATCGACAACGTACGAGGCTTAGTCAAAGAAAATGCACTCACGAAAAATCAGTCAAGAGGAACGACGTTGAAAGAGGGAAGTGCGCGTTGCTTGTTTTACGCGGTAACATATGGTAGTGTACACCTGTTTGCAAACCTCCTCGAGGCCAGCAGTTTTGCTCTCGTAATACGGCTTTCATCGCATATTTGTTGGTAGTACTGCATCTTCATTTTGTATGCTTCTACTGGTGTTGTCCTCCTTTCTAGATACCCCCCCCCTCCCATTCTCAATGACGTGCAGCATTACCGAATAGACGTTTTTGGTTATAAAAACAGTACAGCGGATATGACTGGCGTTGCCTCAGTTATTATTATTGTGCTGCAAGAAACCTCACCGTGATCAGAAGAAGGGTCCTGCTCCGGTCCACATCAAGCACGCATTGTTGCAGTTAAGCTGCCGAATAAGATTGTGTTTTCATTTCCCCTTCCAAAGTTGTTTTTGCAAGAACGTTTCTTTCAGTTGGAGATAATAGTTTTCTCCGAAGCATTGCCAAATAACTCGCAACTATCTGAAGGGCACAATAATTTTTCAAATCTAAATTTTTATCGTTCTCTTACCTACAAAGAAAGCACTCACAAGTCCGGGAGTTATTATTTTTATATCAGCACTCCTGAATTTAAGCGGACATGTAACCTAAACGGAAGCAGCAGGTAACTTATACGCACATCTTGACGCATTCTGCAGGACCGCATGATCCGCAAGTCATCAAGAGAGCTTCTGTCGCCACCTATCAATAAATAAGCACAAGAACATGACAAAAATTTAACAGGCATTTATTAGGGCATTTTATTTTATATCAGCACTGAACACGTCCACAATAGCTTACGACGAATTCTGTAAAGCAGCATGTGTCGCACTGAAATACGGACATGCAGAGTGACAGGTTTCCCATGGTAAAACGCCAAACGTCCAATCTCTATGAACGACAGCTTTGTTTCATAGTAGGTTGTGGTGAAAATCAGCGAACGTGATGAACAGGAGAGATAGCCACAAAAAGAGATTCAGTGAATGACTACGCGGTAGTTAGAGGGCACGGGGTAAGAATGACAATCACAGCGTTTATTGGCGCCATTAAAAAAGATGCGCCCGCTGCGACGATGCATTGACTTTGGCCGTTAAAATGCACGTTCGCAGTAACCAGCTATCTCAAGACAAAGCACAGGTGAGAATTTTCCTATCACCATTGTACTGGTACGAGTCGAAGCATATCTTCGCATTACGGCGTGAAGACGAATATGTACAGTCACACATGAAGCCGTAACTCCGACCACAACAAATGACGTTGCACATTCATCCAGTCAGTCCCCTTCCCTTCCACACATGCACATACAGTGAAATCACAGCTCGTGGTCGGGACGAAACAGCTCCCCGTCAAACTGCGGTGCGATGTCCGTACCGGTGTACGAACAAGAGTGGACTGTTCCCGAAACCAGAATGGACAGTAGAGCATCCAGCCAGCTGCCCAGATTGTTCCGTGGCATGCTTCAGCTCACTCGGCTTCGCTCGCATGCGGTGTCGTCCATGGAAGCTGCATGGGGGCCTTTACAGCCGTCCTTTCCATCGGGAAGGACGACGCGCTGGGCCACGGTCGAAGAAGGGTGCCTTCGGGGAGACCTGCCGCTCGCATCGGGTCTGGGGGACCGTGCAGTCTAGGCCACCTTAGCCTGTTGCGAGCTGAATAAGCGAAGGAATTTCAGTTTAAACGTGGGAATCCCAGGTGGTTCTTACGGGTGTCTTCCTGCCATTAGGGCACCAGCTTCACTGAAACCAAGGCGTAAGGAACTAAAAGAAGGAGGTTACTGTGCAGGCGGACCCTTCTCCGTCTCTTGTTCACCTGGGGTTGATTTTATGCCGAAAGAGTAAAGAAAATGGAAAGGAAAGCTTACTTTTGCGTACGCCACTTACCACAGTGCTCCTTATGCAGCAGTTGATCATGGCTTTCTGCGTAAGACATACCAAAGAACTGCAATCGAGCAGTCACAGCTGAGCGACTGGAGGAGCCTGGAGGTCAGTGTACAGCGAGCTGAGCAATGCGCGGGGAGCACAAGCGCTGCGGTGACCGACTCGTTAATATAGAAATTTTCTCCTACGCCAATCTTGTGTTCTCGGCGCTGAGAACCGGAACAGTACCGCGTGGTAAACACGACAAAGCAAAAAGATTCCTTAAGTATGGAAAGTGCATCAAGGGACTTTTAACAGCGCCTCGCTTGAGATGAAGATCAAGGAAACCCTAATTTCCGCTTTTCTATCCATTCTGCACTCCCATCAGATAAATCGGATCCGATTTTTTTTCTTTTTTGCAATATAGAGATGCCTTAGAAATCACGTTCCGGCCACTTGATCTTTCTGCATGTTCACATTTTTCCTTCCTATTCCCACTTACAGCCGCCGCGGCGACTCAGCGGCTGTGGCGCGCGGCTGCTGACCGAAACAATGTGGGTTCGACACCGGCCATGGCGTTCGAATTTCGATGGAGGCGAAATTCTAGAGGCCCGTGAGCTGTGCGATGTCAGCGCACGTTAAATAACCCCAGGAGGTTTAAATTATCCGGAGCCCTTCACTACAGCGTCCCTAAGTCTGTGTCGGTATGGGACGTTAAATCCCCATAAACCATTTCCACGGGTAAATTTTCTGGTATTCTTCCTATTAAAGCGAAAACGTTGAAGGCCCCATTCCGTAAAAAATCTGGTGTTGGCGTTGTCGGCATTGTTAGAGATATACAGTGTGGCGTACGGTGGCCAAGGCGGCCACCCCCGTAGAGCAAACTAGGTAGGTAATTAGGTCACGTGACCCCGTGGAGTCATCCGAAACTAACCACACAGACAGGTAGCAGTTCAATTAAAAACTGTCACGAGAGGTTACTCGGGGAGAGCAACTTGGAACCACCGGCCGCAGCACTTGCCATCACAGGGCAGTTGCGGATGCATCATTGCGCAAGTAGAGTTATAAGGACCCTCAAGCACTTATGAATGTAAAGGATGGAGTGACCAATTCCGCATATATGGTCAATAAGTCCTGAACGCTATTGCAGATGAGATTAAGAAATTTGCGGGAATATGGTGGCCGCGGCTGGCGAAGGACAGGGTTAATTGGAGAGACATGGGAGAGGCATTTGCCCTGCAGTGGGCGTAGTCAGGCTGATGATGATGATGATGATGATGATGATGATGATGCTATTGCGTCATATCGTTAAGGCGGAGCTTAAGTGTACTCCTCCAATTTTTTTCTCACATACTAACTTCATTGGAGGAGGCGTCGTTGCGTGTGGGTATCCTGACGTCAGCCTTCTCCAGCTGCGAGCGTTCAGAGTGCATGCTCGTGCCTCGCAGGTGAGGGTACAGGGCGTACATCTGGTCCCACTGAGCACGGGCCGCACGAAAGCCTCATCTGGTGAGCAGCCCACACCGCGCTTCTAGGTCATACTTTGCGCTGTGCCCGATGTGTTCACCTCCAAGGGGACAGCCTGTACACTAGGATAAAGGCTCGGGGATGCGAACCTCGCTGGTCTGCGCTATGCCTGCTTCTAGGAGGTCCCGAACTGGCAATTCTAGGAATGGAAAACTACCCACTGGCACGGATGCGGGTGGATGACTCAAAAACAGCCCCTAAGGGAGAAGCACGCAGGTTGGCTCAGTATGCCGTCAGCCTACTGTGCTAGTACTGTTACTGCCTCCTTCTAACCCTCTGCTTCGTCTCGGCGGCATTGTGGTGGAGCAGCTGGGTATTTCCCTGATTTACGAAGGGCACCGGGGAGCCTTTAACACCCAGCTACACCACATGGGCAATGCATCTGCTCACAAGACAAGCTACTGTTTGAGAGGCTTGGATCCCGAGTTCAGCCCTCTCTCGACACCATCCCGTACCATGACGTCTACTGCGGCAAGCCAGAACATGCAGAACACAATGAGTTCCCCACCGCTGCTTCACCTTGCTCCTCGCACGCCCGTGTCATATCATGGCGACAAATTTGAAGACGTGGAGGATTGGCTGACAGCTCCGACCGGGTAGCAGCGTTTAACCTGTGGGACGAGGATCGCAAACTAAGGGATGTTTTTTTCGCCCTCGAAGACGCCGCCAAAACTTGGTTTCTAAACCACGAGTCCAGAGTCAACACCTGGCGAAATTTCCGGTGGCAGTTAATCGCCATCTTCGGCTGCAACGAACGGAAGAAGCGAACTGACCTTGCCCTGCAGTCCCGAGTGCAGCGGCCAAATGAGAGCGTTGCCATGCTCGTGGAAGACATGACGCATCTTTTCAACCGCGCAGGTCCTTCCATGTATGAAACGAAGAATGTGCTTCATCGTATGCGAGGGGTTAGAGAACAGCTTTTCGTGGGACTCGTGCGCGACCTTCCTAGCACTATGGGTGGTTCTCCTCGGGAAGCGACATGTATTGAGGGCGCCCTGCATTCGCGCATTACGGCCGCCCGGCGCTATGGACGGCCCCAAGCCGCTGTCCGACATCGAGAATGAGACCCTCCGTGACCGTATCAGCCTTATCAGCAGCATCGCGCTTGAAGAGCTGCAGAAGTTTCCCCCTGTAGAGAAGCACCTGGGGTCTGAACCACCTCGGATGTAGTTCGTGACGAAGCAAAATTCAGAAGTAGCACAATGTTTTGCGTAAGCTCCAGAAATATTACTCCTAACAAGATACGTACGATGCATAACGCCATTCAAATCCGAAAACGATTTCTATGCAAACTCAACATCTCCGTTATCCATATCAACGCGCAAGTATTGTTCTCGGGGCAGCAAGGTTGAAACAAAAACGTCCTCCGGGATTAGTAATACTGCCTGGATTACGAATTATCGCCGTACAGGCGAGCAAATATCACTGTACATTAATTCGGAAAGCGGCTGTGTGTTCACAGAATACAAATTGTGTCTCACATCTGCTCATGTTATGCAAAAAAGCTCTCACATAAATATTTCAACACACAAATGAAAGACAAAGAGACCCACCAAATGGCCTTGAAGTTGGCCTGGGCAACGTTTGTTGAAATACCTTTACATGATAAGCATAGTTATTTTTCTCTTCTGTGCTGTCCCTTTACCAAATGAGTTAAGTATGCAACAAAATAATGTTGTAAAATTTGAGGTCTTAGCTTCAAGGCAAGTTTCGCATGGTAATACTTATTGTTCTTGCTATGGAGCGCAATAAGAAATGCGTTCTCGAAGTGCCGAAGCGTTGTTATCTGACGCTCAGTCAGATACGGAGCGCTTTGATGTGTCGTGAGTAACATGCAAAAACAGAGAGACGGTTCATCAAAAATAAACACCTCTGCATGCGTTCTATTTCCATTTCAAAAGCTTAGGGGCACATTTTCGCATGCAACACCGAGTTTCTCGTCAGGACACCAGATAATGTCTGCAGCTAAAAATTCGCCAGTCTCTTCACCAGGTATTCACACTTTCAGCACGTAGCGGCTCGAAGAGCACCAGTCACTTCAGCGGTTGAAAGAGTAAAAAAAGCTACCTGCGAATGGTTTCCCAGTTCCCAGCCCTTTCACGAAGCCTGTCAGGTTAAAGTTGTCCCTTTTCTTCGGCATAATGCTGTTGGAGTCAAGACGCTTGTCAAACTGACAGTAAGCCAGAAACACGAACCGATGCGGTCCCGTCCCCTTGGCCGGGTTGGGTCCTTCGTACGGCACCACTTCGTCGCCTTCGTGCAGCCTTTCAGAGCTGTTGGCGTTCACCACCAACCAGTGCAGCCGGCTGCGTGCTGTGGGCTTATAGGGGCTCGGAGCGTCCGCATCGACCATGACCAGAGCGAAGGGTGCCATGCACTTGACCGGGATTTTCGCCTTAACTTGCGGACTCTCAACTGCCATTTCCGGCGTCACCATACTGTCCGATACCACGTTTGTGTACCCGTACTTCACTATGAGGTCGGTGCGTATAGTCTCGGACAGCGACAGGTCGGTGATCAGTTTTGAGATTTTCCATGGGTCCCGCCGGGTTCCAGACCGCTGCCTCGATAGCAGTGGAGCCTCATTATTAGAGCTCATCGACTCTGCTTGGGCAATACCGCAGCACAGCGTCAACAGAAGGAGGACTGAGGGCTGGACATGCAGCATTTTCAAGTAGTTGCGTCTGTGACGCAGTACCTACGCCGGTAACCTTCTGGACAAGGCTTGAGGATGGTAATGGCACCAGATACTCTGTCTTCAAATGCACCTCGTCGTTGTCTCCACGCTCCTGGTGGCTGGTTCGGCAATGGCTTCTGAAAGCTAGAGGCGTTGTCCGCAGCGCGCGCAGGCAATTAGGTCTTCGTCTTCGACCTTTTCTATTGTCAGCGGGGCTGAATGTTGTGCTCTGGAAATTGTTAACGAGCCAGCTTTGCTTGAGCCAACACGTATCGAAGGCCTAGAGAAATGTCCATCTTCTGTGAGTTCCACCCGAGAGAGAGAAAATATGAGAGCTAAGGCAGGGAGGTTAACAAGAAGGGTATTCCGGTTGGCTACCCTGCACAGGGGAAAGGAAAGAGGGGCACAAAAGGGACATCATCATCATCATGCAGCTGGCACACCAAGCTGAGCGCGAGTGCTGAAAGTCACGCTACTGCAGCAGAGACCTGCACACCTTGAGGGCTACCGAGCGCTGCAACCTCAGCTCAACACAGCGTCCGTCCTTCACCACCAAACACAGAGTCACATGGCGCGCACTCTCCACCGTGAAGCAAGGCTGCTTGCCGTTGCGGTTGATAATGTCGATTGTAAAGTCAAACATCACGACTTATCGGATTTCTTCTCGACCTCTTTTTATCAAAAAACTTATAAAAGGCGTGATCGGCCATTGATATAATTGAAAATGCACCCCGTTGTTGGTGTCTCTATTACCTGGAACTGGTACTCCAGGAGCTACGAAAAGAAAGATTAGTTTCATACTGTTGATAGTCCGCATTAACAGCAGATGTGGATCTTTTGATCGGGAAAAAATCTCTTTGCCAATGCATTCCCGATAATAATGGCCTCAGATTTGTTACTTCGCTTTGATATGACCATTACTGATTGTAAAACACTTAATCATGTTAAATTTTCTGTTCCAGCGCTTCCTCTGACTCATTGCTAGAGTCAAGCCCAAATTAATTTCGATTGCGTAGCACACATCTTAAGACAGTATTTTTTTTATTCCACTGCGCATAATTTTCGGAAATAGCGCTTATTAATGAAACCAAAATTCAAACTGATGTACGGAAACTGAACATGCTGTTCAGAAAAGTAGACGTCATACGTGCCTCTTGTTTCAGCAAGAGACAGAAAAACTGACGAAGAAGAAGTTCCCTCAAGCATCGCAGTCGGTCGTCATCTCTCGAAGCAAAGGGATAAACAAGCAAAGGTGAAGTAAGTGAGTTAAGACCATGAGAATTCGTCGCTATGTTAAGACTTCAACGATTCGGTGGAACGCGGATAAAAAAAAAAATTTACGTACCGTCTCCTATAGCCTCTCGGCCCGAAATACTGTGCACATGAAATGGGGCCTTTTTAATATCGCAAAGCCTACCACCGCGAAAACGAAATAGTATCCTTCAATGCTAGTAAAATCAGCACAGTCATTGCATTTAGCGAAAGTACGAAATTCGCCTGAAAGATCTGGCTGCGCGGATGTGCCGTCCGCAGCACTCATCGGTTATAGTTGTGACATTCTGCTTGAAACATATTCGCCGTCCGAAGGTAAGAACCAGCCTTGTTCCGAAAAGCCAGCGTATATGCAAAACCTTTATATGCAGCAATTTTTTCTCCATGTTTCTAAAGCTGTTTCGGAATCTCTCGTGCAGAATTCCTCAGGGCGACGAACGAGAATGCTTGGATCACCAGCGCATACGCGTGAGTTGTTTTCCCGTAATTTTCTTTCTTCGTGGCTGCATGATTTCTCTTGGAACATCCTCTTGCGAGTCGAGTCTCCTGAGAGGCGAGACCATGGTGGGGACTGTAGCAAGGACATTGTTATGAATACCGCTACTGAATGATCCATGAACTCGCTGAAATATCAAGTCTCGCTCAGGTAATTAGTGAGCTTAGCGATGGCCTGGAAGATTACTGTAGGAGGTTGTTGTTCATTTGGTACTGCTGAAGTAAAGACGAAACTTAAGGCTCTCCGTAATGAAAGACAGTAGAGATCATGTTTATATTTGTTCAAAGATAACTGTACAAGAACTTCAAATCATACAAATATTAGATTGGCTTGGTATGTAGGTTACAGCGGGATAGGCGGTGTTGCACATCGCGTAGTTACAAGTGGGCTGCGACAGCCGCTGCATATTGTTCAAAACTCCGGTACCATTTCGTAACCCTGAGGCTTCTTTAACCTAGCGCAGCGCACTTGTTTTGTTTTTTTTTTGGCTTTGCCTTTATCGAGGCGCTACCTACAGAGCTACGATTCGATGCCACGACGTCAAGCTCGACCAAAAACTCCCAAGGCCACTTAAGTCTGCTTACGTGCTATCAATGCGAAAGCACTGTGCTTTACTGTTGTTTTTGTTGGTGCGTTTGTGAATAGTCCGTTTATGTAAATTATGGTTTATTGTTAATTAAAGTTTAACGGGAAGGAGTGCGGTACGAGGCCACCTGATGAGCAATGTCTACTAGCACATAGAAAAATATATTTGTGTCATTTGTGAGTTTTTACTTCTGTTTAACTGCGCTTTTCAGTGACAGGTAAGATACAAGCGCAGAATTTGACGTTACCACAGCACCAAGTTGCACGCCATTTTTATGTAGGATAAGTTCCTAGCTGAGCAGTATAATTGTTTTGAAATTTACGCTTATTCCACTCTTTCCACAGCTGCCCACCACCTGCTCCACGCTAGAGCATGTGATATGAATAAATATATCGTACTTTACTAATGAAGCCCTTAAGATGTTTGTGCGCCGCAGTTATTTCGTTATAGGTGGCAAAAACTCAAGATGCAGTGGTTCGTAATGTAGTTTAATCTTGGGAGTGGAGTGCGGTTCATAAACGGCTGAAAGTACCGCCATAGAGAATTAAAGCTTTCCTCATTCAGCGTGAGCGGACACGGTTTTGTAACCTCGAGTTTTACTAGTGTGAATATAACTTATAACATTATTTTGAAACGCTTACCTCACTGATACTATTAATGTTCTGTCTGTACCTCTGCGAAAGTTTCGCTTTTCAATTTCGAAGTATGCCTGGTTTGTTTAAAATGCACTTTTCAGTTTGCGTCCCCCCCCCCCCCCCCCCCCCGTACCAGTTCAGGCAACTTCTTCATTGTCTCCAAAACAACAAGATGAAACCCCTTATTCGAGTCAAAGTATCGTGTCAGCGGAGAGAGAGAGAGAGATAACTTTTATTTTTCAGCTCAAGTCCGAGCCTTCTTAGTTGCCCGTTTGGTGGACGCTATTTATCGGCGGTGGCAGAGTAGGGCCACGTGTCCCTTGGATGCGTCGGATGTGGGCGGCGAGGAGCGGCCAGAGGGTGGGCTGCAGAGAGGTTGGTGGAGCGGTCCATCGGGCCCACGTGAGGTGAAAGGGGGGAGGCAAGGTATGCGAGGAAGGTATGGTGGGAGAGTTAGTTGCGCGGGGGCATAACCAATATGTGTGAATGTTGGAGGGATGCTCTCCGCACACGAGACAGGCGGGTTTGCCAGGTTTATGAAGGATATAGTGGGAATACAGTTCGCAAGGAAGGGAGTTAGTCTGTGCCTGTCGAATTAGAGAGGCGTCAGCACGGCAAAGGAAATGGGAGGGTGACGGAAGGGTTCGTCGCATGTGCCGCAAATTGCGAAGGTGTTCGCGGCGGTCCTGTCGGTGTGTAGCGCGGTCTGCCTTGGGATTATAATGGGCTGGCAAGGCAGTCGGAGGGCCCGGTGGTATTTTTTCACGGGCCAGAGCATGAGCAAGCTCATTCTCCGGTATACCTTGATGACCAGGAATCCATTCAAGGCGGACATGGAGCGTAGGGTGGGCTGTTAGGTATTGCAGCAAAGTGTCTAGGATATGGGGAGGGAGTTTTTGAGATTCGAATGAGCGTATGGCAGCCTGAGAGTCTGCACGTATGGTGATGGTGGAGGACAGGTGGTCGTGAAGCGTAATCGCCTCTGCTATGGCCAGAGTTTCTGCGTCGGTTGAGGAGGGCACTCCTGTGTGGAGATGTGTGGAGGTGCTTCGAGGGCCGACTACTGCAGTAACTACTTGGTGCTCGAGGATATGGGCATCGGTATAGTAAGTGTCGTGGCCCAGTACGGGTAAATGGTTCGCCAGTGCTTCACGCCGCCCGGGATTTATCGTTGGAGACATGTGGCGTGGAATGGGTTTTACAGTAAGACGCGGGAGGCTTTTCCACGGGGGAGCACATGGTTGAAGCGGGGGTAGTTGGGAAATGGTGTGTCCGAAAAGGCTGAGGAGGTCTCTGCCTTGCTCGGAGGTAGAGAGACGGTGTATCTGGGCTCGGTGGTGTGCTGCTGCGCGTTCTTCGAGGGAGTTGAAAATGGCGGCGTCTGCGATCAGAGCATTTGCGGCGTAGATGGGAACTCCCATGGCTAATCGAGTGAAGCGACGCAGAGAGGCTTCCAGTTTGCTTACTTGAGAGGATGTGAGGCGTTGATAGGGGTAGGCGTACATGACCCTCGAATAAACGAGTGCTTCTATAACTCGACGGAGTTCGTGCTCTCTGAGTCCATGCTTTTGACGAGATACGCGGGACAGCATGTGGCGAATTTGGTTCAGTTGTTGCAGGAGTTGGCTAAGCCACACGTTGCACTTGCCATCTTGTTGAAAAGTGAAGCCAAGGATCTTGATGTGGCTCCGTCGGGGAATAGGGGTTTGCGCGAGAGAGAGTTGAATGAGTTCGCGGTAGGAAGAAGCGGTTTTTTGAGGAGCGTTAGAAACCACGATGTATTCCGACTTTTCGGCGGAACAACTCATACCTATGCGGCGTGCATGCTCCTGAACGACGTCGAGGCCTTGCTGCAAAGTGGATTCTAGTTCCCCGGCGTTTCCTGTGGTAGACCAGAGAGAGATATCATCCGCATATATAGCGTGGCGTAGGCCAGGAATTTCAGCGAGTTTTCGGGGCAGTTCTTTCATTGCCAAGTTAAAAAGCATAGGTGAAAGAATGGATCCCTGTGGTGTACCTGCGGTGAGGGGAAAGGGGGCGGAAGGTGTGCCGTCGGGGCCAATGATTCGGAGGGTCCTGTCTGTAAGAAAGTCTTTGATGTAGTTGAACATGCGGACCCCAGGGCGAGTGTCTGCCAGGTTGGTGAGAATTGCGGAGTGGGCGACATTATCAAAAGCCTTTTTGATATCCACGCCGGTCAAAACTCGAAGCTGTGCGCTGCTTGGGAAGGCGTACAAATCCTCATAGATTTGCCGTCCAATGTCTTGTGTGCATACGTGGGCGCGGAATCCGACCATAGTGGGAGCAAGACAGCGATTGGTATGCAGGTGCCATTCGAGGCGGGTAAGGGCCATCTTCTCCATCAGCTTCCCTAGGCAAGAAGTCATGGATATAGGTCGGAGGTTAGTGATGAGCGCAGAGGATTTTCCTGGTTTCGGAATCATAATTACGTGTGCCTCTTTCCATGCAGTGGGAATTTTCCCGGAGCGCCAAACAGTATTAATAATCTGAATAAGTTCGTCTAGTTTTGAATCGGGAAGATTACGGAGTATACCATAGGTAACTTTATCTGGGCCGGGTGCTGTGTTTCGCTTAAGGGAGCGTAGAGCAGCCTGAAGTTCGGCGAATGTAAAGTCGGAATTCATTCCTTGTTCGTCTGCTTCTTCTTCGGTGTAAGGGTATGACGGGGAGCTGGCAGGAGAAGTAGAGGATGGGTAAAATTGATTTCGGATTTGCTCAACCAGCTCTTCTTGTGAGACGGAGAGGGCCAACTGTAGCTTTTGAAGTGTGTTACGAGGTTTACCCTGTCCAAGTAGGGTGCGCATAATGTGCCAGACTTTTGGAGTGTGGAGTCTCTCGACCATGTCATCACAGAGCTGAAGCCAGTTGTTCGTGGCTAGTTGGTCAGCGTATTCTTGGGCTGCTTGCGTTTGTTCAGCAACTTTTCTTTTCAATGCGTGGCTAGATCTACAGTTGCGCCAAGCTTTTATGGCCCGGCGACGTTGTTTCCATAGCCCAAGTAGGTGTGTGTCAATGTATGGATAGTCGGGAGATCGGTGGATATGTTTGGTGTGTTGGGAGACGGTCTCCATAATGGCGCTACACCATTTTTCGGGGTCCTCGAGTGAGACTGATAAGGAGTCGAGGGCCGGCCGAGCCTTTGGCCAGTCTACGAGCATAGTGGGAGGTAGATGTGTTCCGGGTGGTCTGGAGGGTCGCTGGGACGTGAGCGTTATCTGAAGAATACAGTGATCACTCCCCATCGTGTCACCCGTATTACTCCAAGAAGCGCGGAGATCGCTGCGAATCCATGCGAGGTCGGGGTTTGTGTCGGATTGTGCTCCACATCCTAGACGTGTAGGCATGAACGTGTCATTCAGGAGGGTGAGGTGATGAATACTGGCGAAGCGGTCGAGTTTTCGTCCGGAGGCTGAAGTACGGTCGTATCCCCATGCAGGGTGTGGG
This sequence comes from Amblyomma mixtum, assembly GCF_055824585.1. Lineage (NCBI taxonomy): Eukaryota > Metazoa > Arthropoda > Arachnida > Ixodida > Ixodidae > Amblyomma > Amblyomma mixtum. The sequence continues at coordinate 249,835,254 of NC_143013.1, forward strand.
CAGTTGAAGTCACCAAGAAGGACGAAAGTAGTAGGGACATTAGAGGCAGGAAGGGCCGTATGCAAAGGTGGGATGCTGGTTTTGGAGTCGGAGGGAGTCCAGTAGCAGTTTAAAATCGTGATACGGTGACCCTGATAGGTGGAGTGTGTCAGGACATGCTCTTTCGTCCCGGAGTTGAGGTGGGATGTATCTTCCTGAATGGTGGGTATCGTGCGCCGTATGTATGTAACCGTCAAAGTCGGCGGAGGAGGGGGCGTTTGATGTCCTTTTCTCTTCACGACTATACTTGGCTGAGTAAAATGGTCGTAACCTGGCAGAGAAAAGGCACCGTGCGTTTCCTGCAGTGCGATGACGTCTGGGTTAACGCCAGTAATCTGCATGTGTTGCAAGAGGGCATTTTTCTTGCGACGAAAACCGCGGCAGTTCCACTGCCAAATAATTAGAGGGTTTTGGGGTGGGGATGTGTGTCGCATGATATCACTCATCATGCCGGTCTTCCTCCATTGTGTCGAGGTTAGGCACTAGAGGGGCGCTTGCGCGCTTTCGAGGGGAAGCATTGGAGTCTGCGTCGGGAGAGGGTGGGGCAGAGGACGCGAGGGAGAGGAGATGGTGCTCTAGTTGCTCGACGCGAGCCGTCAGTTGTTGTAAGGCCAATAGGACGGGAGCAAGGGATTGCTGTATGAGAGCAATAGCGTTGTCGGTAGGGAGGGGTGAAAGTGGAGTAGATGTGGAGGGGCGTGAGTAAAACCGGTTTTGGAAGGACGGGGGAGGGGGTGCGATGGATGTGGGAGATGGACCGCTCACCTGGTGACTTGGTGGAGTCTGTGACTGCATCACGGAAGCTTGCGGTTTAGTAGAGGAGGTGGAGGTGCTGGTTGCCGCACCAGAAGTGGTGGACGGTGGCCGCTTGGCAGAGGGCTTGGTTCGAGATTGACTTCTTTGCGCGGTCTCGTGCCCCGGGCTGTTGCTGCTGCTGCTGCTGCAGGAGAGCTGAAGGGCCTCGTAGCGGTTCGAGGTAGGCAGGGGCGGCCAGATGGTCGCGTCGGCTTTAGGGGGTGGAGGGGCGGCGCGGGCGCGATGGCGTCGTTGGGCGCGGTGCCACTTTAGGACTGCAGCGTCGGCGTCTTTCCTTGCGGGGCATTCAGGATGAGACGGTGTGTGGTCGCCCTTGCAGTTCCAGCAATGTGGTTCACATTCGTCTGGGATAGTCGTTGGGTCTTGGTCAGGAGGAAACGGTTGGCTGCAAGTCGAGCACCGAACAAGGCTAGGCTTGTTAGGACAGACGTCGGCACGGTGTCCTATGGCGTGACAATGCGTGCATTGTTTGCTGTGCGGTTTTTGCGGGTAGACGCGGTACACTCCGCTGTAGAAGACGGCATAGCGTGGTAGACGGGGCCCTTCGACGGTGAGCAGAAGTGTGTTGGTACGTCCGAGACGGCGGGCGCTTAGGAGTCGGGTGCCGTCAACACGAAGGTTAGCGGCAAAGTCGTCTTCGGTAAAGTCCATGGTGATGCCGTGTATAACACCACGGGCGTTAAGGGGGTCGTTAGCTACGTACGAGGTGACTTCGTACTGTATGTTGTTCAGTGAAACTTGCTTGAGTTGGAGCAGCTTGTCCGCAGCGGCTGGGCGGTGGGTATCGATGGCCAGGATGTTTTGCGAGGTGCGGAGTTTGATGTAGGTATTGTCACGTTCAGTCTTGGTTAGGCGGGCGGAATCCATGACGGACCGACAGAGCACAGGGAATAAAGTGTTGCCGAGGTTGAGGTGGTTCGCAAATTTCATGACGATCGTGGCTGCGGTGGCTTGCCGGGGCGCCGCGGGAGCACAGTGCTTGTGATTCAGCGCCTGGGCTGCTGACTGGCTAGGCGAGCTCCCCGCCGTTCCGGCTGCGAGCATGCTGGCGAGCGCGGGGGGCGTTGCCCCGGCGGTGCAGATGTAGGCTTGGCTTAGCGCGCCCGGCGTGGGCGGCCAGCCAGATGCTGATGTGCCAAAAAACGGCGCAGAACGCTTGGAATTTTCGTTACCAGGCGTACAGGCGATGAAGTAGCGCTCCTGTAGAACGGTTGGTGGCGATCCGAGGTCAGGAACCTGGACGTAGACGTGATTTTGCTGGAGCTCGGTGTGTGCACAGCCGATCACGGTGGCGCTGGTGGCGCCCTCCGTCAGCGGATGTTATCTTTAAAATCATAATAAGCCCTATTACATCGACTACAGACAAAAGCCTCTCCCATTCACATTCAATTGAATTTTACTGTGCCTGCTGCGGAGGGGGGGGGGGGGGGGTGATTCGGCTATGCGGCCTGCCCGTGCCCCCCGCCACCGGATACGGGCCGGTGTAGTTTCGGCTACTAGGCTTTGTTTCGGTGCAACGCCAGCGGTGGGAATAGGACGGTCGGGACCCATCCTCTGGGGATGCGAAACCCCATGGGAGTGAGTGGCAGCGACTCCCAGGCGACTATGAGGGCCAGTCGCGCGCGTGAGGTCCGATGCCTGAGCGGAGGCAGGCATGGGTTTATACCCGGGTTGGACCCACGAAATCCAGTACCGAAGGCATGTACAAAGTCAAAAAGGTTTCATATACATGCTACTTCCCTTCACACGCTGGGTCGTGCAAGTCTGGCTACCGACGCGCCGGTTTCTGGCTCCGGAGAAACCAGGTCCGCGCGGGGGTTCACAATAGCCAGGCTCTGAAACGACGCCTCGAGGAAGCGGCTTCACGGCCGGTCGCAGGGCTGTAATGGCCTTTGCGGGACGCCGAGGAACGGAGGAGTAGTACGACCTCGAAGCGTCCAGCAAAAACCGTCGATGTTGTGGAGTACCGGCGAAGTAGGCCCGGATCATCTCACCCTAAGCCACGTTCTTGGTTTGTGGCCCGGTCGCCCGGCCTTGAACACTCCCTCCTCAGTAGGAGAAGAGCAAGCTAGGGGAGAAAATAAGTTCATGGTTGGTTGGTTGTAAGCACAAATGTGTCCTCCCGGAGGTACTAGGTCATGGTGCCGATGGCCGGTGGGCCGATAGGCTGACGACCTAGGCCTCTACAGGCCGGATCACATCACACATACCTCCTGTGTCTGAAAAACCGCGAAAAGCACTCGACGGGGAGTAGCTGGCTGGTCGGAAACAAACGCTGTCATGGAGGGGCCCCAGGCAGCTGACCGCGTGTTAGGTTCTCCTGTCCCCGGCGATCGGAGCCCTTTGCGTTTGGTGGGTGGTCGGGCATCCCGCGAGCGAGGCCGCACCATTGGGCAATCTTGATGCTCTCCCTGCCGTGGCCAGGCAGGCCAGAAATGGGGTCGAGAAAGTTGAAGTATCAGAGCAAACAACTCGCTGTCCCCATTCCCATCTTTAATACCATAACCCATTCCTGACAACCATTCAACCCATCCCTTTTAGCCATTATTTCCGCTACTTCCCAGGGGAATCAGGGGAGTCTCCCCGGGCCCGCTCCCCCTACTGTGGGTCGCTATAGTAGCTTACCCCCCCCCCCATTTTTTTTTCCTTTTTCCCACTTATGGGTAGTGAAATTATCATTTGCCCACGTGCCTTTTCTTTTATTTTTGAATTGGGCTAAGCCGGTTGTACGTATATGTGGTGCAGGCAGGGGCTTATTATTTTCATTTCCTTTTAGGTTGCCCCAACCTAATGAATGAATGTGCCTGCTGCGGTCGCCATGTACGCGTAAAGATCCGTATCTCATCGGCGAGTAATGCAGCGCTACAGACGTCTTCTTTTCCCCGAATTGCTTCCTGTCTTTTCCCGCTGCGCCCACTGCCTGCTGCTTTTCACTGCTACGCAATGGGTTCTCTGGCCACTCGAGACGAGCAAAACAAAACCACTACCGTTACAGATGCTTCCGAATCGTACGCAGTGTTGGAGTTCGTGACATGCAACACGACGGACCAGTGTGCGGCCATGGAGGCTAACGCCACCTGCGCCAACCAGCTGTGCATCTGCCCGTCCCTGCGACCGCTCATCAAAGCGGAGCGGTGCAACTCTGCTGGTGAGCCACTCCACATCTTAGCATCCCTGTTGTAAGGCTGTCGGGAATCGGGCGGAATGACCACCAGGATTCTGTCACAATCACCGCAAGATCTCCCTCCGGACGGGAGGCAAAGGTTAAAGACTGGTTGCCAGTCACTGATAGGTTTACACTACCCCGGAATCGCTCTTAGTTTCCAATTCCTAAACTTTAGGTTCTTAAATGACGCCAGCTTTGTGAACAATATTTCTGTCTGCGCAGTTCCACCATTGGTTGGGCTCCTAGGTTCGTTTTATAAAAGTCATGAGCTTATATATTAAGGACAGGAAGTCATCAGACGCAGCATGCTGCCCGTTGATTGGCCAAGTTCTTTGGGCGTTGTCCACACTCCGCCAAGCCGGCTTCTATATCTTCTGTCCAAATGCAGGGACAGAGAGAAGATTCCAATACAAGCAGACAAGAAAGTTGTGTCCCCCATAAAACTACCTTTCAAGGCTTCATTACGCCCACATACTTAGTACGCATGCATACGTGCGAGTGTTCACACCGGTATGATGAGGCAGTATTCACTGGCAAGCACCGATATCACCAAGAAAAAGTGGAACTTAAATGGCAGCATTTACAGGCTACACCTATCCTAGTCTTCTACTCTACTGGTATGAAGCGCGTAAAGTGTGTAGCACATCACTACCAAATGTAGAGAATTCTTCAAGGAACTTTGCAACTGAATCAAACGCATACAGCGTTGTTGTGACAAGGAGCTATTTCCCTGCCGGGTGATACTTTAAAGTTAGAATGGTGCAATTAAGCAAATCATTAAAATAAATACATGCAGATAGACGACTTAGTTAAGTATTGCTAGCTGCAGGAATGTCGAAACGATTTGTTCAAGAACGCATGACATCATAATGCGTGGCAAGGAAAAGACCAGAAAACAAGTAGTAATCGTGATAATAGGGAAGTAAAAAACTGCGTCTCAAGCCTCAATCGGTGTTATGGAGCTTTGATGAGCGCAGTGTTGCCAGGTTTAAAAATGGGTTGAGGGGGGGGGGGGAGGGGGGTGCACTTAAGCTCTGCCCTAAGGGTATGACGATACAGCCTTAGTGGGTTAATCACCATAAATCCCCTACTTTACATTGTCTACTTTACTTTCAGATACCCGGAGTTGCTTATGCCACTCCCGGCGCAGAGGTGCAGTGGTTAATTGGTGCGCCACTGCCCTGCGATGGCAGGTGCTTCCCGACCATATAGGGCTTGCGCGACCCAGGCTGCACTTTCCTAGCAACCTCTCCCGACCGATTGTTAATTCAAATGCTTCCTGCCAATGTGGTCAGTTCGCGCACAATCCGGTTATGACAGGTTATGATGTCGCCACAACGTCATGTGACCTAGGTGGCCCAAGTAGATTGCTTCTCTACTGATTATTCGCGAATTTTTCACTCACGGTCAGTTACATCGACAAAGAAAACCAGTGACCACGCCAGCTTTCCTCCGACAGGCTCATTAACGCTGACGTGTTAATATTAGGAACTCCCGAGGGCCGGAAATGAAACAAAAAGATCCGCGCCCAGCTTAACAGCCCTGCGCCTATTTCCATCACCCCTGGTGCAATATCCTCGCTTCCGCCCGTCGTTGCGCTTGGATATGTGTGGCTGGCGACAAAGAAACCCTTGGAATCAATGCCACCATCTGAAAACATATTTGCCGTTTTCATGCAGAGTCTACTGTGGTGCTAGCGCTGGGAGAGAACTGCACAGTGAGCTCTGAGTGCACGATGACGGCTGCATGCCTGGAGGGACAGTGCCGCTGTTCCGAAGGATTCCAGCCCTTGGACGAACGCGACTGCGTAGCACTCAGTCGGAGCGGTATGATTTCTCTCTCTTTTGCTTTAAATTATATATTTCACCTGGGTAGTATCGTGACAAAACTGCGGATATCGTGATAAAAGCATCGCGAGCTTGGACAGGCTTTGAGGTGTGCTCGTAGTGGCCTCACTAAGTGGAGCAAATATTCTTCGCCGCCACTTCGCATAATGCTGTTCTAACCAGTAGAGGAAGGAGGACAGAACACGCGAAATCTTCTAATGAAAAGAGCGTTGCCAAGCGGTACTTTGAGCATTGAAGACCATTTATGGCTTCGCCGAATTCTAAGGTGTCAAGAGAGAGTAGTGTTGTCCCAGTTGCATGATTAGAACAAATGTGGCTGCATTTTGATATTTCTCATCGCAACTTTAGCAAGATACATAATTAACAAAAACATAAAACATGCGATTGTTAACTTGGCCTTGTTTCACTGCTTAGAATACTGGTCTTAACTGAGGGAAAGAGATTAGTAGTCACTAATCAAATAAGCTATCCGTATCTTATCTTTCAAGCGAGAAATTAACATATTCGGTGGTTCTTTTGGATCTAGATGCCTGTTTTGGGAAGATTACGATCGAGGATGCTCGGTGTGCTATGAAATGTGACGGCGAGCATGTAAGAGAGGAATTAAGCATCCGAAGTACTATAGCATATTACAGCAGCTTAAGGAAGTGGCGTTAACTTGAACGAGATTTGCTTATATGCTCACCTATATATCTAGTTTGCTGTAAAAACATATTGGCGAGCCCGTGTGCGGCACGACAGAGCTGTCTGCCTACTACACTAACCAGTGCAATAAGTAGAGCATCGGAATCCCACGATACCGTACGATGCCACACCATATTTCAAAGTACTATACACTACTACACGGTGCCATACAATACCTGCCATGTTCATACACTGTGCGGAAATTACTGACTGGATTATTTAGATGATGGAAATAAACGAAAAGTAAACAAAATAATCCACCCAATCACATCTGTACGGCTAGAAAAGAAAGCTGTTCAGCCTTCTTTAAATATCTGTTCAGAAAATTCCTCCCCGTCTGGGGTTCCAAACCGTAGCCACCACCTACCTGTCCACGGCGGTTTCTTTACTTATTGAAACTAGGACAGCGAAAAATGACAGGAATAATTGAAATTTTAGTTATTTGGGGCTCGCTCTGTCGTCAGCAAGCCTTCCTTCATAGCTGACCTTGTGGACCGAGTGCCCCGGGCAGGCTCTAACACAATGCACGAGAGTGAAATCAGAAGAGATTTGTTTCACGCGCCTATATCTTTGGGGAACCTGTCCAACTTTTATTTGTCAATGGGCTGGGTTGAATGCTAATCTCTAACTTTCCCTGGGCAGAAATGCCACCTACTTTTAAAAATTGATTACATTGCACAAGCGACGAAAATGATTTAGGTTAAAATTCCCTCCCTACTATGACCGGCGAAACCAGACTACTTTCTATACTTTTAGCATGTCATGCAAGATACGCGAAAGCACAGTGGGAACAGATAAGGAAATGTCCGTAATAGCAATTACAAAAGAGATGCCTTGTTTGGAGCAGGTGCCGACTGAGGGCTTAACAGTTCTGTAGGAAAAGTATCACTTACGAGCAGCGTTCGAGCGGTGGTACAAATATGCACCGCTCTTGCGTCGCAAGGGCGTTACTGCAGCACATGGAACAAAAAATTTCCCTCAAATACTACATGTGTGCAGTTTTGGCCCGCACTTCCTTTTTTCGTTTTATTTTGCGTTGAATTTCGCGCTGTATTTTGCATACCTTCATCTTGTAGTAATAGTGGTTTTTCCCTCCTTAGTAAACAATCTTTTGGGGCTCCCAAGGTAATGAATGAATGAATGAATGAATGAATGAATGAATGAATGAATGAATGAATGAATGAATGAATGAATGAATGAATGAATGAATGAATGAATGAATGAATGAATGAATGAATGAATGAATGAATGAATGAATGAATGAACCCGCAAACAGGCAAGTGAAATATATAAAGATACCTGTACCTGTCCAAGAATGAAACACGTTACACAGAACACATGGCGTAACGAGCTTCTCGCACCGTGTGGAGTCTTCACAGAGCCCTTCAGCTAAAACAATGCCTCGAAAGGAAGACTGAGGCCGCGTCTATACTCTTCGTATACCAAACACGAACAGCGATACCGAAGCGCGAAAATAAAACTGAGAAGAGCGAGTTGGAGAGGGTGATTAAATGATTCCCTGGTTACTCATGATTTCAAAGCAATACCAGGATTCGGGACAAACTCTTCTATTGCCCTTGGCTGTAACCACGTGTATCATACATTTGAACCATGAAAAATCACGCGTTTATTTATCTACAAAACTGCTAGCCCAAAGGTAAGGGCCCTGGCAGGTTGCGACTGACATCACTAAATATCGAAATATGTAGTAAAAGAATGAATGAAAAAAAAGGCGCAGTACATGTAATGGCAAGCACCAAATTAAAACAGTGCATTAAGACCAATAAATGAAAAGCAACGGAGCTCACGTTATATGTTCAATGACCATCTCAAATTCATCCACGTCGTGACGTCATTTGGGGCATAAGAAACAAAGAGAATGGCCGAAAGCTTGCGAGTTAAGCGCTAGAGGCTGCTAGGCTTAGCGGCACTGGTGATGTGCTATCCTGAATTGCTGGTAATGGTGTGCAATGGCGGTTCTTCAGAGTACTGCCAGTGCAGATATAGATCCAATATACACGCCGATTTATCAGCATTGAACCAATAATCATTACATAAGCCTAAGTAAATTATCCACGTTTTTCTTTTTTCTAAGTACTTTTCTTCTCAACAGATAGTTCCTATTGGACGTTCTGAACACCAGTGTAGAATTAAGAACAGAATTCGTTCTTGAGGGCGAACTAAGTGTTCGCGTTTACATTGTAGGCACTTGTACATATTACCAAACTACTCTTTGTAGTCCTTCTGCTGCTGTATTGTTTTATGATCCTACGTTCGCGTCTTAAAAATCTCCTTTGCGTATCATTCATCAGCACGACTACGCATTGTAACTATGCAGGCAGGGTTTCCCGAATTCAAGAAGGATGTATTATCTCCTTTTCGTCGTCGGTGACTGCATTTCAATGCCGCTTTTGAAGGCTTGTAAACTTGACTGGGATAATGAAAGAGCGCCACTGGCGCATGACATTGCTATGCTGGTGTTCATTTCTTTCCTTCTGACACAGGTCTGATCACGACTTTGTGGGCCCTCATGCTCCTGCTTTCAAGCGTCCTTCTTATCCTGATGCTTGTGGTCTACCTCTGCGTCTTGGCTTACTGGTACGAAAGAAGACATCTGTGTGAGAGGAAACTGTTCAGGAGAGAATGGGGACGAAGGGGGAAGGGTATGCTGGCAACTCATGTCTGCAAAGAAGCCATATCCCCCAAATGAGGACGATACGAGAAATAAGACAGGCACAAACACTAACATTCTCCTCACGTTTTACTGTATTATCAGGACCGGTTATAAACACGGCTGAGGGAAGTGTCGCAGATTGCGTGAATTAGAACTGAATACATCAGTGGGCCGTCTGAGTGACATCTAAAACGAGCTCAAATTTTTCTTATAATATACCGATGCGGGTATAGATATTTGTGTGCCGATGAAGTTTCGTTTTCCTTTTATTTGTTTTGATGACAGCAGGCATGTATTTACATATACCCTCCTAATCATGCACTCTAAAACGACAGTTGAAAGTTAGCGCTCGTCCGTGTTTTCTCTCTCCTCTCCTCTGCATTTGTGCGCTGTGCTTTTTTTTTCAGCTGAAAACATGCCGACGACTTAAACGACTCCAAGGGTAAAATAACAAGGGTAAAATAGAGGGATCATGAATAAAACGGCGCGAATGAAGACGTCAAACATCGTGTTGTGTACGTCGACCGCGCTTGTCTTGTGCTTCTGTTCCTTCGTTCATAAATTCTTCCCGTGCTGATTTAATCATTAATCGATACCGATTCACCGAGATCGCGACCTTGGGTATAATAAAAGATAGAGGCACGAAGCTAGCGCAAACCAAAATGGCACAAAAGCACTCTTGGTAACGCCGGAATCATTTTGATGCTCAAACGGGAAATATTTACCGAAAGTTCATAGTGGTCCCATGCAATGCCTCTCTTCGAAAGACACGCACTGTTGAAACTCTTTTACCTCTACTTTGCGCCAGTGACGCTGTTTCCTTTACGGTAACTGAGCGATCGTGACCTTAATGGCGTAAATGCTGTAGTCAGGTTACTATGTCTGTTTTGTTTTTTTTAATGTGGAAGAAACAACTAGCAGACGATTTCGTAATCTGCCAACTTCTCTGACTTAATCTTTTGTTCAACACCACTGTATTAGTAGATGCCGAAAATAGATATCGGCATGAAGTGCTTAGCAGAACCAGCGTACGGCATTTTCGGACGGCTCATGGAACCTTCTAATCGCATACTTTGAATCTGTTTAGGTTTGGTCATACAAGTTTTCCCGGTTTTCGTTATACAGGCGTGCTCAGCCGCAACCTCTCACCTACTTGCATTTTCATTTTAATCTCCTGTCAGCGCACCACGAAAGTTGACAGTCCAGCTTGCCGACGACACTGACCTACAGGTGACCACGACCTAGCTTAAAGATGAAGAAGGGGCACTATATACTTTTCTGTCCATCTTCAATGACCATCCGATGGGAAACGCAGGGGTCGCCGCCAGGAGTGGCCGTTTTGGAATCAGGGAGCGTCATGCACACCCGCCACCATCGTGCTCGGAGGACGCGGGAGCGCCGACGCTACGCACAGCACCTTCATCGTGCCGGCCATGACCATCGAGTCGGCGGTCGGTGCGCTAGACAGCGACCAGACCAGCACGGCCGCTGGGCTGCACCCAGAGGTACGGGCTTCCTCGCAGGCTCCACTCAGCTTCTTCCGCCGCTTATTGCAGAGCTTCTGCCCTGGGACAGGTTCTAATGGACGTCTTTCTGGATGGCTGCACAACTGCCCTCCCCAAAAATCTAATTGTCCAAGCAAAAAGTGAAAATGCTTCCTTGAATTTTCGCACGATATATGTGACCATCCCTTATTGCTTCACTAAACTTGACCGTCAAAAATTTATGGGACAGTCACACGTCTGATGTGACAATTCAACGCAAGTAGTTGGATTTATCCTCGATGACTACTTTGATGCTTCTGAGAAGTTAGCTTTCTGGCTCAACCAAGCTCTGTTGTTGGCAAATAACGACCTCATCATGAATTTGGATCGCATTTGATATTACATTTCGTATTCATTTACCGTACTCGCACCAAGGCCTTTCAAAGGAATAAAATATCGATGGGCAGTTGGTTCATGATTAACACGAAGAGAGCGAAACACTGAACGAGAAGCATGGAGTCTGATGTTTGTACATTTCTTGGCCTGTGTATCGACCTGTCCCCCTTGTGTTCTGCGAATTAACTTGCATTCTCCATGTACCTGACAGTGTGTGCGTACCGCTACGTTAGGGGTTGTTATTGAGTCATTCCCCCGCATGAGTGCTGGTGGGGAGTTTTCACTTCTAAGAATTGTCATTTTGTGACCTCCTAGAAGCAGGCATAGGGCATACAAGCGAGGTTCAGATCACTGAGCCCTTATGCTCGTGTGCGGGCCGCCACGTGGGAGGTGAACACGCCTGGCGGAGCGCAAAGCATGACCGAGACGCGCGGCCTGGGCGGCTCACCGGACGAGGCCTTTGTGCGGCCCGTACTCAGCGGAGACGAGGTGTACGCCAAGTACCCTCACCTGCGAGGCATCAGCACGCCGTCTAAAGGCTCCCACCGGGACAAGGCTGGCGGCAGGAGGTCCACGCGCAGCAATTCCTCCTCCGACGAAGTTAGTACGGAAGGTCAAGATAAAAGGAATTCCGCAAAATTTGCCACAGTGAATAGGGACCAAAATTGTGAACATGCGGAAAGAGCAAGTGATCATAACGTGGTTCTTAAGGCATCTACCTGTTGCACAAAAAAATGGGATCTGACATTTTAAAGGAAACGCAGAATTAATCGAAAAGCGAAAATTTGGCTTTCCTTACTCCTCTTCTCAGAAGGAACCCTGTTAAAGTCCAATGATGCACATTCTATGTAAACCCCTGCGCAAAAGTGGGAGACCACGCAAAATGACAGAACTACTTGGCAGCGGTTTCTGACGGTTCTGCGCTTGTTCTCAAGATATGCGTAGGATGGTTGATCAAATACTTTAGCATGTCTGCCCGCACCAGCCAACACACTCCTGTCAGGCACGCCTTTATACGCAGAAAAATCGCAGGCAGCGCTATTCGCATGGTCTCTCCAATTTTGCGCATGACTATTGTATAGTACATTTTTTTTCTTTGGCTTGTATACCGTGTGGTCTGTTCCGGTCCTCAGTGGGGAGAACACAAGGTTTTGGAAGCAGCAAAAAATTATATTAATGAGCCGCTCACCGCGACGCTTGTACTCAGCGCTTACTGTTCAGCTTGCTGCGCATTGAAAGCAGAACTCCTCAAGTCTTTTATCTGTAACTCATGAGAGCGTTCCGTCATTGCGTCCTACGCACACACCCATGATCAAGTGTTACATAATTACAGCTGTGTACTGCGTACCTAAAAGGAAGCTTTCCTTTTCATTTTCTTTGTTTTGTCGGCATAACACCAACCGCAGGCAAGCAAGACACGGAAAAGGGTCTTCTTGCACAATAATATCCCGCGTTTAGTTCCTTTCGCCTTTGTTTCAGTGAAGCTAGCGCACTGATGGCAGGAAGACACCCCTACAAACCACCGATGATTCCACCGTTTAAACTGAAACTCCTTCGCTCCTTCACCCCGCACAGGCTAAGCCGGCCAAGACCGCAAGGTCCGCCACGCCCGATGCGGGCGGCAGGTCTCCCCGAAGGCACCCTTCTTCGACCGTGGCCAAGCGCGTCGTCCTTCCTGATGGAAAGGACGGCTGCAAAGGCCCCCAGGCCGCTTCCATGGACGACCCCACATGCCAGCCATGCCGAGACAGCTGGAGCAAGCCATGGAAGATCCTGGGCAGCTCGCTGGATGCGATGCTGTCCATTCCGGTGTCGGGAACAGTCCACTCTTGTTCCTCCGCCGGTACAGAGATAGCGCCGGAGCTTGACGGGGAACTATTCCTTCCCGTCCGCAAGCTGTGATTTCACTGTATGGGCATGTGTGGAGGTGAAGGTCATTGGCTGCATGAAGGTGGAACGTCATTTTTTATGGTTAGAGTTAAGTCTTCATGTGCGAGCGTGCATATTCGTCTTCTGTGTCGTAATGCGAAGATAAGATTCGAGTAGTATTAATACAGTGATGCCAGTCATATGACACAGTCATAGGAAACCTTTTCGCCTGTGCTTTGTCCTGAGACAGCGGGTTACTGCGGACGTGCATTTTAACTGCCAATGTCAATGCGTACGTCGTAGTGGGGGCGTGTTTTTTAACGGCGCCAATAAATGCTTGTGGCTGCCGTGCTCACGCCACGCCCTATAACTACAGCGTAGTGGTTCACTATTTTTTTCTGCAGTCTCTCCTGTAGACCACATATACTGCTCATATTTTAGGGCAGCACATGTTCCTTTGCAGCTTTCGTGATAAGCTAATGTGGATGTGTTCAGTGCTGATACCAAACAAACCCCAAATAAATGCGTGTGAAATTTTTGTGATGTTACTGTGCATATAGTCGACAGGGGGCACAAAAGCTCTTTTGATGCTTGGTTGGTTTGGTTTGGTTTATGGGTTTAACGTCCCAAAGCGACTAAGGCTATGAGAGACGCCGTAGTGAAGGGCTCCGGAAATTTCGACCATTTGGGGTTCTTTAACGTGCACTGACATCGCACAGTACACGGGCCTCTAGAATTTCTCCTCCAAAGAAATTCTAGCCGCCGCGGCCGGGATCGAACCCGCGTCTTTTGGGTCAGCAGCCGAGCACCATAACCACTGAGCCACCGCGGCGGCCTCTTTTGATGCCTTGTAGATCATGCGTTCATGCAGGACGCTATAAGGTATACTTTATAGCTGTCATTTAGGTAATATATCCACTCAAATTCCGGAGTGCTACTACGAAAGAGCTTCAGGACTTGTAGAGATGTTTTTTTTTCTGGGTGGGTCCTCATTCCAGGGGCCCATTGGCTTTTGTCGCCGCTCATGTTCGGTTCACCACTAAAACGGACCTTCCGAATGTGAGCTGGGAAGCGCCGCCTCCTAGATTGTAAAAATGCGCCCATCTGCTTCGTCGTTTACGGAGTCGCAGTATGTGATGATTAAATAAAAAAATACAACGTTCGCTCTAGGATTTCCAGATGACCACCTGGTGCTAGAATAAAATCAGCACGGCCGAAGTGACTTTCTTACTTTCCGAATTTCGCGGAAGTTGACGAACTTATAAGGAACATTTCGCTCATTTAACGAGTGCCTCAATAGCTACTTCTCTGCGCTACTCCATGGAGTAAGATAAAGACGACCGTCAATCATACGGGGGCTTCCCATAACCTGGTTCCGTCCACACCAACCGAGACTCCGCGTTGAAACATGATTTTAAGCTTGCCGTTAACTCCATTTGACGACACATTTTGTATTTAAGCTACAGACGTAAACCCGCCAAATAAAAACATGGCCCGATGTAAACTCCCATCTTTTTCCCCTGGTCAAGAAAGTGCATTTTGTACAAAAAGCCTGGCACGATAGAATATGCGTTTTTTGAATGCCGGGACGCCATTTGCGACTGAGACGTCATCAAACGCAGTTTTAAAAACGATCTACCACTAAACCATCATGGCATACGCTGCCTCCTGGTCTAAAATGATGGTGGTGTTCCATACGATAAGATTAGAGTCCTGAGCCATCAGAACACCTTGGCAGGCAAGAGTGGTGGTCACGCATCCCGACGTGCGTATTCACTCTGCCCGTGAAAACACTTCAGAGCGCCACACGCATCCGGCGCGTTTACAGCACTCAACCAGAGCCTAAGGATGGTAGAGCCTGACTGAGCGCTTCGCAACGTTGAAAAAGCCTTAGTGTCGACTTGCCAAGGCCATGAGGTTAGCAAGTTGGCACCAGATTCACATTTGGCTCACCTACGTTCATCGACCATAAATTTCTTAAGCGATGTAATCAGCTTGTCGTCTTACAAAAAAATGTCCGGCTTCTCTGCCCCTAAATTCTTTAATTGGTCGAGAAATTGATGCGACCTCATGACGTCATCACAACCTGCCTACCGTGGAACGTGGCAACCTTCCTTTAAGGACTGTGAGCAGACGGACCACCGTGGTAAATGTCAGTTAAATTAATTATTAATTGAGATAGCTAAGGTGACTTGGCGATGTCATCACAACGAGCGACCGTGGCAAGTGCACCGATTGTTAGCTACCTGTTGCCCGTGCCACATGGCAGGGTAATCAATTCAAATAAATACAATTCATCTGACACCTGCCAATCGTGGCGCTGCGTATGAGCCTTACGAGAGCTCGGGAAGAACAACCTGGGTCGCACAGGCCCCACCGGGGCCTCAGTTTGAAACAGGCAGCAATGGAGCACCGCTTAACTGCTTCACCACTGAGTCAGTAGATGTATGAGGAAAATTAGTGGTTTGCTGAGGATATCAAATGGCGCAGTAATTGCCTCACTTCTCTGTGGACACATCGACTGCGCCGTAAGAGAAGGGAGGAAGGTGGGGGTGAAGAAAGAAAGACAGATAAAGGCGCCGTAGTGGAGTGCTCCGAAATAATTTCGACCACCTGGGGGTCGTAAACATTGCACTGCACAAGGGCACCTTTTGGGTTACGCCTCCATCGAAATGCGAGCACCGCGGTTGGGTTCCAACCCGGGTACTCCGGCTCAGTAGCCGGAGACCCTAACTACTGCGCCACCGCAGGGTGATTCCCGACGACCTACGAATGAGATTGAAAGCTTCATGGCGTCATTAACACCATGGGACCACCAGTGTACTAGTCATAGGGCATCACCAAGTTTGAAAAACTTACCAAAATTTCGAAGTTCACCCACACTCAAAAATTGCAACTGACCTACAAAATATTAAAAGTAGGCCCGCCCCAGACAATGGGTGGATTAGTGGGAATTCGTGCGTGTATTAAGGTCATCGCATTCTAGAAGGTGATGACTCATCCATATCACATAACGGCAACGGTACCGGTTAAAACTTGTGCTTTGGCGAGAACATCGTAAGAAGAGAATCGCGCTGTACTCACATTAGCACGCAGCCTAAATGCTATGACTTCTTCTTATTCAAGAATGTGGATAAAAACGCCCAAAAATTTTTTTTTACCTTTTGAGTATACCACGCGCCATACCACGGCACATTCGATAATGTGCCGGGTCTTGCGACAGAGGAAACAATAGCTGAGTGCTTTGTAATCAGTCTGTATATATAGCTCTTTCCTGTACAACTTCATTATTATTATCTTTAGTGCGCCCACTGCTACGCAAACGCATCTGCCATATTCCTCCAATTAATCCGGTGATGTGCCAAGCGAGGTCGCACTCTCCCCGCAGACTTACTAATCTCATCCGCCAACCTAACTTCCTGTAGCCCCCGATACGCTTGACTTCTCTTGGAATCCAGCCTGTACCTTTTAGGACCATTTCTTATTTTGCTTTTCAATTACACTTCCTGCCCATGCCAGGTTATTCTTCATTTCGACTAGGTTGTCAATAACCCGCGTTTGTTTTCTTACCCAATCTGCTATCTTCCTGACTCTTAACACAACACCAATAATTTTTCATCCAGTGCTCGCTGCTATTTACTGAATTAAAGTTGAAGCCTTTTCGTTAGCCTCCGCAGTCCTGCCCTATAGGTCAGTACCGGTAAGATACAGGTGTTCTGCACTTCTCTCTTGAGGCATATTGGTAAACTGACAGAATAGTCTATACAGGACTAAGAGAAACCGAATTATATATTTTTCCCGCGCAAAATACGACCAGCTGCTTTTTGACAGGCACATACGAGTAAGCGTATGAAGTTTCGAAATAGTTGGATGTTGTACGAGCGAAACAGATAACTACTCCAGAAAGCCGAGGATATAATATCTTCTCGATGTGAAATACCCAAAAAAAATGATACAAAGGTCTACAAATTCGATGCGATTCGAGTACTCGTAGCGCATGTGAAGGGCATACATACATGTGTTCGCAAGTAAATATAATCACATGGCTTTACCGTGCGATTAGCTCTCCACAGTGCAGCGCCGGCTCTCTTACGACCGAGAGTGGCGCCATCTATGCGTCGACAGTGACGGTGACTTGTACGAAACCAGTACCTGCCCAGGTCACTGACCTATTTTCATTCTTTCTGAACCATTTACTAGGTTGTGCGAGGCATGCCGAAAATAGCCCGCACAAAACAACTCTGCGGCGACCGAGTCCTCGTCCGCGTCGGTGGTATAGTGGTTAGCATAGCTGCCTTCCAAGCAGTTGACCCGGGTTCGATTCCCGGCCGACGCAGTTTTTTTATTTTCCGGCAGCGCAGTCGCTTGCGTTTCTGTTTTCATCAGGCAACGCCTTAGAAAAAAAAAACCAAACGTACGACTACATAGGAGATTATGGCGTATGTGTCTTACGGGGCATACGAAAACACCTTGGCAGCACAAAGCAACGTTAAGGGTGAAGGGGGAGCCCCAGTCTGTTAGCCGATGATTCTAGAAACAGGAGACGGAGACAAGTTCTCGTTTCGAAACGTGGGACAGCAGACTGACGCTATCAATATATACCTTCTCTCTACCATGTGGGCTGTAGAAGTGATCACCTGCGCTCACCACAGAGATGGTCACGTGGTACGCGGGCCATGAAGTGGCATGTTTGACCACGCGTCTTTTCGTACGAGATGGCCAATATTTATTGAGCCATACCTGCAAAGGTAAACACGTTTTCGAAGTATTGAAAACTGATATGGGCATTGCTCGCGGTCAGGGGCTGTAACAGGAAACGGTTGCTAGCGGTAGCTACAAACAGGCGCCTAACTGTAATAGCTATAAAGTTAGGCAATCAAAAATTATTTAACCAGCTCAATAGTCAGCATGATTAGCTTGTTTCTTGACGGTCGCCAGCACTCTTATTATTATGCCGCAGAAGCTATGCTTATGCCTCGAACGGCCTATTTTAAAAACTAAAGGCGAGCCCCCTGAAACGCCCGACGCACCTCATCCAGATGTGTTTTGTCATCGCGCGGACTTGCTGCTACTACGGCGGCAGGCCTCTTCTTTAGTGCATTTTTTGTAGGGTTAAGCTCATTCTACTGAACATGCTTCATGGTTAACTAATACAGCACCTAGTTAGTATTAGTTTACAAACGCACCCCGTAGCATCAATTTTTTCGCTAAAACTTTGCGCCCAGATTTTTTGACAATTCGGCAAAGGCCAGATTGCAATCAAGGATATTTATTTATTGCAATCAAGGATATTTATTGCAGTCAAGGATGTTTATTTAGGTCCTGGGAAAGAGCAGTCGAAATAAGACTTCAAAGAAATTGAATAACAAGTTTTCAATGCATGAATTTAGAGCTTCCAGAGTGTACATGCTCCCTGTACTGACACAACGGATAAATGGATGGAAGACAAAAACCTCCGCTTTGAAACGGGGTGG
Organism: Amblyomma mixtum; assembly: GCF_055824585.1. Classification (NCBI taxonomy): domain Eukaryota; kingdom Metazoa; phylum Arthropoda; class Arachnida; order Ixodida; family Ixodidae; genus Amblyomma; species Amblyomma mixtum. The sequence goes on from NC_143013.1 coordinate 249,853,703, forward strand.
TGGCACTTGCCATAATGCTCGACTTTTTTTTTTCATTCATTCATTTTTCATTTGTATTTCTTTAATGATGTCATAATTCAGTCTCTACATTCGGTATTTGCTTTACATACATTTCTAATACTGCACTTCTTACATTGTCACCTCTCTGCTATTGAACCATTAATCTTGCAATCGCTTTTGTTAAATTCCACCGCAGATTCATTCACATAGTAATTATTACCACTAAACCCAGGGGCTTCAGGGAGAGTGTCTGTGCCTGCATCGACATCCGGATGGATGTCATCACATTCTATGATAAGATATTTAATTGTTTCCGCAGATTAACCACGAACTGCACATGTGTCATATTCATAGTTATGTTTTAAGCATGAAATGCTTTTAGCCCCCGTTGTCGGCAGTGTGGTGACGTCACGCCGAGACCGAGATCCACTCATCCGGGCATTGAAATCCACTCATCCGGGCACTGAAATCCACTCATCCGGGCACTGAAATCGAGTCATCCGGGCACTGAAATCGAGTCATCCGGGCACTGAAATCGAGTCATCCGGGCACTGAAATGGAGTCATCCGGGCACTGAAATCGAGTCATCCGGGCACTGAAATCGAGTCATCCGGGCACTGAAATCGAGTCATCCGGGCTCTGAAACGAGAACATCCGGGCACCGTACGAGACTTAACGAGATTTAACGAGACTCTCTAAGCCCTCCTACGCGACCGGCATGCAAGCAACGGTTGGTCTCCAAACGAGTCACAAAAAATAACTGCTGCCAGTGCCTTCTCAATGTTTATCAAGATATCAGTCGCGCTGTGCGTTTGATAATGCACGGAATTATAATTTCCGATTTCTAATAACGCCTGCAAAAAGCACATAAATGCCACGTACACTTCGTTGTCGTACGTGATCTCTTAGGGGCTTCGCGCATCGAAGCAAAGCTGCGCAGGTGCACAGGGGCCCGGGGGAGAAAGGCTGCGTTCAAAGGGCAAGGCATCGCGCCGAACGGGTGGTGGCGTTCCTCCCTTGCTTTACGGTGCGGTTCGGGTGTCCACCGAGATGGCAGAGAATTACTGCGCCATTTCCTTTCCTCAAAAAACCAAATGGCAAGGCATCGCGCTGAACGGGTGGTGGCGTTCCTCCCTTCCTGTACGGTGCGGTTCGGGTGTCCACCGAGATGACATTAGGCCCGTAAACATTTCATGCTTACTCTACTCTCGGTTACGGGAGAGGCAGAGATTTTTTTTGTACCTCTGCGTTCTAAGACATCCTGATCTAGCTTGAGGTTAACCAGTCAGTCAGATAACCAGTTAGCGGATAATCAGTTAAATAGATCTACATTGTGGTTAATCGGTTAAGATCATGCTGTTAACTAGCGCCACCTGGTGACAAAACAGAAAAACTTGGCGAGTACAGAAAGAACTATTAACAGAGCTCATTCCCACCATATGAAAAGAACAAAAATTTATATGGTGATATAGATTAAGGCGCCTCTTTTAAGCGCTTAAAACAGCGGTGCGAATTCCTTTCGAAGCTGGGCCTCGTCAAGCTTTTGTGTAGCTTTTAGCCCAAGAGACCATCCAGTTGTCTTCTGGAAAATAAAATAACGATGTATTTATTCAAAATCAATTCTTTCTCGACTTTTTATCAACATCTATAATTAACAGCCCGAAAATCATTTATCGGAATCCCTGGTCTTGTAGTTTGAACTAGGCTCTTTTCAACCAGAATCGGCTTTTAAAATGTGCTCACACAAGCCGCAATGCGAATCCGGCAGCTTGGATCTTTAGAGTACCATTGACGGTACAAAATTATGGCTCTAAGTATAGAAGAGGCGTTAGCGAAGTGGAAGGAATTTAAAATGGACAGATCAAAAAAGATGCCTTCAGGAAAAATAGCAAGATAACCATAAGATTTAGTGCACATTAAATAGGAAAATTTGTTTCCATTAAGACGTAGAAAATGTGCGAAATAACATACTCCAAAAAACTAAAGTGAATTTTTTATTTAACTATTCGCGGCGCTACTCGTCATTTCACACCACAGTATATTTTACTGCCTAATACTCTACGTCGGACTGAACGAGAGCGAATTAGATGTCTTTCCCGAGCAAAAAACCGCCAGCTGTTTTTTAACAGGCATGTACGAGTAAGCGCAGGAAGTTTCTAAATAGTTGGAAATTGTACGACTGTAACATCAGGATATCTCAGATAACTACTACACAAAGTCGGGGCCTCTCTGAAGACCGAGAGGGGCGCCATCTATACGTCGACAGTGATGACGACTTGTACGAAACCAGTACCTGCCCAGGTGACTGACCTATATTCATTCTCTGAACCATTTCCTCAGTTGCACGAAGCACGCCGAAAATAGCAGGCACAAAACAACCGTCCGGCGACCACGTTCTCATCCGCGTCGGTGGTATAGTGGTTAGCATAGCTGCCTTCCAAGCAGTTGACCCGGGTTCGATTCCCGGCCGACGCACGCTTTTTTTTTCTTTTTCGGCAGCGCAGGAGTTAGCAGTGCAAATGTTTTTTTTTTTTTTGTCGTCTTCATCGGGTAGGGCCTCATCGAAAAATCTCGCATGTAGGACTGCATACCGTGTTATGGCGTATGCGTCTTACGGGTCATACAAGGACACCAGCCAACACAAAGCAACGTTAACAAGGGTCGAGGGGGAACCCCAATCTGCTAGAAGACGTTTCAAGAAGTCGGATACGGAGATTAGTTCTCATGTCGAAACGTTGGATAACGGACTGAAGCATACACTCATTTCTTGATCGCTCTGTTTTACTTTATCTAGAATCGCGTATCCATGGGCCTTTTTATCTGTTGTAGGTAGGAGGCTACGTGTCACGCGAGGATACATAGCATATGACTGAAACAAAATCAGGGCTGTAATAAATATAAAATTCCAAATTATAAAGTAGCCTCTCTATAGTTTAAAAAGCAAAAAAAACGTGGAAATGGGTAGAAAGTGCTATTTTCATACCGCGCCCGGCTTCGAAAAACAAGAGTCTGTTCATCAGTAGCTGAATACGCTGCCCTACATGCCGCACCTGCTTTATATCGCCTACAACAGTAGTAAGCGATAGGGTAGTTGGACAGGACATCGGTAAGCTCTTGCAGAAGAAGAAATATCTGATTAAGAACTGTCAAAGAATAAAAGCCACTAACTTGACAGGCAAAATATAACTGGTAGATTTATCAAGAGCAACAAATAAGCGTAAGGTAGCCGACATAAGAAAGTATAATATGCAGACAAGACAGCACTCTTTAAAGGACGGACGGTGGTAGCCAGAAAGCGTTCAAGAGGAAACTAAGCAAAAGTAATAAAGATATGTATGCGCTATTGGGCAAGTACGACATTGCCATTACCCATATGGATAAGATAGTTAATGTAGCCCTTGAGTTTTACGCAAATCCATACAGTGGCCAAAGCAATCATAACGATCCTGAGAGAAGCAGTAGTGCAGACAAATTGGACATTCCGCCGTTAACGAAGGAGGAAGTAAAGAAAGCGTAAGAAGCTATTCAAAACAAAGGGGAAAGCAGCCTTTGAGGGTCAGGTAACAGCAGACCTGCTGAAGGACGATAGGGTGATTGCGGTAGGAAACCTGGCCACCCTGTATGCGCAATGCCTCACGACCTACAGTTTCCCAGATTCTTCCAACAACACTAATACTGTCTTAATAAGAAAGGGGACGATTAGCTTACTGTCTGTTGCCTACACTGTACCCACAAAGGTAATCGCTAATGAATCAAGACATCATTACACTTTAATCAACCAAAGGACAAGGTAGGCTTTCTCTAAGGAAACTCGACAATACATGACATTCACACTATCAATCAGGTGATGCAGAAATGCGCAGAATATAAACAATCCCTATATAGCTTTCATACTTTACGAGCAAGCATTTCACGCAGTCGAAACCTCACCATCCATGCAGGCAATTCGGAACCAACGTGCAGAAGATTCACATGTGAATACACTACAATGTATCTACACCGACTGCACATCCACAATATTCCTCCATAAAGAAAGTAATAAAACCCCGATAACGAAGAGTAATGTTCAGAGTCGCTGTCTCCAGTTCTATCCATCGCTTTCTTTACAGAAGGTATTCAGAAACCTGGATTAAGAACCGTTAGAAGGGGCAGAGAGAAAAGTTCCTTATTACATATCGACATACTAAACGGTCATAATGGGGCAAGAGTTATTAGTGAAAAGCTTAGTAATCCGCAATTTCCTCATGGCATTGCATTGCTAAGTAATTCAGGGGACGTTAGAGCTGATGCTCCGCCAGTGGTTAAGCCATTTCAAAAAGGAACAGCGCGACTTTTTACATGAACAAAAGGAAAGACACACTAGGGCAGGCGAAGACAGGGGACTTTTTGCAAGTAGGATCAAAGACCTAGGCAGGCAAAGCATGGCATGGATCTAACAGTTAATACGCAGAAAACTAAAGTAATGTTTTACAGTCTCAAAAGGAAGCAGCAGTTAACGATAGCTCGAGAGGCACTGAAAGTGGTAAGGCAATACGTCTACATAGAGCAGCTAGTGACCGCAGATCCGTGTCAGGAGAGTTTAATAACTAGAAAAATAAGACTGAGATGGAGCGCATCTGTCCGATACTTTCAGATGACTGGTGGATGCTTACCAGTATCTCTCAAGAGAAAAGTATACAACAGCTATATCTTGCCGGTACTCGCCTGTAGGGCAGAAACGCGGAGGCTAACGAAAAGGGTTCCGCTTAAATTGAGATCGCACAAGGTATGGAAAGAAAAATTATGAATGCAACGTTCATAGACACGAATAGAGCAAAGTGTTTAAAAGAACAAACGCTGGTTAATGCCACGGTACTCGAAATTAGTATGAAATGAGCACGGGCAGTGCATGCTATTGGAAATCAAGATAACGAATGGTCCGTAAAAGTAACGAACTCCATGGATTTTATGAGAAGGCAAGCGTAGCAGGGGACGATGAAAGTTAGGTGGGCGGAAGAGAGGAAGTTTGCGGGGAGAAGGTTCCATCGCCTGGCACAGGACCTGGTTAATTGGAGAGATATGCTAGAGACATTTCCCTTTAAATGGGCGTAGTAAAGCTGATGATAATACAGATGTGCAGGAATGGGCTATATATACAGACTATTCATATAGTACTGAGCAATTTTATTTCTCTGTCGCCAGATCAGACACATTACCGATTCAGTATACCCAAAAACGAAACAAAAATCAAACAAACAACAAATGCGATAGCATTTAGGTTAGGCGCTAATGTGACTACAGTGTAATGCTCTTCTTGTGATGCTCCCGCCAAAAATCTAATTCCCCTTATATGGCATGCATGGGTCATCATCTAGAATGTTCAAGTACCTGATTGGGTTATCACTGAGAATTACACTAATCCGATCCACTAATCCACCTTAATTTACCCACAAATCCCCACTAACCACCCTATCTTCTGCTGTGGGCCTCTTCAAGAATTCTGGGGGTCCTTTGCGATATTTTAGTTCGGGCCAACTTTCAAATTCTTGGAGTCATCAGTTCTTGGTGGTGCCCTATGTTTATTGCACCGGTGGGTACTTGGTCTTATAGACATCATGACCCTCTCAATCGCCTTCATAGATCCCGGTGAGTTCCCGCAGCGGTAGATCAGGGGTTAGGGCCCTCGGCTACAGCGCCGGAGTACCAGGGTCCGAGCCAAACCGCAGCGGCCGCGTTTCGACAGAGGCGAAACGCAAAAGGTGTCCGTGGGCTGTACAATGCTTAAGATATCCCCATGTGGTCAAAGTTATTCCGGAGCCCTCCACTAGGGCGCCCTTATCTTTGTCTCTTCTTTCACGGACACCTTCCTCCTTTCCCTTGCGGCACTCTCAAGGTGCTAATACAGAAGTGAAACAGTTACTGCGCCATTTCATTTCATCAGAAACCCACGATTTTCCTTACACCATTATTGACGCAGTGGTGCAGCGGTTAAGCGATGCGCCACTGGCCGCCAGGTGCCCATTTCAAACTATAGCCACCAGGGGGGCTCGTGCTACCAAGGTTGCTCTTCCCGAGCACTCGTAAAGCTCATACGCAGGGATACAATGAGTATGTGGCAGATGCATTGTATTTGAATTTATTCTCCTGCCACCTGCCACGGTCGCCAGCGCCAGGCTGTGATGACGTCGCAATGTTACCTGACCTCTCTAAACCAATAATTAATTTAACTGACACCCGTCATGGTCGCAGTTTGCTCACAATCCTTTGGGCGTGTTGCGACATTCCCGATGACGCCATGAGGTCACGTGACCTTTCTCGGACAATCGGAGAATTTTGTGACACGGAAGCAGAAATTTCTTTTCACACGACAGCCTAAACGATATTGCTCTAAGAAGACATTTGCCAACCTGCTTCTTTTTCAGTGTTAGCATTTCAGCTTTACCAAGCCCTCAATCAGGCCCTCAATCAAGGGCCAACAGCGCACCGTCGCCCGACACTGCAATCTAAGCCGACGCAACGCGGTATATGTGCCCGGTGAGCGCGTGTCGGTGCAGACTGCTATTCGCCGCTGCGACCTCAGCGAAAACCTTTCGCGCCGCAACTACGGCCTGTACAAGATTCTTCGTCGAACCGGAGAACTTGACTACAAGGTCATTCTCGATGGAGTTCTCAGCGGCGCATTCACGACCAGAAGTTTGCATGTCGTGCGCCTGAAGCTTAACAGAGCCTCTCACGGACGCTTCATATTTGCGGTATCAGCTTGTTTTTCTTCTGTGTATACTTTTAGTTGTTTTTTTTCGCACTCCTTTCTTTTTGTTGTAAAGCATCCAGCCGATGTTTGTTTGAAATTGGAGTAATACCGCGAATCTTTTTACTGTCTGTACATCCATACTCAAAGCCGCCTTCACGCGCCTTTATCATAGGGCCCGGCTCCCCAGAAAATCCGATGTCGGTGTTGTCGGCGTCGGCGTTGACAGGGAAAAATCCCGAGCATGGATCTGGCAGGTGGTCCCCAGAGAGCAACCTATAGGAGGCAGGTGGGCCACCTATAGGTCACGTGACCTTGCGGCGTCATCACAACCTGCCCACCGGATAGTGAGCAAACTAGCCACCATGGAAGGTGGCAATTAAATTGATGATTGGTCACTCGGAGAGAACAATTCATGGCCCGTACAAGTTCCGCAGCTGGGAGCACCTACCTGCCTTCGCAGGGCAGTGGCGTGTGGCTTAACTGCGGCACCACTGCGCCGGGCGGGTTATGAGGACTGCCAGGGATCTATGAATGTAAACTACAGAATGATCTTCCGCATATATGGAAATTAATCCACTAAGCTATTGCGTCATATCATTAAGGAGGAGCTTAAGTGTCCCCTGCAAATTTTTGTTTCTGACGCGAGATGCCACCAGACTTATCTCGTTTGATCGAAGCCACGCCAGTCTACGTGAACATTTTTACCAATTGTTGCAGTTGCTATTGGTTCCATATCTCGAAGGTTCCTTGCCAGCTCCAAGAACTGGAGGTATTCTGTTCAACAACCGCCGAGTACGTTTGTTGCTAGGCCGCCGCAGCGTCATTTAGTTCTTTGTGGGCGCAGGTCTGCTCAATAGACAGTTTCTTTTAGAAGCCCTTTTCGGCAGGAAATACCGAAGGGCATGCTGCCGGGGTGAATATTTTTAGGATCATTGTTTACGGCGCTCGCAAGCAGATACATATGTTTAGCTTTGCCATGCGATGGGCAGCGCTCGCCTGCACAACACCTGCTTTCATCAAACCTACAGTGGCGCCATCTAGAAGCCGCCAGTGGTGAAGTCTTCTACAAAACCTGCCCACGTGTCTGACCTGTTTTCTTTCTTTCTGAACGACTCGGTCCGTTGCAAGAGGCGCGCCGAAAATAGCCGGCACAAAACAACCGTCCGGTGACTGCGTTCTCATCCGCGTCGGTGGTATAGTGGTTAGCATAGCTGCCTTCCAAGCAGTTGACCCGGGTTCGATTCCCGGCCGACGCAGTTTTTTTTTTTTTTCTCAGAAGCATTTCAGCTGGCTTTATGAATGGCCTTTTTGTTTTTCATGCATCTATAATGCGAGAGCAATATAGATGCATGAATGCATGAGATGCACCTATAATGCGAGAGCATTATAGGTCGCGCTCTCGAAAAATGGCACGATTTATTCATATCACGAAACATGATTTGCCAAGCTTGGCAAATTGAAATGAAATTAAAATAATTCTTCCCATATACAACCTGCCCACTGAGGCAATGGCTATAGCTCACTGGTCGAGAGATGAACAGTCTCACGAAAAACTATTTGTTCAAACATGAGCCTTACTGTAGCTTCGGAAAAGTAACCACTGTCACAAGCCCTATCGGTGGTTGTGTTGGAAAAGCCACCTGCCAGGGCAGTGGCGCCTTGTTTACCGGCTGCAGACCGTGACCTATGACTCCCCGAGGCCTATGATCTACGGAAGGCAAGGAGTACTTGTGCGGAAGGGATGTCTAATGATTTCGATTTGAACTCGTGAGACTAGGTTTGGCGCTGTCCAAGTTCTTTGTAATGTATTTCACTGGCACTACACTATAGGAAAATTTTTCAGCTATGACCGATATCATCCCCGAACATACTGGATTAATGGTGCAGCGGTAGCGGTAGCACTCACGTACAAGAGGACCGGGGTTCGAATCCCGGTGCCGCGCGATTCTCCATAGGATTGTAAAAGGAAAATGAGGGAAATTCCCCATGGAGATGGAATTGCATAAGCAGGCATAGGGTGCGGCCTGACCTCGGTGACCAGAACCGACAATGCACTCCCTCACCAGAACAGGATTTCGCCCCCCCCCCCCCCCCCCCTGATGCAGTACTTCGCCACAATTGCCTGTATGAATACACCAAGTAACCCTCGGTCCTGTGTCCCATGCCCCTGCAGAGCCTCTGACCAAGGCAGTGGTCAGGCCTGTGGCGCAGCCGGCTGTGGTAAGAGACTCTGGCTCCGGACGGGCAGCCATTGGAAACTGAACATGACAACGTTAAACGCTAGAACCTTATCCAGTCAGGCTAGTTTAGCAGTGCTGCTCGAGGAACTAGCGGCTATTAAATGGGATGTCATACGACTCAGTGAGGTTAGAAGGACGGATAAGGCGTATACAGTACTAAGGGGCGGGCACGTACTGTGCTATCGTGCATTAGCCGACAGAAGAGAACTGAGTGTGGGATTCCGCATGAATAAGAATATAGCTGGCAACACAGCGGAATTCTGTAGTATTATTAAGAGGGTGGCAACTGTCGTATTTAAGCTTAATAAGGACTACAAACTTAAGGTGGAGCAGCCTCGCGCCTACATCGAGCCATGATATCCACATCGTCGGAACCTTCTACGAAGGCTTCGAAGCGGTGCAAAGTAAAAACACAGTACACTATACTTGTGGGTGACTTCAACGTCAAGGTAGGCAAGAAGCAGGCTAGATACCAGGCAGTGCGCGACTATGGCACAGCATCTAGGAATAGCAGGGGGTGGGGGGGAGTTATTAGTAGAATTCGCAGAGAAGAATAATTTACGGATTATGACTACCTTCTTTCGCAAACCGAAAAACAGTAAGTGGACGTAGGAAAGCCCAAATGGCCACACTAAAAATGAAATAGACTTCATACTGTGCGCTCACCATGGTATCCAGCAGGTTGCGGAGGTTCTCAGAACGGTGCGCTGTAGCGACCACAGAATAAGGTCTCAAATTAGCTTACACTTGAAGAGTGAGCGGAAGAAACTAGTGAGGTGGAAGCCCATCAACGAGATAGCGGTAAGAGGGAAAGTAGAGTATTTCAGAATCTCGCTGCAGAACAGATATTTGGCTTTAACTGAGGAAACTCAACAATGTTCAAACAGTGATGATAATCTCATAGCTATCATTAAGGAGTGCGCATTAGAAGTAGTCGGTAGGATGCTTAGACAGAAAAACGGCAAGCTATCTCAGGAGACGAAAGATCTGATTAAGAAACGCCAAATCGTGAAAGCCTCTAATCCCACAGACAGAATAGAACTGGCAGAGCTATCAAATCTAATCAATAAGCGCAAGGCAACCCACATAAGTAATTTTTGTATGAAGAGCATGTTCTAAAGAACGCAGGCAGCCTAAAAGCTGTCAAAACGAAACTACGAATAGGCAAAAATCAGATGTATGCATTAGGGAACAAACAGGGCTATGTCATTAGCGATATGGATATGATAGTTAATGTAGCCTATGACTTTTACACAGGTCAACACAGTTGCCCAAGTAATCAGGAAGATAATGAGAGAAGCAATAGTGCAGAGAAATTGCACTTCACACCAGTAACGAAAAAAAGGAAGTAAAGAAAGCCTTACGAGCAATGCAAGGGGGTGAGCAGCTGGTGAGGACCAGGTAACAGGAGATATGTTGAAGGACGGAGGGAAGATTCTGCTAAAAAACTCGCCCTCTATACGCAATGCCTTATGACCTCGAGCGCACCAGAAACTTGGAAGAACGCTAACATTATCTTAATTCACAAGAAAGGAGACGTCAAGGGCCTGAGTCCGATCAGCTTACTATCCGTTGCCTAAAATGCATTCGCTAATAGAATCAGGGCAACCTTAGACTTCAATCAACCAATTGACCAGGCAGGCTTTCGTAAACCATACTCGACTATAGAACATGTTCACATTATCAAATGGTGATAAAGAAATACGCAAGTATAACTAACCCTTGCATACAGGGCGCTTTACCTAAAATTTAAAATAATTTTTGAAGACAAGGTTTTTTTAGTTAGCGCTTGTGTGCGTGCGCGCGTGCAATGGCAGATGGTACAGAAAATCCCAGCGATGGCAAGAAAATAGGGTGGCGTCATCAAGCACCTGTATGACGCATACAGCATGCCAAGCACCGCCAGCTCAGTCATGTACGTGTCGTCGTTCGTCTATATCTTCTCCCCGCTGTATGGTGCCATTTTTCCCGACATTTCCCAAAGACCGTTTGTCGCAGAGTGTTCCTGGTGGTTTCATACGATTTCTCGTAGCGTATAACTTGCATGTGGTAGACAAGTCGGAGCCTAGCTTGCGACAGGAATCTGAACCGACGACATATGCACCTTCAATTGTCTGCCTTCCTCGACTCTTCACCTCTTTCCTTAAGGCGCGGTTTAAGTGTCCATCCAGATGTGAGAGATTTACTGTGTGATTAAGGCGCTCGTCTACTGAGCCGGCGTATGTGGGCTCAAACCCGACCGCGGCGGCCGCGTTTCGATGGAGGCGGAACGCAAAAGGCGCCCGTGCGCTGCGCGATATCAGTGCACGGCCGCCACGGTGGCAGAGTGATTATGGTGCTCGGCTGCTGACTCTAAAGACGCGGGTTCAATCCCGGCCGCGGCGGTTGAATTTCTTTGGAGGAGAAATTCTAGAGGCCCGTGTACTGTGCGATGTCAGTGCACGTTAAAGAACCCCAGGTGGTCGAAACTTCCGGAGCCCTCCACTACGGCGTCTCTCATAGCCTTAGTCGCTTTGGGACGTTAAACCCCGTAAACCACAACCATATCAGTGCACGTTGAAGATCCCCAGGGGGTCGAAATTATTCTAGAGACTACCACCACGGCACCTCTTTCTTCCTTTCTTCTTTGACTGCCTCCTTTATCCCTTCCTATACGGCGCGGTTCAGGTGTCCATTGAGATATGTGAGACAATTACTGCGTCATTTCCTTTCCTCAAAACCAATTTCCATTTTTTTTCAATCAAAAACAACGAAAACAGTTAATTCTGACGTTCCCGCTTCAGATGCCCAATGACATTTATCCCAAAGAGCGTCCAATAACCATCCGAGTAACTAAAGCTCAAAGCCAAAAAATAGTTCGCATTTGCAGTGAACACAGAGATAATCTCTGTAAACTGTTTTGAGGCCAACAGATAAATGAAGGAGTGTCTCAAGGGTGAAATGAAGCTAATGTGCGTGCCGTAGCATTCTAGTAAACGAAAGTCTCGGCTTCATCCACAATTCAAACCAAGCTCTTCTTCACCGACTTGTGCAATTTATGCAGTCCAGAATGACGACGACAGGGTACGCCTGCCACCGCGCGCAGCACTAGTAGCAGAAGAAGAGGGCTTTCGGCCGTTCCAAACGCCTCCCGCTGAGGCTCATTAAGAACTCGCAAGTCCCCGACTATAATCACGGCTAGGAGAACGCGGCTACCAGCATTGCAGACGGCTTTCCCACCCGTAAGTGAACATCGCTTTTTTTTTTTTTGAAGTATGAACAATGCCATGCTGGCAAGCACAGCAGTGACTTTGGCTGGTAATTCGTCACCTTCGTGGTTCTTGTGAGGACGTACGCTCCTTGTCACGAGGATAGAACAGTAAAGCTAGGCTAGCGGAAGCAGACGTAGCGTAATTACGCGAGTAGGTCAGCGCTTTTAGCGACAGCCCAGTGCGACGCACAAAAGAGATAGCATTAACCGCCAGATACCAGTTCGAACTGTGTTGAAAAAAAAAATTCCCTGTGGCTTAGCTTGGTTAAGCCCGGTAATTGCGAAAGCAATATCCGTACCTACGCCATGGTTCAGCTGGTAGTGTCGCTGGTGGTGGTGCTTGTGGTTAGACTTGTGGCGATGCATCTGTCATACAATCCAATCCAATCCAATGTAATCTAATTTAATCTAATCTATTCTAATCCAATCAAGTCCAGTACAATCCAGTCCAGTCAGGCCGCCGTTCATGTGCACCGCCGTCACACACGGACGGCGCGAGATCGCGAAGCAATGTTAAGCCGCTGGTGGTTGGCACAGCTACTGTTTTCTAGCGACGTGAGTCGAGCCTAATCTCTTCAGCGTAACGCCACAATCGCGCTCCTAGTGGAGAGCGCAGGAGTTAGGCGCCGGTGGTGGCACCGCCGCGGCTTGCGACGGCGCGAGTCGGTCGCCCTTCTCTTCGGCGTGACGTCACAACACCAGTTACGCTCCTAGCGGAGAGCGCAGGAGTTAGGCGCCGGCGGTGGCACCGCCGCGGCTTGCGACGGCGCGAGTCGGTCGCCCTTCTCTTCGGCGTGATGTCACACATGACGTCACACAGAGGTCAACTAAAGGTCAATGGTGGCACCGCCGCGCCACGGCAAAGGCTGAAAGTGCAAGTAGTAAAGCTTTCGCTTTAAAAATTGGACTGGACACTTAATCTCTGCCCTGAGATCTGTAATGGGTTATTTCCCATGTATACAGAAGGGCACTCGCTACATTACATTCATAGACCCTTGGGAGCCCTCGTACCTCTCCTAGCGCAGTGGTGTAGCGTTTAAGCTATCCGCCACTGCCCTGCAATGGCAGGTGCTCCCAGCTGTGGGCCTTGTGCGGCCCAGGCTGCTCTTCCCGAGAGACCAGTCATTAATTTGCTACCTGCCACGCTGGCCAGTTTGCTCGCTATCCGGTGGGCATGTTGTGATGACACCACAGGGCCACTTGACCTGGGCGGTCCACCTGCCTCCTAGGTTGCTCTCTGGGGACCACCTGACAGAGCGACGCCCGTCGTTTTACGCTCACAACCCCGACGCCAAATTTTTTGGAGAACGAGGCCTTTAACGCTGTAGCGGTAAAATTATAATGAGGCCAGTTGCCGATATTTCTGTACTTACTTTAGGTGAACACTGTTTGTTTGGGTCTTTTTTTTTTTTTAGTGATGCATTTTGTGCAGAACAAATGACCGAGACGAGAAAATGCAAATGCATCTCGGCTCTCCTCCGAAATTCACCTCCACTCCATCAATCAGTGGTTTTTTTTAGGAAAGGAAATCGCACACTGAATTTGTCACTTCTCGGTGGAGCATCACTATATAACCGATCCACAACTGCACCACGAATCATATGAGAACTCCCAGGGATCTATGAATATAAAGTAGAGAATTACCGATGTCGCGGCGTTAAAAGATGACAAGGACGAAAACGATAAGAAAGAAAAGTAAAAAACGAGAAAGAAATTTAGTGTGTGGTCAGTGAGCGTAGTTTGTAACAGCGCCCGCTATCGCATTTCCGTCATGTCGCCGCAGCGAGCGCCATTCAGGTTTTTTTATTATTATTAGCAGTGACCAGCAAATTTGCCCAGCTTTTTTCTTGCAGTTCACATGGCGCACTGATGTACCATGTAATGACACTCTCACCGGAGTAGATTGTATCGATGTGCCAGTCTTCTACAAATACAATCTCACATGTTTGCGCGGTGAAAAAAAAAATAAGGCTTCCGCCCAGGTGGGCTTGCCCTACATGCGAGCAGTTGCTGAGAGTCAAAGGCTCGTAGGTGAAGAAAAGTGGTTGCGACACACATTTTTTTGCCATCTTTGCGCTACATATATAGACATCTTTTTTGACGGACATTACTACTCGTTGTCCGCATTTCGATCTTTTAAGTTTCAGTCTGCTTCCACCAAGCCCAACTCTGCCAATGTCCTGTCACTATTGCAGGTGAACCAAAAGTAGAGGCGTGTCTAAATGGACCACCAAGTTCTCCAGCCTTCGGTGTGCGTAAGCTTCTCAGTAGTTGTCCGTTTTTTATTGCTTTCAAATAATTTGAAAAATCTCTGAGATTTAACGTTTAATTTTATGGAGGTTAGGATGTGATAAAAATTATTACACTGTTATATTCCATCTGGAAACATAAAGGCAACTTCGGAAAGGAAATGGGAACTGCCATCAGACAGGACCTGCTACAAGCAGGAGGAGGCAAGGTATATAAATAAATAGTGCTAAGGTTTTGACATAGTTAAACCGACTAGACGTGCTAAAGCATGTGTTTAGCCTGGATGGGTCATGATTTTGCTTTGCTGGGTCGTTAGCACGTCTGGCGACGATAATAGACTACGGTTAAGCTCAGATCGAGGTTAAGCTGTTCAGATCTCTTCGTGCCGCAAATGAAAGTTGAAGACGACGACAATGCACAGCGCATGAGTGCGTTGCAGCTTAACACTAGGCGTGGTCGGATGCAGCGATAGCAGAGTGCTCTGATACAGTGACCAGAGAAGCTGGTCAGTTTGCGCCGCCGCGAGTTCGAAACCCAGTCGCGGCAGTAGTTATTTTATTTCTGCATGAGCTGTTTATACTCGGTTTGGCCACGGTCATCCTGAATGTCATCCTCTCATTAGTGACAGCTTTCCCAAAGCTCCTCCAAACTTACCCGAGCTTCCTCCCATTGGCTACAGCTTGCGCTACGCTACTCCGCATTAGCCCGAGCTTACCCGAGTTTCTCCGAGGCTCCACACAGGATTCTTAGTAGGGAGAGTGTTAAGTAGTGGTTTTGCACGAAAACAGGCAAGACCTAATAGAAGATCTCGAAGATGCTTCTTTACTTGCCCGTCGCGCCCCCGGCACTCTTATGTGGATCCGTGGCCATTCAGGGACTTTCCTGACAAACTGACCAATCAGTTATTTTCTGACATTAAGAACCAGATGCCGGCAATCCTCTGGGTCAGCCCACCTGCTAGGGCGGTGCAATTAGCGCACCAACGCACCATCTGCAACAATTACAAGCAGTTTAGGCTCTACCTCACCCCCCCCCCCTTCCTGCGCCCTATCTTAATCACTTATCTGTAAAATCATAGTAAAATCCTGACAAGCATCCGAATCACATCTGCCCGTGTCTACTTGTACGGCCTCCGTTCAGGCTAGAAGTGTCCAAATAGGGCTTTTTCCAAACCGGTTCGAGTACAAATACTGTAACTTTCCTACCGAATCAAATACGAACAAGCTAAAAAGCGAATCGAATGCGAATCGAGTACGAATCGAATATTTTCACGAATATTCGCCCCTTCTGCAAATATTCAAAGAACAATTGTGAGAAACTTGCGAAGTGCTGCTTTTGCAGTTGTAGCTGTATCTGTTGAAAGACGTGACACGGATCTGCATTGGGCAGTCGCAACACGAAGTCAGTGCATTAACTTTATCATTGTCATGTTATGCGGATAGGAAAAGTAGCTTTTGCTGTTGATAACGAAAGGTAGTAAACTAGCACCACATCTTAGTGCATGATATGGGCGAGGGCTACGCATAAGGAATGGACTCCGAGGTCAGGCATAAAGGCCGGGTTTGCTGAACCTTTCAAGTGACCTGCCGTGGCCTTCAATCTCGGAGGGCTTGTCTGAGGATTATGAACACCGCCGCTCGAATAGACCGCACCACGGCGCTTAACCTATACTCAACTTTTGTGGTGGAAAGCAAAAAGATTTTATGAACACAATTTTTTCACATATCATAAGATTTTACTATAGCAATCAATATATCTGCGGATCTCTGGTCGGCAAGCTTGCATTTCTTTGCTATTAGGGTTCCCCATTGTTTTGTATAGCAGTCTTAACTGCTCCATGCGAGTTTGTAAGGTGCCTGCTTTTGGAATAGTCGCAGCAGAAAAAATACTCTAGACCTTATGAGAACTTCACGCCAATGATTCCAAAACGATTCGAAAACTTGAGGTCATATTCGATTCGTTGCGAATAATTTTGAGCCACTATTCGATTCGTTCGAATAATCGAACACGAGGATATTTGATACGGTATTCAAAATTTCCGAATATTCGCGCACCCTTAGCTCAGATCGCTTGTGCCCTATTTTTCTTTCCTTATAAGCGAACCTGAAACATTCTTGGTCTCCTGCGCCGTCGCTGTTCGATTCCCCAATCTCCGCGCTCGTCCCCATGCTCCAGGTGTACCTAGGTGAAGTCGTCTCAACGGGGCGATCACGCTACTGTCATCCTCAGTGTTTAATTCCTGGCAAAAAAGAAATAATTTTCATTCTCTTCCGCAGAGTTATAACTCAATAAATACTAAAATAGCTTTATTAATGAGGACAACAGGGAGACGTTTTCATTTTTTCACTGCACTGCACCTCTTGAACAAAAATTTTGTAAAGTTAATGGCTGCTGTCGTCGACCTTCTAACGAACAACCCATCTTGTCCAAATAAAAACAAAAAGTTCAACTGAAGAGGAATCATCTGTATATAAAACGTTCAAAAATTTTGGAGGATTAACTGTAGAGTGCATTCCTTCGATCCAAAAACACCTCAAATGAGACAAACGTCCCCTCAAAATCAAATTTTTGATTGTGATATTTTACAGAGAACAAGAAGAAGGGACTTTCAAGATAATCGCCGTCAGCGCTGTCATCATAACAGTCGGCATAACTATCTTGGCAATAATTATCTACAGTGTTCTCGGACCCCAGCAGAGTAAGAGCAAAATTTTCTTATTGTCAGTGTAATAGAATGAAACGGCTTCATCAGCACTGTATTCCTACAGCTTCCTCCTAATCCTCGCAGCGACAAGCTGACAAGCGGTTGCAGTAGCTCTGCGACGTACATTCTCTAGCGCGGACGCATTATATATATTGATTGCAGTAACTCTCCTAAATATACCGATAACATTTTACAGACCACGAGTGTCCGGGAGGTACTTTATTTCGCTGCAGTCAAGTATTCCAGTCACCCCAAATGTATTAAGTTAGGAGGGGACGTGTATGTTTTATCAGTTGGTGACAATACCACGTGACTGGGTCACGAGGCAGAACTACAATAATTTTATTGCGAAAGCAATACTAGTTGCACTTTCAGCCCGTTGCGTAGCGAGGCCGGTAGCTACCATATTAGCCTATTGGACTGAATTGGATTGGATTGGATTGGATTCGATTGTATAACCAATGCATCACTACAAGTCTAACCACAAGCACCACCACCATTTTTATTGCGAAAGCCATACTAGTTACACTTTCAGCTCGTCGCGTAGCGAGGCCGGTAGCTACCATATTAGCATATTGGATTGGATTGGATTGAAATGGATTGCATTGGATTGCATTGGATTAGTTTGGTTTAGATTGGTTTGGATTGGATTCGATTGAATTAGATTGGATTGGATTGGATTGAATTGTATAACCGATGCATCACCACAAGTCTAACCACAAGCACCACCACCAGCTACACTACCAGCTGAACCATGGCGTAGCTACGGATATTGCTTTCGCAATTGCCGGGCTTAACCAAGCTAAGCCACAGCCATTTTTTTTTTCTTTTTTTACTGCGAAAGCACCATTAGTTTCCTACTTCCCAAAATCAAAACGTAGGCATCAAGCTTCTGAGATAGTCACGAAAGGAAAGGCACATAGCTGGCTCCCTGGGTCAGTGGACACCTCATTCGCGCTTTGAGCTACGTGGTGGCAGTGAAGTAGAGATGTGCGCTGCATGCGTTGGCGCTGATGCACCGCGGAAGAAATGCGCAACTGGCTCGATAGGCCGCCCGCGTTCATTAGGTTCATTGGAGTTGGCGTCGCCAACGTTGCAGACTCCACCCATTTTGACGAAAGCAGAGGGCATAGCTGGCTCCCTGAGTCAGGCTACACTTCGATAGTGATTTCAGGTACACGGTGGTAGCGTCCACCTGCAAAAAAGAAACCGTACTCTCGCACAGTATTTCCTGCTTAGCAGTCCTAAATCGCCAGCCATTTTTTCAGAAAACAAGCGTCCCGTGGACCTTTGATCGGGATAGTACATAACTCGTGAAGGACGGCCCGCAGCAGCAAAGAACAAAAATTTATTTTCCCGCCCGCTAAAAATCAGGCGAACATAACTGCTTCGATATGTACATACATGTTCCATCATCACATCACTAGGCAGTGAAACCACTGAAATCATCCACATAGCTTCAAACAGTCTAAACTTAGCAGTGGAAGTGAATACATAGGCGAAGAGGCAGAGCTAAAATCTTAACGAAGTGAATTTTTGTGGGTTACTTCTTGATTCGTGACGACGAACGAAAATTATAATTTCTCTGTGAGCACGGCCTCGCACAAAGCTCTTACAACTTCGAGTTGGGTACTCCCGTGCAAAGTAGCAGCAAGTTTAGAGCGCTTTTGTTCGGGGCGTTTTTATGCTCTTACCCTTTTTTCTCACAAAAGCTATGACAATAAAACAGTGTATGAGTGATCTGGCCTAAATGGCTTGATGTATGAGGCTACTGTTCCGGAAAAAAAAAGAATTTTAATATTCGATAAAAACAGAGAACTACCGTTGTGCCTTAATAATAATGTTGTTTTATACTAATCAAAATTTCAAAATGGATAAAAACACATAGATTTTATTTTTCTTTAAAAAAATACTAAGTATACATCTGATGCCAAGAGTCATAACTTCATTTTAATTTATCGCAAGTGGCATTGCTGTCGCTGTTATGCACATAAAGAGAGGAGCTGTGTAATGAATCCAAATAATTAAGATACCATCGATTATCATTGTGTAATAGTAGTATTGTAGGGGTACGTTTATTAGGCGTCCTCAAGAGACCGAACCGCCGTGCAGGATCTGGCGGCGTAGACGGGCGTAGCCAGCACCAAGAGAGCGGGGCAACTTCGTCGTCGTCAGGTGCAGCGTAGTGTCGGCGCATGGCGGTAGCGGAACCTGTCAGAGTTGGCACACTACAGTATGACCAAAATCAATGCTTTTCGTGCAGTCCTCTTTCCTGAAAAATTACAGCACTAATAAAACAAATTTGAAATTTTCATTTTTTGTCGCTGATTCCACATTCAAGTATACAAGTAATAAGCGCAAAAAGTTGCAATAAAAACTATTGTACAGGAATAAAGTGAGGATTTCTCGCTTAGGAAGGAATCGCAAAAAAATCTTTCGAAAAAACAAGAAGAATAGGAATAACTTCAAAGCCACAAAGCAATCTCCAAGGCGGTTAAATTCCATCATACTTGTACCTCAATTCCTTCTTAGTGTAACGTTTCCTTGATTTCTCTCGCATGGCAGCTCATCTTTTTTTAAGTTTGAAGTTTATTTCACCACAAAGCAAAATTAATGCATGCGATGTGGTAGGGAAGGTGAGAAAAATGGTGGGAAAACACATTTCAATGTGTTTTCTGCGGCATCGGTAGACCAAATGGAAAATTTCCGGATACGCTATTGTCCACCTTTCTGCGAAGCTTTCTGTGTGTGGTGTGTGCTTCTGTGTGCGGTGTGTGCTTTCTGTGTGTGCTTCGGTATGTCTCGCGTACATTTGTGCCGATTGTTGAAATGACACATGCCTTGATACAAACCAAACTTCAGTGTTTGTAACCTTAAAAAGTTTGAAACTCTGAATTTTATCAGAAATATGGCTCCTTGGTCTCATATCTTAAGACCGAGCTTCTGAAGAATGACATAGATTATCGCGAGCATGGAAACCGTACTTACTCCTGTTCGCACTAACACCGCTCGGAGAACAGACTGACGAAGTTAGTACAGATAAATGAGAAGGACATTTAATGAGTTCACTCTTTGGCGGCCATGGGAACGTATTTTTAAACAGCTTCGCGCTGTATAAATTACGATATGCATAAACTACAGGCTCCCCCTGCTGTGCGTTCGGTTACAAGATGCATTAAAATATTGCTAGAGACACTAGTACTCGCACAGGAGACAAAGTGGGAACGGTGGCGCGAAAGTTTCTGTAGTCACTGTCAATCAGTTAAACGTCCATGGTTTACAGAGTCGGGTTCTTAACTTCATCTTTTTCCTTGCAAAAAATAAAATCACACTGTTATTCGATGACGTGAAAAGAAGCAAACGTCTTTAATTTCAAGCCAATCTCGTTTCGCTCGAGGTGCTTACAAGCTAGGTGATTGTCTAACAAATATGAATACTACCGCATTCTTTCATCGGCTGACCACGTTAGCTGTTAAACACCTTAACCACCAACTGATCTTGGGTGCGCTGCTTACTGTGATATACAATGCGATGATTTTGGCTATGAGAATAGCTATAAGCAAAGAAATGCGTCTTCCGTCGTTGCTAGCGTTCTCCCGAATGCGTGCGTTAAAGAAATCACTGATTTTCCATAAATCAACGAATATTTTCTTGTGCACATTGTCACTGCATCACTTCCGCAAGGAGAACCAGATGATTAAGGGGGGGGGGGGGGGGGGGGGGGGTGAGTTATGCATCTGGACTGGTTGGTAAACCTTGTTTGACACATAGCGCTCAGAAGGATAGGGACGAGTGAAGTCCGCAAATAAGCGCTTGTCTGTAGTCTACCTAATCTAGCGAATATTTTAGAGAACAATATTGTTCGCATAGTAACTTTTTAACCTGCCGCTTCCAAATTTGGCATGGTTTAATAACTAACCATACCGACAACTTTGTTCAGCAACTGTTTGATACCTTTTTCTTTAAGAGTTTTCACCCCTTATTTTGTTTTCTTCTATTGTCATCAGGTAGCCAGGGTCCACTCGTGCAGCATGAGAAACGTAAGTCCGGAGCACGCTTTAGACAAGCTGGACCAGCCCACTTATTCTCGACTTTGACTACTGCGCAAAAGCTGCGCACATAACGGTGGTTAAATCGTAAAGAATAAAAAAATAGAGGGAAGAGATTTTTGGTGTATTGATTACCCGAAAGTCTTAGTGGTTGTCGCTAAGCTTAAAGGGAGGTGAAATAGTGTTTTCGTTCATGCTTCTCCTCACTGCACTGGAGAATTGCGGGTAAGCTCGTAGTGACGTCATCACTGCCAAAATTTCAGATGTCCACTGTCTTCGTCTACATGCAGCCGTGTGTCTTCCGATGCCACCAAACAATGCTTCGTGAGCTTCAGCTTCGACGTCATTTGTTTTCTTCCTTGCAACAACCGCTTGTTCGCTGGAAACTTAGCGCTGCAATGCGTGACGTCATCACTGGGGCCTCTGCCAATGCCACCTAGAACTAGTCCAGAGGGAGCTGCCTCTGCCTGTCGCTGTGCACTGCAGAGAAGCCTGAACGCCGATACCCCTTCAGTCGGTGATTAGGTCACCATTTCAAATCCCAGCGCAAAAAAATTTCGCATGCTTTACCTGCAAGCTTCACACATTCGGCTCGTTTAAGCTCATCGAATGCTAAAAACTCTTCAGTTATAACCTGCTTGAACTTCACTTGTGAGGTTAAGGTCAAGGTATCGAAATGTGAAGGTGGACATGAAAAGCGATGTTTCATCGATAGAAAGGAAATAGTTTAACCATGGAAGGATTTAAAAATTTTGGAAAGTGCTTATTGTTACAGCAAGCGTGTCAAAAAATTTCGCCTTTAAATTTATATGTATTGTCATATGGTATTTTCTTTTCCTTATAATAGCTACGTAAGTATTTCAAAGTACTACTCTCTCTCTCATTCTTTTGTCGACGAGAAATGCATACGTTACAGCCAGAATACATTTTTGATGTCACTGAATCCTTCAGCACCTTCTGGCACATAAGTTTTAATTGTTTTACTTCGTGCGGTAGTTTTTAAAATACCATGGCTTTTGACTATTATCTTATGTAGCTGTCGCACCCCTCTTGGCGAGTCATAATCAAAGCTTAGGTATTTGCATGTATCTGAACGACAAGAATTTTATTTTCGTTACATTTTGAAAGTGGATGCACGCTGACACGTCCAGGCTGGCAATGTCCGGGCAGGCGAATTTACTGGCCAAAAAAAAAGCTCCGTGTTAAAAATGCCCGATCTTTCTCACGAGCCTACATTCTTTGCTATACTTAACTGAAGGGCGTGACCTCAAGGACAGCAGTATCAGCCAGTCGTTGATGGTTTTTACCGCTTCCATCAGGTGAGTAAAATATGGTTGTTAGGTCGGCCAACCATGATGCCGCATAAAATCGAGTTGGCGTGGTCGAGCCAGCATGTATATACAGGGTGAGTCCCATCACCGAGTTTGCAGGGATGCGCAAAGACATTTTAGCATGCCAGTAACGTCAGCCTTATAGTTATCGAGTGGTTCAATCATCGTGCAGCGAAAATATAAGGCAGAAAGTATTGGTGAGCAGCGTCTGAAGTACTGGTGAGCAATTTAAAGGGACACTGGACATAAATCAAGGTTGGGCTGTGTCAATGGATTATAGCATTCTAAAGACAACGATGCTACATTCTTGAAAATCTCAGCTTTTATAAGCTAGAAGAGATCCTAAATATGAGATACAGGTGTGACCATCAGCGACCGAGTTTGCAAGTGAGCTGGGATGCGTTGGCAGGGAACCCCGGATCCCGGAGGCTAGGCTGCACCAGCATGTCATTCAAAACTGTGATCACGGTGTCCTTTGTTACGAGTTTGTAATCTGGTGGCAGGATAATCTTTAAATGCGTCTTTTGCTGCTGGACAAAGAGCAACATACACTGAAGAAACCAGAGAATCGTTTTTTTGCGAACGTCAGAAACTCAATGAAGTTTTCCTCGGTTTCCCTGAGATGAACAATTCCGTTGTCGCGCACAACAACGCAGCACTTCACAGAAAAAAAAAACTTTGTAAAGCAGTGCATAAGGAAGTCGATCTCTACATCGCTCTTACATCCAAAAGGCCTCTCGCCACGAGCCTGTTGTTTGCTAGTAGGCGAGGCACCCACACCTGAAGCAAGGAGTTCAATGGTGATAGAGTTGATAATCAACCAGTCTTTGTGACGTAGTTGCCTAGATTTCAGATTCTTCCTGCGTGAGCGGAGATATTGGAAAAGAATAACGGCAATGTTGAAGCGAAGAACTACCCCTTGAGAGAAGTTCTATGTTACTCTTTTAGAACGGACTAATAAGGCTCCTGTATATTCGCTGCCGCGGTAATCTGACTTAGTTATTCTTTACTTTGCGGGAGCTCAGGTCCTTAGTGATAAGGCACGGCTCCTTTACAGTAGCACTGGTATCCCGTCGCTGCCTTTGTTACGTACAAGTCTCGCAGTTGCAAAACGCGTGGTTAGTTTAGATAGAAACGCGTTGCGGTTACATCCACACTGCTCTCTTTTCGCACGCAGCTTCGCGGACGGGAGCCTGAAGAATTTCGTGCTTCCTTTCTCAGTGAAGTAATTCGTGCAGACGTAGGCCATGTAGTGAGCTAGAATTTTGTGACACATGCCAAAACCGAAGCAAGGAGCTCACATCAGTCGCCGCATTACAGCGCAGAAATTCAAGCACGGTCGGCTCATGTTTTCCAACCCAAACCAAATCACCTATAGAGGGCGCTTGTTGCGCCTTCACAGCGCATGCGCATAAACTTTTCCCCTCAAATGGTCCCTTGAGATTGAGGGATAACGTTTGTCCGGTCGGAAGGGAAGACTTCGTTAACTTAAACACACTGCAATCTGCACTGTTCATGAACTATGCGAGCAAAAAGTGTCTGTAAAATATTGTGGCTCTAAGTAGACCGCAATGCTTCTTTAGGTATTACCTTGTTTTGCTATTTCAGCTACAGTTTCTTGAAATATTTTCGTGTGCTCGGGAAGATGCTGTTCCAGGAACCTGGCTCCCACTTCAATAACAGGTTTATCTACTTTGTCTTTGTTTTTTGTTCTTTGTTCCAGGAAGCCACCACAAATGGGAATGGGCAACTCTGCGAGTGTGAAAAACCCGCTGTGCGTGGGAACAAAAGCATGCCTCAAGGAAGGTGAGCTACCGCAATTGTGAATGCGTTCCACCGTCCGCCAAACTGTCAAGTAGGTGCGAGATGCCATGTAATGGCAGGAAATCAAATATTTAAGTAATGAAACGCATGCGCAGTTCGTGTACTATAGGACGAAGGAAACATCAGCTTAGATCCAGTGACGACACCACGCGTATTTATGAATCGCTGGTATGGGCTTTCAGCATTAAGTTTTTCATTTAGCCAAGACCAACAAAGGTAATCTTTGACCAATACGACTAAATATTTTGTACACAGCCTCCACGACGGCTCAGTAGAGTTCCTTACTTTTGAAAATTAATTGCGAGCGCTTACGATAATCAGTAATGCGACGGAGGTGGGCCACGGAGTTGCCCATGAATATGACAAATATGTTCTGCCAAAAAACTTGTGCTAGTAGACTAGTAGAAAAACTTCTCGGATTGGGAAGCAAGAGACACTTTCGGCTGTGGTCGTATCTAAGTGAATGTCTCTGGCAAGAGACCCTGCTGATGTTAGTCACCATTCCCTGCAAGTCAATGTGTGTTTCTGCGAACGATATACAAAACAAGAAAACGCCTGGATTGCGAGGTTACCCATGATGCCCTAAGTCACGCCAAGTGCTGGACGCACCTGTTTTTTCGCCGATGAGGCCTGCCTATGAAAGCATTTCAAGCTTCCAGTATTCTTCCGTCGTAGATTAGGTAGCCTCCACAAGATGTTCCGAAAACACCTGTGCTCAGGCTAACGCATGCTGCACCTCACAACGCGATGATAATTTTTATTTTGTACAGGCTTAAGAAATTCACGTGGCTAGCATGAAGCGCGTATTTCAAGCATTTCGGAAAATACAAAAGAATACTTAGGGCGCATGCAAGTTCCTCCGGGTCTAGTAAAAGAAACAGCTTTGGTTCAACCCGGATGAACCTAATAAGAATGAAAGCTCTGTTACGCATGGTTAGGCATAATTTAGCTTTGACTAAACTTTACTGCATATCAGTTGTTTGGCTTGGGCGGCGACGATACATAGTCGAAGTACTAGTTCCGCCACGTTGCTCATCCATGGCTTTGTGTGAAGGTAAGCCACGCGCTTTTATATAGCGAACGACGCATCACGCGATTTCCGGCTGTTGCGAGAGTGCCGTCGGCTCTAGATACTCAGCTGTGGCGAGGCGCAGCGAGTCACGTGATTCGATAGGTGCCAGGGGAACAAGCGTCATTGGCTGAACGCGCGCAGCTGTGTCGAGTCACGTGGCATGACGTCACAGCCAAGCCTCCGCTCCTCCTGGTTTGAAGGTCAAATTTCATAGCCACACGACCTTCAGCTTTGTACGGGAGAAGTAGAGCTTTCGCTCTAATATGCCTCAATTTTCGTGCGGTTAGCTGCAAGCCAACATGAGCAAATCCTTTCCTTTTCTGAGCCGGACTGGGCAGTACAATTGCACTGTGCAAGCAGAGTAACAAGCCAGACTCTGTTTAAGCCTATTGCTCTGTAAAGTGTAGTCTTTTACCCAACTGGACTGATTAAACTAGCATTTATATCGGCTTTTCACAAGTGCACTTTCGGCTAGTTTTGCATACGGGCATTGCAGCGTAATTTTCACAAATAACTTTCGTCTCTTTCGTGTGAATCCGTACCAGCAGTGCCTTTATGGGTGTCCCTTTGCTGCCATAAGGCCTACTTGTAGTGGAAGCCCGTAAAGTTTTATGAAGAGTAATTTAAATTTGCAACTTCATACAACAGCTTTCTCTGTTGCCTACATTTCCAATGAAGGTCATTGAAAGCAATGTGTGCTAAGAGTAGGCTCGAAAAAAATTGCTTCATGCTGCTGTTCTCTGCTGCTCTTGATGTGCAGCTGCGGAGAATCTTTTCGAGGACTATCCCAAAGGAAAAATGGCTCCAGATGTATCAGCCTGCGCCGATATGTTCGGTCATGTGTGCACCGAGAAGTACGTCAAATCGAGCGTCGACGTGCAACCCATGCGTTTCCAGTCGCTGCATTTTATCATCAGCAAGATAATGCATTTTATCAACGGTATGTATGGCTTGTTTGTTTGCTTGTTTGCTTCCTCGTTTGTTTGTTTGTTTGTTTGTTTGTTTGTTTGTTTGTTTGTTTGTTTGTTTGTTTGTTTGTTTGTTTGTTTGTTTGTTTGTTTGTTTGTTTGTTTGTTTGTTTGTTTGTTTGTTTGTTTGTTTGTTTGTTTGTTTGTTTGTTTGTTTGTTTGTTTGTTTGTTTGTTTGTTTGTTTGTTTGTTTGTTTGTTTGTTTGTTTGTTTGTTTGTTCTGGGATTTGATGCCTGAACGTCACTAAGCCTGTGAGGGACGCCGTAGGGGACGGCTCAGGTGAATTTCAACCAACTGCGGTTCTTTTATGCGCACTGACATCGTACAGCACACGGGTCTCTTGCACTCTTACCTTCATTGTCGGGAAAAAATATGTCGTCGGTCGTAGAATCCCCCATTGTCTTGAGATTTGTGGCGTCACAATACCCGATAATTCCCGTAGGCTTCATGAAAGTGACGTCACCAAAGCGATTAAGTCCTACTGGCTGGAGGAAAGTGACTCACTGACAAAATTGCAAGTGACAAAATTGCAAGTTACTTTCCTCTCCATACGAGGGTTTTTATTTAAGCATATTATAATCAGCATTTAGAGTTGAAGAGATCTATTAAATGATTCCGACTGTCCTTCTTTTCTATTAAGAAATCCTTGCCTGTATTGAAGCAACCGTATTCTTTTCTGTTGCACATAGTGGACGTGCAGAGACTGTCCGCTCTGAAATGGTAATAAACAAAAATCGGCACCTTCATTGCTTTGATGAGTTTTGCAAGAATTTAGTCTTACTAGAACTTGCGTAAAATCAGTCAGTATTGTTACATAGTACTGAAGCGGACGATCATCATGAGAGCATTTTTAAGTTAAGCTGTAGCAATTTTCACGTAATTATAACTGACCCTTCCAGAACCAAATTCAGAATTCGGATATTGTATGGCGGGCAATCGCGCCATTCTGCTTGTTTCGATTGAAGTTTATGTTTTTATTTCCTTTCTTTCTCTTCAGCATCAGTGGACAAAGACATCGGCTATCCTCAAGACAGTGCCCTAGTCCAGACAATGATTTTTGTCAAAAACTGCACCAGTTCTGGTAAGATGCAGGTGGTCGCATGAAATAATTTCTGCTTCGCTTTCTGGGTCTTCTTTCCTTAAGTGATTGGACCTCAGAAAGCGTCGGATATTCGTCATCTTTAATTTACCTCAGATTTATTTCGCGATGACAACATCCCGAAATTTTCAGTTCGGCGTTTCCAAGTCGAGACTGCATACTCTGGTATCCTCCGGTTTCAATTGTCTGTGCTTATTGCAGGGATTTAGTTTTTACCTGGAACCAATCACTTAAAGAGGAAGAGTAGTGAGTGAATTAGGTGTGCGCATACGGGCAGCGCTTGTACCCAGGAAATTACTTGGCTTTGATGTCTGCAGTATTCTGCCTTGAGTAAAGCTCAAGTAATTTTCTCCTCTTATTTCAGTATCCTTAGCTATCAGGCCAGCGAAAGCTAGGAAAAAAAATTTTCACTGAGGCTGCATCACTTCTGGCAGTTGTTATTCGTTCCGTGCAATGTGATGGAGCGAGAGAAATAAGAATGCGGAATAAAAACGACATATTGAATGACTATTACTCCTTGATTCCTATTTATGTTCCATTCTCCTGGGTTACGCTCAAAATTAGCTTTCGAATTAAATTTTTGTTCCTTATCGTCGACATTAACACATTCAGCTTTCGTCAATCTCTCAGTAGACGGCCTACTTCACATGTTCCAAAAACATGATTTGAAATCGATCATGAGTATCTCTTCTGAACCTTCACGCCTTAACACCCGTGCATACGATTATATGAGCCCTTAAATACCTTTTTTTATTGGCCATGTAGCTTTCGACGAAGTTTGATACGGGGACAGAAAATGCCGCTAGGGGCGCAGCGTTCGGGCACGTGGCCACGAAGCTTCGCTGGCACTGCGGGGCTACGGCAAAAGCTACTGGCATAAAAATGCTTGTACGCAATTCTTCTTAAGCATTTTGTGTGTGAAGGTAGCTAAGCCGCGTATGCAGAATAGTATTTCATTGTACCTGCTACGAAAAAAAAACTGCACTGAGCGCTCGAGAAGCAATAACGGAATGCTTCCCCAGCGGCTCTAAGTTTACTTCGATCTTCATTCTGGCATGAGTTCCTTGAGAGTACTCCCGCCGTTAGGATACAAAATCATCAGCTCGAGGGTCCGAATTACAGGCAGGGCCCTTGCTAAAGACGTCGATGGAATGTTACACAATGGTTGTTTCGCCTTCCTGACTTCACAGCTTCATTTCAAGTGGTAAAGTTGCGCGAACAAAGCATTTAAGCCAAAGGGGCCAGGAGTTTAGCTGATACCAGAAAGGTATTAAAAATGCGTGTCCAGTCTCACCAGACAGAATGCTACTGCGCAGGGTACCAGTATAGGCCTCAATGTGGCTACGACGTGCAGCGCTACGGCCTTACTTGCTTTTCATGTCTATAAAGTGTTTCTTAGAGGAAATAGTTCGGCGGAAGTGGGCTGAGCGGCCGCGAGGAAGGCAAAATTTTACCATCAAACTTCGAAGTCTTCCACCAGAAAAGAAAAGTCACTGCTAGCAGGGGCGGAGCGTTTCAAGGTGAACGTTGGCAGTTGACATGGGGCAATCGATTTAATATCCTTATTCTCGAGGGAGTCTCTTAAGCGCGTCCGGTAATTTTCCCTCAGCTCGCATGTATTTGAAAAAACTAGAGATGTTATAAAGTGAGGAAGGATGCAAGTACCAAATGCTAGTCACTCATTCATTTTCAGCCCACACAGCATGTTGTAAAGCGTAGACAAGTTACCAAAACCAGAAAGCCTCACACTCTTCGCTATCCCCCCATGGCGTGTAAGTGACAGCCATAGGATTGCTGTTTTTCAGTTTGGTCTAAAGCGCTGTTATTCTTTATAATTACAATCCACTTCGCAATCGCGAAGTCGCCGTTTACGGAGTAGAGCTGCATTATCTCTTTCGGCAGTGCCGAGTGGAAGCATACGACCTCCTACGCTGTCCACGCCACGCCAACGTCTCTACATCTGCTCATCTGTGCACCTTGGTAAAAATGAGAAGTTGGCAAATACACTTAAGACTGCTTACAAGCGAGATGGTCTAAGCCCGCGCTCTCATTTTGTGAACGCAGTGGGCGCGTGCTGCGGCGTGAGGTAGCCCGACGCCCCGCAGCTTGCAGTTCTACCTCTACATGGCCGCTACGGCGCTGCCGCACTGCAATATGCGCCAGTCGCCACCCTACCGTGGCCCATGCCCCCCTCTCCCACTAGCTACCTCATCAGGTTGCATTTCGATGTGCGAACCGTCTGAATGAGGTCATTTTCAGCTTTATTTTCATAGGTACCTAGGAGTCACGCCATTCTTTGCGCAATGATGCAGCGGTTAATGGATGCGCCACTGCCCTGCGATGGCAAGAGCTGCCTCGCGTGGGGGATGTGCGACCCAGCTTCCCGAACTGCATCTCGCGATCAGTTATTGACTGCCGCCTGCGACGGTGGGTAGTTAGCTCACAATCCGGTGGGCAGGCTGTGATGACGCCTCAAGGCCGCGTGACCTAGGAGCATGAAAGATGGGCTTGTTGGTGTTCTTGGTTCACTGGTTGAAACATGGTTACTAGCGCTAAAAGACACGAGGGACAGCGTCCCGTCAGTGCATTTTCGTTGTCCGTTGTTTTCTTAGCGCTAGTAACCATGTTTCAGGCAGTGGTCGAAGCAACTCAGATGAACCACCTAGGTTGCTGCGACCGTCTGCAGGAGGACACCATATTTTATGGACACACACACGCGCGCGTGTTAAGAACCCCAGGTGGTTCAAATTTCCGGAGCTCTTCACTACGGCGCCTCTCATGGCCTGAGTGGCTTTGGAACATTAAACCCCACCAACCAACCAAACCAACACACACACAAACACACACTAGTTTTCACTCATGTGTATGTGTGTTTTTGAATATCTGGCTGTGTCGTTCGGAGGAGGTGACGGCTCTCAAAGGCAGTTTTCGTGTTGCTGGGCCGGCAGTGGTCGGTATATCAATTGCGACTTCTAAAAACACACCGGTGGCGGCGGTGGTGTAAAACTTTAATACTCAAAGACAGTTTGGGGGTCAGAAAACCTCGCTGCATGGTCGGTATCTTTAGTCCGAGACACCGCACCACGAGGCCCCGCCTCGCGCCCGCTTTACTAGAGCCCTTTGGGACGCCAGTATAGAGCAGTTGAGGAGGGAAGTCTCCCATGCCTCTCGAGTGAGGGTGAGGAAAGGGGGGAAGGTGAGGATACTGAGTACATTCTTCCATGTTACATCCTTCACTGATTAGACCTTTTGTCGAGTACGCGGCCGTGATCGAATTCTACGCTGGCTGGCTGCCATCGCTGCCGAGAATGTCTGGAACTAAGGCATATAGAAATGAGAATATATGGCCATCCTGTTTGCACCGAAAATGACATGGGACTAGGGGAGTGATTGAAAGCTTTGCTAAAAACCTTATGAATAGGATATGTGACTTTTCCTCAAGTCAATAATGAGTGTCACCGGTTTATTCTAAGAAATTTACGACCAGTACTGAAATATTCTCCTAAAAAATTGTATACTGTGTAGTGTAGCAGCCGCGCTCGCTCACTGTGGGGAGCTATGCGAGCGAGCTTCACGCCTCTGAATCGTCGTCTTTCACTCGCATAGCTCCCCACAGTGAGCGAGCGCGGCTGCTACACTACAACTGATAAAGATGACATAAGGCGCCGTCTTCAGAAAAAGAACTAGTAGGATAACTGAGTATGGAGCCAACCTAGTCGCGCACCGCCCGGCTGAGTGGTGTCGGAGTGGTGCCGGCTTCATTGCAGCATGTGGGCACTGTGAACACGCGTTATTGTGCTTCGATGCGTCTTCGTTTCAATAAAAAGTTATTTTTCCAGCGTAATGAACCACAATTTGACAGATTCTAGACGCTAATCAATATGCGCAAAGTAATTGGCGTATTGTAGGGTGAAATGAGTATGCTGTAAGCAACGGAGATATACCTTAAAACCGGTAAAGAAGAGGTTAGGCACGGGGAAAAATCAGGTGTGCGCTCTAAGAAACAAACAAGGTCAGGCCAGCAACAATATAGAGAAAATAGTTAAAGTAGCCGAGTAGTATCACGCATATTTATACAGTGCCATGAATAATTTTGATGCTAAAAGCCGCCGCGGTGGCTCAGCGGTTACGGTGCTCGGCTGCTGACCCGAAAGACGCGGGTTCGATCCCGGCCGCGGCGGCTGGAATTTCTTTGGAGGAGAAATTCTAGAGGCCCGTGTACTGTGCGATGTCAGTGCAAGTTAAAGGACCCCAGGTGGTCGAAATTTCCGGAGCCCTTCACTACGGCGTCTCTCATAGCCTTAGTCGCTTTGGGACGTTAGTCCCCATCAACCAACCATAAACCAACCAATTTTGATGCTAATGAGAGGCGCCGAAAAATTGGGCCCCGAATAGGGAACCAAAGAGGAAGCAATTAAAGCTTAACAAGCAGTGTAAAGCTTTAATGAGCTGAAGTCTTGTAAAGCTTAAGTCTTAGCTTAAGCTACGAGATACTCGACGCTAGAATAAAACCACACCATCAATCAGGTGATACACAGATGTTCACATTATGACTAGCCCGTGTAACTAAATACTCGTAGCTTCCGTAGATTATCAAATGTCAGCTTATTCGGATAAAATATCATGTTAAGCATAAATTGCATAAGCAGGCTGTACAAGAGGTATATCTAAAGGTGCTGCAAAGTACCTACAGGAAAAGCACAGCTGCCATATTTCTTCCCCGAGAATGTGAAAAAAAAAACGAATTAACGCGCTCCAAACTTGAGGAGTTGTTCTCGTCCACCCCATTGCCACGGCCGCTCGATCTCTGCTGCACGCTGGTCGCTTGGGAACAGGAAAAGCAACGAAAGTGTGACAGAACCCTACGCAACAGGATGGGCCCAGGCTTACAACTACTGGAGAATCGTTTGTCGAACGTTGGCGGGAAGGGAGCTCCAAAGCAGAGTTATATAAGTAACCATCTGTTTTGCAGGTAGTTTGAACGTTTCCGGTTTCTTTTCTGGTCTCCAGTGCCTAGCAGAGCATTGCACTTCATAAAAACTTGTTTTTCCCCCTTTGCCACATTGGTATGCTCGTATTTCATTACGAAATAAATGCCTCTAATGTCTCCCGATATGTCGACTCGAACTTAAAACTCCTATGAACATTCACTAACTTTCTTTATCATCTGTGCATATTCCCTCGCAGATGACCGTTTAAAAGTCTACAACAAGTCCATCTTCAAAAGCGTCTTTCAAAATCTCGGGCTTCAGGGCTTCCCATACATCGACAAAGATACCAAACAGCCCCTGGACGTCCCAACAGCAGGGCTTAGCAACCTGTTCATTTATCCCTTTTTTCGCGCCAGCATTACGTACAAAAGAAGTGGGAACGCAAGCAGCAAAATCTATGTCAAGGTGAGTGTGTCTCCGCGAGCGGAATATAGGCAGGCGCGATAAACAGAAGAATTAATTGCCCGGGATCCCTAATTCTGCATCATGATATATCTTCCTTCTAAGTGAAGTTGCTAAGAGACTGTCTTAAGCAGCAGGAGCGATTCAACATCGGACTAAAATAGGAATAGTTTTCTTGTCCTTGCCCAATTCTTTTGGATTACTGCTTTAACTGCCAACACAACGCATGTAAACATGCTAACAGTTGTTCGTGAAGTGGTTTACAAACAACGAATACTGACAGTATCGCGTGAACCTGTTGTTCAATACCTTGCTCGTACAGCCAGAAAAAATGGCGAAGGAATTTCGGGTATGAAGGCCTCGAGCCTGTAAGGAACTATCTTAAAACTTTTGCGCACACGTGCCAAACCGGGATGTCGGCGACGTCGGAAATGAGTGCAAAGATTCCGCCCACTAACACAACCGGCGAGTAGGGAGCACCGTTTTTCTGGCCCGATTCAGCATTTCTGCCCGGCACTGTTTTAGGAAAAATTGCAGCTTGGAAGACTCGTGAATTCTGCCTGTAGGCTCAAAGCTTTTTCCAACGAGAATTTAGACCTAGTTTAAATCTGGTAAGCATTGCAACACATCGTTTAAATCATGTCCAGTATTCTTGAACAAAAATTTTGAATATTTGAAAATTTTACGGTGATGCTATGATAATATTGAAAATAATGGTCCATTCTTCCGATGTGTAGTGAAAGCTTTCAAATTATTTCCATCGGTCGCATCGAGCAGTTAAGACTACCATAAAAAATCAGTGGGGAACGAACGCTTTTGACGATAGCAAAATCGCTATAGCAAAAAAAAAATGAAAACCTGCCGACGGAAGACCTACGGATATTATGATTGTTATAGTGATATCTTATAATGTATAAAAAATTCGTTCGCTAAATTTTTTCCCGTTCAATAAAATTGGCTGTGGTTTAGCTCTGGTTAAATCTGGAGGATTGGGAAAGCAACATCTGCGCGTAGCCGCATATCGTTGCATGAGCCACATTGCCCACAGTCTCGCCGTTTCGCGTGCTCTTGCACGACCATACTGCGCATGCGCGAGGAACAAGTGACGTCACTACGCACAGCTGGCGTGCCGGCGGCCCCAGCATGCTAGCTGTGCGCCGCTACGGCGCATCGGAGAGGAGAGAGAGAGAGAGGCGATGGAGAGCGCGCGGCAGCGGCGGCGGCCCCGGCATGCTAGCTATGCGCCGCTACTGCGCATACGCAACTGGTGAGCGCGGCGGCGGCACCTCTGAAGGCCGGTTCACATGCAAGCGACTGAGCGATTGAGCGGCGCGTCGCCGCGAAAGTTTCCAACTTGTTGAAACCTCGCCGCTCATCGCAGCGACCACTCAAAACAGGTTTTTCCGTCGCGGCGGCAGGTTTCGCTAGCATTTTCGCTTGCATGTGAAACAGGCTTGAGTCTCCCGCGCAGCGACGGCGGCGGTTCGCCAGCTGCGCGTCGTGTGACGTTACTGCTCCTCGCGCATGCGCAGTATGGCCTTTCCTCGGCTCCGCGAAATGGCTCGGCGACTCGCGTAGTGTTGCTTTTTCAACCAATTCTTTTGTCCGGAATTGTTGGGTATGAAACTCAATCCTGCATGGGACCAGTTGGTAGGTATGCACGACAGAAACCCAGCGGGTGAGAAAGAAAATTCAGGAGGTCTTCACTCCGCTTAATCCTACTGATGCATAAACGCTGTGCGGTTGCATCTTGCGCATGATTGCCGGCCAACTCAGTTAACTGCGTCGTTAATTCGCGCATTTTTGTTGACCCTTGGCTGTCATTTTTGACCACTTGCCCTCATTTTCCCTTAACTTCAAAATACAGATTACAAAGCAGTGACATGTAATAAGTGAAGTAGGTAACGTAGGTTATCACGGTGTTGAATTTTAGTAGCGCAAGGGCAGTTTTTGGCCAGAGGGCGCCATGGCACAAGGTATTTTTCTTTACACAACGTGCGATCAGAGATTCGTTTCCCAAGCATTTCATCCTAAAGAAGCCAAGTGCGAGGCCAGAAGAGAGCTTGTACCCATTGTATCACCGGTGGGTACCTGGCTGCGCTGGGGATTAAACCACGCCCCTCCCGCATGCGAGGTAGATGCATTTAGGTCATCGCTGCGGCCTAGATAACGGTCTAGGTAACACAGGAAATAGCCTGAGGAGCCACATTTGTAGCGGCAATGACGCAGACCACGCATATTCCCAATCTCCTGGCTGGCACATTAGGCTTATTAACCCTAGACACATTCAACATTTGTGACACGTAGTGGACAAGTAAACATCACCTTGCATCCGGCTTCGACCTATCGTCGGCTTTGCTGACAAATGGGAAGATTTGTGTTCTAACAACGTTATTTCATAAAATTAACTTGCGTCTTCCAGTGTTAAAAGGGACGTCAAGCAACAGATTGCATGTAAATACAAAAAACACTGAGTACATGATTGCAGTAATTTCATTCTTTCAGCGCTTTCCAAATGATAAATAGCCAAGTTTGTGTTCGCCCGAAATATGCTAGAGAATTTTTGTGGCGAAGAACACAAACACCATTTTTGCGTAATCAGAAGACGCTAGGCGGGTATGAAAAAGCATTTCCGCGTTAAAAAGTAGTATTTCTCTAACGAGACTAGTGACAAATTCTTTCTTTAAAATATATTAGTGTTCTATCGAAACGACTGATTGCTGACAACTTTTGATACCAACCGGAGCGATTTTTTTGCGCACCCGATAATAATAATTCGACGCTACAACACTACACTGAACGGATTTCCTTTCTTGACACGGAAGCAAGAGAAAAATTGTTCGCCCTTTAACTCCGGACCAGATCCACGTTGCGAAACTCAGAAACGTGGTTTTATTCTTTTGTGATAAGCTGCGAACTTTGACCAAAGCACATGCACACCGACCACATGGCATAATGATGACAGTCGCCGAAAAAGCCGTCTTTCAGTGAAAACACCAGTGATGCGAGAAATTGTTGTTCTGGGCACCCATAGCCAAATGCCAGTCGAACTAAGTGTGAAATAAATCTGCTCACTTCTGATTAATGCTTTCAGTTACTCAGCGAGGTTATCAAGTTCAAGATAAAGACCAAGTCCGCGAAAACGGACAACGTCCGTGTCATGTTCCTGGACTTGAGAACGAATTGCGCAGCCTTTTTCCCACTGTTGGCCAACATGACTGACGTCATCCTTGAAGAGTCCTTCAGCTTCATCACGCGACTTCGCGAGGTGCGTGAAACAGTTTGCTGAGAGTTCTTTTCTTGAGTTGCATATGTCGAACCAACCACATAGATATATTAGCAGAGAATATGTAAAAACTTTGCTGGCAACTAAACAACGACATCTTCACAAGGTTTGAAGAGATTAAGACAGGCGGTGAAAATCAGGCGCCTGATGTATTGCTCGAGAAACTTGCATCCCTATATTAACGCACTTTATGAACAGAACGCTGTTGAATTGCAAACTAATTCATGACAAAGGCAATAAAAAATACGTTAAAAACTTACGGTTCATTCTTTTTCGCACCGAAAGATATTTTTATAGGGTTCATAAATAGAATCAGGACAACTCTGCGCTTTAAACATGAACCTACAAAATATATGCCCGGGTGGGCATAAAATCATTTGTTCTTTGGCGCATTCCCTTTGGGGAATTCACTTTGTTCATTCTAAAGGGCATAAATAATATGCCCCAAGCATAAACTGAGCTGAGCGTCGGCGATAGCTGCAAATAAATTCAGTGGTTGTAGACCGAGTGCTCACTGCTTCCGGCTGCGCTCAATATAAAGACTGTACCTCACTATCGGCATAATGCGCCTAAAATACCAAACCCTTATCAAACATCGCCGAAAGTACGCGCACGGTCACAACAGTTCCAAAGCAATCTGACCGCTCCTCGCGATGCAAGCAAAGCTATAAGGCTGCGTACTGACGGCAGCAGCGCAAACGAAATGAAACGAAAAAGTGAAACTTTTCAGAAATCCAAACGCAGAGGCGCCATTCGTCAGGTGGAAAGACTTAATAATGTACTTTCTTGAGGGTAACAACGCAGACAAGAATAATGTACCTTAAGCTTGAAAAGAAAACTTTTCCTGGCGATATATATTATTTAGTTCACTGGCGAAAACTCAAGAGGAAGCTTTAATGGTTTTTCGGGCGATGCAACGATATTCAAGGATTGAAGCCAAAAGTGACGGACGCCCGTCAGGTCGGGATGGAACATGAAGAAAAATAAAAGGCACCAACTGAAAGAAAGATGAAGTGACGTTTCGGCTCCCACACGGGAGCCTTGTTTCATCTTTCGTGATTTCATCTTTCTTTCAGTTAGTGCCTTTTATTTTTCGTCATATTAAAGCATTACAATTAACGAATTTTATATGTAATGCGCGCCACTTATTCCTGAGCTAGCATTTAAAATGAAGACGGTAATCGCCGATTAAAGACTCGACGATCATCAGGCTACTTCTTATTGTGTCGGAGAAGGGCGCAGAAAATGGGCTACGACGCCATTTTTGTTGAAACTTTACATTTTCGCTGCTTTCGCCCAAAATCCTGCCGTGCGTCGTCCAATGGTGCTAATGAACACTGCGCCGGATTCGGCTTTCGGAGACGTTGGTTTTTCTTCAAACAATATAGCGCCAATGTATATGACGTCATTATTGCGGCCCTGCCCAGCACTGCGCTCTGCGGAGAAACTTTAATGTAATCGTGGGTTTAATCGGCCATTACGTCATAATTTCAAATGATGCAGCGCTAAAAGATTTCCCATGCTTTATCTGCAAGTTTCACACATTCAATTACTGGCGCCGCGGTGGCTCAGCGGTTATGGTGCTCGGCTGCCGACCCGAAAGACGCGGGTTCCATCCCGGCCGCGGCGGCTAGAGTTTTTTTGGAGGAGAAATTCTAGAGGCCCGTGTACTGTGCAATGTCAGTGCACGTTAAAGGGAGACTGAAGCACTTTTTTTGAAAATCAGGCTGGCAGCGGCGTCCTATAGTTTTTCATGCTGTATGCTCGAATATCGCATCCAAATAAGGCAAAAACAAGCGCGAATTGCCTTTTTTAGCAGAAATATGCGGCCTCTGCCGCGGGGAACGCCGCGCGGCGCGCCGCCGCCCGTGATTGGTCAAGCGAGGTCGTGACGTCACTTTGAGGACTGGAGAAGCTGCCGATGCGGATCCGGCGCTGCGCTGAGTGCAGATCGCAGCTTTCCGTGGCGTTGTAAAAGCGAATATGGCGACTATTTTTTTACTGACCTCTAAAGAAAAGGTTACTACAGTTTGTTCATTCCACGCATCACCTGAAAGCAAAAAAGACACGAGCAAAAAATTCTACGCCTAGCACAAGCATACGCTAGCGTGAAAGACACGTACGCAGGTCATGCGTGAAAGGTGCCAGCACAACCTCGGCTGGTATTCTCGGAAAGGAAGGGGTGCGAACAATACTCAAGTCAATTACCACCACCGGACGACTCCTGGCTCGCCCGAAAGAGCGTCATCCTAAAGAAAAGGCCCAAAGCGCTGTGTACAAAAAATCCTATTCTCACTACCCGGCGTAGGTTGGGGCAAGAAAGTATTTCAAGGAAACGATGAATCAGCACAAAGCTGATGTTAAAATTAGCGAAGCGCAGTGGCCAAGCACTGCGAGGCATGTGACCACAGGATATTGAAGGAATCATTGTGCGCTGGAAACCAAGCTAAATACGCGCGCAAGGCTGCTGCTTCACTCGTGGCGCGTTCAGCAGATGCCAGAAAATATTAATCGCTGGCTCGGAAACGTTTGTCCTTCCTAGATTTGCAGTTTATGTTCAGTGAAGTAGTGGCCAACTATATGTGTGTTTAAAAGCCAAGCTAGCTGCAACTCGTTCGTTGCCACAACTTGAAGAAGAAACGGACTAAGGTTGCGAGACATGTTTTTTTGCAAAAACTTGGTTGGCATTCATTTCTCTGTTAAATTTGCATCCGAAATCAGAACGTCGAACGCTTTCATTTTAATCGCTTAGATACGATTAAACGAGATGCCGCATATGAAGAGCTTCAATGCTTGCTTGCTTTGCTTTATTGTGTTTTGCTTTGCTTGCTTGCTTGCTTGGACACGTCGAACCGAGTACAAAATCACTAACAGAGCCTTGCTGAGCACGCCTCAGGTAGTCTGGCCGCACCTATAAGCTGAGAAGAGCAACACATGCTTGAGCCTCTATTAGGTTTCTGCAGGGGCGTGTTTCTAGTGAGCATGTTTCTGCTTTTAGAAGAGGCGCTTCTTCGAAATGGTGACACGCCTCTCATGCGCGAGGAAATGAAAGGAACTGCGTCATGGTTCAGCCGCGACCGAAATCTCCAGAGATCACATTAGGGACAAGCTCTGCATGTAGCCGGTGTCACGAAAGTGCTTCGAGCAGAGTACGCTTGCTTTGGTCGGCTTGAATTCTTCGTCAAAGCAGCGAGCGCTTGCGCTGCGAGCGTATGATCTTGCGGAAAACAGTGGAAGACGACACAGTCGCGGGCGTAGTTGTTCGTGGACACGAAAGCAGAGTAGTACCTCGTGTTGAATCTGATTCTCAAGGTCGGCTGACACACTTTGTACGTCACAACGCACGCAGTACGAGGAACAACGCATGCAGCACGAGAAACAACGCGCGCTGAAAGCTCTCTCGGGTGCGCCGAAGTATCCCCGGCTCCTCAACGTGACGTCACGTTGGCCGACATGGACGAGGTTTCCCTCTCCGCTGTTCTCCTCTCCTGCGGTCGCGCGCGGCGCGGGAGATTTAAACATCGCGTTTTTAATTGGTGATTGCGCCACTGTTTTGGCCAAAATCGAAAAAATAATTTCACAGACGTGATCAGCAATGACACTACTTCAAAACACTAAAAATTTAGCTGATTCGAAAACCGCCTCAGTCTCCCTTTAAAGAACCCCAGGTGGTCGAAATTTCCAGAGCCCTCCACTACGGCGTCTCTTATAGCCTTAGTCGCTTTGGGACGTTAAACCCCATAAACCAAACCAACCATTCAATTACTTTAAACGCACTACATTCTAAGACCTCTTCAGTTCCCCTTTAAGGATTTAAGGGCATCACAGAAAGCTGACTCTCAGATTTGATTGTGTGTTCAAAATGAATTATCTGTCGAGAGCCGAAGTGCATCCTACCACTCTTTTTGTTTCAAATCGCATTCTAAGCTGAGGGGGAATACACGCACAATACAGTGGCATCAGATAAGCTTCACTTCTTTTGATCTGTTTAGTCAATTTATAATGCTAAACAACTGCAATAGTAAGCTTGGTCTAGCGCGAGTTGTAGCGGTCTAAGAGCGTACTTCTCGCTTGTCGTATGCTGCTTCTAAACGCATAGTTAGGCATAGCAAGTACAGCAGCGCAGTTCTCTTTAGCTTCAAGACAGCCTCATCATTGTTCTCTGTATCGGTGCTGTAAAGTACAGGCATTAGTGCATATATTTAGCTCACACAATTTCAAGAAAATATTTTATAATTTATCGGGTAAGAAACTGAGGGGACCTTTCTCTGAAAAAGAGAAAGGTCCCCTCAGTTTCTAATACCGTTCCATTTTCCTTGACAGATTTCTCTCAGCCAGTCCCTCGATGAAAATATAACGCCCTTAAAGGACATGAAGGCTACGGAAGGGGTAAGTGCAACCACGTCTTCAGCAGTTTCGATCTGCAAGCGCTGAAATACAAACGACTTGTAGTGAAAGATGTTTGGCGATAACCCTAGAAAGAATATTATTACCTTTAACGCACCCTTTCTAAGCTAAGAAACTGAGTGACAACAAGCCTTTTTACGTAATCTTATGGCCCAGCCAGTCACCAAAAGATCCCTAAACTGCTCTTTCACTCCCACGAAAGCTGGGGTCCGTTAAGCTTGTTCATTACTGCACAAAAACTAGCGCGCAACAGACGGGACAAGAAGAGAGACACAGACACGAGCACTAACTAGAAACTGCAAGAATTGTAGTGCAGCAGCGGCAGCATATACCTCAGGCCACGCCCGCAGCATAAAAACATAAAGGACAGGGCGTAGTGACAAGACATAGTTAATGACAGGACATAGTCAACATGCCAGCATGTTCGATCAACATTTTCGATCAGCACTACTGAGCTACGGGCTATTGTACAGCTGCAAATGCCATCGTAGCATTCCCTTCATATGACAAAAATAACGAATTAAGAAAAAATGCAATCTTTTTTTTCAGTGGAGTTGGGTAACGTACCTAAACGCCATGTTCAGAGATATCCAGACATTCACCGAGGACAGTAATGTCATTGTGAAGAACCGGCCTTTCTTCGACGCCTTTATTTCCCTCGTTGGAGAAAAAAAGTGAGAGCAAAGTTCGTAGCCATCTATCTGGGGGGCATCGCTTTCGCTGCTATCAGGTGCTAATGGTTCCGCACCTCGAATTACTGCTGTGTTCACCTGCACGTAGCAGCATATCCACTTGCGTAGAGACTTTATTTATTAAAAAGAAGCGAAAGTCCAAACAGAGACCTACATCGTATGCAACATACTGTGGCTTTGAAGCTAAATTTAGTTAATAATACCGGTCAGAATAGCTTGCCGCTTGGTGTATAGTGGAGAGTGCCATTTAAACCCGACAAAGAATACAAGGTAACCCTCCAAACAAGAGTATCACGAAAAAAAATGCGACGTTTCGGAGCCGGCTTTGCTGGTTCTTCAAAGGTTACAGGATGGGAAAAATAGTGGCGCTTTGAAAGCATCGTCTGGTCTATTGCTATTGTTCCAGGGAAGGGGGTCGTTTCTCTGTGAATCAACGAGTGGGATCCTACGGATGCTGCGTGCGCAGATTGCGTATTTGTGGAAAGTTGGGAGTGAACCTTGCCGCGTCTCGAAGGGTCATGTACGCAGACAGTAGGCAACTTTGACGCCTGTTTATGCTTCCGCGTGTAAGCAGGTACGGTTGCCTACATCCACTAACAAAGTATCAAAGTAAAAGACAAGCAAAAGAAGGGTTACTTAATACGGTGCTTGATCATATCCCTCGCTTTTTTGGGGGGGGGCTTTAGACCTAGAGCTACGATCGATATACTGCTGGTAG
The DNA here is from genome assembly GCF_055824585.1 of Amblyomma mixtum. Lineage (NCBI taxonomy): Eukaryota > Metazoa > Arthropoda > Arachnida > Ixodida > Ixodidae > Amblyomma > Amblyomma mixtum. Next base: position 249,895,717 of record NC_143013.1, read on the forward strand.
ACTAGAATTAACAAAAATAAAAAACTACTGCAACTGCTACCTGGTACTATCACTACTACTGCAACCAGACGTACACCTTAAAGTAAGGCTACTAGTCTTGCACAAAGGTTGTACAAACACCACGAAGGTTACTAACGCTACATGTACTCGTATTTCCACAAAAACGTGTTATACCTGACATCCTTTACTTTTATTCGCAGTATTGCTGCGAGTATGTGAAAGAAGCGTCGGATAAATCATTCTCAAGTTCTATTAGGTCAGCACATCATGTTTTTTAGTACGAAAACACTGTTCCGATGGGCCGCAAACACCGCAAGATCTTGCGATGTCTGTGGGTTTGCGAAGTTCTTGCGATGATCGGGGGTTCGCGATGTTGGGGGGTTTGTGCCAAGTGAAACAAATATATAAAATAAATATCAGTGACTGGGGATCTAATCCGCGGCGGCGTGAACAGATCAGCTTCGCTACCCGCCGCGCGAGAGTGCTAATACTACTATTAGTAGTATTAGTTGAGCAATGTGAGCACTTTGAGCAATGTGGCTACTGTGACAGATGTGCGGTACATGCGTTGGCATTGACAACATTGCTGCAGAAATGCGGCACTGGAGCAAATGCCGCAGGCGTGCATTGGTTAAATTGGCGCTGGTATCGACAAAGTAAAAGGCGCGCATAACTGGATCCTCGGGTCAGTGGACACCTCAATAGCGCTTTGAGCTACGTGGCAGTGCTGTCCACCTGCAAAAAAAAAGCAATGCTTTCGAACAATGTCTCGTCCTTAGCAATACTAAACCACCAGGCATTTTTATTTGTGGTTTTGCACAATTCATCATTTCAAACAGCTGTGTGGACCATTAACCTTGTTCTTTGACCACAGGTGCCCTGCGCCAAAAACACCTATCATCACCAATGACGATGCGAGCCTATGCTCGTGCACAACTTTTAAGAGCGTTAGCTCTTATTCATTACGTTTCTCGATTTCTTGGGGGCCTGCCACCGCCTCCCTTCGGCGTGAAATTTTCCAAGTCCGAGGAATTCAAGATGGCGGCCCTCATAGTAAATCGATGTAGCAACCAAATTGATGACTGATTGATGACGTCATTAGTATATCGAATTGGTGATTGGTGACGTCACCGATTTTTGACGTCATAATTAACTAGACACATGACAATGTTTAATCGCTTTTAACTCAGTAGTTATTGAGGCATCATAAAAAGGATTAGATATTTGGAATCCTCTATATGAGCTCAACAGGTTAGACCCCATAATTAACTAAAAAAGTTAATATTTAGTTACCGTTGTGCATATATTTAATTGCGTATAATTAGCTAATTGATACCGAACAGCTAACGCTCGTTACTGCAACGTCTTCCAGACTGTGGCGGCCTTTTTTTTTTATGGCAATGAAGCAGAGGCTAGGCAGGAAAGGGGAGGGGACGATCCCATTGTCCACGCGCAGGGAAGTATGGGTTGTACTTTTTTTCAGGATAGGGATGCAGAGTGCGGAAGCGGGGAAGTTGGAGAGAGAGTGCGAAGGCAATAATGCGTAGCAGCCCATTCCCCTCGACACGAGGCAAATGGCCGTCTCCTTAAGTTTCCTGCCTAGCCTCATCTGCATTGCCATAAAAAGTTGTGCACGTGCATAGATGAAGTACTGACCGGCCTTCTCCCGGCTATCCCGTCCCCACTGCGTGCCAGCGAGCACAGGCGGGCGGCGCTCAACTATCTTGGTTTCTACGTGCTCATCTACATGATGCCCTTCTACCCGGACGCGCTTGGCAAGGACAAGGACCTCATTGGCGCTAAGGTGCACTCTCCGCCCAGCATGCTAAAACGGCCGCAGATCTGCTTGCGCCGCAGCGAGTACACGTGCCCGCAAGGCGTGCCCTCGCTGCTGGCGCAAGTGTTCGCCAACTCCACCAGCCTGGCTGACGTCACCAAGAACGTGAGTGCTGCCTGGAAACACCATCGCCGGCTCAGTCGGCTGGAGCGTGGCACCGTATTTTTTATTCCGTTTCTATTTCGTTCGGTCGTCACATCATGGTTTCATCAGGTTTAGCGTCCCAAAGCGTCTCATGCTGTGAGGGACGCCATAGTAGAGGGCTGCGGATAATTTCCACAACCTGGGTTTCTTCAACATGTACTAACATCGCCCAGTTTACTTTCCTCCAGCATTTTGCCTCCATCGAAATTCGGCCGCCGCGGCCGGGATCGAACCCGCGTTTTTCGTATCAGCAGCCGAGCACCGTAACCACTAAGACCCCACGGCGGCTGCTTGTGACGTCAATCATAACGAAATCGAAAGGAGGTGGGGAAATAAACGACCTATCACAGGCGTGACCGGTCTGGACGTGGCGGCGCCTCTAGCCGCCTTACTCTGCCACATCCGGTCTGGCCTTGTCAGAGGAACTGTGCTCAGCTTAGTCTTCGCATAACCACGACAGAGTTTCTTTCCCAGAATTGCTGCGGCGCCACTGAATGGGTCAGCCATGACTAGAGAGTCGGGACGCTCCCTGTTAGATCGACATTGGCGTTGCTTCGTCAGTGTGGGTGATTGTGGGTCGTGTGTACCAGAGACATTATGGGCGTGTTGTGTGCAGTACTAGCGCGAAGTCATCTCCCACCCCGCTAAGGCACCGAGAGCAGAGAACAACGGAACAGGACCAAAGAAAAGGAACAAGAATCAAAGCGTTACAAAGTACACGCCCTCTGATTTTCTGATTTGCCGGTTCGCTTCAATTCTGGTTGTTTGCCTCCGCGGTGGCTAAGTGGTTACGATACTCAGCTGCTGACCGAAAGACATGGTTTGAGTCCCGGCTGCAGCAGTTGCATTTCAATAGAGGCAAAATTCTAGAGACCCGTGTACTGTGCGACGTCAGTGCGCGTTAAAGAACCCCAGGTGGTCGATATTTCCGCAGCCCTTCACTACGGCGTCCCTCATAGCCTGAGTCGCTTTGGAACATTAAACACTATGAACCCAAATCAATTCCGTTGCTCTGCGATTGGACAAATCTTGAACACTGTGCAATGGCCTTCGTTGTATTTGAGTTTCAGTGCAAAGCAGTAATCAGAACAAAAGTGCACAAATTCCTTTTTTTTTTAATGCGCAGGCGTTAAGGTTGACTGTGTGGTTCGAAATATTCCTTCAAAAGCGAAATTCAACACTCTGAAACAAGCATCACGATTATAAAAAAGGTTGAGCACTGCAAAAAATCCTAAGAAAATATGGTCTGCTACGGCGCTGCCAGTGAGGTAAATCTCAGTTACTTGGTTGTAGTAGTCGTAAAGAAGATTTTACCTTGAAATGCTAATACACAGAATCTTTTTATTTTAAAGAAGGGGGTGCACGGGCCTGGCAAATCCTGCTAAAAGCAGGTAAATTTGTCAAGCCCGCCTTCCAAGGCTGAAGCCCCATTTCTCACAACTCACAACTCAAGGTTTAATCACAGGAACCAAGACAATAAATAAAAACGCGGCCAACAATTACACAACAAAACAACAACCAAAGGCATCATTTCAAATGTAGAAAAAAATATCGTGTATCAGAAAGCCATCTGTATTCTTGCGTGACAGGAAGGTTCTATACCTTGGCACCTTGTAGCAACACGTGCGTTTGGTTGTTTTTTGTTTGTTTGTTTGTTTGTTTGTTTGTTTGTTTGTTTGTTTGTTTGTTTGTTTGTTTGTTTGTTTGTTTGTTTGTTTGTTTGTTTGTTTGTTTGTTTGTTTGTTTGTTTGTTTGTTTGTTTGTTTGTTTGTTTGTTTGTTTGTTTGTTTGTTTGTTTGTTTGTTTGTTTGTTTGTTTGTTTGTTTGTTTGTTTGTTTGTTTGTTTGTTTGTTTGTTTGTTTGTTTGTTTGATAGGTGGCCGCGTTGATAAATGGCCGGGTTGATAGGTGGCCGGGTTGATAGGTGGCCGCGGTTGCAAGGTCCTTGTGATTAAGCCTTGAATTGTGAGTCAGCGCTTGTTCTATGTTTCCTCTGTCTTCCGTCTTGGTATTTCACGCCGTTTACCCTGAAGCAATGTTTCATCAGCTCACTAGTTTGGCCATTTTGTTGTTACACAATTCCCCTTGATACAGAACCAAGTTTCGTTTGCTACAAGAGCGATATACGTAGTCAATGTCGAATGGATGCGTAAGAAGAAAATAACCCGCCTGTCTGCGTGTCCAATCGACTGTCATTTAGAACTTTCTCTGAACACATTTATCATGCAGCTCACGTGGTGGATTGAACCTTTGAAGACGACGATGAAACTCTTTGCGGAAAATGTGTCCTGGTTGGGGAAGGAGCAAGTGAAGCTAGTCCAGGAAAAGGTACCTCTTCCACTACGTTCTTGTTCAGAGAGCGACAACTGAAAATCTTAACGCGAATTTATTGATGAAGAAATAAGATTACGCATCGTTCCAAGGACGCAGAGATGTGCAGCTTCTGCTTACAAGAAGGCCAGTCCTTCTACTGCGTGGAATTCCTCCATGAAGTGCAGTGTGAGATAGCGGGATCAGTGGACTCACTCATTGTTTGAATGTTTACTAGTTGCGCTCACTGTACAAACAACATGTCGGCTGCAGCACGCAGAATACTGCTAATATATTCCCGTGTGACATAGATATCCCATATATTCACACCCTACTGGTTTTACGAGAGGATACTGCTGCTTAGTTCTTGCTTACGCTGTTCTAGCTGCGCTTAATTACGTTTCCTTCCTAGATCAAAATCGCAGTCCTTCTTATAGGCTTAAAGTACAATGCTCCGCAAATTAAACGCGACCAAGACAATGAAACACGAACAGCAACATGAGATCTCTGGCGGGGAAACCTCAATCCTGGCGCAGGTTTATTTTTTATTTAATTACACTACCCTTAAGGGCCCTAGTGCGAGGGTTTTACATAGGAGGAGGGTGTTGCGACACATATAGTGAAGTTCGCGGTGCTGTGTTTTGTTTGCTGCATCCGGTCGCTTTATGGGAATGCCCATTAAGTCCCTTTTCTGGGGCCCTCCGCACAACCGCACAGAAAGGGGTCAGTGAACCCAGCGGGAGAACGGAGGCGCCGAATGGCGGGGGATTACAGGAGACGTCAAACTCCCCTCATGGACTCAGTCGTTAGGCGGCATCCTGTGTGCACGTGTGTACGGCGAGGCTGACCCGCGCCACAGTGCGTGGCTCTTTGTACCATGTCTGCAGCGGCATGCTTTGACATATTGTCAAAGCATGCAGGAGCGACGACGAGAAACAGATGAGTTGAAATGGCGTTCCTCGAACTTGGCGGCAACCGGACCTTGGGAAAGCGAGTGTTCGCGAAGCTCGCAGCGGGAAAGCATAATTATCCGAAATCGTGATGGTGGAAAGTGTGCATATGTGTACAGTGTCGCGATGAGTTCCCTTCTTTCCCCAATCATTCATTGGTTGTGTTATTCTTTCCCCAATTGCTGATTGGTGGTATTTTCCTTTCCCCAATAAGTTATTGGGTGGATGTTCGTATAGTACTTGATTGGTTATTCTCCCACCGAGGGCGGGGGCATTGGTTTTAAAACCCGCTGCTTCGGCAGGACCGAGGGCTGGTTTCGTCACCTAGAACTGCGAGCCAGTCAAGTGTAAATATGTTTTCTCCTTGCTTGTATCCTCCTTTGTGCTTTTAATTGTTATAAAAAGTTAACCTCTCCTAAAGTGTCCTCTTGCAATGTGATTGAGCAAAACGAATCTGCAAGACGTCAAGAATCCTACAACAATCATCATTAACTAAATTTCCCTCTACGAGATCAAGAGAGGGAATCCAACTGGCGCAGTCGACAGGATTTGCTACGTCTTCCTGCTCGAGGTATCTGACGGAGGGGCGGAGGAACAAGTCGGTGGACAAGCTGCAGAGCGGTACGTCCTAAAGGAGGAACGTGAGTCAGCGTCAGAGCGACGCTGAAAGCTTCGGAGACTTCTGGTCAAGGTCAACGGGACGTAGGAGGCTCAAGTCGGCGAGGAGCTGAAGGAGCCAGGCGACCGACGTGTCGTGGAGGTGCCTAGTCCGTGAGCTGCGGAAGGAACCAGGCGTCCCCGTTGAGGTTCAAGAGAAGAACCAGGAGACCAGCAAGTCAAACGAGGCAGGACAAGTCAGCGAGCTGCTGTGAGAGCCGGGGCTCAACTCAACTCATCCGCATCAAGGAGCCCGCTGTCGTCACTCAGGGCGACGTGACTACCGTGGCAGAGGAAAGCAACCTGCGAGGTAGGAGACCTTTCTGCTTCCTCCGAATTCACCATGTCGGTGTAGTGTTTTCGTGCTATAGATGATAGCACGGAAAAGGGAGATGGCTGCCGTGCGGTACGATCGGGAGGGCATGATGCGATGTTTGGAGAGTGAGCAGAAGGCAGAACAGCTGCTTGAAATTGGCAAGTTGAAACTCGAAATTGAACGAGAAAAGATAAAACTTGCACAGATGCAATCTAAATTCAACCAGGGAACGAAATCTGATAAAGGGATGTTATTGGCAGCAGTTCAATGTTTTGACTGCATGGAATTTGGGCATCTAATGATTGACTGTCCGAAATCGAAGCGAGAACAGCATGTTCCCGTATTAAGAGTGACCTGTGGGCCAATGGCTATAGGTGTGAAAGCTGCAGCGTTTAGGCAGCAGGGCCCAACCGTGTGTGCCGTGCCAGGAGAGATGGACGAGGGCATAGGGGCGTCAGTCACGCCTTTGAAGCGCTGCTTGTCAGAGCAAGCCGAGATAGAGGAGACCCAAGAGGCGCATGAGTGTCGTGAACAAGAGTTAAGCATTCTGCCAGAGCAGGTTGGCGCTAACTCCGAGGACGCAGTAACGCTCAACGAAGAGGTGGAGCAGGCGCCAATAGCGGGAACTCTCGTTGCAGGCGACGCTAAACTAGCTCTCAAAGATGAGGTGGTCAGCCAGCCGGAGCTTACACCCTGCGCAGTGACAGCAGATGTAGCTGATGGTGTAGCGAAGTTGGTAACACTTGAGACGCACTCGCTGTTAGAGCAGACAGAAAGAGAGCGGCTACATGATAAAAATGAGAGAGCTGATTTTGAAGAACATTTCAAAATTCGAGACGAACCTAAAACGCCGGTAGAGCTTGAGGCCAATCCGATAGCTGCAGAAGTTTTGGCAGCAGATTGTGAGTTAACAACGAGCGATGAGGCTGCATTTGATGCCGAGGAAGGAAGGAACGCGCGTTTGATCACTGCAATGGTTTTCGAAGCTGATAAGGAACTGCAGGATTGGGATAATGCATCTTTCCCTGTGGGTATCAGCGTGGAGGAGAGACAGTGTGTTTCATTGCCAGAAGTGCGCAAGCAAGCTGATGGAGTCAATTGTGAGAAAAGAAGGCTCGAAGGAACGATTTTCTTTGAAGCGTACATCGGTGGGCAGTTGTACGAAGAGCTAGCGCTACTTGAATCTCGATGCAAAACTGCATGCGAAGTAGCCGATGAGAGGCCTGAGCGAACTGTAAAATTGAAAGAAGTGGAGAATGCAGACGCGAGGGCAGCAGCAATCTTCGTAGCCCGCGGGGAGCAGGTGAGCTCTATTGCTCCGACGGTGGCGGCAGCCTTTAGAACCGGTGTTTTCCCGGATAATTCGGAAGTTGGGTCTAGTCTTCCGGACAAGGCTCAAAAGAAACAAGTGTTGTTTCGGGATGTAGGCGGCTAGAAGTAATTTCTGCCAGTTTGGGACACCGATCTGACATGGTGAATTCTGGAATGTGCAGATTGGTTTCCAGCCTTGTGTGTGCGGGTTGAAATATCCGCTGTGTGCGCGCATGTGTGCGTGCTGGTGTACTGACCGGACAGCCGGTGCATGTGTGCGTGTGTGTGGACTGACCGGACAGCCGACGTACGTGTGTGTGCGTGCGTATGTACTTTTGTTGTTGGACACCGTGGCTGAACTTTAATGTCCCACTGACAACAAGTGTCCGTGTGACATTCTTGGTTGGGAGGAGTGAAGTTCGCGGTGCTGTGTTTTGTTTGCTGCATCCGGTCGCTTTATGGGAATGCCCATTAAGTCCCTTTTCTGGGGCCCTCCGCACAACCGCACAGAAAGGGGTCAGTGAACCCAGCGGGAGAACGGAGGCGCCGAATGGCGGGGGATTACAGGAGACGTCAAACTCCCCTCATGGACTCAGTCGTTAGGCGGCATCCTGTGTGCACGTGTGTACGGCGAGGCTGACCCGCGCCACAGTGCGTGGCTCTTTGTACCATGTCTGCAGCGGCATGCTTTGACATATTGTCAAAGCATGCAGGAGCGACGACGAGAAACAGATGAGTTGAAATGGCGTTCCTCGAACTTGGCGGCAACCGGACCTTGGGAAAGCGAGTGTTCGCGAAGCTCGCAGCGGGAAAGCATAATTATCCGAAATCGTGATGGTGGAAAGTGTGCATATGTGTACAGTGTCGCGATGAGTTCCCTTCTTTCCCCAATCATTCATTGGTTGTGTTATTCTTTCCCCAATTGCTGATTGGTGGTATTTTCCTTTCCCCAATAAGTTATTGGGTGGATGTTCGTATAGTACTTGATTGGTTATTCTCCCACCGAGGGCGGGGGCATTGGTTTTAAAACCCGCTGCTTCGGCAGGACCGAGGGCTGGTTTCGCCACCTAGAACTGCGAGCCAGTCAAGTGTAAATATGTTTTCTCCTTGCTTGTATCCTCCTTTGTGCTTTTAATTTTTATAAAAGTTTAACCTCTCCAGAAGTGTCCTCGTGCAATGTGATTGAGCAAAACGAATCTGCAAGACGTCAAGAATCCTACAACAATCATCATTAACTAAATTTCCCTCTACGAGATCAAGAGAGGGAATCCAACTCATATACTGAAAAAATAGAGCAAAAATAAAACAATAGCTATTACAGTAGAAACGTGGATAGACAAAATGTGTAGAGTGCTTATATACACCAATTCACAACGCACTTGATATTAAAATAGTATAACACATATAATACAACCCTATGCAATACAAAATATGCTAGCAGACAGTTTCGTTGCAACAAATTGTGAAAAGATTGCAAGGTAACTTCAGTAGCAATGTATCATAGCAAGTTATTATAGTCTTTGAAAGCGAGAAATTAGGTCAATATCACTACGAAGACGCCAAGACTGTCCTTTAGAACTGTTAGTCTAACTCGCTTGTATTTTCTTTCTTAGAGCTGACAGGTTTGTATTGGCATTTCAGTTTTCTTGTTCGCGTTTTAATTGTTGTGTATGACACGCGTACTTCAGTATTTGAGTGGCTTTTTTGAGCGTGATCTGGTTTATGGACTCGCAATTTCACCCTGAAACTCATCCCACGTTTAAAAGAAATATGTGCCTCTCCTGCCATGTAATGCCTTGCACTTCAATTCTGCTTATTTTATTTCAGATCACAAAGATGGATGTATCACTAATATTTCCCAACTCGTTTATGGAAGAAAAACACACTACAAAGGAACTGAAGTGCGACGTGAGTGAGCGGTGATGCGCCTACCTTACTCCACATTGGTGGTCTCATTATACCTATATTATACATTATGTGAGCTCTCAAAGGAGTCCAGAAGCGCGCCTGGCATCTCTTGCACGATGGAACTTACAGATCGACACCACGTTTACTAACGTGGGGGGCCGGGGGTACCGTCCGGGGGTACCGTCCAGGCCGTCGTCAGCTAGTGTTAGTGCTTCGCTTATCATGCCTTTTGAGGATGATGAGGAGGAAAAGCATTTCTTGATGGCTTAAAAGTTGGCTGGCCTCATTTGCTGAGCCCAATGGCCTGAAGCGCTGCTCGTCCCCTTTCCGCCAGGTTCTTTTTATTTATTTATTTATCACAGATACCTGCAGCGCCCGAGGGCATTATTGCAGGGAGGGAAACACAATAACTTCTGCTCATTTGTCCGAAAGTACACATGATAACAGAAATATAATCATACAACTAATAGATGAGGAAAAGCATGCACTGAAGGAAGACAACTACGCTCCACAAATAAAATGACACTAATGAAATGAAAAAGACGCGCAAGACAACTGCGCGCCACGTCACACATCAGATAAGAATGCCCGGAATTGGCCTTCCGTGCAGCACTCAGTGACGCCGGCTGGTAGCCTGTTCCACTAATTGATCGTCCGTGGAAAGAACGAGGTTTTGTAAACATCTGTGCGACATTTAATCTCTCGGATCTTCCACTGATGATCCACTCGTCTAGAAAAAAAGTGAGGTTGAAGCAGATACCGGTCTTCGTCAATACTCAGCTTTCCAAAATAGATGCGATGCATGATTTGTAATCTCAAATGTTTCCTACGGTTAGCTAAAGATCCCCAGCCAAGGTGATTTTTAAGAGACGTGGCACTAGTTGAGAAGCTGTAATTATTGGACACAAATCTCGCAGCATAACGACTCTTGTTGCGCAGGGTGGCCTCCCAACGCTCATAGGTTGTGTCAAATGTTTCTTCTTGGTTGAAGTTTCTTTGGCATAGCCATGTCATGTGAAAGACTGAGCCCGGTTCCCCCATAAGGGACAGGCCGGGCCACATACATCTTGATATGTGTTCAGAGAGTGACCGCATTGGGCAGGATCATAGATTTTATTCTCCTAATTATAAGTTATCTCTTAATGGATTCTTGCTAGGTATGGGAAAAACTCTTGCTCACCTATAATATTCTGTGACGTCCATGTAGCTTAGTAGCGCGTCACCTTGGCTGTCAAGGGGGTATGACGGCTGCGTACTGAAGGCTTGGAAAGGTGTGGCTCCAGCCTCAGAAGTAGCCACCTCGTTCACGGGCATGTTTGTGTATCTAGCGGTACAAATAGCTAATACATGATTCGGTTCTGCTTCTTTTAGTATGTTCCAGCAAGGTGCTCTTACCGTCTGATCAAATTCCGCGCTCAGCTTGAAGTCGGGCATCGCTATTGTATTCCGTTTCCAACAGATGGCTAGGGCTGTAGCTGCGTCTTCTGCCTCCGTTGCATTCTCCGCTATAAACTTTTTGCTCATAACGGAAGGGCCTGTGGGCGTTGTCATCGATATTGCGGGTATCCCGTTCTCGGTGCCTGCTCCATCAATGTATCTTGCCAATTATGCCAGGGCTTGGATATGTACTTCGATCTTGCTTCTCTCCTGCCCTTGTTCAAAATTCTATACATGTGTTTCGGGACCGGCTGCCTCTTAATTTGTACCCTGCCGCTTTGATGTAATACTGTCTTGTCCGCGACAGGATAAGGTATTCCATACCTTGGTATTCCATACCTACAGGATAAGGTATTCCATACCTTGAGCTTTTTAAGTGTTCCTCTCCCCGGCTCTGCCGTTTGAGGACTCTCCTCCATGCTAAGCTTTCAAGGCTGTCGAGAATAAACTACTGCATTTACTAGCAAATGTAGCTCACGCGGAAGCATGTTGAACTACAGGAGAGACTTGTGCAGTGCGGATCACCACCCAGCTAACCCGGCGCCTAGACGTTTTAGGGTTTATGTTCAACTTCAAAACTTATTTATCGTGGCATGTTAAAAATAGGCTTCTAAAGTGCGTTGCGTACTTTTTCATGCTATTTTTAAAAGCACTCGCCAATGGTTAACAAACAGCCGCCTTCATATGTAGCACCACTGTGAAATCAGTAAATATCTTTATATTTTTATACCTTTTTAATATCTTTTTTTAATATTTCACTTAGATGTGTTTATATCAGCCACACTCTTGCGCGGCACCCCCACCAGGCGTAGCACCGCAAGCACATATTGTGTGTTTTAAAAAATCCATCCGCTTTGAAATGACATTCTATAACTGCACGTTCTGTTTCAGGATGCATTCGATTTTCGATAATTAACGAAGGAAGAATCTTACAACTGCACTCCGAATTTAGAGAACTGCTATGAAAATTTTTGTTTGCGTGCATTCCTGCGGGCCATCCTTACAGCTGTTTCCGCCACTCGGCGCCAGCACGGCCTTCACATCTTGCTTGCCTCACAGCTCGGCGCTGGTGTATGTCAGAAGTGGCGCTATATGCCTACGGCTCCATATCTTCGATTTTATTAAGATAATAATCTCGATGGTTTCAGGGCGAATGGCGACCAAAGTCATGAAAGCCAACAAACTAATCCCTTGTGACGCAAAACAATCTCGTCTTATTTGAGTAAAAAAGTTCTTTTTTCTCATCAGTAGGATTCCAATTGAAAAGATGACAATTTCTTCCTGTACTAGCAGAGTGACATGTGTCTCAACCTGTGGGTGACAAAAACCTCTTAAGAATGATCTCCTTTTTATCTCCGCAGTATAAGCCTAATCTATTTACGGAAGACCCCATGACACATTTCGTAAAGGCGATGTTCAGCAGCGCCCATGCTTCGAAGAGCGAGCTAAAGACAGCGAAAGCACGTCCTATGTAAGTACTTGGCTCAGCTAGTTTTTCTTTATTACTTTATAATACCTAGAAAACCTTTCTCGTAATCCTGTCGCTAACCATCTTAAAAAATAAATAAATATACTAAGAAAAACAGCCCACCTGATTTCTTCCCTTCAACTCTATAATACCCGACGAATCACACATGGTACAGGGGGTACAAATCCCAGAAGGTATCCGTAAGGCTCGCTGAAGCACGTTGGATCCTGGCAGTGATCCACAAAAGGCATTTCGGTACTTATCAATGCACAGTAAATTTGTGTCAGCTGAATGACGTGCAGATATTCTGCTACAAGTTATAGCTCACTTGGAAACTTACCCTTAGGGTTAGGAGAAACGAAAAAGGTTCTATCGAACCTACAGTATCATAAGTGAAGGTATCATTTCGAGTTTTAGCATTTATTGCGTGTGCGCAAAAGTGTCTGTGTAGTTCGATCTCTATCAAGCGTCCTAAAATGTGTGAATTCGCTCCTTTACCAAGCGGTAAAAATGATTTCCTCGCCAAATCCTTAAGTTCCAATTATATTTGGGCAATATAGGCGCCGGTACCGCTGAAACGCTCACCGTTCATTACTCTTCTTAAGAAATTTTAGTATTTTCGCTAACAATTTTACAGCTTAGACTTTTTCTGAAGGCTGACAAGAAGGATGATTGTTCTATAAGGTCAAGTATGTCAGGATAACAGTTCAAAAGCTTAAGGATTTGCTAATTAAGTGTATTCCATACCCGCTCCTTATCCGAGATTTTAGAAAATTCTCATTTCGGAAAATGCAGTGAGGATCTGTGTTAAGGATAAAAGTATGCAGGAACGCAGTAGAATCAGTATTGTATTGTCCGTAATAAATTCGAATAGTCGCTGATTGTAGCGGGCTGTAACACATAGTATATGACTTTTTTTTTAAGTACGCTGAAATACAATCACCATCTCTACAAATTGTAAATGAAACTCAGACTTTTTTTCCGTAAACAGTTTTAGTAAAATGCTTGCTTTTTACCAGCTCTTCCTACAACAAACTGTACTGCGCACGAGATTGGACCGCGGGAAAATATACGGCTGTATACAGCCGTCCTGCTTTTATTTTCACGTACTTTTTAGTCATGGTCCAGACATGCGGACATGCGCTATGGTTTGAATACGTACCAGAGCAGACATTTGTGTTAGTTGGTTTTAATTCATGGTGGAACAACAGCGCAAACTTAGACAGAATACACAGAACAAGAGGGGAGACACTACAAAGTGGAGACAGCGCTTGTAGTGTCTTCTGTGTTCTCTAAGTTTGCGCTGTTGTTCCACCTTGAATACGTGGTTTCGCGTGGAGTGCCAATTTGGGAGTAGTATATGTTTTTTTAATGTTAACGTTGAATTTCATTTCATTTTATTTCGTCTTTATGTTAGGTTATGATATGTTACGTTATGTTATGTTATTGAAGAGTTTGAGCTTTAGCTTGGTTCTGCGGTCATCTAAGGACTCCAAAGCTAGAATCCTTTTAGCTACGGTTGCATTATAGTTACGATGATTAAATGACTTACCAAGTACGTATCGAGCCGCCAAGGACTGCACTTTCTCAGTTTTTCTTTATGATCTATGGCAGGCGGGTCCCACATTGTGCTAGCATACCCCAGTACTGCCCGTACGTATGTTCTGGAAAGATGTTATCTGGTGGCTTGCGGAAAAGAACAATAAATTTCAAGGTTTTGGAGGCCTTACCAGGTGTATAAGTTACATGGTGATGCCAGCAGAGAGATGACGTCAAATAGATGCCGAAATATTTGTGTTCTAGGACTGTTTTAAGACATGCATTATTTATATTGGACGTGGATACTGGTCTTGTATGCTTCCTCGAAAACGCCATGCACACAGTTTTATCCAATATAAGCTCCATTTTTTTATTTTTCGCTCCATTCAGAGATAGTGTCAAGGACATTTTGAAGCACATAATGGTCACTATTACATGCTATATTTTTGAACAGGATGCAATCATCTGCAAAAATTCTGATATTGGACAGCATATAATGTGTCCCATTACCCATTACAAACCCATTACAAAGGGGATAATTACTCATTACTCAATTATTAAGTTTTTCGGATCGTAGAAGATATGTTGTTGTTCCACGGCCTCCAGCCACGTCTCACCAAGTCGGAGAAGTCCAGTAATATTCTGTGCGCACGAAAAATAAATTTTTCGATTCTCTCCCATCTCAATGATGTTTTCTTCTCACATTACCATGATGAAAGTGTTTATCGCCTTATTTGAATCCGTATTGCAGAGTATTCGATATCTCACCTCGGAAATAAAGCCTTTTAATTCGAAAGCAATTCAAACCCCCATACGTGAAATTCCGTCGGCGTCCGACGTTTTTCTTGAGGCCGAGATGGTTCGAAATTTGGCCTTCGTCAATTTGGACTAAAACCAATGTCCAGGCTAGCTTTAATGTGCTCTGTACGATGCTAGTCTCCAAGTCTCGTAAATTTGACCCACCCACGAAATTTGACCTCCTTCAATTCGGGCAAAAATCGATGTGCAGACTAATTTAGCAATTAGCATCACGATGGTAATCTCCAAATTGCACACGGGTCACTCTCAAAATTTGGCCCACCCACTGAAATTTTATCTCCTTCGATTTCAACCAACCTATGTTCAGGCTAGCCCCGCCGCGGTGGCTCAGTGGTTACGGCGCTCGGCTGCTGACCCCAAAGACGCGGGTTTGATCCCGGCAGCGGCGGCCGAATTTTAATGCAGGCGAAATTCCAGAGGCCCGTGTGCTGTGCGATGTCAGTGCGCATTAAAGAACCCCAGGTGGTCGAAATTTCCGGAGCCCTTCACTGCGGCGTCCCTCATAGCTTGAGTTGCTTCGGGACGTTAAACCCCAATAAACCAGTAAACCGAAAGTCGCGGGTTCGATCACGGCCGCGGCGGTCAAATTTCGATGGAGGCGAAATTCTAGAGGCCCGTGTGCTGTGCGATGTCAGTGCACGTTGAAGAATCCCAGTTGGTCGAAATTTCCGGAGCCCTTCACTACGGCGTCCCTCATGGCCTGAGTCGCTTTGGGGCGTTAAACCCCAATAAACCTAACCCTAAACCTATATCCAGGCTAATTTGACCTTAGTCATTCCATCGGTTACACCCTGGTTTCACCTTTGAGAGGCCTTGAAATTTAAACGGAATCCAAAGTACTTTTAACAGTATTCGCGTGATATACTTGCAATGACAGCTATCTCTCGACCATTCGGTTCAACATAGTTAAACCGATACTCGTTTTTTTCGTTTCTGCCAGCGCCGACGACGCCGCTAAAAAACTTGGTATTTAGACACAGTGCACTGAAGTTCTTATTTTAAATTTTTCTGTCTCTTGAAGAACTGGCTTGTTTTTGTGTTTCTTCTTATACCCTTCCTTCTGCTTTAAATTTTGCTAGCTCAATATAGTACAGCATTGCAATTTGACTGACACTTCAGAACAAAATTTCACTCTGCTTTATTTCTTCTTGATCATATTTTCTCAGTTTTATGCATTCTTCATTGGTTGCGAATTCCCATATTTTAATTACTTTTCTTGTTTTTATGCACAGCTGACCTTACTTGCCTGTTAAAGGGCTTCCTCTTAAACTTTTGTTTTATCTGCTACCGTGCCGCTAAAATAAACAATTGTGATTCCGGCATTATCGAAAGGGTTCTTTGATAAAAATAACCGTAATACATAATCATTTTTGAAGTATACCAAGTAGTACCTACGACCAGCTGTGCATTAACGGTTATTACAAGCACCCCTGCCCAACCCTGTTTCGTCGATGACTTATAAAGGTTTGATCTCCAAATATGACTTCATTTAGAAACGATTAAAGTTTGAAAAATGCGCAGCTTCTTTCAATGTCTTCTGTCCTTCGTTTGTGAGAAGCGTACATCTTACCTTTTGTCTCGGTTTTTCTTCTTCAAAAACTTTATAATTTTTACTGCGTACCTCAAGGTATTCCTGGAACTAGCAACGCTGCTCCTGGTTACCGTTTTTTTTTCTTTTGCAGGCTTCCAGTTGTATCCAATTTCGAATTTACGGCCAGCTACAATCCAGAAAAGAACTCCTTATGTGCGTGTGTAAGCTCACGTCTTTTTGTGGCTTCATGAGACAGACAGTCCCTTACCGGTATGTTTCTTTGTTCTAGACGTTCCTATGGGCCTGTTCGGGCAGATATTAGAGGCGAAGAGACAGGAGACGAAGTAAGTGTTAAGATTCCCAAGAATATTTCGCAACCTTCCCTTTAATTTTGCCGCAAAATTTAAAATAAATTACTTGTAAAGTTTTAAACACGTTGCGCATTCGGACCGGCAAAAAGTAACTTCAGTAAGGCAGGGTGATTTCCGTTAGCGCTACGTTTCACTACCCAGACGTTTATTTTAGAGTGTTAGCTCTACTGGTCGCGTTTCGAGCCTCCCAGTTGCTCTGATTGAAGTTAATTTATTTACTCAACAATGAGAGGGAACACCGAGAGAAAAAAGCTTCAATGCGCTTGACAGGCTCTCGAGCCCCTAAAAAAACTATAGATACTGATAGAACTCAAGATGGCGGTTCCCATAGCAGCGACAATGTACCCCGTTGTTGCCATGATAACCAAGGTGGTTACCAAATAGCATAACATAGTAACACAAAGAGAAGTTTATTAGACTTTCATAGTGTGGTTGTCTTTCACATTGAGAGGGATGACAGTGCAATGTTCTAAAAACAACAGCAGCATACACTTTGTTGACGCACAACGCGAGTAAAATACATACGTACTCAGTGCGCGCAACGATCCAGCTTCAACTGAAGTGCTTGTGTCACCATTGCACTGGTCACAAATTAGTGTTATGCATTAACACTTAATTAGCATTAGGCGGCAGTCTGCCGCAGAATGTTCCGGATGGTGTCAAACGATTCAGCGTTTCGTGCTGCTCAAACGTACTAGTTAAGTTACAGCCTAGCTCGCGGCAGGGATTCGAACCGGTGACCTGTGTACCACCATTCCACGTCTTTACGATGTACCTTGCGGCTCAACCATTTGTCCCAGAGGGTTCGGGGTGGTGACGTATCATTTCGCGTTTTGTGCAGCATAAACGTACTACAGTTGTAGTTTAGCTCATGGCAGGGATTCGAACCGGCAACCTATGTTAGGTTTCTTAACTCTCGATATTCGATCGCTGCCTCAGCGTCGGCTCATTTTTTTTATTTTTAAAACCACAGGGATCCGTAATTAAGTTCGTCGAAACCACGAGCCGTGTTCCTTTCGCTCGTGAGTTCCTTGCAGGCAGTACCGCGGCAGACGATCTTTAGTGGAGAACCGCAGTCTGTCAAACTTGTGCTTCAAGTAGCTGTGATAAAAATGAGGAATTATTTGGCTTTATCTTCTGGCTTAAACTTTTGTCTCGTCTTTGTCGCTGTTGTTTTGAGATATGGATTCCCATTCAAATTTCCACTGTAAGCACTTGCAAGAGTTTTTCACAGTCGCTTAGATTTCCAACTCACCAGAGAATTCAAATTTAAAAGCTAGCGGTCCAGGATCCTTGTAGGCGATGGGCCCCTGCTCATCAGGGGTTGGCAGGAAACGAGGCAGCAGACGCAGCCGCCCGCGCGCTCTCTCACCGGGCTGTTTTCTCCTCCCCACCTGATGAGGAACCCGATTTTAATCCGGTGTATACGTTCAAAGATATCACAACCTACTATCAAGATAGCCATCGCCTTTACCCTAGCCCCTGTAAAGGCCTCAAGAAGGCGGATGAGCGGCTCCTTCTCCGCCTCTTCACCAATACATTGCTGTGCCCGGCAGCCCTAAAACATTTCGACCCCTCCTTTAGCGGCAACTGCCCGCACTGTAGTGCGGTGTCTTCGGACACCTATCACATGATGTGGGCCTGCCCCTCCAACCCGGCCATTCCCCCCATCCCCAACCCAACCCGGGAGGACTGGGAGGCGACCCTGCTCGGCTGCCACGACTTACAGGCCCACCAAGCCTTAGTCGGGCGCGCCCGGGCGGCGGCTACCGCCACTGGGGTCCCAAACTAGGGACCTCCACCTAGTGTTTGTAAGGATCGGTCCCTTACGGGCTGATCCAAACACCTCCTGTCCGTTTTGAATAAATGTTTTCACCACTACCACCACAAGACATTTTCAAGCTGTTTGATAGTAGGTTTCGGTCCGGGCTGCAGCCTCAACAAGTGCACGCGGCGAGCAAAAATTATTTCAGTCTCCTAATAGTTATCACTAATAGCACATGACGCTTTTCTTTTTTTGTGCAAACGAAGTCCTAGAATGAAAATTTCTGCAGATACATTGAACAATACTTACTCGTCGGAATGCGAAAACATTACTGTCCCTAGGTGCACTCATACCCACCCACACGTAATGCACCCGCGCGTATGACATCACCTGGAACGCTGTACGAGGGGGGTGATGGCGGTGAAAAACATTTATCGTCTATTAAATTTTTACAGAAAAGTGATTGGGGTGGGGCCCTATTGGCCCCTATTCCGGGGCCTTTTTTATCAAGCAACGCTGCCTGCGTGCGTTAAACCAAGGCCTTTTGGCTCTTTAGGTCCTGACAGCCGAGAAAGGCCGCCTCCCAGTCCTCTCTGGTGGGGTTGGAGGGTCGGAAGCATCACAGTTTTAATACTAAAATTGGTTCTTGAGGAAAGGAAATGGCGCAATAACATCTCGTTGGACCCCTCAACAGCGCCTTAAGGGAAGAGATATAGAGTCTGGGAAGGCATACAACAGAAGGTGCATATACGTCAGTTCGGAGCCCTGTCACAAGCTAGCCTCCAACCTGACCAGCACTTGAAAAATACATGCAACGAGAAATCGTATGACACCATCCGGTACGCGGTTCGACAGACGGTTGTTCGCAATTTTGGCGCGAGTGTAGTCGGGAGATCTGGCACTATATTTAGGTCATCTAGTGGAGGGTATATGTAGGCGAACGACATGTATATAATTGTCTGAAAAGGTGGTGCTCAGCTTGCTGTGTATATCATGCGGGCGCTTGATGGCGTCACCCAATTTTTTTTTTTTTGCCATCGCTGCGATTTTCTGTACCGGCTGTGAGTACAAACAGTAACACACGCCACCGGTTTTTCTTGTAATGGGACTAGTAATCATTTCACATTAAAAAACGCGAATGTGACTACACCTGCAAGTTGTCAAAAAAGTGAGTAAACTTCACAGGAGTGCTTGCTCTTTCACTTTCAGGATATTTTACATTTTCAAGATATTGCCGGATGTCATACGGGAAATGGTGCGGGTGTTCTTGAAAAGCAGTAAGTAGCCTTGCATTTCTGGCTCTTCCTCAAATAAAAATAAAAACCGGTGGCTTTGCAATTAATCGCAAGTAGAAATTTAGACTTTTGTCGACCTCATTTAGCGATGCTGTAAGCGGTATACGCAGCCATGTGAAGCGCCCGCCAACTCTAGGTTTATTTTTTGTCAATTGGGTTGGAAAACGTCTTCAGCTTGTTCTCTACTTGCCCGCTTAGCTACATTACGAAAGCAATGTGTATTATTTATCCTTATATTGACTTCTAAAACAAAACTTCATGTACGTGCAGTTCTTTTTCCTCATAATTTTCGCCCTTTGTTATCCGCTTCTCCAGCGAAGAACCAGAGCCTGTACGGCATGACAGTAAAAATTCAAAACAGCAGAGGCAAAGCAGTTTCCTACAGCTGCTATCACAGCCAGGGGTAGGAACCTCCTGTTCGACAAACTTTATTTGAAATAATCCAAATACTTTATTTCCTACTTGGTTTGAAATACTTCGTGGTACACTGGGGACTGAATGAGAATTGACTGATAAAAATGTACAAATCCTGTGCATGCAAGCAGCTCCACTTACAGCAGAGGTGGCCAATTTATCTGAGGCACTGGAAAACGAAGCTTCTCTGTTTTCGCGGGCAGTGGTTCGAATTCCGCTCCCGCACCACCAGTATAGTGCCTCTGAAGATAGGAAAAACAGTTGCGCTGGAAACTAATGTGCGTCGTTCACGCTACCGTCTTGACCACTGAGGAACGATCGTTCGGCTTCGTTAAAGGGAGCCGTTATGTGCCTCCCTTTCCGTCCTCCGTGTTCCGTCCTTGTCTTGCTGCGCACTGCAGAATAAAATCGATGCAATACCGACCATCCCGAATTTTTGTCCTATTCAAGTACCTTCTTTTGTCATTCTAAATTGACGGTTTCCTGAGCCCCGCCGCGGTGGCTCAGTGGTTACGGCGCTCGACTGCTCACACGAAAGACGTGGGTTCGATCCCGGCCACGGTGGCCGAATTTCGATGAAGGCGAAATTCTAGAGGCCCATGTACTGTGCGATGTCAGTGCGCGTTAAAGGGACACTGAGGAGAGCACTATTAATATTTTTTTTATAGCAAAATCCGATAGTTCGGCATTTCATGGCTTTGTTGCCACTTGGCCGGCAGCGAAAGATGCATTTATTTCTAAGAAATTTGGATTCGAAGTTGAAAAAGTTTTTCCCGCCGCTCTGATTCAAACTTGGGATTCGTCTATGACGACAGAGGACTAAGAGACGTGAAACATGACGTGACATGACGTAACGCAGACTCCGTGATTTCTGGCTGCCAGCAGTGCGGCCTAGCAGCAGCCGAAAAGAAAGCTACCGCCGGCCGCACGTTGAAGGCATCTATTGGCTATTGCGGCCGTCGCTACAGTCGCTTCGATTACGTTTGCACTGGCGTTTTGCCAGCGTTACGATGGATCTCGTTCTCGAAATCGTCAACGAAGTTCTCGCAAATAGACACGTTTAGCATACCGTGTACCTTGTTACCGCTAGCGGAATACCGGGAGCCCGCCTACCGCCGGAAAACAGGCGCTGATTTGTCCCGATGCTTCAGGAGCGCGCGTAGCAGCCGGGCACGTGGCGCCATCTGGCGACGTCAAGGAGATTTGCGCATGCATTGGCTGCGCCTCAGTGATGCATGGTATCTCGGTTCCTGGTGTTGCTAGAACCATTGGTTCTAGCAACACTGTTTTGTTCTATGATCTCATCACGCTTGTACTTGCGAGTTTGGCCTGTGGCGGCGATACCTGTATTTTGGTTCTTGCTCTTTTCTACGTTACAAGAGCTTTGTTGTCAGTATGAGTGGCGTTTTTGTAATCAGGAGCTGGTATTCTGTCGATACAAGCCAACTTCAATTTTTCCTCAGTGTCCCTTTAAAGAACCCGAGGTGGTCGAAATTTCCAGAGCCCTTCACTACGACGTCCCTCATAGCCTGAGTCGCTTTGCGACGTTAAACGCCCATAAATCACAGAATGATTTCGACGAGGATGTCATTAACCCTTGTTTGATCCCTGACCCACTGTTCCTTCTTCCTGTCTCTTAATATTACTCCTATGATTTTTCTTTCCATAGCTATGCGCTGTCCTTAAGTTGAACCCTTTTCGTTAGCCTTCTTTTTGTTAGTTTCTGCCCCATAGGTGAGCGCAAGTAAGATACAGCTGCTATATACTTTTCTCTTGAGGGATATTGGCAAACTACTATTCATGATATGAGAGAGCCTGGCAAATTTGCTGCACCTTATTCTTATTCTTTTGGTTATTTTGCTGTCGTGATTAGCATCTCCGGTCACTACTTGCCCTATGTAGACGTATTCCTTTCCCACTTGTAGCTCCTCGCTACCAATTGTAAATTGCTGTTCCTTTCCGAGACTGTTGAACATTACTTTGGTTTTCTGCACATTAGGTTTAGACCCAGAGCACTACTCTGGCTGTTTAACTCATCGATCATGTTTCGTAGTTCACCTCCTGAGCGACTTAGCAAGGCAATGTCATCACCGAATCTGTAGATTACTTAGGTATCCTCCATTAACTCTTATCCCTAACTGTTCCGAATTCAGGCCTCTGACTACCTCCTGTAAACAGCCAGTTAAAAGCATTGGCAAGGTCGTTCCTCCCTGTCTGGTACCCTTGCTTATTCGACCGCCACATCGACGAAGAAATTTGAGCTGCTTACTGGCCATGATGATGGATGGCACCACAGGATCTTTGTTACCGATGCACGCATTGCGTAATGACTGAGGCTCGCTGTGTGTGGCGCCTAGCGCGAAAGCCACTCGGGCTGCAGGACAGAATTTGGGCTCCTTGGGATTGGGCTTCGCCCCCTACGGGTCTACTAAGACGCTATTGTTGACGCATGCACCGCTCCGGGGGCGGCGCAGCTTGTATGCGCCAGGGAAGGAAACTTTCGCCAACATGTTCGCCAATATTTGTTTAGGTCCACCTCCGTGTTCTCCGAAGTTCTTCCGCTAAGGTCACTAGCAGCGCGCCCACAACGGGAGCTAAAAGCATTTCGTTCTTAATTGGACGCATTGCTCTAAAGGTGACCCTTATTATTTCTGGAAAAGAGCACATCGACAAGAACCTTTCAAGTATTCAGAAAATAGATTTCTTCCATGTGGTCGAGTTCGAAAAATTGTAAGGAAGAAGGTTTGAAAGAACGACTGTTATCAGTTAAGATTTAGGAGAGTTTAACGTCCCAAAGCGACTTACGCTATGAGCGACGCCGTAGTGAGGGACTCCGAAAATATTGACCGCCTGGATATTGGTTTTAGACCCAGAGCACTGCCGCCACTGAACAGGCGCTGGTGACTGAGGGCCGAAGGTAACTTGATTAGTTCGTGTAGGAGGTTGTCGCCATGTATTACACCAGAGTGGCTCAATCCTGCTCTGGTGAGGGAGTGGGGAGGGATATCGGTCCTGGTCATCAATATCAGGGCGCACCTCAGGCCTAGTTATGCCATTACATCGAGGTGCAGTTTTTTTATCCGGCACAGAACTGCTCGGTACCGGGATTCGAGCCGTGGTCCTCTTGCACGCCACACGGATGATCTACCTCTACGCCATCGCTACGTCCTCGTAGTTAGCATGTGGTCTTAAATTTTCGTAAGCAACCATCTTAACCATACACACCAAGACTTCGAATATATCGCAAGTGCAAGTTTAAGGTGGTCTAATTAAATCTATAGTTTATTCCCTGAGTTAAAAATCTAGCGGAACAGCATGTGTCACTGATGCGATCACTGGACGCCCTTACTTTCAGGCTTCTTGTCCGCCAATAAGACATCTTGGACGAATGACACAGCCGCAAAATACTCAGATGTGGAGAAGTGTATGTTTCACTATTATGAAAAAATCCTTAGCGACGTCCAATTTGAGGTAAGCCCCGTACTATCGTTTTTTTTTTTTCGATGATGCTGGAATGCTTTATCACTATGGCGACCTGAAACGCAGGATAGCTGTGCAGTTGCAACATCGCGCACAGTGTGAATAAGGTGGTTCAATAGGGCATGAAAGCTCCTTCGGTTTACCCGACAAATACTGCTCTTTCGTGGGACAATTCATAAATAAGGCCTAACGTAACATAAGCAGGAAACACCATCACACCTGATATACATCCTGCCCCACATTCTTGGCGCCATTCAGAGATGATGTCCATGCATACGAACACACGCATGAATCACCATCTTCATACGCATAAACGTGCACACGAATGCGCAGGCAAGCCATATTGCCTTTCACATCCGTGACTATAAGTGCCACTCAAATTACTATGGCTCTTCAGAGAAAACAAAGAGCAATTTGAAAAGTAATAAACACCAAGGCAATCTGAGGTAACCGGTCGGCGTGCATCAGTATGTCATCATTTTTGTTGTGCCGAATTCACCGTCCCAAAACCTGGCCATGACGCCATAGTGGAAGGCTCCGGATTAACACTATAGCCAAACGGACGAGTTGGTGGTACATATTGAAGGCAAACAGCGCAACGACGTAGACAGAGTAGAAGAAAACACAGGACAAGCGCTTGTCCTGTGTTTTCTTCTACTCTGTCTGCGTCGTTGCGCTGCTTGCCTCCGGATTAACTTCGACCACCCCAAGATCTTCATTGTGCACAGGTGTCGCTCAGCACACGGCCGTCTTTATCGACACGCGGTCGCTGCGGTCGAGATTCGATCCCTCGACCTTTGGAATCAACAGCCGAACTCAAGAGCCCCAGGTGTCATTAGTGGCTGTCATGTCATTAGTGGCCGTCATGTCATTAGTGGCCGCCGAGTAAACCCTTAAAAAAAATTTTACACAGTCTATAGAATGTTCATAGATTTCTGTCGATAAAGTCTATAGACTCTCAATAGAGCAATTCTAGGGAGCAGTCTACAGGCGATACAAATGCTATAGACATTCTATAGATAATCTCTAGATCTATTTCCATACACCTTTAGTAGATTTTTGTCTGGAGACAGTCTATAGCAATTGCATCGCCTGTAGACTGTTATAGACAGACTGGCAATACAATTTTAGTAGACTTTTGTCAATACACAGTCTAAGAACTATGAATAAACAAAAAGAAATGTCTATGGTATAGCAATAGAGTCTGTAAGAAGTCTGTACACTGTGTATAGACCATTTTTGTAAGGGACGTTTCTGCTTGCGGAGCGCCACATGTGTAGCGAAGTGAGGAGTCGATTTCTGTTGCTTCTTTGCGAGCGTGTGTACGCTCAAAACAGCGCGCAGCTTTTCAGCATACCGTTGCTATTTGTGACTTTCTTCTTCCCTTCTCTTTTAGTGCTTCCACTGTCGAAGTTACTATTCTCAGAATGCTGGCGAAAGTTTTTGTTTTTTTATATGAGTATTATTCACCGCTATTCTACATTAGCCGATGATACTTCGTTAAAAGCGGTGCCTTGCCGTGAACAAGAACCAATTCGCTAAGCATGCAACAAGGTTCGTCCGCGATGCGCCATTTTTTTACATTGAATTCGTGACGCAATCATGGGCAAGAAAAGAACTTAAGAGCACTTTTGAACCACATTCTTCGATGAAATGCGATAACTTTTGCAGGTCGGCACACCCCTCAAAATTCCAAAGAACCCACAAAACTTTGGAAGTAGGCAGACCGAAGAAAATGGAATGAGGTGGATTATTTGGGATTAGTGGGTGGATTGAAGTGAATTAGTCGAATTACCAGGGGGAATAATGCGTATTAGTGAAATTTGTTGCTGTATTAAGGAAGATTAATGGGTGGAAGGAGATCAATTAAGGCGGGTTAGTGTAATCCCATATGATAATTCAATGAAAATTACTTGAACATTCAGTCCTCAGATTTTAACATTTCACTCTGCTGATGACGCCACAACCCTCTCGGCCAATCAGGGGATTTCGTTACAGAGAAGCCACAAATTCTTTGAAAGTGAACCTAAATGCATTTAGGTTCACTTTCAAAGAATGTGAACCTAAAGAATGTGATGTGTTGCCATGGCAACACATCACAAGAAAAGATTCATAGGAGCGGGCTCCAAAACAAGTATAATGAAGCTCCACAGCAAATGATATATAAATCTCCTTGTTATGAAAAAAATTGCCGTAGAGTGGAGGCAACCAGCTGTCCACGCTAACAGAGAGACAGTATCTTTGTATGACCTCTTGCAAACCTCTTGTGTAGCTATCTGCTAGACACCATGCAGACAGCATATCTAAATATAGAGTTTCCTCAAAAGCTAATCGAGAGCATTTCTTCTGAAAAAATCTGAAACTCAGTCCAATTCAAAGATAAAATACCACCGAAAGTGTCCTAGCTAAAGTTAATAGCAGGTAACACATCTACAAGCATAGAACAAACCCAAAGAGCGCCCGCAAAAAAAAACTGTTTTCTTTTTTGCACTTGCCACACTTGCCATCAATATGAAGAGTTAGCAGCTTGGCCACGAATGAAACTAATTTTTATCAACAGTTACCATCCGTATGGCTGCATTCGGGTGCATCATTTGCTACGTAGACACCTACCATCTTTGTTAGGATAGTTATTGTCCCCCGATTTTTAGATAACCGCTCTCTCTGGTCTCTGTTATTGTAGCCAATAGTTCAAGAACAATGTACTATATTTATCGACAAGCTGACATTAATTGTAGAACACACGTCTCAATGACACAATAATGAGTAGTAGCATCCATCTTATAGAGTCATTATGCAGAAAAAAAACTTCCAGTCTTAGTTTTCGCAAAACTCACAGCTAAAAAAGAAAATTGTCATTAGTGGACTGCACGGTTGTGAATCCTGCTTGAACGGCTGTAACCTCATCTGGCAGATCACAAAAATGAACAAGGGAGGGGAAAACCTCAGGTTGCTTGAGCCAACGTTTCGACAAGAGGGCTTGTCTTCGTCTGGGCAAAGCCTTCATCATTGGCAGGGATTAAATAGGGCCTTCGCTCCGAGGAGGAAGGCCCCGGGGGTGGGGAAGGAAAGTGGTGTGAGAGGGGATATGTGTCAGGAAGGGGAGGGAGGTGAATCTTGATTCTTTAAGCTCCAATAGTGGAAAAACTTATATCCAGGGGGTGTGTAATGAACAAAGGCTTTGAAGGGGCTGCGACGGGGGGTTGGCGCTGGATGGACCTGAAAAACTCAGATAAGAGGATTAGTCAGCGTGGTACAGGGAAATGAGAACAAGGCAAACAAAATAGGCTGACCCTGGAAGGAGAAAGAAAAGGGGGGGGGGGGGGGGGGGGGGGCTTTCCAAGGAAGGAAAAGGCAGGGAGGGGGGGGGGAAGGGCCCGAGTTCAGAGAAAGCCAAAAGGTGGGGGCGGAGGGGGTAACAGGAATATCATGGTTTCCGAGAACTGGTAGTAGGGGATTAGGAGAAAGAAAAAAAAAGGGTGAACAAAGGGAGAGGGTGAGAAGGCCGGAAATGTGGAAGATATGACGTGGGAAGGGTGCAAAGAGCGATAGTATACTCAGAAGTACTTGTATTTTGGCGTGTTGGTTCATAACTTTTCAGGAGGACACAGGGGCGCAACAAAAGACACGGACATAGAAGCAGACAGGGACAAGCCCTTGTCCCTGTCTACTTCCACGCCCGTGCCCCCCATCCCGCCCCTGTGTCCTCCTGAAAAGATAATATACTTATGCGAGGTTCTGGGAAATGGTCTGAGCACGTGCAAGACATTTGTTAATTTAAAATTATGCTAACCCTGGAATGTACCTGAGAGATTCCAGGTTTCCTCTAGACATGTTAATCCCTGTTGGTTGCAGTGTTTTAAATTTGTGGATTAGGAATGCTTCTCTGTATTTTCTGTCCCTAGTCGATTTGAAGCCTGACTGAAGAATGAACAATTTGAGTTCGTCGAATTTGTGATGGCGTTGATTAAAATGGGTCGACACTGCCTTCTGTTCATTCCGTGTTGTGTCAGCCCGGTTCCCGTTTAATCTGGCACTGATTGTTTGCCCGGTTTCCCCGATATATTGTTTTTGGCAGAAGGAGCACTGGAGCATGTAGATAATATTGGACGATGTGCAGTCAAAACTAGTCTTTATATCGAAACTGAAATCGTTTGCCGTACTTTTAACCGTAGTGTCCCTTTGTAAATGTTTGCATGTCTTGCATCTAGGTCGAGAGCATGAAGTTACTGTCGGTGGTGGTTTCTGGCAGATGTGCTTCGAAAACTTGCTAGTGGTTTTTGAGAATACTAACATCGTTTTCTGGTTGAAATACATAGAAAGAACTTCACATCACTTCCAACCGCAGGCGTAGTCATGCAAATGTTAAAATAGCGCTATTTTTCTCCAGTTTTCACACGAGCATCCACGATTCCCCTAAACTCATCTCGAGAAAGGCCACTACTGGCCCCAACAGGTGGTGATTCAGTAGAACATACAAACTTCAGCAATAGCTAAAGGAAAAGGAACAGTAATGTTTG
Source organism: Amblyomma mixtum (assembly GCF_055824585.1). Lineage (NCBI taxonomy): Eukaryota > Metazoa > Arthropoda > Arachnida > Ixodida > Ixodidae > Amblyomma > Amblyomma mixtum. The sequence goes on from NC_143013.1 coordinate 249,923,788, forward strand.
CCTAAGTGCCTTGTAGCATTATCTCTCTGCAATGTGTAAGAAAACTGCATCAGTAATCATGTTGCACTTCTAAAAAATTGTAGAGCACTGCAGTCTGCTTCGTTGTAATGTGACATTTATATCGTGACCCTAAGATTACGTCGGCAACTTTTTTTGCAAGTCGTTGTCGTCCCTTGACACTTATGATGTGCCCATGGATGACGTCAGGGACTTAATTTTGCAATTCATCATTGTGTAACATCAGTACTCATCCCCAACACACTTTGTCGTCAGTAAGGCATGTTGACGGGCTAGTTGATTTTGCATCTTGAAACTTGAACAAGACTTTATCGTCGTGCATACCACAACGCGTTTATTCGTGCCCCTCTAACACGCTTGAACCAACGACCCTTCGTGGCGATGCGTTGCGTGCCCGCCTACCACAAATAGGGCCTCGGTTCGAAGTTTTCGTACGGACGCGTTCTGATGGCACACTCTGCCAACAAGTCCAGTGCACGCTACTCATGAGACAAGAAATGCTTTCGCATTAAAAGTGACATTCGCATTAAAGTGAATATCCGCATTGATGATTCGGATGTGCGTCATCCCAATCATCAATGCGAAAATTCGGATAGATATCGCAATAGAGCATTTGCCCTCTTAACAGCCACTCAAGATGATGCGACGAACAATATTTCTCTTCGGCAGGTGGCGCAGCAGGCTATGGAGGGCATACTAGACCCCCTGCTCAGCGAAGTCGCGATGATTGCCCCGTTGCAGCAGGTATGGCTCCTTAAGAAAAAATTAAGATATGCTTTACACAGCAGGCTAAAGCGCAGTGTAACATTTCTTCTGCATTGTGTAGGAGCATTGTGTAGCCTCTGATAGTATTATAGAGTGCCGTATACATTCACTAATAACATAGCCTGTAAAAACTTGACCCGAATGCTGTGTAAAGTAGGAACCACGTTCCTGCAGCTGAAAGTACCTGTGAAGAGCATCCTTGAAGGTGTAGAAAAGAGACAAGTAATTTTAGTGCACATTCATATAAGAATCACTCGCCACCAGAAGTAATGCCACATGATTCACTCGTCATAGAAAAAAATATACAGTGATGTTCAGGTTCCTGTTCACAGATGAAGTGTGAAATTTTTGGCATCCTTACCTTTTTTATTGAACGCCAAGAACACTAATATGAATCATGTTTGCTTGCCTTGCAAGCAAAATGTATACTTCAGTATCATGACCAACAATTTCGGATAAAAATTTCGAAAATTGTAAAACTGTAAGATACTTTTACGGAAATTTGAAGACATAGGTTCATTCTTCTGATATGTAAGAAATCTTTTTTTAAATGTTTTCATCGATTGCATCCTTCATTTAGAACTACCTTCAAAAACCAATGGGGAACACTTTTGGCGCTAGCAAAAACGTTAATACAAAAAAAAATTCAGGACTCCGATCGTGTGATCTGCGGATGTATTGATTGCGATAGTGAAACGTTATATTATATGAAAAAAATTGCGTTCATAAAAGGTTCCCCGCTTAAAAATGCTTTTGTCCAGAATGGTTGAGTATGATTTCGATTTCTACGTTTGTAATTTGAACACTACTCTCTAAGCTTGTCGCGAACTGGAGTTGTCCGCATTATAACGTTTTCTCAAGATTAATCATTAATTAAACAAGATGCAGTTGCATGCACGAAGATCTGTCACGAAACGATCAAACCTTGGCGAATGCTTGGCACCGAGAGCTGTAGTAGCAGTGTCTAATGACGTATTCGAGCCAAGAAACGGAAACATTACAGTGTAGGTGCCTCTTTATTACGTAGTTTCACTTACGCGTAATATCTTTTATTGCCACAGATGTACGAGGTGATCAAATCAAAAATCAGCAAAACGGACCCAGGACTTTGGGAGAGAGGCTTCGGTCGATATCGGCAGCTGCATCTCTTTTATTTCTTCCTTATAGAGGTGAGCCCCGCAGTATCCTAGCTGGCGCTTGCCAAGCTATCCCTTTAATCGTGTGGCTATACTCTATTAAAACACGGGTGGAGCAGAGGACTTCAAGCCTACCGTGTTTTAACGGCTTTGCTCTCGCTACATTTGGCGATTTTAGCCCTTGAGTTTTTCATTCTACCGTCACCAAGACGTGTGTAGCCCTATCGAACCGAGATGTCAGGGCTGGTTGCCTGCTTGTAAGAAATTAGAGCGCCTTAAGAAGGAGACAGTGGAAAGTGTGATGAAGCTTCTTTCGGTCGAGCATCACTATTTTTGCGTCTCTCGAATCCGAGTGAACTTCTAGCCTTCAGCGCGCACAGTCCATAAACGATGCTCTGCTAAGTCATAGAGGTAAAATACAGTACCTTCAAAGAAGAATTCTAGATTGGCCTTGAGCACAGGCTCACACCTGCTAACCAAGAGTAGCGTGTTTTCCAACACATGTCCAACATTCTCGAAAAAAAATTGCAAACATTGGACAACTGTGAGGTATTCGTATAGAAACACTAAAGCTAAGGGTCTATTTTTCTGATATGCAACAAAATCTTTCGTGTAAAGTTTTTCCATGGATCGCATCGAACAGTTAAGTCTGCCATAGAAAACCAATGGGGAACGCTTTTCACGATAGCAAAAACACTAATAGAAAAAAAATGCGTGTGCTGTCGGGTGTTCTGCGGATATACTGATTCTTATAGTGGTTTTGTTTATTGGTTTATTGGTGTTTAACTTCCCAAAGCAACTCAGGCTCATAGTTAAATCTTACATTATATTAAAAAAATTGCGTTCATAAACTGTTCCCTGCTCAAAAATGCTTTTGTCTACAATTGCTTGGTATGACCAGTTTATACAGGGAGGTCACCTATTCTGGAAAAAGCGAAAAAATGTCAGCACTTCCCCACTGCTGCTTCCTTTCGTATTTTCTTCCTACCTATCACACTGTCCACTGTGCTTCTAGATTGTCTTCGTGTTGCGCCATGTGTAGTCGTAGGACAGTTCGCAGATCCTTCATGCAGCGCGAGTGAAAGTGGCAAATTGATGCCAGCGACAAAATAGGGAAACATGGAGAGAAATTATTCACAAGGGCCCCTGTTTACATTGTGAGTTGATAATGCCATAGTATTTCAAGCTGCCGGTGCCTTTAGCGGATGTCACGTCACTACCGGCCAGGTGCAGTCACTTCCCTTCAGTCAATGCGACTTACCCGGCCTGGTGACGTCACTCCCATCCAGCCAATGGCCGATTTTTGCTACCGATGACACATTTGTTTTCGATCCGGTGCCTAGGGCTACGACATTAAAAGGAAATAGGCATACAGACTTCGTATTGCTGTTACAAACGATCGCCCCGTAGTTTTGCTGCAAGGCATGTGCACCCTGACTATAAAGCTTACCCGCATCAACGCAAACTTAGCCGCCGTACAGATAGTTCATCGTGCTCGTGCTGTGCAATAGTCGCGGGCTGTAGCTTGAGTGCCTACCCTCTCAGCATGCTCTATTACGCATAGGCAAGCGTATAATTCGTCGCAACTCATGCGACCTCGGAACGTTCAGATGAGGACGAGGTTGAGCAGTTTTTTTCTTGCACACGGAACAAACCTTGCCAATCGAAGATTGCTTTATTATGAGGTATTATTAGAAACCGCATCGGGAAAAAAATGTCTCTTTGGTCAAAATAAGCTGATTCCCATTGGAGAAGTGACATCACCAGACCGAGTAACTCCAATTGGCTCCAGGGTAAGGATGTCACCAGACAGGATAAATTTCATTGGCTGGAGGGATGTGACTTCAGCAAAGCGAAAGTAACATAATTTACCTACGAATTCAACTTAAAAGCATCAAGCTGCTTCTGAACGCCACACTATTTTAGATTTGTGTTAACTTTTGTAACTTTATCGCTCTGAAATCCAATTCTTTTCACCTCCCCGCAACATGCACTTGCGTTCCGAGGGAATCATTGGCTGGTCTCTTATAGAATTGAGCTCACAGTATGGTTGGTATAGACACACCACCGGTGTTAGAATTGCACCCTAGATTTTTTTTTTTATGCGAGATGTTTGCCATTGGGCGTAATGAGAAAGGGAGAGAAAGTTAGAAGAAGGAATGTAAACAAACTCCGCTTAAAAAGTGCCAAAAGTTCTCGATAAAGCGATTATCATGCGTCCACTTGCGATAGTCGCCTGCAACGAGTCAGAGCTAGTACGTTAGCTTCATTTGCAGCGAAAAAAAAATTGGCTGGTTCAAGCATTGCTTGAACCTAGTTATACGAGCGAAAGCTGTGTTAAGCATGATTAGCCTGGCGCCTGCTGCGAAGAGTTGACGCGCTTGAACTGGTGCGCGCCTCATTCATGGCGAGACTGAGCCCCCAGCGCCGGCGACGCAGCAATCCCCGCTAATCACGTGGTACCCCAGCGACGAGGCTCCGAGCGAGCACAGCTTCGACGCCTCTCCGCAGCGGGTCACGTGGCGTGTCATCATCGCAGGGCCCACTACCGTTCCGTAGGCTGAAGGTCAAACACGCGCCGCAGTTGACCTTGAGAGTTTGCGTCGAGGAGTACAGCTTTCGCTCTAAAAACAGCATTTCAATGGTCAACAATAAAATTTCACGTTTTTTTGTTAATTTGTGGTCAGCGGTAAAGAAAAAGTATTCTATTCGGCACTCCAATAATTAAAGCTAGCGACATCGTCCTCTTATGACACAGCTGCGACGCTGCCTGTTTTATTTTCGCAGTCTCAGTGCGAGTCTTTTGCGACACCGCCGGCGATGTCGAAGGAGATCTTGATCCAGCAAGGAGTACCAGCACGATTGAGGTGAGTGTGAGCATGCCGGCACCTTTTCACACTTTTTTTTCGCATAAGGCACACACAAAGCGAAGTATGTGTTAGTCGGGAGTTATTGAGGGCATCCTTGAAAACCGAGAAGTCATGGGGACCCTCAGGTCACTTTTTCTAAAGCCGGAAATGGACAAGTTGCGATTTTTCCCCGGCGTATTTGCTCAGTCTTTACGCCTTTTTGTCTTGTTTTTCATTGCGCAGTTCGCGCCCTGCGTCCTATTGATTAGTTTGTAACTGTGAAGCAAGTACAACAGCCTTCATATGCATAACCGAACAATATTCTGCAATTGCAAAGCAGCATACTGCGTCTTTGTCTCTAAACAATAAGAAGCGTTTTTGAAATGAGCAAACTTTACATTTCTAAAATGACGTAGATACGTTACAATGTGGCAGCCCAAAATCTGCGCAACTTAACAAATAGCCTGTAGGTTTTACTCGTATGTTGACCAACGTTTTACGGCCATTTGTGTGTCGTGTAGAATTTTCCCTCCTCCAAGCAAAATATAGCGAGTTCGGATTTTGTTATCATAAATATGCTTGTTCCGCCTTCTGCTGGATTTTTTAACAAGAAACCTCGAGCCTAGATTTCTTGAAATGAATTCTGCGATGCTAGTAGCAGTCATTTCCTTCCAGTGGAAAGCAGTTATAAGAGCTACAAACTTACTTCCCCAGTGTGCGTTCCGCTGATCCTTATCACAATGTATTATACCAAAGGATGGGCAAATCGCATGCGGCGCACTTAGAAGACATGAGGTTGACCCACCATTGAATGTGCGCGGTGGACTTCTTTTATCGCTTGTATGTTCTAGGAATATTTCTTCCCGAAGGCGCAATATTATACATGTTTTCTTTTGTCAGCTCACGTCGACAGTTTTGCTCCTTTGTTCGCTGTGAATTGTATTTTAATGATCTGACTGAAGTTGAAAGGTACACAGCAAACTTAGAAGTGAACATATGAAAAGTGCATCATTGATCTCGATAGGTGTGAAGTATTCATATTAGGAGTAGAAATCAATGTAATAATACCAGTAGCCAAAAATTTATAGTTTAGAAGTATTCAAAAGAACAGTGTTACGGCCTCTTATTTGTCTCGTCGAAAAGAAAATATTGACTGCTGATTAATGCATGTCCTTATCGATAGCATCGCTTTGCTCTATGTTGCATGCTAAGATACATGTACGCTATGCATCGCATCTTTCTTTAGTTCTTACTCAATTTCAAAGGGTAACGTAAACAATGTTCTTCTTCTCTAGAGCCTGATTTCAGCAAAACGAAGGCGTGAACACATACTTGCGGTGTTCTGTTTTAGTGGGAAAGCGCGCAGTGTCGATGAGGGAACAAACTCGGGTAATCGACATCCTAGTCGAAGTGAATAGGAAGAAATGGGCTTGTGCAGGGTATGTATAATGCGAAGGGAAGATAACTACTGGTCCTTAAGAGTAACGGAGCGGATTCCAAGATAAGGCAAGCATAGCAGGGGACGGCATAAAGTTAGGTGGGCGGATGAAATTAAGAAATTTGTGGGGATACGGTGGCCGCAACTGGCAAAGGATTGGTTTAATTGGAGAGACATGGCAGAAGTTTTTGCCCTGCAGTGGACGTAGTCAGGCTGAGGAAGATGATGATGTACTCGAAGAGCGAATATTAATTCTATTGCAGTATTAGTTGATGAAGAAGACTACGTGCAATGCACTGCGCAAGAGTATGTTGCAGTTTAACACAAGGCGTATTCGTCTGCGGTGGTAGCCTAGTGCTCTCGCGAAGTGGCCGTACTCAGTCTGCAGATTGTTTTCCGTCCGTAATCTTTTTTTATGCAGTGCTTCCGCTCTGGAGTCATTTCTTTGCAGTGGCAACTAACAGTCCTCCTGTCCTCTTGTTGCAGGCTAACGAAATCTATTTCAACGATTCAGGAGTTTGCGGACGCCTTCAACTGCAAAAGCACCGACGACATGAGCGGGGCCAAGAAATTTAACTGCTCTATATACGAAGCGAAGAATCTTCAAGAAGTTTCTGGCATACTATTTAAATAGCCAGTTGTACGCATAAATAATGACATTTCAGCTATAGTTCCTTGACCTCAGCCCAACTTTGTTGTTTTACTGAAGATGCATTCTCATTGTAATATCTGCGAAAAAAATGCGCCTCCTTTTATTTTATTCGTGTACATATTTCCTTTCAAATAGTGCACCCATAGTGGGGTCATTGCCGGAGAAGGACAAAGAGGGAGATGAACTTTGATATCGGCGGATACGCAGTGACAAACTCAGTACCAGCAATACACCGGAGCTCAATAAATTGTAATGCAATGCTGTACAACATCAAACTTCATAAGACAACGTTTCTGTTAGAAATTAATTCAATCTCATTGAGTGACTTATGCCGAGCTTTCCACGGTTCAGCGGTGCGAAGAAAATAGTTGTCTGTAAAAATTGCGTTCTGTCTTGTCGTCCTGAATAAATACGCACAAGCAGTATATTATTAAACAATGTTTAATGTACAGTCCCGATGTATAGTGCCCGGAGCAAAAAATGTCAAAGATGAGCAAAAATGTACACGAAGCCGTAGTTCCTTCAGCAGCGCTGCCGAAAAATGAAAAGACGCAAGCGTACTTCATTAATCGAATCGGTAAAGTAGAATTGACGAATCTAAGCTGAATAAAATTCAAGCCTGCTAATTGCAGAGCACATTACCTGCGTTGTAAACGTCAAGCAGCATGTTTCCTACGGAAATAGACTGACTGTGCTAACCGCCGCTGCGATGTGACTGAAGTGGGGGAGCGGTGAGAACGCGGCAGTGGCCCCTTTTCATGATGCCACTTTTCCCATATACTAGCGCGGAGAGAGTGCATCAATCTCGGGCTCTGTGGATAAAAATTTCACCCGGTCATGCAAACAAATCGAGGAGCTCTTAATCTGTTGTTTTATTGGGTTCATTTCGGTTTATTTTGGAGTGTTATAAGGCGAACGGTGTCACTTCATATTTAATTCCCAGTCTTCTAAATAAACATACACAGGCCATAGAAATTATTCAGAAATCTGTTTCCGAAAAGTCCTTCAAAATAAATGCTGAAGCTTACCTCTTTTCTCGTCCGAATGATTAAAGGGTTGTTCCCGCAGAAATTCTTGATGTCCTTGTTGTCCCATTAGCTCTGTGAATTCTCTTGTTTTTCTTATTCTGATGTGCCTTGTAAATATTTACTTTATAATTGTGTCATTGCAAAAGTATGCACCTTCCTCCAATTTTTGCCTTGTACAATTATGTGTTTTTATTTTGTAATGAAAAGGCATGAAGTTTTGTTTCTTTTGCTGCTTGTCCTGAGCATTGTGTCGGGTTCTTGGGCCCCGTCAGGCGGAGTCTATCTGCCTTTTGCCCTTGTATCCGAGACCTTGTTGTCTGAAATAAAGATCTCTCTATCTATCTATCTAACTTCAGAGCGGCGGAGTTGCGGTGGACCGAACGCTTCGCTGACCGAATCTCTTTCTACAGTTTGAATCCTGCAAAGCAGGTTTTTGATTCCTGCGGCAGTCTCGGGAATCGACGCCGGCGGACTGCAGTCAAGAATTTTACGATCATGCGCACTGCTGGCTGTTCGCCAGCCCTCCATGGCGACGAGTGAAATTTGGCGCTGGTGCGTCCTTCGGCGACGAAACAATGGGAGTGCCTTTGCACGCGTTCCTGAATTTTTTTGCACTCCGACGTGTGCCATCTGCTCCTTCGGCGCCACAAGCACTGCCTTACATCTTAGTGCTTGGCGAACGCTAGCGCCATGTGGTCTCCTGAGGTCTGCCTACCTCTCGTACATCCGCAGGCGGTGCTGATGGCGAAACATTTATTGTTCCCTGAGCCTTGTTACACCCTTGTTGCACCCCCTGCGGGGCACCCAGAAGAGAGAAGAGCTGAGAGCAGATGCTCTGCATCTGCTCTGAGCTCCAGTCACCTTTCGAATGGCAACTCCCCGACATAGAGCAATGGGAGAGCGCAATGTCCAGCTCAGACCCGGCTGCACAAAAGCAGCTGGTGGGATGGGCCAAAAGCACGAGCGACCTTACGTGATATCAAGCATACCTATCGTCATCACCATCATCATCAGCCTGACTACGCCCACTGCAAGGCAAAGGCCTCTCACATGTCTCTTCAATTAACCCTGTCATTTGCCAGTTGCGGCAGCCCTATCCCCGCAAACTTCTTAATCTCATTCGCCCACCTAACTTCCTGCCGCCTCCTGCTACGTTTGCCTTCTCTTGGAATCCACTCCGTTATCCTTAAGGACCACCGCTTATCTTACCTTCGCATTACATTCCAAGCCCAAGCCCATTTCTTCCTCTTGATTTCGACTAGGATGTCATTAACGATCGTTTTTCCATCACCCACTCCGCCTGCTTCCGATCTCTTAACGTTACACCTATCATTTTTCTTTCCATAGCTCGCTGCGTTGTGCTTAACTTAAGCTTAACCCTCTTTGTTAGCCTCCATATTTCTGCCCCATAGATGAGTACCGGTAGGTTGTAATAAGGCTGAGGAAACAATAAAATAAGGTGAGCTGGGGATAGAAAGGTACGGGATTGGAGCTCTCGCCAGGTCACTTGCTCCAGTTTACAGAGGAATTTATTGCGATATTTGAGCCGTTGCTCTCTATAGTAGAGAGAAATTTCGTTATAGGCAACCAGGTGTTCGCGTGCACTGCCTGAGTCTGTAGCTGGCCCTTATCGGTTAACGTGCGCTCGAGCTCTGTTGTGAACTGCTTCATTCCCAAGGTTGCCCACATGAGCAGTTATCCATAAGAGTTGGAATGATCTGGTCGGTGGTTGAATTGAGAATTTTGAAAGCAGCCGTTTGAATAATGCCGGGTGCAAAATTCCGGACTGCTCCTTATGAATCACTAAAGATTAGTGTGGCAGCAGTTGAGGGGTCTGCGGTATCCACATAGACTCCACTGGTAGTTGCGTGACAGTGTTTGTGCAACTCTGTGGTTTCTCGGCGAGCTGGGTAGTGGACACGATGGACGTTTTTGGTGAGTGAATGCGAGCCGACAACACAGGACACCGGATGTCTTGAACACATGGTCTCGCTCAATCCTCTTGTACTTGCCGATGCCTTAATTGATCCCCATCTTTTCGTGCGTCGATCCTGCTTTCCAAGTGCATACGAAAGAACGAGGCAGTTGGGCATTTTTTTAAGCGATGTTGATTGCCTCATGGCATAAAACGATATGCAATGATAGATGAGGATGCCTAAATAAATAAGAAAAGGTTCGCTGATCTAATGAATCGAGCAGTGAACGATGATAAGGCCATTGTGTCCAAGCGGTGTACGAAGCACTATTGTCGGGCGAAAGACCCGCTGCCGCCAGGTGCCGAATTCTTGTCGGCTTCAGCGCCGGGCAAACCCACAGCAGGTGGTGAATGTCGGCCTCATGATTTCGGTTCTTGCAGACTGGACACCCGGGGCGGGGATATAAACCTTCGAATTGCGGCCACTTTCGTGTCACGGCTGGAGTTAGGGCGACCCCCACCCGGATATATTACTTTTGCTCTAAGATCACTTTCCGCAAAGTAATTTATTGGTTTGGTTTGGTTTATTGGGTTTAACATCCCAAAGCGACTCAGGCTATGAGAGACGCCGCAGTGAAGGGCTCCAGAATTCGACTACCCGGGTTTCTTTAACGTGCATACATCGCACAGTACACGGGCCTCTAGAATTTCGCCTTCATCGAAATTCGGCCGCCGCGGCCGGGATCGACCCCGAGTCTTCCGGGTCAGCAGCTGCCGAGCGCCGTAACCACGGAACCGCCGCGGCAAGGCTAAAGTAATTTATTGCATTACTTAATAGCTAGAGTGGGATAGCAATTCATTACATTACCAATTACCGGTAAAAGTTTGTAAATTGCGGTAGTTTCATTACAACACAAAGTGAACAGAGATTGAGGGAGCCTCGTGGTGCTGCGCCGACATTTCGACAAGAGGACTTGCATTCGACTGTGCAAAGCCTTCATTATTAGCGGGGTATAATAGGCCCTTCGCTCCGAGGAGCAAGCTCCTGTGGGGAACGAGAGTTTTATGTGAGAAGAGTTGTAGGGCGAGAAACATTAAGTTGCAGTGTGTTGGCCGGACCGGAATTCACTGGTTGACCTGCAAAACTGTCATAAATGCCCCAGTCCGCCAGAACGAAATCCCAGGAGTGGAGAGGGTGGCGAGATGGCCGAGAGCGCACATAAAGACAACGCAGAAAGGGACGAGAAAGAAAGACAGCGTCCTGCCCGGTCTTCGTCGTACTTTTATTCGCCGTCTTCGTGTGCTCTGAAAAGAACTCTTAAAATTAGGAGTGTGCGAATATTCTAAATTTTCGAATATAATTCGAATATTATATTTTTAGTATTCGTATTCGATTCGAAATCCAACTATTCGTGTTGTCTCGAATATTCGACCCGACGCGAATATTCGTATCTAGCCGAATATTCATTGTGAGCACCGGCGTTCATTTCGGTCCGCAAGCCCTATCGACTGAGACATAACAACATGGCGGCGCCCAGAGCAATGCGCATTCCTTCCTCCAAGGGCCATGCCGTAGCTGACTGCGCTGGTGAGCTTCTTTGTGGCTATACCTGCGAAGCTGGCATAGTCAGAGCTGTGCACGAAGTACCTCGCAATACGTGCCAGTTCAGTGCCAAGTGATAGGGCATTTTCTGTGGCTGGAGGGGTCGTTTCAGCTAGAAGGGAACTACTTCTGCCTGACCATGTGGAGCAGCGGGTTTTTCATGACAACCTTTTATGTGCATCCCAGCAACGCGCGTTCGTGCTGATGGCAAGCTAGCCTTAATCACTGCTGTGTACCAGCCATCTTCTCTGATATTTCCACTCTTCTAAGAATAATGTTCGAGACTGATACTTTTTGTGCAGCCACACACACCTTTTGTGTTCATTTAATCATCGATAGTTGAACTGTGATGTTCTTGGGCGCTCAAATAAGTGTTTTGTAGTGGTTAAATGCGTCTGTCCTTGATTATTCGATATTCGATTCGATATTCCGAGCCAAGTATTCGTATTCGATTCGTATTCGAAGAATTTGATATTCGCACACCCCTACTTAAAATGAGACAACTAACCCCACAATGCGTTATACTGAAAGGCTCACTTAGTTGCGCTAAATACACAATGAATGCAGGCGCTCCGAGGTGGAGCGAACTGCTGGAAACAAATGTTGACGCATTAATATTTGCTCCAGACAGTCACAAGACGGCAGAACAATGCTGTGCACAGCTGTTGTGAGCAGTTAAAAAATATAGCCAGGAACATAGGAGATAGCCATGTTTTCCATGCATGGGGCGCGGATCTGAGAAGATGTAGCTTGAAAAAAATAGTATCTGAACTTTTTCAATAATCATTATTCTAATTATTCTGCTGCCTACTTGCAAACTATTTCAATACGCAGATGGTACTGCAGTTGTATCTACCCACGTGAATTTTTCAAACACATTTTCAATTCTTCAGAATGACGTCAGAAATTTAACAGAATGGTTTGAAATGAATTTAACTGATATCAATCATTCTAAATCAAAGTTAGTTTGCTTCCACAGCCCACTAAAGAGTGTCTCACTTTCATACTCCCTTTGTTTGCATACATCTCGCTGTACAAACTTCTCTTGCCCTCTAGTACATTTTTCTGATTCGGTAAAATCTTTGGGAATTTGGTTTCATTCCGGTCTTCTTTTTTCTATTCACTAATGCTGCATATGTGCAAGGCTTCGTTAAAGTTGTCTGCTTGTTGTAGTGTATTAAAATGTTTTTTTTTACCTAGTTGGGTCAGGAAACTATTACTTCATTCATTAGCCTACAGTGTATTCAGGCATGGAATCATAACATTTGTTCATTGTCCTCGTATCTGGCATCAACGTGAAAATAGGTTATTAAGATGTATGTTAAAAAGTATTACTTACTTTTTAATCTCATCCGCTTACCTACCTTTCTGCCGCCTCCTGTTACGCTTGCCATTTGTTGGCATCCTGTCCATTACCCTTAACGACCAGCGGTTATCTTGCCTTCCTATTACATGCCCTGCCCTACCCCATTTCTTCCTCTTGATTTCGACTAGGGCGTCATTAACCCGCCTTTGTTCCCTCACCCACTCTGCCCGCCTCCGGTCTTTAACGTTACACCATACCTTGGCCAATCCCCCTACATGGGTATCTGCCATGTTTACTGGGGTAAACAACATCGATATACAAGCGTCACAAACGATTCATGTTGTAAAAGACTCTGAGCTGATAAATGCCTTCTTGCTGGCCGGTTTTCGCAGTGTCTGTAGAAACTCCTGAAACGGGTCTTGATGCCTATATAATTTTGGAAAGTAGTGATACCGGCAGATTAACGACAGAAGTCGCGCAAGCCATATCGTTTCGAAAAAACGTTCAAGGTAGAAATGAGATATATTGACGCAGCTGCCCTATACGACGTACCGAGAAAAGAAAGAAAATATTTTTACATTGTGAAAATACAGCATGAAAATGCAAATGAGGCGCAACCATTTGTCCTAAACAAACGCGGAAGCGTGCATATTTTGGCGCTTCACAGCGCAACAAAGACGGTAACGGTAGCACACAAAAAAAATAGTTTATCTGGAGCCCCTGCTAACTCAAAACTACTACACAGCATATAATTTCAGTGCGATATATACACGCACAAAAATCGAAGCTGTTCCACCCTTATTGGTCTGAATAATGCAATATTATTGGTTGAAAATAAATTTTCCATCCTCATCACTTAGGTACGAGGTACGCAAATCCAACAATAAACCTATAAACCCGTACGCTAATTACATATCTACAAGCATTAATCTAAAACATATGCGAATTGTTTCGAGATTTTCGAGATAAACATGATGTTGCGTTAAAGCCCTAAACCCATTTCCAGAACGCCGAAATTGCTTTGTGACGCTCAGGCTCTTTCACCAAGAATTAGCGCTGAGCTAGATGCTGACACAATAAAAATCGCCACGAGTGAAACGCTTTTAATGAATTTTATTTCTCATAATTCCCATTATTGTCTGCATTGCCCTGCGTTCAACGATGTCCATCAAAGAGCCAACAGGTGGTGTCACCAGCTACAAAACCATCGGACTTTTCATCACATATTCATACATTCCTGCCGCACTAGTTCTCAGGTCACCTTTCAGGCGTTCTCTGCGTAAAAGAATGTGCCTCCGAACGCGTTGCCAGCGTTAAGATTCGCTGCAAAATCGCTCAGCTCGAATTTGTTCCTTCGCTTCGGCGCAATGTCGTCGCTCGACACCCACTTGCCAGCTTGGCAGTAGGCCAGAAACACGTACCGATGAGGTCCCGTTCCCTCGGGCGGGCTCGGACCTCTGTAAGGCACCACCTCTTCGCCTTCGTGCAGCCTTTCCGTGCTGTTGGCGTTGAGCACCATCCAGTGTACCCGACTACGCTCCGTGGGCTGTTCGCGACTAGGCACGTCCGGGTCAATCATAACCAGAGCGAACGGTGGCATACAGTTGACGGCGCCATTTAAGCTGACCTCTGGGGCTTCAGATGTACGGGTGGGCACGACCATAGTGTCCCGGGCCACCGACATGTCCCCGTACCTCACTTCGAGCTCACCATAAATCGTGTCGGGCAGAGACAGGTCGTACGCCAGCTCTGAAGTCTTCCACACATCCTCAGAGGGTGGCGTCAACCAATCGTCATCCTCGTAGTTCAACCCCTGCTTGGATTTCGACGGGGACTTAGGCTTGCCCCTAGACTTCTCTGCTTCTGCAGTACCGCTCCACAGTGTCAACAGGAGCAAGGCCGAGGGCAGAACGGGCATCATCCTCAAGTAGCTTGGTCACTAGTGTTCAACACAGAACCTGCGCCAGGACCTATCGCAAGGAGGCTATGGATGGGCAGTGGCGCCTTCAACGCCGGTAATTCATTACGGCTTCTCCGCCAGGTGTCTTCGAGGAAATTAATGCCGCGGAGCTGGCGTTGATTGCTCACGCATTTAATAGGCTCTCCCTGTAGCTTTTCAAATAACAGCTGCGCCGGAGTCCACATTGCGAGCTCCGTTATTATGAGTTTCCAGACAACACTTGAGGATTGCGAAGAGAGAAACCCTTTTTTTCGGCACGCTTCTTACGAAGATTTAGATGCAGCCGACCTCTCTTCATGGTAAAGAGTCATGAAATGAGTGGTTCACAAGAATTTTCTTGGTGTTACCAATCTCTTTTTTTGTTCTCAGTGCTGCTAATGCTGTTGAGGCCTCAGAAGGCCAAAAGCGCGTACTAACAATAAGGAAACACTGATTAAGAATTGACTGGAAGTCACTTGCGACCACGACATGACAAAATGTCATTACTATCCATTGCAGCTACGTGTATTAGCAGTGCAGGCTGGAAACAGAGAAGAAGAAACTGAATGGGCAGCAAATTTTCTTTCGTGCAGCAGAGAGTAGCAGTTAAAAAACAATGTTAAAGGTTTGAAATGCGTTCAGGGACGAAACTCCGGCGGCTAAACCTGCGACGAAGTTTTAATTCTATAGCATTAGAGGTGCCGTTCACGGGAAAAGCGGTGTCCAGTCCGTCCGTGTCACGAAAAAACTGGCGGGGACACTAAGCGCCGCCTTAAAGGGTCAGTCTACTCACCGAGATGAGTGTATAAATAATGGCATATTCTGGTAGTTGGCATCCTATAACATCAATAACGAGGGGTCTGCGCCCGGTTTAGGCAGGAATTTATATTTTATTTCGGGGTTAAAAGTCGCGTAAAAAAGCATGGTGGCGACCCCAAACGTTCATTTTGTTCAAGAAAGTGGTAGTCTTTTTTTGTAGAAGCATCAGTGAATATACTACGTACCATTTGTATGCCCCAATGTCAGAGAAACGCACGTTTTGTTCTAGTAAACTGTAGAAGGCGTACCGCTCGCTTTTTCTGTAAATCACATGAATATTTATAGTTACACGTACGCAAAACGCAGGCACATTCCCTCTTTTAGTTCAGCGTATGCTAGCAGAGACGCAAAAATAAACTTGCCTATAGTGGCGCCATCTGGTCGTCAGGACGGGAACCATTGCTGTAAACAAACCGACTCTCCACTTAAGCCTAGGAGCGGCAGAATCGTCACTCTAATTATTAAAATAAAGCAAATTTATCTCTTATATGTTTTCTTATAGGCGAGATGAGACGAAGCGAAAGACAGGCGCCCCATTAATGGCCAGTGAACGCACTTAAAAAGGCAGCAACAACGAGAATTCAGTCCGAAGCGAGAGGTCCGGCTTCGACGGGCGCCGCCATGTTTGTCGCCGCGCGGCGGAAATCAGATGGTTGCCAGATGAGACTACCATCTCATACAGATGTGTTCCCACATTAATAAATTCTATTTTAAAATGTTCTACCGCACTCCTTGGCACCACAGCTGCCTAAACGGTAATTTGAGTAAAGAGCTATCGGTTGCCGCAAAGAAAATATGGTCGATAAAATTCAGTAGACTGACCCTTTAAGGGTTTGACGCTATAGCGTAATGGGTTAATGCTCATATATGCAGAATGTCATTCTCTACTTTACATTCATAGATCCCTGGGACTCTTCATACACCTCCTGGCGCAGTCATACAAGGGTTTAGCGACGCGCCACTTCCTAACGATGGCAGTTGCTCCCAGTGGTGGGCCTTGTGCGACCCAGGTTGCTCTTCCCGAGCGGGGAATCATTAATTTAACTGCTACCTGTCCCGGTGGCCAATTTGCTCACAATCTGATTAGTAGATTGCGATGCTGCCGCAAGGTCACGTGACCTAGGTGGCCCACCGGCCTCAAAGGTTGCTTCTCAGGGGATTTTTCGGGGATTTTTCGCTCACGCGACTCAACGGCGCCGACGACGACTCCGTACTTTCTGCGACACGTGCTCCTTAACTCTATCGCGTTAAAAGCAGGTGGCAATGAAATCAGTTCCGATAAATTCAGTACACTTACCCCCTGCTCACAGTGGCCCTGCGCATCAGCTCATTGCTCGAGGGATGGACCACCGCCTGAAGAACTATCCGTGCAGAAATAAGCCTCATGGGAGCTCGGGAAGAACAAAGTGTGCTTCACAAGCGCCACCTGTGGCTGCTTCGAACAGCCACCTGGAGGGACAGAGGTGCATCGCTTAAACCCTGCACAACAGCGCCACCTGAGATCTATGAAGCTATTGAAGAGAAGGAGACCTTACTCGGGAGCGAGCTCGGGAGGGATCTCGTATGCTAAGCGATGACTAATTTTTGTTTTTGTGTCCTTACGAGTGCGAAGAAGTAAAAGTAGAAGAAGTATCAAGAAGTAAAAGAAACCATACGCACGGCCCACGTGACTGTATTGGTTTGGTTTGGTTTATGGGGTTTAACGTCCCAAAGCGACTAAGGCTATGAGAGACGCCGTAGTGGAGGGCTCCGGAAATTTCGACCACCTGGGGTTTTTAACGTGCGCTGACATCGTGTACTGTGCGATGTCAGTGCACGTTAAAAAACCCCAGGTGGTCGAAATTTCCGGAGCCCTTCAATACGGCGTCTCTCATAGCCTGAGCCGCTTTGAGACATTAAGCCGCATAAACCAACCAACCAACCGAATCATGACTGCCGACAAAATTCACAGGCCGTGCAACTGTGAGGAAGGAAAAATGCGAATACAGAGCGTAGGTACACTTCCATGTTTATACGAAGAGAACTCTTCACACTGCTAAATTTAGCCGTCCAGGCGGAAATGCCACGAAGTGGAAAAGCTGTACTCAGTGTAAACAATTTATTGCTTTGTTGAGTGTGTCGGAAAGGCGCGGATAAAAAAAACTGCACACCTACAGGGGCCTACTATTGCTGAGTAGATATGTCTGGCAACCTAATTTAGATTACTTTGTTCTAGGAAGCTCTAAGGAATCGGTGGATGCTCTCGAGCTCGTTACAACGGCTCGTCCTTTCTCGGGACTTTTTCGTTCTCTTCCTGCCGACAATATACGGCACCAAATCCCTTCTAGTGTACCTCACTGCCGCGCTACATATCGTAAGCAATCACTGATATATAATCTACCACGTTACCTCAATATCATCGAAAGAAATAACGTTATACTGGAAGACACTTCAACAGGCAAATTAATTTCTATTCTTCGCCTGTTTGATCTTTCATAACCATCACATCATGCTAAGAACAAATTTGTGCTTTAATCTTGCACGCAGCGTATCTGTGTTTCCTGCAGATGCATCTTCTGAATGTACCATTGTGAAATGTGTTTTGTTATGTTTTATGCAATGATCAATAAAAATGTGACACACTTCTGGTAAATAGATATCTTATGGCTATACTTATCCATTACTTTTGTTAGCTTTTTGTAAATTCTCTCAACCACTGCTGTTAAGTTATCAGATGCTGCGGTTGTATACTCCGGCAAAGGCGCGTAGAGTATCTGCACAAACGCAACTTTTTACCGACCGTCCCCTCTTTGTTACTCGTGTGACCTCGAGAGAATTAATATTTTATGGTGAGCGAAAACACCATACAATCCACGAAGGGGAGAGAAACACGAGGACAGGCGCTACACTAACAACTGCTTTTGTTGTCAGTTTCAGGCATTTATGAAACTCTTAAAACTCAAAATACCAGAATGAGTCGCAGCGAGAATTCTTCTTACCTTTTGTAGATGTGTAGCCTCAGGGCGGTAGTAAGTGATCCACTACCAGGCTCAAACGCATGCCAAGTGGTACACGCACTTTAGCCCAAAGTCATGTGCAAGACATGCGCTGCTTAGGTTGTCAAAGACAGACTAGCCCAATCTCAACAACTCCTTAACTTTATTAATGCGAAAGCTTACTAGCCCCTTTAGGCGAAATTCCGCCTGCCAGCGGCGTTGTTGAGGGCTAGAGACGGCCCCAAAAAGATGACGTCATCACGCCGTCTACTGCGATCGAGGCACACGCATTGCACTGATATTGGTTACATGCCCATTCACATACGACTCGGCACACAGGCGATCTCACTGTGGCAAGTGAGGAGGAAAAGCAGCGCGCGTAGTGACGTCATCTGAGATACCACTGAGTCAGAGCTAAGACAGGATTGCCCGCACGCAAGGCACTCTCTCGCCTCTCGCCGCGCCCTTTCTATGCAGCACGCTGCAGTGCGCTTGGCCATGCAGGGTTGTTGCCGCGGCTCTCCCCAGACGTGACGCCATGTGCTCCTCCTGTAGCGCGTTGGGCCTTTGCTACAGTCACTGCGTGCAGCTCGAAGTTCCCACCGTGTGCCTGTCTTCACGCACAACAAATTACGCAATGAATGAAACAACGAAACTCGGCCACACAAAACCACTCCGTTCGCATTATCACACGTAAGCAGGCTTAGGTGTCTGGATCAAATTTTTTTGCAGAAGGGTACATACTGAATACCTGGACATCAAGAAACTTCCCACAGATACATGCGCACGCACAGCCACTCATAATCAGTTCATGTCATTTCTTCGAAGCGTTTACTGCCCTGTCCGCGCATGCAGTGTTTGGACATTGCTACTCTTGTGGCACAGGCTCGCCGTACAAGCCATAAAGCTTATGATTTATAGTCGATACGAAAACCTGAACGAAGCCAACAAAACCAAGTGTTAGGGACAAAACCACACTTTTAGACAGAGCCGAACCACTTGATCGGACGTGAGCAAAAGAACACACTCCCCTATTGGACGGGTTCGGTCCTGCACTTCCTGCAGCTTAAGCGACTGGGGAGATGTTCGAGACCGTGTAATGGTTATCATTGCGCGGGTAAGCAGGAAACATGCTGCTTCTAGCAGCGAAACTCCACAAACGCACTCTTAAAGCTCAGTATTTTTCATATCGCTTAACTCGACACTTATCCAGAAAGTGTGTCTAGCCTGAACCAGAATCGGTAGCAGGCACCAGCTGCCAAGCGCCCCTTTACTTATTATTGGCCACTGACTAAATTCTCTTCCTTGTACGGCAGTGTGTAGATAAGGCGTAAATCTATTGATTGTTCACCATTCTTTAAAAAGGACTGGCGCTTAGCACTGGGCGAAGAAATAGCAGTTGACACGACGAGCGCCCATAGCGCTCGTTTTCTCACTTCGTTATCCCCGTGCAAAGCGCCAGCCTTTTTCATAAAATGGTAATACGTAGCATTTCATGGCATCTCCAGCAGCCATTGCACACTGCTCAGATCACTTACATCATATCATGACAATCATAGCGCAAAATGCACCGCACAAGGCCAAATGATTGACCAGAAAAACTCCATTTTATGTCTATGTGCGATATGCAACCTTTGTTTCCTTTCTTTTTGGGAAGCTGGTTTAGTTTATATTGAGAAACTGACTGCGTCTACTTCGCACAGCCAAGAAGTGGTAGCGAGAAACGCAAAGTCTTCATTTAGCAACACGCAAAAGTCATCAGCCTTATGCACGAGGAACACACTGACGTTTGTGAATTAGGGCAAAGTCCCAAATTATCCTTAACAGGTTACCTGAGAAAGTAACCAAAGGCACGGCGACGGATTGCCGTTTGAAGCTTAACGTCATTTACAGAGAGACTGGCACGAAACGAAGCAAACAGAAAGCATTGTTCATATCTAAATCTAGACAGCGCACGCATTACTGGAGGGAAATCAGTCATGCGAGCGCAGATATGCCTCTCACTGCAGTACGCACGTCGACGTCCTCTCCTCTGGGGTAGGAGGCGCGCACTTACTGCCGGACTAGGTTAGGGGCGACGCCGCTGACGAAGACAGTACGCGCCGGGTGTTAGCTTGGACCTCGGGTGCGGCAGAGGCCGCCTCATCCTTGGTCCGCTCGTCCGGCGAAATAGTAAACGGCAGTGTCGGCGAAGACTTCCCGCTGGCACCTTTGAGTTCTCTTGCCGTGTAGGCTCGACGAAGGTTGTTTGGTTCGCGAGGCAATAAGGAATGCACCCCGAGGGTGCGCTGCGGCGTCCGCGACGGCGTTCTGTCGCGCAAGTACCCCGCCTGCGCCATTTCCAGATCATTGCCCGACGTTATTGTCGCAACGCCACTGGTCACCGGCCCCGGAGTAGAGGGCCGCGACTGCTGACGCGAGGAGGCGTTGCTAGCCTGTACCGTCTCTGGTCTCTTCACTGTGTGGGGATTATTACTCGGGCCAGAAGTCGGCGGGTCCCGTGAACGCACAGACGTTGGCGACGAGGTCTTTGCTCGCGAGAGTTTACCAGCTTGCCTTTTCGGTGTAATTGGCTTTGCCATCTTCAAGCGACTCTTTGCATCAGGAGTAGAGGACTCGGACGCCAAAGGAGGTGACCCCTGTTCGCTGGGTACGCCTCCGTGTAGGCTTTGGGTCTCTTTCGCCGTGAGCCCCCTCCTATCGGCAACAGTCGCTCCCCTTGACGCCGCCGCTCCTGACACTGAGCTCATCTGGCGGGACGCTGCCGACGGCGTGCTTCTATCGCGCTCGCCGGCACTCGGTACGGCGACGTCACCCCGGCGGGACGACGAGGCGACGGACACGTCATCGACGACCAGCGATGCGGCCTGCCCGGCCTCTGGAAATGACTTCAAGGAGAGCGCGCTGTCCGCGACATCCCTCTCCCGGGGCCCACGGTAGACGCAGTACAGGCTGTACAGGACGAACACCTGCGACCGCGGGTCAGACTGCATTAACACGCCAGCAACGTCAGAATGTCATAGTAAAGCTAAAGTAGTTCTCGAGACATTCAAGAAAGAAAATATTGCGTGATACCAAGTCGAGGATTCTTGCCCAATAATTTTAATTCTGAGACAACTGTTGAATATTGCAACGTCCTGTTATAGAAGTATTGAAGCTAATATTTCATTCTTCCGATGCGTAGCAAAATCTTTCTTTTAAAAAGAAAGTTTGACCGCCGCTTGCATCCAGTAGTTAAGACTGCCACAGAAAACCAATGGGGAACGCTTTTGGCGATAGTGAAAACATTAATGACAAAAAAATGCAATCCTGCCCAGGGTAAATCGGCGGGTATAATGATTATTAGAGTGAAATTTTACGATATATGAAAAAGTTGCGCTTATAAAGTATTTACCTCTGAAAAACGCATTTTTCCAGCATTTCTGGACATAGTCTGAACGCAAGTGGCCCTTTTGAACACCACCGCCCCCCTCCTCCCCACCAAGAAAAAATGCCTGATGATGTAAAGCACGGGTCAACAAGTTCTTTCACATACCTTAAACGAGCTTGCCGTTAACGGCCCGAAATATACACCTTAGGAGCCCCAAAACGTCATTCTAATTACACATGGCTTACTTGTAGCTGTACATGCCATGCGGAATAGAAGGGCTTCAAATTATGTAAAATGATTTCGTAGCTGTAAACTATATCTTTGATGAAGACCGCACGAGCAGCCATTTTGCTTCAGTCGAGCTTTGTCGCAATTACCACTAAGTAAGCCTGCTTTAAAGTAACTGAAAAGGCACAAACTATCCTTAACACCGAGATGTGACAAAAAATTTTCGTTCCAGGTTGGATTTGCTCTGGCTTCTTGTAAACTTCTGAGGTCTAACATTTACTCATGTTGTCCAAGAAAGATTGACAGGTGAAGATGCTTCATCAAGCTCTGCCAAAGAAGCGGTTGCTTTGCAAGCTGATATGCCTTCCAGAGTTCCAGGCAACCTATTTTCGTTGTCACAAGGGAGAAGTGCTTGGGAGTCGGCTACTTTCAACATGATCAAATGAAAGACATGCGCTGCTTAAGTTGACAAAGAGTGAACGACAACATGAACGGTCAAGGGCACTCTACCAACTGAGATTTTATTCCATACCAGTGGGAAAAAAATGAAACAAGAGCATGCGACAAAGAAGTTGATAAAAGCATAAGAGAGGAACAGAAGACAGCACGGAAGCTCACCATGCCGATAGCAAAAATGACAGAAGAAAAATTGAAAAGAAAAATAGAAAGTTTTCAAAAAGAAAAAACATGATAACTAAACAAGTGTTTGTGAAGCTCGGCTGGGAGTTTAGAGCGTAACCATATCAACTCTGCCTTACTGATGCACACGCGTAACTGACAATCATGAGAATTTTTTATCTTTACGCGGCATACAAACCTCCCTCCGGGTGAGGGCAAACGGTGCAGATCTTACCTACTCGCCTTCCATGCCAGATATCAATCCGAAAGCCTCGATGACCTCAAGTTTCTTCTTTTTGCTAGATTGCGCTTCACCGTTCATGTTATCTTTAACTCTGTCTGTCTACCTAAGCAGCGCGCGTCATGCATATGGTCACAAGAGAGAACGCATCAAAATACTGGTACTTCTCACCTTGGCCACAGCGATGAAGCTCATGAAAACGAGCAGTTCGTAAAAAAGCATATTCTGCAATAAAAACAAAAATAGGCATTAAAAACCGGCTAATGCTTTCTTTTTCTTTCGCGTCCTCATATGCGTCAACGTGCAAGCGTAGCCGACGTACAGTCGGCCTCAAAAGTTTGCGGTATGTGCGATGTGTGGCGGAGCGAAGCAAAACAACACTGTTGCGCCGTCTGCCGTCACAAAGCGTGGTTTCGAGGCTCACGGCACGCCTTGTGCGGCACTACTATTAATGAGCCTCGACTCCGGCAGATGGCGCAGCAGTGCAGCTTTAGTTTTGCTGCGCTACGCCCAGCGTCGCACATCTCGAAAACTTTCGCGGCCCACACTACTAGTTGACCGTTGCAACACAAAAGGTAGGCGTTTACTTCAGTATTTTGAAGCCAGCAAGTCATGAGACTTTAGCTGCCTAATTTTATTCGCAGTGATATCAAAGTTTATCTTGTGCAGACAATGTAGCGTAGTCGACGCGCTAAACACGTCAACCTTGTGTGTTTTACTCACGCGGAGACGGGCCTCGTCTGTACGCTTAGGCAGATCTTCAAATCCAGTCTTGAAGCATGAAACAGAAGATAATACACACGAACCATTAGCCTTGAGTGTGAAATCTACATCATTTAAAAATGAACGCTGCTCCGAGCTACTTCTAGAGAGCAGCGGCACATTTCGCGAGATGTACTCAGTGTCGTTATATTGATGCGTTCTTCACACATTCTTTTCATATGTGTTTCTGTGGTCAATATTATGCGTGAAATTAGCCGACTTTAGAAGAAATAACTTACACTATGGTCACTGCCCGGAATCGCACACTTCAATGTTAGCAGAGAGGTTTTTTCGCCCAGCAGTGTGGAGGGTTTCTAAGACGCCCAACATGACTAAGGAGTACTGGCGACTGAAAGCTTTCCTCTATTCCTTCAATGCGTGAAGGAATGTAATTGAAGGAACAGAAACTTGAGAAATCGATGCACACACCCCTGCAAGCGGCTTATGGTGCCCGAAAACGAGAGACACGGGCAGTGCGAGCTCCCAACAAAGCTGAGACGATATCGAAGAGCAATCTGGAGCAGGGCAGTATTGTGTAGCTCACGTACTTGGATGAGTTAACACGACCCGAAACTTTATTTCAGAAATTCAGTTTCCTTACTCTAACGAAAGGCGCATTCCGTTCCAGTCGAACTGTAACCATCCCGTCTTGTTCTTGATCCTACGACTTTATGTTCTGCAATAGAACGCCTCAGCCAAGACTACACCATAGTGAGTATGCTCTTTGGTTTAGGTTTCATGGGGTTCAATGTCCCAAAGCACCTAAGCCTATGAGAGAAACCGTAGTGGAGGGCTCCGGATAATTTATACTACCTGGAGTTTTTAACGAGCACTGATAACGCACAGTACACGGGACTGACTGTTTCATTTCGCCTCTGTCAAAATGCGACCGCCGTGGCCGGGATCGAACCCGCGTCTTTCGGGTCAGCAGCCGAGCACTATTACCACTGAGTCACCGTGGTGGCCAGTAAGCGCTCTGTCTTTTAAAGAAGACTGCACTGCGTCGGCCCTCTTCTATGACGCTTTTTGCTCCCTAGAGCAGCGGGTCCCTTCCAGAAGCGTGTTGAGCCCTTCCGAATTCTTGTGGGCCAGCACAGGTAATGGCTATTCCACGGTTTAGATTCGGAGCGAGTGGGTTTGGATTACAATGGCTACTGATTACAACCTTGAATGGACCTGTAAAAAGGATTCTTTTTTATCTATCCTATCTCAGTCACTATATGGTGTCCACTTTCTTTTTTCGCTCCATGCTCAGTGTCGCTGTCGGCGCTACTGACAACCACCATGGCGACCACTGCTATCGCAGCGGTGCCAATTAAAGCTTTGCAGACTCTAAGCATGTCTCTATGTGTTCAGTTTGAGGGGAGCTTAACGCTAACTATGCTGAATTTTAGAGTTTGTGTAAAAAGACAGACAGTTCAGGTGGCTGTCACTTCAGTTAAACGCAGAATTATCGATCAGTACTCAGTTGGCCGTGTATGCTTACCGTGCTGCTGTAGAACTTGATGGCGAAAATGTTGGTCGCGTAGCATATCAGCATTGCTAGGCAGTTCCACAGGAGGAAAATTCCAAGCATCCTTTGGACAACTGCCTGCGTTTTGTGGAGTCAATCACGTCACTTTCAGAGAGCTTTCTAAGGGATATCACAATGAAAACATCACACTTTGAAAAACTGTACAGGGGTGGTACATGAGACTCTTTATTTTCTCATATATATACTCCGGACAGCTTTTTAAGCAGATTCCGTCATGACGTGAACGCTATGGAGAGACCACACTAGGTTATTTATCCAGCTAGTGCCAAGAATAAGCGCATGATGCTGCAATTTCATCATATTCGCGGCTTGTTAGTGAACTAGAACAACCAGCGACAAAATTCCCTTTGCTGTACGCGAATATCAGTGCATTTTGTGCAAAGGGAACACGTAACTGTATGTAGCGATTCCCCTATTGTAAGGATTATTGATGCTTTCTGACCGTGGTCACAGCGATTAAATGGCTTTAAACGGCGTAATCACGCCAATTTAAATCTTCAAAGAACAGGTTTCCTGGCGTTCTCTCGCACCATCTCGAAGCACTGACTCTCATGTGAATACTCACAACAAATGGTACACAGGAACATATAAGAACACAGTGTTGCCTAAATTTTGCAAAACACGACCGATGCGTGGAACCGTAGTTGTGCATCAGAACCGGTCATGGCTGCCGTCGCTACGTTCGTGTCCAAAAGAAAAATACATGCTGATGTCCAGCGTATATAATGGAAGAAAGGCCTCATATGCGTTTCACGAGTAGTTTTTTGGTCAGCCGTAACATTTCAATGGTTTACACGGCATAATCAGTAATTGTATCGTGTGCGCATCAAGATTCTGCACGAATTCACGTCTAAAGCTGCCGCATATATATATATACGATTCGTTAAAGGAAACATTTATTTCACTCGACGTTTGATCGGAAAACCGATCTTTTTCAAGAGCGGTTTGTCTTCGCTGATGTTTCCCCTTTTATAGGGGTTTGGGCACAGAAGAGGTGAGCGGGAAACAGAAATAAGTAGATAGAAGTAAAAAAGTAAAAAAAGAAAAAGTATACAAGTAAGAAACAAAGATATAAGCTTGGATAGGAAAAGGGGGTGTGGGAACTCCCACGAAAAAACATGGAGTGTGCAGAACATGTAATCAGCAGGAAAATACAATGTCCAGATGCGGCCTTCGCTTTGTTAAGCACCGCAGGCTTGCTGATTGACAGGCGTGTCGAGCTGAGCTGATATGCTCGACAGGATGCGTGGCCGTGCAGCAACTATCGTGGAAAAATGCGGGTACTTGTCGCTCCTCCCGGCCGTGAAGGCAGCGAAAAAAAAATCGACCCAACAACAAAGGGAGCAGGAGAAGAAAAAGAAAAAAAAAATAGAAGAAAGGAAAGAACCTGAAAAAAAACTTTAAAGCAGCGGGGGTTTTTTTAATGCTTTAAAGTTTTAGGCCAAGTCAGGTTCCTCCTTACTGTTCTCGGCGTCTGTCATGAGAACCTGCATTGTCAGCTAACCGCACCAACCTTACCTAGCGCGGAAATGCCAGGTGTGCGCAGGCGGTCACTTGGGAAGCAGAAAACGGTGGGTGAAACAGCTCCCCCTCTAAACGTGATGCACCGTTCCTATACATCCCATTCGGTCAGTACGCTCAGCGTATCCATCCCGCGAACACTGATTGCAACAAGATATCTCCGAACTTACTTTTCGATCCCTTCGGTACAGTGGCATTCCCTATAACAAAAAAGAAGTCATTCCTTCGAATGTACTACTGGCAAGCAGTGCTATGAACATAAAGCAGTTTGTCAAGCTGTCCGCGCTTTCAAGAAGACGTCTACATTGTTCTTCAAAAATGTGTGTGGGTAGCCAAATGTTATGGGAAACCCCCAAGGTGGAGTAGATTTGTAATAAGGGAGTAGTCACTCATTGACGTCCACCCGAGCGCATCCATACGGCTACAAAGGAAAGCTACACAGCTTTCTCAGAAACTTCGTAGTTAAAGAAAAATTCGGCCTAGGGTTCGAACCCGGGACCACCGCATCACTGGAGCAGTCGCTGTAAACATTTGGCCCTAAACATGGCCCCTAAACATTTGGCCAACACTATTCCCAAGTTCGAGTTATTGATCAATTCGCTCTCGCCCTACCATAAGCTTGCCGTCCCGGTTAGCTTGCCGTCCCGGGTTCGAACACCGGACCAGGACGAATTTTTCTTTAACTACGAAGTTTCTGAGAAAGCTGTGTAGCTTTCCTTTGTAGCCGTATAGCTGCGTTCGGGTGGACGTCAATGAGTGATTACTCCCTTATTATGTGTGTGGGTAGCAGACGCCATGACAAGCGAAAGGCGTTCTTTGGTACTGCCAGAGCTGACCTCTGCTTACCCTCTAAACACGAATACACCTATATGGGAGTAAAGAGGAAGTACGCTGTCCTCTAGCGTACACCCCTTTTTAAAGGGTGTGTGCTAAAGGACAAGGTTCATCCCTCTTTACATCTTTCTCTTTAGAGTGTACCTTTGTAACACAGAAACACGTAGTGTGAACAGACATGCTTTTCAATTTAGTCTGGCACCGGAGGTTTCAGTCATGAGGTCCGTTGCGAGGCTGATACTCGGCTGCCTTATAAGAATGATCTCATCCAAGTGTTACCCTATATCAGTGCGCAGTTCCGATATGCAAAAGTCTTTGGTTGGCCTTTTCTTTCAAATTTATCCCACATTAACCCCTGTTTCAGTTTGCCCTTCTTCGCCAACTGTGGAGAACTAAACGTTGGCATAATATTGTTGGCAGTGCTGAATACATTGTTATCGAAAAGAGTGGCAGTTTAGACGAATTGGTAAGAGATAACACATGACACATCGCATGAAGCTTGTAAGTGTCCTTCTCTCTGGTTCTTTTGAAGTGTTGACCTATCTCTAGGTCAGTACTTAGGGGAGTGAGTGTATACCCGTCTCTAACAAATCTCTGCAGCCAAGAAATAATGGATTCAAAAATCAAACACTCATTAGGACTGATGCAAGCAGGCAGAAAACACGAAGGCCCAATCTCTTGCACAGTTTTACGCACCTTGATGTGAATGACGCTCGCCATCGCTATATCGCTGATGAGGTCGAAGAAACTCTCGGTGCCCAAGACCACATCGTAGACGAGTCCGTTCTCTGTACACGTCGGGAAATAGTTTTTAAAAAATGTTACAAATCGATTCTGCAGTGAAGTTGTTCTTTGCTTTGCTTTTGTTGTTTTTTTTTACTTAGAGCTTCGCGCCTGCAAGAAGTTTCTAGAGCTCTTGGCATTGCAAGTAATTTGCATCCGGGCTGCTCGAAGCAGGTCATTCAATCATAGACGTATGTAGCGCTGAGGCAAACAATATGGATCGATCGCTGGATTTATCACGTGTGCTCTTTTATTAGCATATCGCATCCATATCCCTCGGCTGCACATCGTATAGTTGAACACTACTGACGTAAAAACGAAGGAGGAGTACACTACATGTGTAGGCTCAGCAGAGTGGATACAAATATGCGTCTAGCGGTCCATTGGGAGTGAAGATTCGTAGTAGGATACTAACCACGCTGCTAGTAGATCGATAGATGGCTAGATATGGGGGGCAAAATACTTGCGGAAAAAAAAGGGCCGAGAACCCCACGCTACGCCGACCCAGCACGATCCCCATAGCACTGCCTGATCAAACCGCTCTTTCACGATTAATATTTATACAAAATCTTACTTAATGAACTTTCAAACCTAATATCCCTTTAAGAACTCCAACATGTCTCCTCATTTCCACTTAGTGCCACCGCTATGCACAGAAGCAGATCACAATAGACTAGTTTTTTTGTATAATATTTCCGTTTTGATTTTATTCGCAACCCGCTATTAAGGACGACTTGCTTTATAGAAAGTCTTGCTCGGGAACTAAAGCGTTGATAGTACAGTCACTTCCTTATGCTGCTTGGTGCAGCATTTCTCAAAAGTTTATACTGGCACTCTAGTAGAATTCGCTCCACATACTTTTCTATAGTGATCCGCGAGAAAGAATTTAGAAAGTATTTTCTTTCTTAAGCTCTTGTCGTTCCTGTCTGGAGATAAATTGTCGGTGTAATGGTTTTTCGGTATTGCTTCAATAATTCGGACGTCTCAGAATAGTAACTTTTTTCCTTTATGTTCTTTTTTTCAAAATCTAAACTTTCCTAAAATCTTACAACCCCAGTGCGTACCCCACTATAACCGCTATAACTGTCCCTGCATGTGTGATTATTAGACATGGTATAACGACAAGACTACTTTCAAGTGTGTATCACTCGCTAATTGCCTTTGCATCTACACTTGTAGCTCCCACGTTTATTTCCTATACGTGCAATTTCCCCACTCGGTCTTATCAATTCCAAACCGTGCGACTAAACCCTCCTTCCCAGCCACCCTATGGGCATCACCCCACCGACACTCTTTAGAGATTGCCAACGATGCAGGATTTGCACCGCACGGAGGCACCCTTATTCATTTATTAGAATTCCAACTAAAAACTCCACTACCTAATCCTTCACATTGTTTCTGCACAAAACCTTGTATATAGCATAAATATTAATCTGGAGTTGACCCGCAGAGACTGATGACTCCTTAATACCTCTGGTGATAATAAGCCACTACTTGACGGTTACCGTACGCCGATACCCAAATGGCACTACTCACCTGATCTGCGTCGGAAGCGCCCCAGGAGATAACGAACCAGGCAGAAGAGATTTATTGCCTATTGTGCGCAAAAAAAAATAACCGCGATAAGACAAAAAAAACACGCTATGAAAATGACTGGAGCCGTTTTCACGAGTAGCTGTCCGCAGCAGTAACTACTTATTCAAGCACTTTTTTGCTCGTCGGATCTACTGTACACGCTGCTTCAATGTGGACCTGCTTTTCGTATAGCAAGGCTAATACCACCTGTAGCTTGCAACAACCTCAACTCAAGTCGACTTCTCGCATAGCAAACCATCCTGCTTCAGAGCAAGGCCAAAGTACGCGATTTCTCATGCAATTCAATCTCACCTTCTTAATACCAGTGGTTTAGAGTAGAGCGGTATAAATTAAATTAGGCTAACGAGTCTGGAGGCAGTTCTAAGTTAAGTCACACACTTCATACTAATATTCCGCATTGAAGTGAGCATTGCAATCAATCGACCGCAACCGCTCATAACTGATTTACTATATTTCCGTGTCTCAGTCTACCAAGAGGCAAAGGACGATAACGGAGTCCCATGTCAGTATACTTAGACTTTTTGAATTCTTTACAACAAACACCTTATGTTGTTATCAGCGATACTCTTTGAACCGGAACTAATTCTTGTCTTAACTCGTCCTCGAAGCCCGGCAGTCAATCAGACGACCACAAGATCGCATTCAGAGCACTCATTAAAAAAAGTTTAGACCCACGGACGCGCACGTTTGCTTACCGTGCAGAAGCCTAGGATGAGAATTAGGCGTATGCTTCTGACCGATTCCATATCATGCTTCTTCTTTCACTTCGAGCAGCTTCTTTCACGATTCGGCTAGCAGTTCACGTGATGGAATTAATGGCGAATAAAGGACGGAACGAGCTGTGCTTTAGCGATAATGTTAACCGGCATAGCTGAGAACATATTCAACCCACGAATGAGAACTTCTTAAACTTATCCTGCGATTTTGATAATGATTTCTTTTCTTTGCCATGAGACAGCTTTTCTCGCTTACTTCTCTTTGTGTGTGTGTGTGGTGCTGCAGAAGAACATACTTTGAAAAAGGATGGACAGCTGGGCGAGTTTGTAATAATTCTTCATGGGGGTACCCCCTGATGAAGAAGAACATACACCTTAATAAAAAAAAAAGATTGCAAAACGAAACATTATTAGCAACCGGGCTGCGTTCTTTGCCATTTAGCTTCTTGTCAGCTAACTGTTGAAGCAAATTATCATTTGGATGTGTCCAGAGAGCATTTTGAATACGAGCTCGATGTCAAAAGAAAGCGATGAATTCGTCTGCAGGCGGATCGCCTGCGCCAGAAATGGCAATGGCCATCAGAGTAACGAAGGCGAAGAAGACATGAGCAAAAAAGAATTAATTTTTTCACCCGTTGATTATTCTTTGATTTATTGCACTAAGCACATTCATTTTCTTTAATTTAGGCAATCCGATTCTCTTGGATCTCCTCACTGAACCCTTACCATTTCACCTTCGGGAGTATGTGCCATGTGATTTGAGAAATAACGACAGCGAAGATCTGTCAAGATGGGCTTCCTTGCTGTCGTTCAATAAGTAAGGAGTAGATGGCTGCAAAAGGAAAGAAAGGTAGTAAGGAACACAATCCAGGCAGCCGTGCGCAAGGAGCCACAGGCCGTGCAATCAGCTTAAAACGTCTGAGTCTTTAGAGTTGATGTGCAGTGAGCTCTATGTAGGAACATTGTGTGCTCAAAGCAGTCAAGTTTGTCGAAGAGCGAGCAACGCCAGAGGTGTCGTGGAGGTCATGTGATTGGCGATTTCGTTCTGCATTTTGATTCGTTTGTGCTGCAGGTAATTCTGCTCTTTTCAGACATAAGGTTATCGTGTTTCGTGATACGTCGTGAGCGCTGATAGAGCCACTTTCATGATATTTTTATTATTCATTTTATTTTAGAGTGCACCTGAAAGGCCTCAGGTATCGGATATTACATGCGGGATATGTTTGCAGCCTCTTAACATCGCTTCCAAATTACCATATTTTCCACTCGGGCTCTTTAAAATACCACCCAGGGTAACGTAATCTCCGTTAGAAATAAAAATTGCGAACCACTGCCGAACATGAATGTTGTGTGCCATGACTTTCCAAGGGCAGATCCTGTTGGCAGCTCGCAGCTTGTAGAAAGGTAAATTTCTCTCGAATTATAGACCTTTTCAAAAAGAGGTGCATGGGCGCCGCAATACTGGGCACTTGGCTGTTCTCAGAGTACAGGAAAGAGTTGAGGGCTAAGCTGCCCCACGTTCTCCCCACAGCCCAGAAAACCGGTCTTCCCGAGGGTCGTGAAAAGGTCTACAGGGGAGAGCGAAAGTCAGCGCGGACAAAAGTTAAGAGTGGGCGATTAAAAAGAATAAAAAATAATAATGCCCCGCCCACACCGCTAAAAGCACAACGTGCTAGTCAGCGCGGACAGAGAGAAGGAGGCTGGGAGGAGAAGAGTGGCGAGAGGGACACCGCTATCTCGGCAAACTTGGCAGAGAGCTAGGCGGTGCGCCAGCCGGCTGGGGCACTGTATAACGGCTCTTTCATCTAACATATCGCGTAATATTTTAAGAGACTTTCTGACTAAGATCGTTTTTTTTTTTTACTGCATAGCTGCATAGTCAGCGGTGTAGCGCATCAAATAAAGCTAAGAGATGAATAGTTAGCTTTGTAACTATTACCGTTAGTTTCCTTATTGATTGAGAGGCATGTAACCGATCTTAAGTAATAACCTTATCAGTTTCTATAATTTCGGAAATGCAGTTACCTTCAGCGCTATGGCCCAACAAATTTCTGTGACCACATTTTCCAAATTCTAAAGCCTGATATGGTTATTACTTACAGCACGCTACAAGCCTCTCACTAAATAATGAGAATAACAATAACAGTTAAAGAGTTAACTATTCAATATTAAATCAACAGCATGTTAGTTAGCACCCCTTAGCTTATTCTCATGCGCTACAACAATGGCAATGAAACACCGATTGGAGAACATATTAAGTAAAAAATTACAGAACATCTAGCTGCAACAACCGGTATAATATAAGAATGCAGGCAAGACTATGCCGGAGGCATGGTGCAAAGGAAGACACGTGTTGCGGCAGACGAGCTCTACCACTGGACGGGAGCGCGCTTGTTTAGGAGATAACAATATCAAAATTCTTTGTTCTCACAAAGCATCTAACGCTCAAACATTATCGTTACACACTTGTAACCACCCTGTGAGTTTTTGTGCTTATTCTTATATAAGCTCGGCTGCTGACGCGAAAGACGCGGGTTCGATCCCGGCCACGACGCTCTAATTTCGATGGAGGCGAAATTCCAGAGGCCCTTGTGCTGTGCGATGTCAGTGCACGTTAAAGAACCCCAGGCGGTCTATATTTACGGAGCCCTTCACTACGCCGTCCCACATAGCCTGAGTCGCTTTCGAACGTTAAACCCCAATAAACCATATTCTTGTTCCTTGCCCTCCACGTGCCTTTATACCTGTAAAGCTCTGTGCAAAAGTGACGTGTAGGTGGTATTGCATGCCTCGCAAGGAGCTGTAAACATTCCCGCCTTGTAATAGATTATCTCCCTCCCTCTCTGGTCGTACATGTATAACTACTTTCGCGTGTGCATCGTTTTCCCTGTGAGCGCGTTCCTGTCTCTCTATGTGCGTATCTGTGCGCGCGTTTGCGCGCATTTGCGGGTCTCCATCTGTATTTCAGTATGTGTGCGTGTGTTTTTGTCCCTCTCTTTATTTTTATCTCTTCCTCGCTGCCTTCGTGCGGTCGTGTGTTTCGAGCGATTTTCAGGCAGTCGGGCACGACGACAGCTGCAGTCGTTCTGACTCCGCGTTCGGTCGGCAACACTTGCGGCTCTGGATCCTCTTTCTAGGCTCGGTTTCCGGCGCATAGCTGAACCATTTGTTTGTCTATACGGCTTTAGTCGAACGAAACGATGTTTTGCTGCCTGCTGTCGTGGCCTCTGTGCGCTGCCCTAGCATGCCTCGGGGCCATCGTTGCATGGCTTAAACTCGCCGACGCCGACTTAACGCTTCTCTTCGTATCAAGGTGGGGTCGCTCAAAAGGTGGGTTCATTTCAAAGCGCATTGATGTTCAGGATGGGATATGCCGCTGACATGGTATCATCGTGGCCACACAGGCGCCGTAAGGTTAACAGGACGAAGGAAAACTTGGTGCCTGTGTGTGTATGTGCCAATGTGTGTGCGTGTGTGTTCCTTTCACTGTGACTTTTTTTCTGGGGGGGGGGGGGGGGGGGTGCCCTTGCCTAAACAATGTCTCCACAGCACGTGGTAAAACTGCCGCTCTCAGCTGCTGCCAGCGACTCGGTTACATGGGTACAAACGTAATCAGGTATGTAATCACCCTCAATAATAAGTAGACTTCAGTTACGTGGTTCGAGCAGATCTGGGAAGCGACTTACGCAGTGGGGCATATGATACAGGCATTGTAGCCACTTCTGAATTCGAGGGGAGAAGTTCTTCAGCCGTACTATTCTGAAACAATCGTTCGGAAGGACGAAGAGCAGCAGGAGAGCAGCCGAAAATTTTTGAGTTCACATATTCCTGCCTTAAAAGGGTGACTGAAATTTTTTTTCAGACACTCGTCAGTTATAGTAAGCATAATTATCCCTAGAACTGCCACTTTTTCTTTGTACTCACTCCGGCATTCCGCTAGGCCCACGATGGTCCTCAACACTTCCATTATTGGTGCGACAGCCCTATTCCGATGGATCCACCCCGAGCAAGTTCTTGGGATGTTTCTAAGCTTGCGGTGTTCGTATGCTTTCGATGTTTGTATGCTTGTGTTGTTTGTGGTTTTGTACCAAGTGAAAGCAATAAAACGAAAGAGAGAGGCAAATAATAAACATTTAATATGTAAAAAGTGACTGGAGCGGATTGTTGGTGGGGTCCTCAGTCCAGGACTGCAGTAGCTTCCGCCTACTCTCTGGCGGTGGCGACTACAGCGCCTCTTGGTCTTCCAGGGTTCCGCTGGTGAGCGTCACCTTCCACTGCTCTAGCGCCGCGTTAGGTCACGACTGGCAGTCGAACCCACGGGGGTGTAAAGAGATCAGCTTTTCTGGTCACTCCGCGTGAGCACTAGGCTATCGCCGTATCCGAGCACGCCTCGTGTTAAACTGCAGCACACTCTTGATGATGATGATGATGTCTTCAAGCTTAATTGCACATAGACACACTCTTGAGCTGTGCATTGCACGTCGTCTTCTTCGTCAACTAATACCGCTATCAAACTAATATTCACGCTTCGATCTATGTGGCGGTAGGGACAGAGAGATGTGCGCTCCATGCGTTGGCGTAGACAACGCTGTCGCAGAAACAAGGCACTATAGAGCAATACGCATTGGCGTTAACAACATTGCTGCACAAACGCGGAACTGGAGCATAGGCAGTCGGCGTACATTGGGTGAATTGGCATTGACGATCAAAAACTTAAAGATGTGCATAACTGGCACACTGGGTCAATGGACATCTGAATCGCGCTTTCAGGTTCGTGGCGGTAATTTTCATCTGCAAAAAACAGCTTTCTCACAATCTTTAGTGCTTAGAGACGCTAAAACCGCCAGGAATTTTTTGTTTGCTTAGTCGTGAGTATAACAATTTGCTTTGAAACGCTCCTCGGGTATTTAAGATCACCATCCCACGAAACTTATCTTTTGCAGTGGGGAACGAAGGTAAATCTCGTGATGCGTGGTCCGGACATAGAGCTCGCAAGTTATCACCTTCTCTGAGGTCCCTCTCAAAATGCAGCTTATCTTGTTGATAGCGGGGCACGCTGAGCTTTCGTGGTGCTGAGAGCACTGGAAGCCTCACAGGGAAAAAAGTGTGTGGTATGGTCATATAAATCCCAGGACTGGAAGTGACTACAGCGAGGAGGGGGGGGGGGGGGGGGGAGAAGGGGGAGGAAGGGGGGGGGGGCTCTTTAAATTAGCACTATCAGACACAGGAACACCTATGACACATGTCGGCTGGGAATGATGTGTAAGATTCCACTGCAATTTTACATTTACATCTTCTACATCGGGCAAACGAGCAGGTGTATAAATCGCTTAAAAGGGCACAAGAAAAAGGTCCGCGGTGGCGGTGACGGCTCTTGGCGGGGCACTGCGAAACGTGTGACTGTGCTGCCCCCCCCCCCCCCCTCCCCTTCCCCCCCACACCCCCGCCGACCACTTTTTGAGTGTAAAGTTATTCTGTATTGTCACTACGACCAACTAACGAGAGAGATTGTTGAAGCTTCCGAGATGGTGCGAACTGGAACTCAGCGGGTCGTTGATAAATTTATCCAAAAAGGAGCTTGAATTTTAGGCGCGAACGGCTGGTGCTGGCGCGAGTTCAAGATTTCCACTCTTTTTGAATTTTTCTACAAGTGTATAAATATGCTCCTGCTCATGCAATAAATCATCGATTTAAAGCTAGCGCTCGTCCTTGTCTTGGCTTTCGTCCTGTCTTCTTTTGTGCCCTATTGTTTCGTTTTTAAGTACGAACAACCAACTTGCCCAGAGTTATTCTCTTCTGAGGTTCGAGAAGATTCGAGGCTCTTTTTTCCGAGCCGACGCCGTCGCTTCGAGCGAAGTGGAGAAGGTTTCATTCAGTACGCACAAGGCTACACGCCCTCCACGTGTCATGGGTAAATTTCTCTTGATCGCTCTTGATCCTTACGCTTTTCTTTTCCGCTACGCCGGCTCTCTAAATGGACTCCAAATTTGTGACACGCGCACACTGCACGTCGGAAAAATGAGTAACTACCGCATGGCTCGCATTGATCAGTGAAGTGAAGTGCGATCATGTCGTATGCGCTGATGGTTTTCGGGGGCGACAGTACTCATGTATTTCTCCTTTACCAGTCAAAGATGCATAAAGATATCACCTCATTTAGCCAAGCAGTTGAGTCTGTTAACTAGGTAATGAAGCATTCTCAGGAATTAAAGGAACAGCCAATAGCTCCTGCATAGCTATTCACATGCTTAAAGACAGTTAATTTTCCCCGATTTCGACGGGGACGCCTGTGTGTAATAAAATGAAGCCGATATGACGAAAGCACGAAGCGTACACGCTCGATTACACACGTAACATCGAATCTTGCGTCCATTTCAGAATCCCTGAAAGGAAAGGTTATATGGGTTACAGGAGCATCCAGTGGTATCGGCAAGCACCTTGCCTACGAGTTCTCTAAAATAGGTTCTCGCATGGTTATCTCGGACACCAACGAGGAAAATCTGGAAATCGTCAAAAACGAGTGCCTTGGTAACCTGCTTTTTACACCTATTATATTATTTTTTTGTGTGTGTCGGGTACGTTTGCTGCTCACCTTTTTGTGGTGGTGCCGTAGTAGTTCTGCTCTAAAGATAACTCACTGGGAGCACCATAACCATCAATTTGCCCGAAGAAAAGACAGTGAAGAAAACAATGACTCACCGCTACGGCAACATACCTAGCAAATTGTCTCATTGTCATTTGTCTCTCATTGACAATTCGCAAGCTAATATTCTCTTGTCTCTAGCGCGAACACAAAGATTGCCAAGGAATGGCAGCAAGAGATGTTAGTTTCTACGCAATCTTATCTTGCACGTTTCAGAGATGGTAGGGAATCTTTGCTGGCAAGGTTATTTAACGCTATAAGCAGCGTTTTGCATCAACTAAAAAAGTCAGTTTCCATCACCTTCCAGAACTTTTCACCTGATTGCCTGCTTCCCTAATCTTCAGTCATCGCGATCACTCATTGCTTCAATTTTTATCTATTCGCTTGTGCAGAATACGGAAAAGACAAACAGGCGAAAGTAATTGCACTGCCATTCAACATCTGCGATTTCTCGTTGCACAATGAGCAGCTAGAGAAAATCCTAGAACATTACGGAAAGGTAGGTCCCAATTGTTCAATTGACATTAATTCTAGCTCCAAATTGGTGTCGCCATTACTCACATCTAAATTGGAAAATGTGGATAGGTTTGAATGGATCAGCAAATAGGATCATGGCACATTTGGTTTTGTTCTGTACATCTAATGTCCCAAAGCAACTCAGGCTATGAGGGTCGCCGTAGTGGAAGGGTGCGGATAATTTCGACCACCTGGGGTTCTTTAACATTGACTCACGTCGCACCGTATACGAAAGTGTGGGGTTTGATCACGCTCACTGCGGTCGCATTTCGACACAGTACGCATCGTACGACAGCACAGTACGACAGCATCGCACAGTAAGCGTGCTAGAGGCCCGCGTACTGTGCGATGTCAGTGCACGTTAAAAAACTCCAGGTGTTCGAAATTATCCGCAGCCCTTTATACGTTTCTACCCTATTCAAATTAATACATTTTTTTCAGAATAGGGACAGTTTGCAATCTGGCGCAGTTTTTTTATTCTAACATTGCCACTACCCTCTTTTTTTGCAGCTAGACATCCTGGTGAACAGTGCTTCCCACAGCCAGCGAGCATTTTTCGAAGAAATCTCCACAGAAGTCGATCAACAGATCTTCAACTGCAATGTGTTTGGCCCCGTTTCCCTTATTCGGTGCGCCGTGAAGTATTTCAAGGATAACCGGGTGCATGGTCACGTGGTTGTGACCAGTTCCCTGGCGGGGAGACTGAGTAAGTTTGCCCATTTTCTGAGTCTATACTGCGCGCCCGACAATGGCGGCGCACATTTTTTGAACAACCGCATTTAGCTTCTCCTGCACTTAATGATATTGTCACAGGCCAGATGGAGAACAGTCGTAGACGTAGAGGGGGACCGCAGAACGGCCGAGAGTTTTAATCGCCCAGAACAGAGCCAGCTCGAGCGCGCCTCACGCGGCGAACGCGACCACTTCGTCCTCGTCACGGCTTAGCGCGCAGGTAGCTCGAGCCAGGTCCGTGGCATTAGTCCCCCGAAAAAGAAGAGCATCGTCCCGATGCGAGGGTATGTACAAAGCAGAAAATGAACAGGAAAAGCAGGAAGAAAATGTTTAAAAAAAGGAACGAACAAAAAGAAATAAATTAAAACGCAGAACCCGAACATAGTTTAAAGTGGAGCGTCATCGCTCTCGCGCGAGAAGTATGGCTTAAGTCGCATTACATGCACAATGTCAGTCCGTGGTTGCCGACGACCGGTAGCCACAGTTCCACGTGGAACAACCTCATAATCCACGTTTCCAACACGACGGAGCACCTCATAAGGTCCGAAATATCGGTGCAGCAGTTTTTCGGACAATCCCTTTTGGCGGACAGGGGTCCACACCCACACACGGTCACCGATGTTGTAGGTAACCTCCCTGTGGCGCCGGTTGTAACGTCTGGAGTCCGTGTCTTGTTGAGCTGTGATGTGCAAACGAGCAAGCTGGCGAGCTTGCTCGGCTTGTTCGACAAAGGAGCCCGCATCTGGTGTCAAGTCATCATCCACGCACGGGAGCATGGCGTCCAGCATCATCCGCACTTCTCTGCCGTAGACTAGACGGAATGGTGTAAAGCGGGTTGTTTCTTGAGTCGCAGTGTTGTACGCGAATGTGATGTAAGGGAGTATTTGGTCCCAGGTTCTGTGCTCCACATCCACGTACATGGAAATCATGTCGGCCAGTGTTTTATTCAGGCGTTCTGTGAGCCCATTTGTTTGGGGATGGTATGCTGTCGTTGTTCGATGGCTGGTGTGACTCAGCTCAAAGATGTCGTGGACAAGCTGAGCTGTAAATGCCTTCCCTCGGTCTGTGATGACGACGGACGGAGCGCCGTGTCGAAGCACTATTGCACGCATAAAGAAGTGCGCAACTTCGAACGCTGTGCCTTGAGGGAGAGCCTGCGTTTCGGCGTAACGCGTCAGGTAATCGGTTGCAACAGCTATCCATCTGTTTCCTCCCGACGACAAGGGAAATGGTCCGAGGAGGTCCATGCCGACTTGTTCAAAGGGTGTGCTAGGAGGCATGATAGGCTGCAACATGCCAGGCGGTTTCAGAGGCGGCGTCTTCCTACGCTGGCACTCACGGCAGGTCCGAATGTATCGCTTCACACATGAGGCAAGGTTGGGCCAATAGTAGTTCTGCCGCACCCTGGCAAGTGTGCGCGTGAATCCAAGGTGCCCAGAGGTCGGCTCGTCGTGGCAGGTGAGGAGGATCTCGTGGCGGAGGGCGGCTGGTATAACCAGAAGGTAACTCTTACCACTGGAGGCGGAGTTTTTCTTATACAGCACTCCGCCTCGAAGACATAGGGATGGCAGCCTGCGAGCCAGGTGGGAGGGTATCGAGGGATGGTGACCTTCTAGATGCTCTATGAGCAGCTTCAACTCGTCGTCCGCACGTTGTTGTGCGATGATGTCGGACGACGTGACTGCACCAAGGAATGCATCGTCTTCTGCGTTACCTTCGTAAGGTTGCACGGGTGAACGCGACAAGCTGTCAGCGTCGGTGTGCTTGCGACCAGACTTGTAGATGATGGTGAAGTCAAATTCCTGTAAGCGTAATGCCCAACGTGCTAGGCGGCCACATGGGTCCTTCAAGTTTGTCAACCAGCACAATGAGTGGTGGTCAGTAATAACCTGGAACTGCCTGCCATACAGATAGGGGCGGAACTTTGTGATGGCCCATACTACGGCCAAACATTCCTTCTCAGTTGTAGAGTAGTTACACTCTGCACGGGAAAGTGCACGGCTAGCATAAGCGATCACTTTTTCGACACCGTTCGGACGCTGGACGAGAACCGCTCCAAGACCGACGTTGCTGGCGTCCGTGTGAATTTCAGTGGCGGCATCATCGTCAAAATGGGCTAGTACTGGTGGTGATTGTAGCCGACGTCGTAGATCGTCAAAAGCAGTTTGCTGCTCGGCACCCCACAAAAATGGCTCCTCATCTCGTGTCAAGCGCGTCAGAGGACTGGCCAGCTTAGCAAAGTTTTTTATGAAACGTCGGTAGTACGAACAAAGGCCTAGGAATCGTCGGACGGCTTTTTTATCAGTGGGAACCGGGAAGTCCGCGACGGCAGAAATTTTGTCAGGGTCTGGCCGGATGCCCTCGGAGCTGACGACATGCCCGAGAAACTTCAATTCAGTAAATCCAAAATGGCATTTTTGCGGCTTTAGAGAAAAATGAGCTGATCGGACGGCTTCTAACACCACTCTGAGCCGCTGCAAATGTTCCGAAAACGTTGTTGAAAAAATGATTACATCATCCAGGTATACTAGACATGTTTGCCATTTAAGGCCGGTGAGCACGGTATCCATCATTCGCTGGAACGTTGCTGGAGCACAGCAGAGTCCGAAGGGGAGCACACGAAATTCATAGAGGCCGTCCGGGGTGACAAAGGCGGTTTTCTCCCGGTCTCTCTCATCAACTTCTATTTGCCAATATCCGCTGCGCAGATCTACCGAAGAAAAGTATTTTGCTTGGCGCAGTCTGTCGAGGGAATCATCTATACGAGGTAGCGGATAGACATCTTTTTTTGTTACGCTGTTAAGTTTTCTGTAATCCACACAGAAGCGCAGCGTGCCATCCTTCTTTTTTACGAGAACGACAGGAGACGACCAGGGACTATTCGATGGCTGGATTATGCCGTCATTGAGCATCTCCTTCACTTGCGTTTGGATGGCCTCCCGCTCTCGGGGAGATACGCGATAAGGCTGTTGATGTATTGGGCGCGCGCCATCGTGCGTGACTATCCGATGCTTAGTGATGGGCGTCTGACGTACCTTAGACGACGAGGTAAAACAGTCCTTAAACTGCAGCAACAATTCTTGCAATTGCTGCCTTTCTGCGGGCGGGAGGACCTCGTTTATGTGAACGACGCGTACTGCCTCTTCGTCAACTTCACCAGGCGTGTCTTCTAGGCATGCGAAACACTCAGCCACCTCTTGGACAGGGTCGACGTGGGCGATGGCTGTGCCACCAAATAAATGGCGGTGTTCATTACTGAAATTGGTCACGAGGACTTCAGTGCGACCGTCAGATAGAAAGGCGAGCCCTCTTGCTACGCAAACACCCATGGTGAGCAAAAGAGAGACATTTGGCTCAACAACACGTTGTCCGCAATGTGGCGCGTCGCAAGTGACCCTAGCCAGAATACTCGCCCGTGGAGGCACCGTTAAGGCATCGTCGGATATACGCAGTGCGGCTCTGCAATTCTCGGGGGCGGGTTTGGTGGCGGCGAGTTCAGTTGAAAATGTAACCAATCGATTTCGAAGGTCTATAGTCGCACCATTTTCTCGAAGAAAGTCGAGACCGAGAATGACGTCTCGTGAGCATTCAGGTAGAATGAGGAACGTTGCCACGAACGTGCATCCGCGCACCGTAATTCTGGCCGTACACATTCCGAGCGGCGTAACCACGTGGCCACCAGCCGTACGTATCTGTGACCCTGCCCACGGCATCATAACTTTCTTCAGCACCTTAGCCATCCTACCGCTCATTATCGAGTAGTCCGCACCCGTATCGACTAGTGCGCTAACCTCCTTAGAGTCAATCAGCACGGGTATGTCAAGGGAGACCTTGGTCTTACCAGACCCAGTCGTCGGCGCCGTCTTCGTCGTCTTCGTCGTCGTCGTCATCGGTATCGTGGTCGTCAATTCGGGAAGGGTCAGTCGGCGCGTCGGTGGAAGCTTTTCGGCAATACGGCGTTCGGCGGCCTCGCCTCCAAAGGTCGCCTGTTCTAGTTTTCCCGGTGCGGGCTCGAGGACCCACGCTGTGCACCAGGTCCATATCCGGACTGTTGAGGCGACGAATGGCGAGGTGAAGGCGATCGGGACGTTCGGCGCGGAGGAGGTGGTGAACCACGCCGGCGGGTGACGTATTCGTCAAACTCCTGAGGCTGTTCGGCATGCCGCGGACGGGGACTACCTGCAGACAAGCCTCGGAATCCCAGAGACCGATATGGACACCGCCGGAAGATGTGACCGGCCTCGCCACAATGATAACACAGGGGACGTCGGTCTGGCGCACGCCAAATATCGGTCTTTCTCGACGCCTGTCCTCGAGCTTGCCAGTAGGAAACCGGCTGCTCGGCGTGTACTGCGACTACCGAAGGGGCATACGGTGGCGCGCAGGGAACCGGCGCAGGACGGCGCAGTACGTCCGCATACGTCGCTGGCGGCCAAGCAGCTGGCTGTGGTGGCGGCTCTACTGGAGCGACGGGTGGTCTGAGCGCCTGCTGAACTTCCTCCCGAATGGCGCTAGTCAGAGAGTCCACAGGAAAAATCCCCTGAAGTTTCTGCAGCTCCTCACGGACCACAGAACGCACGATGTCCCGAAGGGAGCTTGTATTGGCCCCCGAAGCAGCATCCATGGGGTGTAGAGCCGAGATAGGGTTTAGCTGCCGGTCGTAGAAATTGTACCGTTGCTGGAGCGCCCTCTCCATGAGCACAGCCTCGGAGAGGAACTCGGCGACTGTTCTGGGCGGGCTTCGCACAAGACCGCAGAACAATTGCTCTTTCACGCCTCTCATCAGGTGTCTGAGCTTTTTCTCTTCCGTCATGGTCGGGTCCGCTCGGTTGCAGAGGCGCGTCACTTCCTCCACGTACATCGCTACGTTCTCATTTGGTAGCTGAATGCGAGCGGTCAATTCACGCTCGGCCCGTTCACGGCGATCGCTGCTGGTGTAAGTCTCCAACAGCTGGCGACGAAAGTCCTGCCACGTCGTTAGACTCGTCTCGCGGTTTTCGTACCAGATCCGAGCGGCGTCTTCTAAGCTGAAGTAGACGTTCCGGATCTTAGCACTGTCGTCCCAGCCGTTGAAACGCGCAACGCGCTCGAACTGATCAAGCCAGTCTTGGGCGTCCTCCGAGTATCCGCCGTGAAAAGGCTTCGGGATCCGGGGATTTTGCAGGCTCACAAAAGAAGCAGGTATGAACGGAGCGCTGTCTGACCTTGCTGCCGTGGTCGTAGCCATGGGTGCGCTCTCTTGAGGCCGGAGTCCGAATTCTGGAGACAAGCCGCGGAGCCTGCGGCTGACACGATGGACGGGGGTTCGCACAAGAGGCACCGGGCTTGTGCTTCGGCTCTCCGAGGAAGGATGGAGCATCAGCCGAGAATACCCAGCACCTCCACCAGAGGTCACAGGCCAGACGGAGAACAGTCGTAGACGTAGAGGGGGACCGCAGAACGGCCGAGAGTTTTAATCGCCCAGAACAGAGCCAGCTCGAGCGCGCCTCACGCGGCGAACGCGACCACTTCGTCCTCGTCACGGCTTAGCGCGCAGGTAGCTCGAGCCAGGTCCGTGGCAATATTGACTGCGCAAGACAATCAGACGTTGGCCGTTACTGAAAACCGTGTCAGTCAAATGACTAGCATCTGCTAGGCTGAACAC
The DNA here is from genome assembly GCF_055824585.1 of Amblyomma mixtum. Lineage (NCBI taxonomy): Eukaryota > Metazoa > Arthropoda > Arachnida > Ixodida > Ixodidae > Amblyomma > Amblyomma mixtum. The sequence continues at coordinate 249,967,969 of NC_143013.1, forward strand.
GGCACAAGTGAGGTAAGCTAAGCAGATTACGAGTACCGCAATATTGATGTCAAACACCTTGGAACTGTGTCGAGTTAGTAAAAAAACACTCGTGGAGAAACCTCCTCTCTCGCTGAGGCATTCGCTTTTGGACGACGCTGCCTACCACTTTGTCTGAGAACATAAACACGTTCAGCACAACGAAATCTGCGACGGTGGAAAGTAAAATTTCACCGGTTGTGCAATTTCATTACCTTGATGCGTTACGCTTGTAGCGGCAGTATTTTAACAAATGCTGAAATGTTTCCCAAACGGTGACCATGTTCGTCACCTGTGCAGTATTCCTGAAGGCCCAACGACATTTTATGCAATAAACACTACGCTTCCACATGCTTTTCTGCACAGGCAGTACAGGCAACACCATTTCTGTCGATCGCATTACGAGGCTCCTTTTTTTTACGGTAACAAGCGTTTTCTTTCTTTTCTTTAAGGCTTGCCACTGTCATCCATCTACTGTGCTTCCAAGCATGCGTTGAACGTAAGTGAACTGCCAGCAGGGCTTGAAATTTGGCAGCTGTCAAACCCCCTACTACTTGCAAATTACGCTTGGCTGACCGCGCCTTTTCTCCTGCTCATATCGAGTAAAACTCTCGTGCCCGCGACTTTAAAGGTACACTGATGGCAACACCATACAATTATTGCCTCAAGTTAACTCTGATTATATGGCTCTTTCACTTTATGGTAACGTTCATTAAGAAGCAAAAAAAAATTATGGCTGAAAATTTTTACTTTCAACATCTTCCCGCCACTAGGCTCAAACTGATGACGTCCAGATCTAGAAAAGCTGGTTGCCTCCGTTTTCAAGTGAATGTCTGTGCCTCTAGGATCCATGCGAACAATTCGGTGTCGACACGTTTGCTTGCGAATTCTGCCTGGAATGACGACACTTGTATTTAGTTTTAGAGGCGAAAGCCTTTAATGGCTCATACCGTTAGCAAAGCGTGTTACGCGCGTATAACTCTGGAATTAAAAAGGATAGAAGAAAACCAATGGTTGCTTCAGAGAAAGGAGGAAAACATGAATCCAGAAGCCAAGTTTGATGACTGAAGATTAATTAGTTAATTAATTATAGGCAAAAATGTCGAAACTGCGTCGAAATAGCGCGGATGTCGATATAGCCACGGGAGCGGTGTGACGTCACATTCAGGGGAAGTCGTCACGGCATAGTGAAAATTGTCACAGAATGGTCAGAAAAACGTTGGATTTGTGTCAGATTAGATAGAGAAATGTTTAATTAAGCGTAATTAACACTTCACATCGACGAAAGATGTATCATTTTGGTATCAATATAGCCACGGGAACGGTGTGACGTCACATCCACCGGAAGTCGTCACGCATAGTGTCCTCGGCTTTCGCCTCTCAACGCTTTAGTTGCCAAAGTGTCCTCGCAATTTTTGGCTTGTCTAGCTTATAAAATCTCTGATTTCGGTGAGCGAGGCCTCTTTGCTGCTAGAATTCCGTAAATTGTGTATGTAGATCAAATCTCAGTGTGTTTTCAAAAGGCAGTTTATTGAAGTTTTTCTGTTGACTTAAATCAAAGGCTTCCTTCGTGTAACCGCTCTACATTCCGACACTGTACCTGTGAATTTCTGCTCACAGCAACAAAATGCGCTTGAGTTTACAGTGCTTGTGGGGTCTTTCAGGGCTACTGTGATGCACTGCGCTCGGAGGCTAAGATGCTTGGAGGTTTGGACATAACGGTCGCTTGTCCAGGACCGCTTTCCCATCGTCTCACCGAGGAATCCTTACCTGCTACAGCTGACAAGGTGTGGATCCTTCGCATCGTGAAACGAACCACGTGGCTTGTAAAGGCTGAAGTACCAATCACAACGTAACATAATTTAGTTGGAGACAACTCGTCTACAGCAAAGCTCCGCTAACATCAACCCTCAATGGCGACTGCCACACCCTGCTTATCAACGACTAGGCATTTTACCCACACGCACACAGCAATCAGATTTCTGCCCTTCTTATGGGAACAAAAGTGACCCCAAAAGTTGTGCCCCCCCCCCCCCTGAAGCCGCGCTGACGTAACAGCCCACGTTCTCAGCATCCCCCGCTTTCTGGTCGATCTAGATAACACTACCAGACAGGTCCGATCGCTTTTCACATTTTCGTTTGTAGAAGTTGAACGCCAGGACTCTTCGGCACGAAACTAGGCCCCTTCGGCATCAATGCCCTTTTTCAATGGAAGAATTCTAATTGATACGTACTTCGGCAAGATACTGAACTCAGCTTGAGCAATGAAAAGAAATTTATCCACTCAATGAATATTTATCCCCTAAACAAAATTTCATGTGGTGACGCGATCTATTTGTCTTAATTATCACGCACATCGCAATCGTCTTGCACGTTAGGACTATTTCGTTCATTAACCCTTAGATAAAGCGCACGCTGTGCTGTCTGTTCGACGGTACATTACAGAGATAGCCACAGCAGGGACCTTCATTCAGTCTTTATCTCTTAGCATTATGTGCATATATGCTCGTATGCATGTGGGCCCCTGACCTCGAGTGAGGGTTGGAAAATGGGTACTTTGAATAGAAATACAATTTTATATGAATGGATAGGTGCCGATGAGGTAATATTATTTGGCAACTTGTTCCATTAATGGGATAAGTAAACTGCTTCTTGGTAAACAGCGGGGCAGCATGTCACAACCAAAGATCCCCCTTTCATCGGCTGTCTAGTGACGTTCAAGCAGACAGAAGTCACATGACACCTCCACGACTGGGACTGAACGCACTCGAGAACCTGCCACTGGTGGACATATACCAGGTTGACTTGTGTGAGAGAGCATATTCAAAAACCTAGAATATGGAACGTAATAGAATCATGCGGCCTATTGCGGCGCTACAAGCTTGCTCTGTGCTACGTACAGGAGACATTAAGAGTCGGAAACAATTTCCATTGTGTTAGCATACAGCTACATGACAGCGATTCGCGCTTGCTTCATTAAGCTCCATTTGTTTTTTTGTTTTTTTTAATGTGAGACCAGCTGCGGTGTAAATAGGCACGTTTGGTATTATACCTGCCTGCTGGAGAGTTTTAGCCTGTACGTCAGGTGACATACAGCCGGAAAAACTAAGAACCAGCTCAGTGGTCTCATCCATGATATGCACTGGGTCACTTTTGAAGCCTTTTCAAGGAGAAATAAATTGATCGCCAGGGCATTACAAACACGGACCACCAAAAAAATAAACATGTACCAGTCATTTTGATACTGTACTTCCATTTGATTTTGGCGCTCTTGAGGAGCCACTGATGACCACAACTCTCCTTTGACATTTACAGTTTCGTGGAGTGGAGCCTTCGTCTCAATCTTGGTGTGTAGACCCTGCTCGTTGTGCTCGCCTCATCGCCGTCGCTGTAGCCAACAAGATGGACGAAGTGTGGATCTCTCGGAACCCCTACCTCATCACTGCTTATTTGGCTCAATATTTTCCCAGCATATTCAGGAAGTAAGTGGCTGTTCGATCTGTAGAAGCTGTGGTTGCGAGCGTCATCGACGAGGCGCAAAGTTGCTTAAACTTTTGAAGAACTTTCGGAGCAGTTGATGTTTGCATTCAAGACTGTTTGTGCCTTGGGTTACTTCACAGAACCAAAGGGCACGATATTAGTGCGGTGTAGGCTAGGTAAGCTGAGCTTGTAGCTACTTGCTGGACAAATTAAGAAGAGATAATATGATCCCCTATCTAGTTAGTATTGTTTCATTGAAAGAAAACACTCCTTGCGTTCATCCCTTCATGCACATACAAAATAATTTAAATTTTTTATTGACCTCAGCTACTTGGACATTTTGAGCGCAAATGTTTCTTCTTCGCAAGAAACACAAAAGGCAACGTTTTCGACTCTACTTTAACAATGCCATCGCTTACGAAGTTTAGTGTTAGACAGTAAGCCTTTCCCCAGTTCATCTTCAAGCTTTAGGCATCCCTAAACTAGACTAGAGCCAGTTATCCAGGCCTGCGGTCAAAGCTGCACTCTCGTATTCGAAACTCTTGCAGCATCGGGTCTGAAGCCACATAATATCCGATACTCCACCGTTCTGATTCGGGATGAACAAATAGCGATTACGTTAATGTTTTAAAGTCTTAATGCAGCCATGTAATTCACTGCTTATTTTGCTGATTTTACAGTTACATCATTAAGGTGCTCCCAAAGGGCAGCATGATGAAGCTTGGCGAAGGCTTCGCAGAAACTCCGGCACCATCTTGGAACTAATAGCCACCCAGGAAATCTACATAGAGGTCACCAAGTGATGTTTCTTCGTAAATGCATTCATATCTGCTAACGTTGTCAAGAGATGCATGAAGCTTCTGTATTCCGTTGAATAAACAAAACACGCGGTACAAGGTGCATATTAAAGGCCCTTCTTGGAAAAAGCAAACCACAAGCCTTGAATATTACCAGGAAAGCAATGACTCTTGTGGTAGCGGTGACACCTGTTACCTAATTAGCGAAGGGTTTTACAACGCCTCGAAACAAATTTAATAGTGCCAGAAGTGCATGTGGCACTATTACCTGCCTGCAGAGAGTATAAACGCTGAAAATTTAAATACCAGAATCTTGAATACTTCAAATCAAAAATTAAAATGTTCCATGTTTCTTTGGGATGGGTCGTCTTCTCTATAATACTAGAGAATAGCGTTCTATGCATAAAACTATACTCGCGCATCGCCGAGAAGAGGCTTCATGGTTCCACTTCTGTATAGAGCGCTTTCTGCTTCACGATCCGAGAACGAACCGACCACAGAACAAAAGCCCATATCAGGCGGCTAAATGTACGATAAACCCTGTCCACCACACTGTTTCTCGTGTGGCTAGACTTCCCCTGTGCTTATAACGCTTCTCGCAGTGTCAGGATCGGCACATGCAATTCTTATGGTCGCCAACAATCGCTAAGGTAGGTTTGGTTTGGTTTGGTTTGGTTTAGGAAGTCCCAAAGCTACTCAGTCTATGAGGGACGCCGTAGTGAAGAACTCCGGCGGGATTCGGCCGTCGATGTCGAATATCGATGAAGGCGAAATACTAGAGGTCCGTGTACTGTGCGATGTCAGTGCACGTTAAAGAATCCCAGGTGGTCGAAATATCCGGAGCCCTTCACTACGGCGTCCCTTATAGCCTGAGTCGCTTTGGGGACGTTAAATCCCCCTAAGCCAAACTAAACCAAACCTACCTTAGTGATGATTGGTGATCATAAGAATTGCTTGCGCCGATTCTGTCACTAGGGGAAGTGTTATAAGCACAGGGGAAGTCTATGTAAGCAGGCAAACTGTATTGTGTAGTCTGAGAAGAGAGACGTCGCCCTTGCTACTAAAGCTCTCCTAAGGTATGGAACGGAGTCCTTTTTAATGTTACAAATGTTTATTTCTCGCCTATGTGGTCGGAACTTGGAAATTAACGCAAACCTGCGCTGCCGCCGAGTGCTGTTTGCTTGCTGGCATGCCTGTGAGCACTCCTCGGGCCCTTATCGGCAGCGCCGATTTGATTTAAAGCACGAAGTGGCTAGGAATTTGAGGCAGGGACTTGAGCAAAATCAAGTTTTCTGAAATCTAAGAATTGATATATGGCCTTAACTAAGGGTCCGCTGCAGCATTAATTGCGATCTGTCGCCTAACACTAACAATTCCGCGCAAAATATTTCAGTCTAATAAGCCATCTTACTTCTGGACTAGTCAGCATGTCTATTTTCCTTTTTGATGTCCACCGCCACTGGTATCATAGTGCCACAACTGCCATCTTTGTACCTCTAAGAGCCTTTTTGTTTTGATAAATACAACAGGCAGGCTCCACTGAACTGTCTTGTATACATACTCTAAAGGGCATCCCTGCATAAAAGTGTTTTCGATTAATAGGGCGAGTTCTAAGCTCTAATGGTACAGCCTATAATGAAATCAGCAGCCATTCCTTAGGACCCATACTATTCACGTAAAAAGATATCTGTCACACATAATCACCATCCGCAGCAGCACTTACAGAACATTGGGTCCTCCTAATCTGTTCCTATTATTCCCATTTTGCTACACACCCTCTACTAGGAAACTCATAAATAATTCTACTGTAATCTTCACGTCCTCAAAAGAGAGAAAAGTGGTTTTCCTTGACAACTCAGCCCTGAGGCGCGTAATATATAGGTCTGTTTAAAATTGATTTATTGATTGATTGATTGATTGATTGATTGATTGATTGATTGATTGATTGATTGATTGATTGATTGATTGATTGATTGATTGATTGATTGATTGATTGATTGATTGATTGATTGATTGATTGATTGATTGATTGATTGATTGATTGATTGATTGATCGATCGATCCGGCCGCCGCAGTGGCTCAACGGTTATGGCACTCGGCTACTAACCCGGAAGACACGGGTTCGATCCTGGCCACGGTGGTCGAATTTCAATGGAGGCGAAATTCTAGAGGCCTGTGTACTGTGCGATGTCAGTGCGCTCTGCAGGTGGTCGAAATTTCCGAAGCCCTTCCGTACGGCGTCCCTGATAGCCTGGGTCGCTTGGGGACGTCAAACCACCATAAACCTATCTATCATTTTTTGCGTTCCAAAGCAGCTGTTAAGCACACAAGTGAAGGGCTCCGGATTCAGGAACCCTTTTATCCCTTTTTATTGCTTCTCTCAGAAAGGCAAAAAGAAACGTGCAGCCTCTAGTTTGGCAAGGCATCATGCAAGTGACGGCTGAGAAATTGAAGAATTACGTGCTGCATATTACGAGTGAGGAAGATGTGATGAGGAAACTGGACCACATCATCGACGATGTTGTCTACCAAGGACCGGCTGTTGTTGTCAACCTGGAGGACCACACAACCAGCAGTGCTTAATAAAGTTCGGATGAGGACGATGAGATGATCCCCGTTAACGCGCTAACGTGCGCGCAAAAGTCAGGACTATTCAGTACGATAGAAAGGAGAGTAACGAAAATGAGAACGACGACGTCTCTCATGAGATATGGCAGACGCCGTAGTGGAGGACTCCGGATTAGTTCTGACCGCTTGTGCGTTGACTTTCGCGCAGCTCATTTCGCCACCATCGACATTCGGGTGCCCCGGCCTGCATTCGACACAACTTAATAGTTTAGTGACCACGCTGGAAAAAATAAATTTATATACACATGACAGGAACATTGAAAAATAACTGAGACGTGACAACAGAGGAACTGATACGAACAGGTGGCGACAAAAAAAGAAAAAGTGGGTCCATTCCCTTTGGAATGGGCATTCGCCTGTCCAAAAACAAACAGATAAAAGAATAAGAAGACATCAGGCGCCACCTGCTAGACGTATAAAGAAGCTAATTACTACTAAGCCTTCTTTCACATCGATGGAGCCACCTGTCAGTAATTGGCGGGGCGACAGGCGCATAGGAACACACTAATGTAGTGCGCGCCATCCTGATTAGACGAGAGAGCTCTACCTTTCGTAGTGCTGCAAACATCTTATGAGACAGAGCATAAACTGTCTTTCCAGCCAGAAAGGTACCACATAACATATTTTGTACATCATACCAACTACTCTCCCTATCTTAACACGGATGTTTTCTATGCGGTCGCTCCAGCCTAGATTGTATGAAACTTGATTCCTAGGAAGAAATTGGAATCGACACATTCAAGTAACAAAAACGGTAGAGAAGCATAATATCATAATCTGTTGGCGTGGTTTTTGAACAAAAGACCACAAACTCCGTTTTTCTTTTTCACCTACAGTTCAAGTCTGCTTAACTTTAACTATATACTAAGCTCGAATAGCCATGTGTTAGAAGTAATTTCAAATTCGTTAAGATTACTCAAGAGAATAAATTTGTGTCACCTGCTTAGAATACTTCATCACCAGATTCTGAAATGTTCACAATATAATTTATGCAGGAATATCATAAGGCCGAGTACATGACCCTTGCAGAACATCATATCTTATTGCCGTTCGGAGATTTATAACTATGCAGGGGCATCGACTAGAAACGCAACTCAGCGTAACTGCGCATAGTTTCAAGTGCTACACCCCTTGTTCCGCGTACTTCGAGTTTTCTTAGCAAAATATGATATTTGATGAAGACAATGGCCTTTTCGAAAACTTCAAAAAAATATTTCGGTTGTCTAGAGCTTGTCCTTTCTACTTTTATTACCTCTATGTTTTTATTTGTACCAGGGCCATTTCAGACGATTTTCCTTTCTTGAACCCATATTGATTCGTTTATATGAAGCAGTTTCCATCGACAAAATTGTCGATACGTATGTGCTTGACAAGTTCTATAAGTATAAAAAAGTGGCAGAATCGAAATTGCACTACAGTTATTCACGCCATAATAAGTTTCACCTTCGTGAATGATCACCTCATGTGCTATAGTCATTTTTGCGGGAAAGATTCGCGAAGTCGGCCGTCGGTTGCAGAAATCAGTACATGGCCTATTTCTTTTAGAGATGCGATTTTAATGTCGTCACGGCTAGCTGCCGATAGATTATCAAGAGAGTTCATGATAAAGTTTATCTTATCCTCAGAAGTGGGCGCACGGATTTGCGTGACGTCCGCCCAGTATATCTTTTCAAACTGCAGTCAGGCGATAAAGAAGTTCGGAATTTTCCGGCGCCTGCGTTCACGAAATGATCATTAATAACGCGATGAAACAGTTGATAGTTTTCTACAATTATTAATTCTTGGTTACCATTCAACTTCGGTAAACGACGGGTAATTCTGCATTACGCGCAGAATGCGCAGCATAAACACAGCGGCATTCCTGTGTGCGCCTGAAACGACGGAGGGACGTTTTTATGCGGCGCGCCGACTGACGTGTCCGAAGCCAACGCGATGCGTCACACAGCAGCTGCTGTTCGCGTATCGCATTCCGCGTCTTGGGAAAACGTTCCGCAGCTGCGGCGTCGAGTGTCTCCGGCGTGGTCTAGTGGCTAGGATACCTGGCTTTCACCCAGGAGGCCCGGGTTCGATTCCCGGCGTCGGAATAAGTCGGTCTCATGGTGTAATGGTCAGCACTCTGGACTTTGAATCCAGCGATCCGAGTTCGAGTCTCGGTGAGACCTCATGTTTTTATTCGTTATTTTTTTTTTCTTTTTTTATCTTGGAGTATGCGACCACGAAAAGCCCCCTCTCTCTCTTGGTTCGGTAATCCTTTCTTATAAAGGTGAGTGTGATAGCTTTTTATCCTTTATCACCTGTGTACCACTTGCCAATGCCAGCCCCTCTAGATGTACTTAAGGCTTTTCTTATCTATGATTTCACGAAGTCACGCGTTATCTCAGATGAAGAGGGCTGCAAGGGGCGTTCTGCTTTTCGCAACTAGACCGCCATCGGTTCCCAAGTGCATATGAAGCCTTCCAAAGCAGCGAACTCTACAATATAGAAATATTAGGCCTTTTACCCTCGGGAATTAAACTGTTGTATACGACCCGCTACTGTAATAAACTATAAAATCCGTGCTACCGCTATGAAAAGGTTTGATTTGGTTTATGGGGTTTAACGTCCCAAAGCGACTAAGGCTATGAGAGACGCCGTAGTGGAGGGCTCCGGAAATTTCGTCCACCTGGGGTTCTTTAACGTGCACTGACATCGCACAGTACACGGGCCTCTAGAATTTCTCCTCCAAAGAAATTCTAGCCGCCGCGGCCGGGATCGAACCCGCGTCTTTTGGGTCAGCAGCCGAGCACCATAACCGCTGAGCCACCGCGGCGGCGCTATGAAAAGGATGTTCGTCGTTATCGCCGTAGGTGGTCGCCCTTACCGACGCTAGCAAAGTGAGAAGAAAGGTTATTATTCATCATTCGCTGCAAAGACTGCAGCCGTCGCAACTAAACTTAAATTCCTCACATAAGGCAATGGTATCGCGACAGCAAGCACTAAGGCTACATGTCAGTATGGACAAAGAGGTGTATTCAGGTCAGCTTGACAAATTCCAAGCAGCAATGGAACATTATTTCTGTTTGGTTCAGGTGTTAAAACAGTGTTTGTGGGTCATAACGTTCATGGAACATTACACGTTAACGTATATCGTTTTCCTGCATTGCTTAAACATCCGCTCTGGACAAGCTACACTAAGGTTATGTTAATCCTTTACTGCCTACTGCCGCAGATTTGCGACATACAGTTTACACACTGTGTACTCATTACTACACGGAAACCAATTTTTTATGCCAACATGTTCTCAGTAGGCGGGCTAAGACAGCGCTCTTCGGTCGAAATGTATGGTAGCTGCCATCAAGCTGAGCGAAGGAAAAAGGGGTGCGATTTCTAGCCAGCGTCCAACAATTCCTCGTATCTTTTTTCCTAAGAAATGTTATGGGGCAAATTAATTTGTCTGATAAAACTGTTCACTGTCTCTGGGCCTTCAAATTGGTTGCCGACCTTCGATTAGGGCTTTCAAAAAAACTCGGACTAGCAATACGAAATGAAAGAAATGCTAATGTTACTATTTTGCGACATACAAATTTCTCAAATTTTACCTGCGGCAACAAATTTTTGATAGTCGCTTTTGAATGTGGGTACATTAGCTAATATAATCTGGCGCTAATAATATTTTAATTGGTTAATTCATAATTTGAGCATTAAGAGTTATAGGTAAATCCTGCAGAGCCACAACAAGCACTTTGAGATTATGTACATTCATTAGCAAATTCAATCAACTGCACATGAAACAAGATTTCACAAGGGCTTCAGGCGAGCTGTACAACGCACCACAACTATGAGGCATCTGTCACTCAGGCAGTTTCCTGATTTTTATGGGCATCCTGGGCTCGCACTTTTTTACTACTGATACACAGGGTCCCCGAAAGTGTTAATGGTTAATTATTAGCAAGTAAGCTTTTGTAAATGAATTTTGGCATGTGTGTAATAATTTGCCGACACGAGCAAAGTGAGCTAGTAGTGTAGTTCTATTATTCGAACTTTATCATTGCCACAGGAACTCCGGAAGAGAGGTCCGGGGCAGTGTATGAAATAAATGAAAGTAAGCTCGTGCTACCGTGGAAAGTTTTTTAACGTTGTGGTAATGTTTTCTTAATGTTGTAAGTTACTTCTGAACAACCACTGGTGAAACAAATATAGAATATCAATGAGGAGCGGAGCCTTGTCCTGACTTCCATTATAGCATCACTTTCTGAACGTTGAACTTTAACAATTGATTGCAAACAAAACACTATGTATTACACTCGCCTAGTACATCTTTACGTGTTTCTGGTATTAATTTCCAGCTTTATCTGAAATTTCGCATAAATATTTCTAGGATACGAAATATTTTACAACCGAAATTACAATGTTATTTTAAATCTATTCGTAACTTCAGTATTAAGTTTTGTTTTATAAATTATATGAGCGTTTTCAGCACTACATATACCTTATATATTAAATCCTAACGCTCCGTTAACGATGGTACGCAACGCATCACAGTACTTAACAGTGATGATGATTCAGTACGGTGTTCCGTGCTATAGCTGAAGGGCACAGGTCTGTCTTGCTGCTTCATGCTAGAAAGAGGTGAAGGGTAATAAATGAAAAAGGAGAGAGGAAAGAGGGGACGTGATAATGGCATAGCACTCTGAAGGGCGTCAGTATCCTTATATTCATAAAGACACCTTGTACTCGACTCTTGTGAAGTTGCATCAGTCGCACACCTCGAGAGTCCTCGCATCCTTTACTACGCCAACGCAAGAAGCCGCGCATTGCTTTTTCAAAAAGCGCGGCACATAAGCTACTGCCACCTGCCGAAAGCAAGAGGAGTTACTTTTTCTGAAGTATGGCGTCTGACTTTTTGCATGCTGCGCTCCCGTCCGATGCTAGGAGGCACTGATTATTCCCGAGTGCTACTGACTTTGGAAAGGTGGCGCCAGCTGTCTATTGCGTTTGCTTTGTGCTTGTCACCGTCGCGCAACGTGCTTCAGAGGCAATGCAGGCACCTTGTGTTCATACGTAGTGCTAGGCCCTCTTACCCTGAGAAGGGGAAAAAATTTCGGGTATCAAGGAAATTATAAGGTTACAAAATTGGTAAGGAACCCGCAGTGGTGGCTGAGTGGATAAAGTGTTCTGCTACTAAGCACGAGGTCGCTGGTCGAATATTGGACGCGGATGCCGCATTTAATGGCAAGCTGAATACTAAAGCTCTTGTGAAGTGGCATTTGATGGAATGGTGAAAAATCCCAGTTGGTGGCTTCCCAGTTTGAGTGCCCTTTATAGCCCGGTTGTAGCTATAGGCAGGGGAAATCCACTGACACAATAAACATTACATTTATGCGTCGAGAATTAACTTCAAAAATTTTACAGCCTGTGGAGGCCTCTTTGGGTGTATTTTCTTCTTTCTTTGGGCCATTGTTGCGCAAAAAAAGAAACTGTTTCTTATGGGCTACTAACGTTTCCTCGGTTCTCGAAGGTATCTGCGATACCATTTTGGGTATTGCATTATCAACTCGCTCCGTGCAGCGAAGTTGAACTTCTTGAGGAAAAGAGCGCCTCGTTGAAAGGAGGTTTGTATGAAAAGAGCATTAACCAATCTTTAAAATTATAGCGACAAACAGGTACCTAGCGTAATGAGCAAGAAATGCCAAAATTCTGGTTATAATCACGACCGACACAATACACGTCAGGACGCAAGTTCGTGCGGGGAACCAGCTGGGGCCATCGGCGCGTGTTTTCTCAACTTCTTTGCTTCATAAACCATGATTTCTATACGAATCAATTAATCTAATTTGTCCATTCTTCTATACCTTACTGTACATTGCTCACAATTTTTTTTGCTAATGATGTCAGAGTAAGGTTAGACTTTACTCGACTAAGGGAATAGTCCAGTTTCTGGAAAGGAGACTCTATTCATAGCCGAAGCCAGGTTATACAGATATCAAGGGAATATATAAAATTCCTATATAAAGGTTTCATGCTGATTTGCGTTAAACATCCGCTATCGCGGAGGCTTTTTTAACCAGGGAATGTAGTGCTATACGCTGGAAAAACTCTCCATCGAGTCCTTCACAGGTGGAGTGAGAGTGTACCTCTCTTTTTTTTTTTTTTTTTGATTGGTCGCGAGAGGTTGCTCGGGAAGAAGAGAACCTGGGTCCCACAAGCTTCACCGGCGGCTTGTGGCCTGCCGGAGCAGTGACGCATCGCTTAACCGCTGCACCACTGCGCCAGGAGTAGCATGGGGAATCCTTGCGATCTATGAACCTAGAGAACGGCCAATACCGCATATATGGGTATGTAGACAGAACCTATAAGCGACAGAGAAGGAGCACTTGAGTGGGAAGTGCCATCGCATTGTAATCTAAACCGTAGGTTAAGCGTTATGTTTGGTTTGGTTTGGTTTGGTTTGGTTTGGTTTATGGGGGTTTAACGTCCCAAAGCGACTCAGGCTATGAGGGACGCCGTAGTGGAGGGCTCCGGAAATTTCGACCACCTGGGGTTCTTTAACGTGCACTGACATCGCACAGTACACGGGCCTCTAGAATTTCTCCTCCAAAGAAATTCAACAGAAAGGAAGAAAAGTATCCATATCTGCGGAGCGATGCACAAAAAGGGTCGCAGGGCACTGAAGGGACGCTATCGCGACATAGCCTTAAGGAGGAGCTTAAGAGTACTCTCAATTTTTTCTCGCTCAAAGGATATCGGAGCGTTTTACGACACAGCACCAAGTGCAAGTGCATCTAACCAAGCAGCAGTTTCGTCCTTTCTTAACACTTCTGCTTTCATATGCACAACCCAGATCGGGAGTATTCGGGCCACTCAGATAGAATCGAACAAATAGCACAATGAAATTAAGGACTTAACAGAAGCCCGTCCGGTCGAGAATAATCGTAGCTGAAATGTGTGAAGCGCCGAACACTGTTTAGGTAAAAATATGTTTCGGCCCGCTACGGAAGCCATGTTCAGAATCACGATCGCTTCTGCAGCGGAGCCGAAACATCCTTCTATTCTAACGAGTGATCGCCCCTTGAAAGTTTGCACAATGGCAGTGAGAAATTTTCAATCGTTTAGTGAACTCCCTGCGCTGCTCAAGAATTGACTGCACTTCGAATTTCATTCTCGACAATCGCCACCCTTCGGCACAATAAAAAGCTATAGACGATCAATGCGATTGATACAGCAGAGTATGCGTTAGCATTGGTGTTGCCCCCGGACGGAGCTGCCGCTGCCGCTGACGGGTTCAGACCGTGCAAGCGGGTGGCGTGACCCAGTCCGTCAATCATCGTGTGACACGCCGTAACCTCTCTCCACTCTGCCAATCCTATCTAGCAATCACAGAGGGACACACCATAACATCTCTCATTCTCCCCCACTGTCCGCCACCCGTTGCCTCCACATCTCTGCGTTTTCCTTCTCTATCTTCTTCCCTGAAAATAGAGAGGGATTTTTCTCCGCTTTGAGACGAATTTCTTTCTCATTTTTTTTTTCCAGTTTGCACCTGCCAACCGAAGTATCAGACGGATGAACGGACGGAGAGATTTGTCTGATTTTTATAATACAGGAAACGTAGACAAGCCGGCGGAACCACAATACTGAGCCCGATTTGTTTCGCTCATTCACAGCGCAATTTCCAGCGGTTGCAAACGGTGCTTAAATCGCAGATGCTTACCCTGAAATGACTAAAAGCCCAACGAATGCATGTCATCCCACAGACATCCCTGGCCCCACAGCGGCTCAAACGCAAGCGACCGCCGAAGCCATCCTTCACCAACCTCACCGAACCAACAACAGTGTAGACCTCACGGGCAGCCAGGGTGACCTCCTTTCATCATCATCATCATCATCATCAGCCTGACTACGCCCGCTGCAGGGCAAAGGCCTCTCCCATGTCTCTCCAATTAACCCTGTCCTTCGCCAGCCGCGGTCACTGTATCCCCGCAAACTTCTTAATCTCATCCGCCCACCTAATTTTCTGCCGCCCCCTGCTACGCCTGCCTGCCAGGGCATAAGCAGGATCAGGTGAACACGCCCTTCTGGAATGGGTCCCCGGTCACCAGGGAATAGAGGGAAACTAACGGGCTCATACCCTCGCTCACAGTACGCCTCCGAGCAACAGTTTCCTCTAAGTCATAAGATGGAAACCCAAGGTCCGGTGTACCATGGATTGAAAACAAAGAAGACAGGGGCTCGGCTTGCCGCGTTACTTCCATCTGCTTTTTCTTCCCTATTCTTCACACCTCACCCTTCGTGAAATTGTATTTACGCAGATAAGCGGATACTATCTCCGACGATGTGAATCTACAGTGGCCACATGCTCAACCAGTCGAGCCGCTCCAGAGGTCATGTGCGTGGCACTATACCTGACTGCGTACTCGGTCCTACTGTATAGTCGCTCTTGGTGGCTCACGTTACCAACGTGTTGGACAACCATTACACCGCGCCGTACTCCAGCTTCAACCGGCGCCCTTCAGCCAGTGGCCTGAACATGGGACGCATAATAAGGGGTTCTCTACTTTCAACGGGAGCTGCATGGTTCTTAAATTCGCCACCATTTTTGAGATACATGTTTTGAAGGAATTTAATGCCGGTATGCATTTTACATCTCGGTGCATTCGTCTCTTGGTGCGCGCTAATTTTTTGTCCGTCCGTTCGTCTTCGGAAAACTCCCGAAAATGAAATATACCCGCAAAGAATTTTACGGGTTTCATTGGTTTCGAACTTGCGCCGTGGAACCCTTTTCTGCGGGAATATTTAAACAGGGGGACACAAACGAATACCTCACGACAAAACAGCATACAGGGGAAACAACAGCACGACGACAAAACAGCGCAGCGCACTAAGACACAGATTGCGGGGAGGTGGCTTTAACTATCATAGTCATAATCGCTAATGGTAAAGCAAAACCCCTACGGCAGTGAACTTTGGAGTTAGCGATTGCTCATTTCTGTGATTCGTTGAGGAACAGGGTAAGACAATATTGAGAGCGAGAAAATATAATTTTTGGGGTTTTTTTTTGTTTTTTGCGATGCGAAATTCCCGCTTTTTCCTGGCAGTTAATGGAATGATTGACGCTGAATAAGTGATCCTGGAAGCATCGATTCTGCGCGTTGACCATCATGGTGCTAAATTATTTGAAATACGTCCGAACGTTTAAAAAAAATACCAGTTGGTTGAAATTAACCTTTTCAGGCATCATACGTAAGTTCGGTTCACAACAAATATTTTTCGGGCCATAATACACATCCAGTCATCAACGAGGCCAATTCTTTAGTTTTCCAAACAAAAGCACTTACAGATAATTATTTACACGCACACAGAAGTTTTCTTACAAACTGTAAAGAGAGTTGGACACTGTAATAATAAAAGAGTAAGTTTTATGAAATTAACACTTCAGGGAACGCGGATTTCTTTTTTTCGGATATGCACATCGCGGAAGAAATCTAGAGGAAAAAAACGGACATTAGTGCTGGTCACAAAATGAGTAAGAAAGAAAATGTCGCAAGATGGCTGACTGTTTGGGAAATATTTATTGCTGCATGCGCTAGTTAAAATAAAAAAACATCCTGTTTGCAAGGCTAACGATTCTAAACTTTCTTGCATGTTAGAAATTAATGCTACCTAGAGCATATTTTTTTTTTAAAAGCGTCGAGTTCGCAATATGAATAGTTCGGTACAAACGGTTACTCTTTTCCTCGCAACTCAGTTGGAGTACCCATGGAGTGGAACAGTTCCTGCGTTCGTGCTTCCCTAACACCTTTTTCTTTCTTCTATTCACACTACGGGTCACTTAGTTGGGATTTGTACTTCTACACAATATAATTATTGTGAGGTTGAACTCGAGTCTACTGTCTTCGAGTGCACAGTGTTTAGGTTCTGACATTTGTCACGAAATTTCCTGCAGTCCTGCCAGCAGCTTATAATTCTTTAGAAACTGTTGATCGGTAACGTTGCCATTTAAGCTCAAACTTCTCCCCAAGGCGGACAGCTGTTGATGAAGCGCGGTTTATATCAGAGCAAAAGATATACAAACAGGAACACATGGCAAAACATAAAATAATATTCGGAACACCGATTTCGAGCTCGCACTTTGACACACCACAATAGGTGCTTATGTTATATCAAGTGAATTTCTTATTCAGCGTGGTTAAGCGTATAGTTTTAAGGCACATTTATAGTATTCATTTCACGTAATAGCGCTCTATCTTACAGTCACTCTCCTGTACAACCTATGAAACTACCCAGAGTACGGCGCATTTGGGACGTTACGGCGTGAAGGACTCAACCAGGTACTAAATAGGACCGCACCGGTCGAAAGATTTCTCACAAAGTTATCTTCGCTTATCCTTCGCCTGTTACCCTGCATTCGCGCATCTTGCGTTTCATTGCATTATAGCTGTTTCTTTCACCTGCATCGAAGCTGCCTCACTTACGGGGGCACGGACATCCACGGCCGGGATATGGGTATAGTTCATGCCACGTGCCTGCGCTTAGTATGGCTCCGTATATGGCATACACATGTGAAGCGGATCGTGCTCTTGCCCACATACACCCGCGTACATATGCAATCGCTTGCCAGAATGTCTGTCTCGCTGCCGCTGGGAAAAACGAAGGTTATCCGCATAACTGAGCTGCACTTGGGCGTATGCTCAGCAGCTGCGCTTGGGCATATGCTCACTCACGCTCCTTTTCTCGACGACATGCAGCGGCGCTGGCGTATGCGTATACCCGGTGCATATTTCAACGCCCGGCTTTCCCTTTCACTAACCGCCGCCACGCGATGATGTGGCCTGAGCTGCGGCCAAAGGGAATTCTTGTAAGCTGTCTCGGCCACTCGGTGGCGGCCTGCCGTGCGTGTGCTTTTGCGTGACAGGCTATTATTTCCGCGCGCAGCTATGTACGGACACGCATGCAGGCAGGTCCTTGTTGTGGTGTTTTCTCGAAGCGCCGTTGAGAGCGCTGCAATATGGCAGCGCACGAGCGCAGTCACGTGGTATTTTTTTCATATTTCGCAGGCTTCCTTTAGATGCCGGAAAAAAGGACCCCGTAAGAGATACGATGCTACAATAAACTGGATCGGTTGTTTATAAACCTGCTCTACAACCTAACGTAACGATCTTGCACTAAAATGAATATTTGAAAATTTGCATAATTCATCTTAGTTAATTAACTAATTAAGCACAATAAAAATTATTCTGAGGAGCGCCACATGATGGCGAACAATGTAGTGTTGGTTTCAGCGGACTGCGGTTTGTCGCTTTTTTTAAATCCTTGGTTCAAGTTACGTGAAACATCCTGTATAGTTCTCCTAGCTACACGCCGCCACCAATAGTTTTTGGTAGACGTTGCACTGTCCGACGTTAGCGTGTCCATGAGTATGAGTACTTTTACGCGAAGTGCAAGGCCGCATACAAGGCGGCTATTGGCTCTGGATTTCCGCACATGTATGAACACTGTCCGAGAATTAGTTGAAACCGAGGAGGAAGCTACAGTTGCGATGCCACAGAATATAAACACCAGACAGCATTCGGTAATCAACCGTTGATTAGATGGTTCTACCTGTTCACCAAGCGTGCACGTCAGCCTGCGGACATCCCGACTGACATCCCCTCAGCGACACCAAGGCGAAAGATGTGATGGAGCCGAGAGCAAAGGCTCCAACTGTTGAAACTGCTAGGGCTAAGGAGGGGCGTGATAGAGTTCACGTGATAGATAATGCTCAATACTGGCTCTACAGTTACTTGCATGCACATACACATAAGAACCGCTCCTTCCGACAGTCGTTTACCGTCTGATCCCGCAAAAGCTTAGCAAGTGGGTTGCCAGGCATGAGTCTGAGACGCGCCTCAACTGTAGGCCCCGGAACAACGCCCGCGACCAGTGAACCGGGGGCGGCTAGTATCTCAGTCCTGAAATCACCATCCGGGCATGCGCAGAACAGGACTGCAGAAAACCTCTCGCGCTCCTTTCTGCGCTAGAGATAAATTTCCGCGTAGGCCTGTATCATATCTGGTGTAGCGCGGGCCTCGTATCTATGACCTGTGTGAGGTACGCGATATCAGACTTTTGTATTGTTGGTGAGGAACACATGTTGGTGAGGGACACCCTCCTTTCCCATTTCAGTGTATATATACACGGCTGTTTAATAAAGGGGCGGTTCTTCTGCTCCCATTGCTAGGAGCCTCTGGTCGTGTCTCGTCTGCAGCGCGCAACGATACAAGGTCCATCTTTTTTTTCTCGCATACTTCCAACTAATAAGAGAAAACCGTCACTGTGGCATGCGGGATGCCGGCCTGGTGCAGCGGTTATAGCTCGTGCTCCGTCAGCAGGCTACCTTTTCCGCGATAGCATAGAATCGTCGTTGAAGCCAACACCCGGCGACCAGAGTTGTCACACTGGCGAGGAGCCGGATTGGCTGGAAGGCAGTGACGTGAAACTAGGCGTCACGAGAGAGGGGAAATCCCATTGGCTGAAAGGACGTGACGTCACCACACCAGCAGTGACGTTACCCCAATGAAGAAATCCTATCTGATGAAGGGAGGTGATGCGACCAAGCTCTCGATCAGTACACCAGGCAGCGCGCTACAGCTCGCTTGGCCTTGAAGGGTAGTCGCCGCGGCTCTCCGCAAGCGACGCCATCTGCTCATCCTGTGGCGCACTTGGCCGTAAAGCAGTGCGTGCGCCTCGCTCGAATGCGGCGTGATGACGTCATCCTTTTGGGGACCATTTCTCGACCTCAACGACGGTCGTCCACGGAATTTCTCCTGATAGCAAGTAATGCGTTTGCACTAAAACAAACGACATCAAAATTTCTTCTTGGGATTTTGCTTCAATAAAGGGGAAAGATGTGACAGCGGACTATTTTCTTATAACGAAGGAACAGTGTGTGGTGGTCATGATGTGAGCGTAGCTTCACCGCAGACTTAAGTTGTGTGCCACCATAAATGGGGATTACTCATAGAGATAAGCAATTTGCGCTTAGGTGATCTATGTTACGCCGCATCATTTCGACTAACATCCTGCGAGTGTTACACTAACGCATGGAAACTTCCTGTGACCAGTACCGTGTCGCTACACCAGAGGATTCAAGCAGTTACACTTAGGAACTTTTTTGTCCCCTTTACCATGAAGACATCCGTGCAACTGTGAATTAGGACTTTGGTCCGGGCTATAGTTGGTTCATTGTTTTTCTTCGACAGGTTTCCACACCGCTATGGAACTCGGACTCAAGAAGACACGCAAAACAGGACGAGCGCAGACTATCAAATATTTATTACATCGAATGATCAAGCACGTTTTACAGTATTTACATTGGACCACGTGATAGCGTCAGCCGCTCATTGGTGAGAGGGAACGCTTTAAAATCGTTGTAACGGTACCGTCTGAAATTCATTTCAACCGCAAAACTCGTGACGGTGTCCCACGTGATAGCGTCAACCACTCATTGGAGAGAGGGAACGCTTTGAAATCGTTGTAACTGTACCGTCTAAAATTCATTTCTACCGCAAAACTCGTGACGGCGTCCCACATGATAGCGTCAACCACTCATTGGTGAGAGGGAACGCTTTGAAATCGTTGTAACTGTACCGTCTAAAATTCATTTCTACCGCAAAACTCGTGACGGCGTCCTAACGCGCCTGCGAGCTCTCACACAACGGAACAGAGGACACTATTCCGCGCACACCGCGATCCAGCTTGGAGTAGTTTGAGGCACTGCCGCAGGGTGGCGTCGACTTCGTAAAATCGCAGATGTCACCTTGGACACGAAGGCTCAAGACGCACTCGACCTCCCTTCTGCGGCTTTTAAACAAGGCTGCACCAGTTGTGTCAAATGAACCGCAGGAAGCAATACGGAAATTAAATTGAAAACACAACAACGTTTCAGTTTTTCATTTCCATCTGAGTATGAGCTCCTATCCGGTGTTCCGAACAAAAAAAAAATCTGCTGCCTAAAATGTGGGTCGTTCTCCGTGTCTACATAGCGAGGAGCAACTTAATCCCAAAAACCACGCATGATGGCGCACCCAATTAGACGTCAAAGACGCTGCTGCAGCAGCGTACGTGGACGAGGCAGGGGGAGGACGCGGTTGCGGTTTAATTAACCCGATACGGAGGGTCGGTTGCCGCTGCCTTCCTTGGCGGTGTATTAAGTGGACTAACACGCAAAAGATGAGACTGCTGCTCCCAGTCTCTGATACACGGCTATAAGAACGCGAAAATTTGGTCAGAGTTCACAGACTTCACATCACTCATTTTTCATTTTATCCCAACTCTTTACTGCACTTTCATATTTACGACTGGTTACCTAAACACGCCGTAACAAAAAGAGGCATAGTACAGAAAACAAGCAAGGCAAAATGTGGGATTTATGTACGCTACAAAAAGGCGAGAAGTCGACCACAGAAAGAAGCAGATTAAAGAAAGTCTCATTAGCTCGTATTATTTGCAAGTCGTGCATGCTCTTAGCATGAGAGAAGCCCCTCATTCTCCTTTCCTTGTTTGCTTAAATGCTCTTAACATGTTATTTATTCTTTTCTGTTTCTTTGAAACTCATTACCAGCAATTCGGGACAGCGCCCAGCCGGTTCCGCTTAGCTTGAGGCCTTCCACACTTTGTTCTGGAGGACATTATCTTTCTTTCATACATCAAGGAAGACGTCATCACTCTATTTTTGAATATTCAAACACATGCCCCACGTGGTGGTAGCCAGGGTAACTAGAAGCGTTTGCCCCTAATTACTGGTAATGGGAGCACTTACAGATGAGAGTTCACGTAGGAGCTTAAAACAGTAGCTCAAAAAACTAAGCGAAAAAAAATACGGACTCGGAAACGTGGCGCCCAACGTTCGGAATGGTCCCATGTCGGGAGAACCACAGGGATTAAGTTGCTTTACCTTTCTTGTCAGAATATACTTGAAGGAATTGGTGAGCGCTACCAAAATACGGAAAAGGAACGAACACACATGACGAAGCGCTTGTGTGTTCGTCCTGTGTGTTCGTCCCTTTTCCGCATTTTGGTAGCGCTCACCAATTCCTTCAAGTATGTGTTTCCAACTAGCCCCAGTAGTAGCTCTTTTGACTCTAATCTCTAGTACATCGGGCCTGAATGTTCCTCATTAAGTGCTTCGTCCTGTTTGTTCGTCCCTTTTCCGTATCTTGGTAGCGCTCACCAATTCCTTCAAGTATGTATTTCCAGCTAGCCCCAGTAGTAGATCTTTTGTCAGAATATAGCGTGCATTTACTCCAAACCGCAGCCACTGAACGAGCTCGTATACTTGAAAAGTGCGCAACAAAGCGTGGTAGATCAGGCAATAAATGATGAAAAATAAGCAAGGAAAGCAAAATGGAAACATTCACAAGGAAAACTAACTCTATTGTGTGTTGATACTTTTACCGGAAGTGTGATCACTTTCGTTCTAGTGATGTCACCTCCCTCCAGCCGATAAGTCTGTTTCCGTCTGGTGACGACACTTACCTACAGCCAATGGGAATGTTCCGGTCCGGTGACGTCACGACTTACCACCGCTTTTTCACGAAACCAAGCGCACAAGAACTGCGCTGCCTCTCTAGCGGCTCCCTCTTCTGTGAGCATCGAAGAAGTACATAATCATGACAATTTCGACCATCCGGGGTCGTTCTTGAGAGTTCACCGAAACTTACATAGATGCGCGTTTGCGTCAAATGCAACCTCCCTTACAAACAAATTTTTAGACAATCTATAGACTGTCCATAGACTTCTGTCTATAAAGTCTACAGACTCTCTATAGACAAATCCTCGAGAACAGTCTATCAGCAATAGAAATGCTATCGACAGTCTTAGACAATCTATAGACTGTCCATAGACTTCTGTCTATAAAGTCTACAGACTCTCTATAGACAAATCCTCGAGAACAGTCTATCAGCAATAGAAATGCTATCGACAGTCTTAGACAATCTATAGATTTATGGCCATACACTTTTAGCAGACTTTGGTATATAGACAGCCTATAGACTATGAATAGACTAAAAGTAATATCTCTAGGAAGGTAATAGAATATATAAGTAGTCTACAGACTGCCTATAGACCATTTTTATAAGGGCTCTTCCGTCACCGGGAATGGACGCGAGGAACTCGCGGCCAGGAGCGCAACAGCTCAGGTCTCAAACTATGTCGGTGAATGGGAAGAGTATTGTTAACGAAACGTGACATGCTGTCAGCGACAGTGGTATGCTAAAAAGTTTGCTACAGGCCAGCGAAATGTCATCACACTGAAGTGCAGTCGCTAATTACCAGTTACCATTAAGGGACTATTGCACAGCGCTATTTTTAATTTGCAGATTCGGAATTCGCCCACTCCTATCTTCTTACCGCTCCTCACGTTTCATCTCGCATAGACCATGGAAACAAAATCTGCCCAGTTTTCGAACGTACAAAAAGATACCAAAATACACCACTAAATTTGTCAATAAACGAATGGAATGAGTTGCCGCTTAATATCGTCGTGTTGACCGACTTATCATCATTTCAAGCAGCATTGCTAGTTTTTTTTTTTTAATTCTTTGTAATATGATTGTGCTGTTTTGTTATGTAACGTATACATGGGCGTCCGGAGGGGGGGGGGGGGGGGCAAGGGGGGGCAGTTGCCCTCCCCCCCTCCCCCCTGGAATACGGATATTATTTATGCCCTAGTAGAAAACAACTACAAACCTACCGCCTCCCCCATCCCCGGACATCGGGTGCACCCCCCTAGAAAAAGTTCTGCGTATGCCCTTGAAAGTATAGATTTTCTTTTTCATGCTCTTTTGGTGCCATCTGTGTGTCTTTGTCACGGAGACTCCGCAACATTTTAACTTCTACGATTTAGTTTTTGAGTTGCTTTTCTTAGTTCTGTGCACTCATGATCGGTTTAGTTTCAGCGTCTAGTGTTTGTTTTGTTACGCTGTCATGAATTGAGCACTTGTTTATAAAACTATTTTCCTGTCACCATTGTTTCCGTTTTCTTTCTTTATCTCGTTTCAAAACACGCCCTCTGGGGAATAGAAAACACTCCTATTTTTAACACTCCAAGCCATCTTTCCGCAAACGCAAAGTTAGAAAAGTATAAAATACATACCCATACGAACTGTATTGCCCTCACGGAAAGACACTAATCAGGAAGACAAGTAAACTAAACAAACCTTGAAAGAACGACAAGCAGCTACACCCTTTGCTATTAGTCACCATGGCATGCTTCTTTTTGATGTTGCGGTCACAAAGTTTACGGAATTAAACATTCGTTATCCCTCACGTTAATCCCTTTTGATTGTTGGCTCGTAGGTGCTTTCACAGTACCGTATTGTGACATACTGATCCTTTTTCCAAGGCCAACATTTTTCTCCGCACGTTCTGCACGCTTTTCCTTCTCTGTTTTCTTGTTACGTATAGGGTGCCTAATCTATTCATTAAAAAAATGTCAATGAGGTTTTTTATGTTTAACGGAGGTGTACCAATCATATAATGCAATATATTGTTTGTTTAAAGCGTATATATTGATCCACAATATTGATATCATTATAAGAGCGGCTGGAGCACCCTACGATGGCGAGTTTTCTCCGTTCACCTCTTTCCTCTCTTCAACACAAAGTTACAAAAAAAAACATATTTTCTGAAATTTCATGCAGAAGCATAACATATTTTCTGAAATTTCATGCAGAAGCATGGTTACTTTTTCATCCCTCCGCGTTCTTGAACTTTTTCGTTTGAATCAAAAGAAATATATGCAAAAAACTGGATGACTGCATCGCGAGTGTGTAATAACCTTTAAAGCAGCTCAAAACAAGAAAGATACCAAAAGGTGCAATATTTAACGTGAAATTTACAACCAGTTTATGCTAAACGGCTTCATAAATAATGCCCTAAAAGTCACATCTCTAGACAACTCGAGGAAATAGTTCTTTTTCAGCGCACCGTGAAAGCGACACTTGAGAAAAATATAGAGCAACTGTGTGCATACGGCATAAGGCAAATTCTTATACCGTAACCACTCGATTATAACTACACCTTCATGGCAAAAGAGCAAGGTGAACAAAATTACAGTATTTCTCGATATACGAGCGAATCCGCTCATACTTTTAAGCCTTCTGCCTCCTTACATGTTTACTTTTTTGCATATTTGTAAATAGTGTATGTAGCTCTACCTTTTCTTTTCTCACTATCGCGCCTCTCAGTACTTCACTTCCCTGTGTTCTGCCCATGTCCAGCTTTCATGGAGAAAAACTTTGAATTTTGGAATATTATAAGGCATTGCTATGAAAACGTTGAAGGTAATGATCCTGTGTCCCTAAAGTGTAGAAAATTTGTTTTTGTTTTTTTAAGTTTCGCCATTGCTCGAATCTAATAGTTAAGACTGCCATATAAAGCCAATGGGGAACGTTTTTGACGCTATCAAAAACATTTAAACGTAGCAAAAAAAAATGCAAGCATGCCGAGGGGAGATCTGAGGGCGTATTGATCGTTATAGTGATTTTCTACAGTATATGAAAAATTGCGTTCATAAACTATTTCCCTTTTAAAAATGCTTTTGTCCAGAATTGTTGGGTATATAAGAGATTAGACAGCAATCGCCGCGGCTGGCACCATCTTCTCCTTGCGGTTTTATTTTATTGCGTTTATTAATAAACTATCACCCCACAGACGAGTCGTGAATTTCGAAAAAAAAAAAGTAGGATAAGATGAGTATGTCGGCTCTTTATAGGGACGAGTTATGGTCGCGTGAATACGGTACCCGCCACCGTCCCTAGCATGGCCGTGATTCATGAACATAGCGAGTGTAAACGCTGTTTTGTGTCACTGCATTCGAGAGTTGCAACCTTCTGAATAAGAAGGGGGGGGGGGGGGGGGGAGGGGCAGATGATGCTGCTTCCCGCCGCGATATCATTGACGATCACGATTAAAAAAATACAGTACGAAAAACTGATCCCATAAACTTCCGCTCCAAAATTAAACTAGTTTTGTCTTTTATATTTTACCTCCTCCTCACGCCGTATATGCCTCTAGTTCAAGCTAACGTCTGAAGCAACGCACGCGTGCTAAAGCATGCCCTGAAGGCGCATATATATATATATATATATATATATATATATATGCTTAAACACAGTATAGGGTGGGTGGCATCTCCATAACAGTTTGTAAGCTTCCCGCGAGCGTGCGCAATATTTCTAGGGAAAAATGCAAACCGCAAGAAGCCGTAATAACCGGAAACGGAAAATTAAATGCAATGACTGTGACGCCAGAAAGAAATAAAGGCAGAACTGGGGCAGCTCCGTCGAGCGTGGCGAATGGAGTACAGTGTCCGTACTCTGCCGAGCGTGGGAGCCTTCCCCTCATTACTCTAAATAACCGAGGAAGCACAGCGCTCGGACGTGTCATCGACTAATTCATTATTTGACCCGTGTCGCCAAGTGCGCACTCACGTGTACAGCCCCAACAAATGAAGCCGTGTTCGTGTCGTGTTGAAATAGGGAATGATATATGAGGGGACAGGGGTTTAGCTTTGTGCAAACAAGTCCTAAAACAATTAACTGGCCTGCCTTCGGCAGAATATACCTATGTAAGTTTTGCGTGAACATCGTCTTTCTTCATAAAGTGAAACTTTTTTGCCTTGTCCAATAATGTTGTTTCTGCTAGTTCTTGAGCCGAGACGGAATCCTAAAGGAAGTGCACTAATTCGGTTAACTAAAATGCTCTGAAACTTGCCATAATTTAAGTTTATTTATTGATTTAATTGCATTACTTTTTTATTTGTGTATCCCGAGAGCTTCACCACTGAGTCAGTACATCACAGGTAATATAACTGGTAAGGTTCTCGGAGCAATAAATGCAAGGTCTCTAATTTTCAAAAAAAGTAATGCTTGTATTAAAGGTAATTTCAATCAATAATCGATCAATCAATCAATCAATTTATTTATGTCGCATTTCCTTTACATCAGAAACAATTGCAAGGATAAGAATAAAAAGCTGCTTCATGAGCAGCTACACATAATGCGTGCGTATTATGTTTATTGTGAATTTTATGTGTTGTAGCTGTGTTCTGTGGCGTATTATGTCGCCAGATTCAGCGTGCTCGGATTCTTCCTTTACGTGCAAAGGAGTAAACTTCGCCGCTGCCTGGCACCTACATGTTTTTTAGTCCTAAATCGAAACTAAAGCATTCGAAACGACCACGACAGACCAAAATCCAAAACCTTTTCGCTTTCCTTCCCACAAGAGAAGTGGAAACAATACTTGGGCCGATAATATAACGATTTAAATGTGATTCTCATCCTTCTTTTTTTTTCACTCTTCCTGAATTGCTCGAGCTGCGGGGCTAGCATTGAATTCAGCATCTCTTGTAGCAAACGCTTTGACTCGGCTTCGAGATATATAATGAAAAATGCGGTTTCATAAAGACTATGAGGTTCTGATATTCTTTTGCACGCAAACTCGAACGCTAGTCCCATTAATGTAGCTTGCATCGAAAGTATTATGAGGCGTAACGTACAATGTCTTGTTTCTGAATGCGCTACATATCAGTGGGGTGCAGAAGCCTTATCTTATATACTGTCCTTTTTTTCATCTCTCTGCTGTTATGCCAATAAGTGATCTTGTCTCAATAACACTTTCATTTACTCATTTATCCATAAATCAAGCGTCATGTAATTAGGTCGCAACTAAGGCACTGGCAAGCTGCGGTTGTTTTACTAACACAAGTTTTAGCAGTATTTCTGCGCTTCTCCTCTCACTGTCGGAGGTTTTTTTGTGCTTGTTTCTCAGTTGCAGTCAGCAGACTCACCCTCGAGCCATGTTTGCGTGTGCGTTCATCAGACACGTACAGGCGCGGACAAAAGTAAACGGAGCACGCAACTGTCTTCGAATATTTTTCACGCGTCCCCTAATTGAAATTTCCAGCAGTGGTACGCGCATACTGGTAGCGGAGGTTGGTGGGCTTTCTTGTAGACGAACAACGCTTCTTCATTACCGACGATGAAAGCGTGACTGCACTTCGAACGCAATGACGTGCTCCGTTTACTTATGGCCTCGACTGTACCAGCGGGATCTGCAGGTAACAGCTGATATTTGCGGCCTTGAAACCCACGAGCATTACAGGAGCACAGCGAACTTCGATACAAGGGATGAATGACCAGCGATATGATAAGTGACAGCGAAGTGCGCAATAGAAGCAGGGGATAAGTTAGCTTGGCAGGATATTGTGGTTCTCTTCTAGGAAACAAAGCATATAATTAAGCAGAAATGTATTATGATAATCTTGAAATTATATTGATAAGATAGAGATTAAAGAGCTGTCAAAGCAAATCAGTCCGCTAAACCACATGAGAAAGTATGAAAAGATGAGGACTAAGCCGCTATAGAATACGAAAGAAGCATCAGAGGAGAAAATAGAAAATTAGGCATGAGGAAAAGTTGAGATGGATGCACTAAGAAACAGAGAGCTAGGCAATGCCGTTAGCAATTTGGATGAAATAGTTAAAATAGCAGAGAAACTTTATATGCGCGCCGAGAAAATCTGGGCAAGCGCAGTTTTCAACGGAGAATGGTTTATGAACACAATTTTTTTTCATATATGGGAAGGTTCAACTATATAACAATCAACATAACCGCGGATCTCTCCCCGCCAGGCTTGCATTTTTTTGTTACTAACTTTTTGCTATCGTCAAAATAGCTCCCCATTGGTGTTTTATGACAGTATAACTGCTCGATGCGAGTGATGGACGAACTTTAAAAGAAAGCTTTTACTACGTATTGAAATAATGGATCATTGCCTTTAATATCTCCATGACAATACCTTACATTATTCCAAAGTTGCCTTACAATTAAAACTGATATCCAAGCATCCTGAACTTGGAAGTAGTAGAAGCCGAAATAATGATGATACTAATGACAAAAAGCAGTGGTGGTATGGAATCGGAAATTTTGAGGTTAAAAATAGAAATTGGGGAAATTCTTGCTAGCAACATAAAGACGATATGCGGAAAGTGGGAACCAAGTGAACTGAATATGTGTGCAAGAAATACGGAAATGCTGTGCTAGAAAAGCTCGCCTCTCTGTACAGTATACAAATTTTTCTCCACGGGGTTGTTTGAGACTTGAAAACCATACATGATAAGCTTAACATTCGTTGCTTGCAAGATATTTGCAGCTTTTATGGTTATCGTTCATAGAATGAGAACAACCTTATACTTCAATCAACCAATGGAACAGGCTGGTTTTAGGGAAGAATGCTCGACAATAGACCTCGCTACATCACAAAATGTCGTTCTGTTCCCAGATCGTTAAACAACCTTGTTTAAAGCTCCCTGTGAGTGCCCCACAAGTACAGGCTGTGATCTGGCGATCATCAGTTACCGAAATTATTCCTGCAGTTATTTGTGAACTCTGAGTACAGTGCAGATAACAAGATGTACATGCGAAGTTTTGTTACTTGAAGAGCTGTAAGCACTCAGTGCAGATGTCGATGTGAAATTTCTGGTGGAAAGGTCTTCAGGTAAAATGTAAAACGATGCCTGTCTCAATGTTGACTAAGAGAGACGTTTTAAATAGCTTGAGGCATTCTTGCTCAATGTAATTTCTTGTAGACGTCTGTCTGACACACTGTACTCAGTGGGATCAATCTTAAATGGTAAAGCGTTAAAGGTGTAGTAACACCTCGTTAATTCGGACATGAAGGGATCATAAAGAAAACCCGTATCATCCGAACGGCAAATTATCGAATGACCTCCAGAGAACCGCTAAAACTCTCAGACAATTGCAAATTTTGTTTCTCAAAAACATTGTAATGGTCGTCTGCTTTTCCGACGAACACTGCGCGACCACGACCACTATTCGCAATTCCATAAAATGCTTCAATGCGTGCATATTGCCAGGAATGTAGAAGTTGAACTTTTCCCAAATGAGAATGGCCTTCACGAACTCTTTCTCGATGCGACGTGGTAGCGGTGGAGCCCGGTCACAAGTGTCACCATCGCATGTAAGGAAGCTTCACCGCATAAACCGCTAACCGTTCTGGAAGAGCTGAGATACCTTACGGCCGGAAACGAGTTAAAGATGTATCGACGCCGGTACAGAGAGATACCATCAACTTTTTTTTTATCAGTGGAGCGTCAATGTGCCTCAAAAACTGCTCGGGAGCTCGGCACGGCTGGATGATTGGCTGACGGTCGCAGTCAACGGGGGTTGGGGACGATTCTTAGAAAGCGAAACTACGCGGCCAGACTTATTTCTCGGCGTATCGACGGGACACTCTGGTCGCCTTCACGAATGCCGTTATGCTAGCAGCAGTGAGCCATGCGACTCATTCATAAGCAGGGATATTTGGCCGATCACATGTCGAGCTGGTCATACAGCAGCACAGCCGCCCTTCGGCTATATACATCGGAATTAACCGATGCGAACTCCGCACAGTCCGAACTAACAAGCGTCCGGCGCCATAGACCCACATGGGCGTTCGTTTGGACCACGGTAGTAGAACGAATTATCAGGTTTTCCGTTTTAACTGTGGTTCAGTTAACTGCACCACTATATGAAAGAAATAGGCATTTTGCAAAGAAGATACTTTCGATGCTTATGAATGTTTTCCGACATCTTCAAAGTTCCGTTCAGAGTCGCAAAGGAACGAGTGGAGGACGAAAGGCGAGACCCAGTGAGAAGGAACACATCACTATACCGCCCTTGGTTATTTTGATGCGCCAATAAACGCAGTGCTGTGCCTCCTACCGATATTGGAGCTCAGAATTAGTCTCATACGATTTTAAGGTCAGCGCTTTAGCCTTAAACTACTCGATCTTAAGTGTTCAAATGCAATATAGTTTGCAAGAAAGCTGAGCGGAATAGGAGCTTAGCCAGTCGCTTGATTTCTCTCTGGGGAAAAATCACACTTTCTTTATTGCAGTAATAAATTGCCACCGCACCAGAAAACGTTCACTGGTCATATTCGCAAGAAATGACAGCGACCCGCTTTACAATGACTGGGACTGTACATGGCTTTGTAATCAGACCTCCCCCCCCCCCCCCCCAAAAAAAAAAAAAAAAAAATACACCTTCATACGAAGAGGACCCCCCTCCCAAAACTACACCTTCATACGCAGAGGAACAATGGGGCTCCCGTACCCATTCATAACAGGTCACCCCCTACGGTCCCAACACACACGCCCTTCGCGCCAAAGAGTGAACCATCGGCATCAGCGAGCGGCGATACTCCGTCATCTCCATGGTAACCTCGGCGCGGACGACAGCGACATCCTTTGGCCGAGCCGTACGCCGGGCGCTTCAACCGCGCCGCTGCCGCCGCCAGCGGCGGGGTCGTCCACGAGCGCCAGCGATCGCGGCGCCGTTAGCGCGACGTAGCGCGCGTACTACGACGACGGAGAACAGCGCCCTCCGTCCTCCAAGCGTGCTCGGAGCCCCGACTCGCGCTCGGAATAGAACGCCCACAACAACATCGCGGCGGCGCCTTCTCCGCCCGAGCTCCGGAAGACTGGGTCCCCCTCGCGAGTTGGACGAGGCGGGATTTGTACGGTCAGGAAAGGAACCGGCACGGCGTGTTGTGTGTGCGTGAAGAAGAAAGCTGTGCTGGGTGGCGGCAGAAGCAGCCAGCGACCAGCACAGCATAGCGCCATCGATTCTCTTGGCCGAAGAGCAGCGCAGCTCCCAGTGGGTGGAGAGAGAACGACCGCTCCACGCTCCTCCCGAACCTCCCTCGCCTCGACGGACACCAGGCAAGCACCGAGCTGTCATTGCTTTCTTGCCCTCTCCTTGGTGGCCTGTCTTCAGCGTGCGGCGCACTGCTCCTCTGTTTCTTTTTTTGTTTTCTTTTCGAGACACCTGCGAAGAAGAGTAGGAGGCGGTGACGGCAGAACGCTTCGATTTCAGAGCTTTCAGGTGGTTTCGTTTGGTGAGGGCTCCTCCCTTATTTTTCCCTCTTTCTCCGAGCGCAACACGGTCTCGAAATGCGTAACGAGGAGCTCTTCCTGCTTTGAAGCCGCATATTTGTATGCATTTTAAGCAAAAATTTTGCGTTCAAGCGTCACTTCAGCAGGTTTTATATTTTCTTTGAAAAGAGACTCTCTTAGGTGCCATTGCATCCTTAGCACACCCGGAAAGGAGCTGAAGCCAGCCGTTACACAGAAGCAAGCCTGCTACGCGTTTAATGCTATCGGGATACTAATTTCCCAGCCTTGTTTCTATGTCATGTTGAACTATGAAATACTGCACGACAAAACCGGACAAAACCGGTTCTCACTCCTTTGGCGTGAATTTGCTGGCCAAGAGACAAATGGAATAGGAAAATGTCACCTCTTTCTTCAAACGGCTGATAGTGTTTTGAAATAAGTAAAAAAACTAACTGCCAATAAGTCTTACATGAAGCAAATACAGAATGGCTCGCCTACATTGCTAATAGAACTGTAATACTGACTATGCTGCAAATCCTGTCAGGCTTGGACTCCAAAAATAGATTCTCCGTTTATAGGCAACATCTTAAATATCGTAAACTAGAAACGTGAGAAACGTGACTCAAGCATTCGCTATCAGCGAGAGTATACGATTTCAACAGCGAGTGTTCGATATACTCAGGGTTCCGCAAGTGAATTCGAGACCAGGACAACTTATCATGTATCAACAGTACTCATTAATTAAATAAATACTTACGACTATACGAAACAAATCTCTGGGCAGCACAGCAATGAATTGTGGCTATTGTTTCTACTCTATCGACACTCACCTTTTTCCCCACGCACTGCGACTAGCAAGTGTATTTTGTTAATTTTATGTTATGTGAACTATACCTGTATTTCAGACTCTTGCATGATCTCATTTAATATTGCAAAGTGTGAATATCTAGGTTCTTACACCCGCACTTGCCCAATTTGTACATTTCATTTGCGTCATTCTAATCCAATACTCCGTGTCCTTCCTGCAGTAATCCCTATAGACACTGGCAGTATCGGTATATAAATAAGTCAGCTCGCCGTAACCAGCCACCCATGAGTTTAAGCCCTGCTTTATTCGATGTAAAAGCCTTGGGTGTCAAAGTCTTCAACTTGACAGTTTGCCGGGAGCACAGCTTGTGTGATAACCGCGAGTTCTTTCTTTTTCGCAGCTCCCTAGGTGTCCCGACCGTACTTTCAGGGAAGTCAGAGTCAAGGCAGTGAGCGAAATAAGTTTAATTAAACGCAGTGATTTACGAAGCTTGCGTCGTAGTATAGACCCTGTTTAAAGGACGCACGCTTAGTGGCGCGTGTCAGGCCGCCAGCGGTTGACGCGTTCTTGCAGCTGCGTCGTCGTTTCGGGCCCGTAACTTGGCTGACGAGGTCGCCAGCGAAACGCGACGGCCTTAAGTGAGCTGAACTTGCGGTTGGTTTTTGGTGTAGGCAACTTCGCGCCCCGCCTGTAGTGTGTTGCTGGTTTTAAAGCAAAAATGCGTGTGTTCTCTTCAAAGGAATGGCGCAGTAGCTGTTACACTCTCGCTGGAGACCCTAACCGCTCTGTGAGGGAAGGAGCAAGGATTGAAAGAGGGGCTGTTGTTGTAGAGAGTTCCGGGTTACCTTGGAGTATCAGGGAATCTTTAAGGTGCACTGACATCTTACAACACACGAGAATTTTGAGCAGGGGTATCTGTACGAGAGGAAAAAATGGGGAAGAAGGATAAAGAGAGCGACAGAGAAGAAAAAGAAAGGAAGGAAGTTGATTGAATGAATAGTTACCACGGTCATGATAGCTGGTCTCCGAAGCTAACGACGTTGCCACCGATCGTGTGTCTGCGCAAACACGTTTAGTGGCAGAGTTGGACCCCGACTACGACCACTAAAACCTTGCACACCAGGGTGCGCGTGCTCTTGAGAGCGTACCAAAAAACAAAAAAATGATAAAGAAAGATAAGCTGAGCATGGTGGCAATTGCCACCACCCCGCTTCAAAAGGGGCGCTCCTATTCATCCATCCATCCTTACCCCCCCACCTTTCCCTCTCTGGTCATGGGATCAAGTGGGCTTGTGAGCGGACCAGCTTACGTCTTATGAGGACGAGTCCGAAACAGCTCTCACTGTCGTCTCTTCACCGTTATGAGAGGAGAAGAGGTTTGAGAGCTTTTCACTCCTTTAATTATACATCTGGATAGTTCTGGGGGACGTTTGTTGGTTACAGATCTCGGCCCTCTGCTTCAGTTACCAGAGGTAAACCGGTAAAGCTAATTACAGCTCATTTCTGATACATGTCCAAAATTGTTTCATGAGATCACGTGGTGATGAGCTTCTGGGAATTCAGGGTATTCGGCAAGAAATATATGTGACGGGTCAGTATCCATTCAAAATATGTAAAAAATCTACCAGGTGACCTGGGGTGGGTGCAGAGCGCTTCAAGTTTGATAAAATCCTGTGATTTTGCGTCACAGCGGAAAAATTAATATGGTGGTCAACTTCGTGTGAATGTGAAGCTAGAAATTAAAACAAGGGTACGGGAAAACGTCCTGAAATACACGAAATTGATACAATAATGAAAAAAAAAACATGTTGCATCGGCTGGTCTACAGAAACTATGGCGCAAAACTTGCCTCATTTTGCTCTGCCGAGAAGTGCATTAAGGTATATTGAGACGTCTTGAAGTCGCGAAAGCCCAACCATTAACCGTATAACTCTAGTGTGGCAGAATCTTGCAAAGAACCTATATACTCCTGAAAACTCGCCTAGCGCTGATGGTATCGTCTCCTACAAACCGGAATGGCGGACCTAGAATTGCGGCAGCGCAGACTTGGGGCGTTTTCGAAGCGTTATATAGTCATGCCTCCCGACGCTAGCACATATAAGAAGGGCATGCAGGCTATAGGATGCAGAAATTCCGTGCAGTTTCGAGATTTTCGCAAGCGCGTCTCAGGCGAAACAGCTGCTGAGATTATTTCGCCTAGAGGGCGAAATGACGCCAAGGCTGTAGCCCTGTGACGGTGGTTATCGCGCGTAGTCACCTTCGCTCAGATCCGTGCCGACGACGGGGTTGCGCAGATATGTCTGACAAGAATAACCAGCCCAGCACTCAGCAAGGCGCTTATCGCTTCTCATAGTGAGGCATAATAAACCAGTTTCACTCTACGACCATGCAAGTGGGCAGTGGCGATAAACAATAGAATACTCAAGGGGGCTCTCTTATGTTATCGCCGCGTTATGGCCCCGTTCATTGCACGCCAGCTCTGGAGTGACGTCAGGAAACGACTCAAGTGGAGTTCCGGTTATTGCAGTCCCCTCGTGCAAGCCGAATTACTGCTGTAAGCACCAATCTCGGAAAGCAGGCCTCTGTACGGGAGATTCGCCCATGCTCATTTGCGTGTTTTAAAGTGTTTGGCCATCACTGTGGCAGTGATATGATGCACACACAAACTGAAATCGGTGATGGTTCTTGTCGCTGCATTCTGACTGATATGCTTCAAAGCGACGAAATAGTGTCATCGGATAGATGCGCTCCTATCAGATTCAAGCAAATACACGCCTGCACCACATAAAACTCTGTTGCTCTGTTCAGAAAACTTCCACGTCGACATCTTCTATTGGGTATCCTTAGCACTGAAGGTGACAGCAATGTCAAATCTCGTGGAGAACTCATGTGTTCTAGTTCCAGCAGAACTGGAAGCAGAAGCAGCAAGCCATAAATGACTAGTAGAGGGGCGGACCACATCCCAGCTGTTACTTTTTTATTTTCTCTTTCTCTGCAAAGGGTCGGTTTAGAATTTCACCTCTTCAATCTAGATGAGATTCTCTCGTGTTTTCCACTCATTTGCGTGAACCGCCCTCTAGGTGCAAGCCACAGCCTCCTATCATAGCGCTTGATGTTCATATGCCACTGTCATTCCATCACCCTAATCTCATCATCTGCGCGGGCAAGATACAAAAAAAAGCTCTGTACGTAGAATGGGCTTGTATTCGGAGGCACTGGGGACACGATAGAGTTCGCCTTGATTGATTGTTTACCACTTTTCAGTGGCAGGCGAATAGCCTTCATAAAGAAAAAATGACGCTCTTACAAGTAACCTCGAAAAGAGCTGAGACAGGCATCGCCACCGCAGGGCGTTTCTACAGCTGAACTGCAGGGTCTACTGAGGCGACTTTGAGGGTGAAAGATATGCATACAAGAGAAAAATTAACTGTTATGCGTTTAATATCAACTTTTATTACGCGTTTAATATAAACTTTAGGTTGAGTTCTGGCAACAGTCAAGGCACAGAAAAAGAAGTAATAAGTTGAAGTAGCTTATAAAACAATGCAAACTGACATCACAAAGAGAACACCGGGTCTGATTTCGTCTTTCAAAAGCATGCATGCTGCTATCAGTTGGTCTCTGGTCGCCAAAATTAAATCCGCTATTCTCAGCAAATGTCTCATTTTCAGCATCAATGTCACGCGTTGGGCCAGTTTCTTGTTTCGACCAGCTGCGGCAAGTGAATTTATATCGTTCCGTTTCCTGCCGTAATCAGCCAACGCAGAAGCAGCGGCCAATCATAAAACATAATGACGTTCTAAAGCCTTAGCGTTCTTATACTGGAACCAAATTTGTTTTCCGAAGCTTGGTAACGTACAGTCTAGAGCGATCCGAAGGTTATCACGTTCGTTCCGGCTGAAACCGCCCAAGAAATTTTTCCTGGCATGACGGTCACTTAATCCGCTACAAACATAACGGGGCAAGATAGAGGAATCCTTCGCATAACTAAGAACATGTATTTGTTGAAGCGTTCTTGCAAAGAAAAACCGCGTTAGAGCAGCTTCATCGAGTAGGTTAATCCTAAAGTGATCCCCCCCCCCCCCCCTTCAAATCCCCTTCAAATCGTGTTAGGCTCTACTTGCTGAATTACCGAAACCGAACAACACCAAGAACCTTTGCGTTCTAAAGCCGAACTCAGGATATAAGGCGTCTAGATTCTGCCTTATCATCGTAATAGAATTAGCATATTCCCTCTAAACGCGTAAAAAAAAATGTGCTGCTGCAAAAACAAGAATGAAAAGGACGCCGAAATTTGACTGCCCGCGTGGAAAAGAAGCAAGCGACAATGAGAGCTACACCGCACCCATCCTCTGCCCTCGCAATCAAAAACGTGTACTCTACTCTAAGTCCAGGGGAGTCACACGAGTACGCATGGCGCATTCTTCAAATTGCTCGATACCTGTCTCCCCTCACGCCCACTTCAATAACATTCGCACTGATATGAAGGTGAACACTGGACATTTCAGTTAGGACGACATAACGCAAGGACAACGACGATGCCAACACTTTTTCCCCAGATAATGTGCCGTGTACACCTATGACTCGAAAAATTGGACAGTTAAGCTCCGCCCAAACGGTATGACGCGATAACGTAATGGGCTAATTTGGGCATATGCAGAAGGCCATTCTCCACTTTACATTCATAGGTCCCTGGAAGTTCTCGTACCATTCCTGACGCAGTGGTGCAGCGGTTAAGCGATGCGCCACTGCCGTGCGATGGCAGGTGCTCCCAGCGGTGGGCCCTTGCGGCCCAAGTTGCTCATCCCGAGGTGACCAGTCATTAATTTAACTGCCACCTGCCACGGTGTTCAGTTTTCTCACTATACCGTGGGCAGGTTGTGCTGACGCTGCAAGGTCACGTGACCTATGTGGCCCACCTGCCCCCTATGTTGCTCTCTGGGGACTACCTGCCAAAGTCATGCCCGTGGCTCTTCGCTCACAACGCTGACACCGACACCGGATTTTCTGGAGAACTGGGCCATTAACACTACCACGTTAAAAGACAGCAGGACAGTAGTGCGTGCGTGAGGAATCCTTATGGGGGGCGTGGCTAGCGGCTGCAGGCCGCTAGCCACGCCCCCCATAAGGATTCCTCTAGTCGTTCTTAAGCGTTCGGTGCTACCCGTGCTTGCAAGTGGTATACGGCTAAAACTACGACCCGCACACAGTCCGCGCTCGTGAGCTGCTGCAGCGCGTTCGGCACCGTCTACCACTGTGATTGATCGCTCGTGGCAACCAGACCATGAACGTGTCCACGCGTCGTTTTAGTCTAATCTTTCATCATTATTGACCGGCATCGCATCGACGGACCTAAAACCCGGCCGTCGAGCCGTTTCCTTTTCCGACATGGAGTCGCGTGAGAGCTCCCAGAGAGTACGTGCACCGTTCACGCCACCTTGCGGTAAGCGAAACCCAAAAAAAAGTGCAAACGAGACGCGTCGATGAAAGCCAAGCTGGAGTGAAATGACGTGTGAGCGATGGACGCATCGAGGGAGAGTGCATAAACTTGTATAGGAGAAAGCTTTCAGCGTCGCCCTCAAATGTGTTTCGCTTCACACGGCGAAAGCCGAAAGTGGTGTCTCGGTTCAGAGTACGTGTGGTGCCGTCGTGGTTTTTATCAGCCGACTTATGCATCATGAATCTTCTGTAGTGTTTCAGCGAAAATATTAGCAGCTGGGGCTTCCCTCAGTATCTTTGTTTAGCGGCTTGCAGTTCGTGCTGACTTTGTACTGCATAGAATTTGCTTTTTTTCATCATTGTGCTCCATGCCATCAGTTAAGAGTCTGGTTTTGTTCCCCGCAGCCGAGCCAGCTTTCTTTTCTGCGTGAGTCTGCGACTTGTTTGTCCCCTCACTCTTTTGCTACACTTACTTGATTTACGCTGCAAACTTGAAGCTACAGAGTTGGTGCCCAGTTTTTAATGAGGCAGCATTGGAAGCCTCATGGGGCCAAAATGCATCGTTAGTCATAAAATTCGCCCATTGGCCGAAGGGAGTGATGTCACCATAACGGAAACTTCCTATTGGCTGAAGGGAAGGGAGGCCGCCAGACCGGACATGACGTCGCTTCCGGTAAAGGCATCAACAGCTTCTAATTATATAGGATTAGTGTAAATTGTTTTCCTGGGAATGGTCCCGGGGAATTTTTTTAGCTTTCTCTGTCCTATCTATAGTGTTTCGAACAACTACACAGTGAAATTAAAAAGAGGAAACACTAACAAACGTTTTGCAGTAAGTCGTCACAGTGCATAAGGTATGCGAAGCGAAGACTTCGCGATAGAAAACCACCTAAGTGCATACAGGGGTCGCGCAGACTCGTAGCTATAGGGCAGGCAAGGTCCCCTCAGCAGCTGCAGGAGCTGCTACGTTCATCTGAAGTCAGCGCGAGCGCACTGCTCCCGCAGGTATTATGTGCTCCCGTAGAGCGCAACGTGCCCTAACCCTGGCCTCGCTCCGCTCAATCTATGGGCTTGACAGAACAAAGGGGAACGCTTTCATGGGTCTGTGCAGGCACGCATCTCTCCCACGCGGCGACTGAGTGGCGTCCCAAATAAGCAGCTGTAGCAACCGACGCGCCGCCACCGAACGTGATTGAGGTCGATTAGCAGGAATAAAGGCCCCTCTCTCTCTTCTTCTTCTTTTTTGTGTGTTTCTTTTTGGCCCACCGTAGAAAACGAGCGCTGTAAGAAGAGCCGCAATGCAGCAACTGTGCGCGTAATGAATTTTATCGCTGCTTGTTACACGGCCATTGGTCGGAGCGTTGGATGACGGATGATTCGGGTTGTATTACGCCATTTACGCCGCGTCCACGTCTTACACCAATCACTGCGGGTGTCGCTTATTGTCTGGTATGCGACGCGCGTTCTGAAGCTAACCAGTGCTGGCTTTATTACCATCACAATGTGCAGTTGTGGCGGTCGGGGTAAGAGCGTCTAGTATGCTGGGGCGGCGTACGATGCAATCATTGGTGACAAGAGTTATGGACGGGGGTAATTGACTTGCTACCTCTTACCACAGTAGCGTATAAAGCTTCTCCTGCGAACTCCGAGTGTTCCCAACAGTTTGGAGATCGTTAGGACTATTTTCTTGTTCTTGTAATCGTCGTTGCTTCCTATACTCATTGTCTTGCAGACTAATAGTCACTCCCTTACCGGCTTGCAAACTCCAGTCCTCGCAGGGATGAGCTGTGTATATAGAGAGGCGGAGTTACACACCAACTTGCTAACTTGCAACCAGCAGCCACGCACGCACTCACTCACTCACTCACTCACTCACTCACTCACACACTCACTCACTCACTACCTCACTCACTCACTCACTCACTCATTGACTCAGTCACTCACTCATTCACTCACTCTCACTCACTCGCTCACTCACTCACTCACTCACTCACTCACTCACTTACTCGCTCATTCATTCACTCACTCATTAATTCACTCACTCACTCACTCACTACCTCACTCACTCACTTACTCACTCACTCACTCACTCACTCATTCACTCACTCTCACTCACTCGCTCACTCACTCACTCACTCACTCACTCACTCACTTACTCGCTCATTCATTCACTCACTCATTAATTCACTCACACACCCACTCACTCACTACCTCACTCACTCACTTACTCACTCACTCACTCACTCATTGACTCAGTCACTCACTCATTCACTCACTCTCACTCACTCGCTCACTCACTCACTCACTCACTCACTTACTCGCTCATTCATTCACTCACTCATTAATTCACTCACTCACTCACTCACTCACTCACTCACTCACTTACTCGCTCACTCACTCAGTTACTCATTCACTCACTCACTCACTCACTTACTCACTCGTTCGTTCGCTCATTCATTCATTTATTCAGGCGCACTTTTTAGAACTACAGTAATGCTTCATCAGCATAAGAGCTCTGAAAGAATGCAGTGTGGAAACAGCGTTCGCTACAGAAAAAGTTGAGCGCACGTCAGTACTGCCTGCATAAAATACGAAGTGCACTAAAATATATCGTACACAGACTACAGCACACTATAATACAACGTATCTGCGCTGCCAGGGCCCTAAAGGGGCCTCGGTGCCGGCTTCTGCGAGTGCATGTCTGAGTAGGGCCTATTTAATGCTCGAGCCATCAGCGTGGCGGCGGATGCAGTGATTGCCCAAGGCGTGTGTGCGCGTGCCGTCGTCCCGTTTTCGGAGTGAGGCAAGCAGGCGTTACTCTCGGCGTGGCGAAGAAAATATTCATTCCCTCTGGCCTCCGGGGCTGTGGCAACATTGTGTGCTCGGCGCCGACCTCGAGAAGCGCACTGGCTTCTCCCGGCACAAGCGGATGTCTCGGCTCGGGTAGATGCTACATCGCCACCGTTGAGCCCAGACTTCGACGTGTTGCTTCAGAGCAGCGTCTGTGGGATCACACGCGACTCAAAGGAACAACTTTTTCTATGTTATTGCAAAAAAGCGACCACATGGCGGCGCACAAAAGCGCCCCAACTTTTCAATTTTCATGAAAAGCACCGGGGAAACGAAGGGACACACGCATTTCATGCGACATCGTCAAGAGCGCATAATTCTTCCCGCACGCTCAATTCTTGGAGAAAATGGACTTGCAAATTTTTTGCAGGCATTTGATTTCGGAGAAGAAACAAGTACTTATAACTTGTCAGACCCGCGTACATTATAATGCATATCTGTGCTTTCAGGCACTTTTAAATAAACGCAGCAGGTCTTAAAACAGAATAAAACGAGCGTTTTAACACTGACTTCGCCTAGGGATCTGCCGGCTATATGAAGCTATCTTGCGACACAGGCCGGACGCAGACATTGAAGAAGAGACGACACTCTAAAGCTCTTCTTAATATCTGTGCTCTGCCTGTGCTGTAAGAACCATTCAAGAATGTGCCAGCTTCACAAAGAACGCGTTATCTTGCGGACACAGGCGGTTGTCGTTGTTCGTTCAATTCTGGCGGTTGACGCATGCAGTGCGGATGTGAAAAGACGAGATCACTGTGTTCAGGAGAAGGCGCATTGCTTTAACCTCATCAGATATTCCGCGTACGTCATAAATTTGTAATGCGCATGTCTCTTTTAACTTTTTTTTAATAAGCGCATAACTTCTGCAGACTAAGTTTGGTTTATGAGGTTTAACGTCCCAAAGCGACTAAGGCTAGAGAGACGCCGTAGTGGAGGGCTCCGGCAGTTTCGACCACCTGGGGTTCTTTAACGTGCACTGACGTCGCACAGTACACGGGCCTCTATAATTTCTCCTCCAAAGAAATTCTAGCCACCGCGGCCGGGATTGAACCCGCGTCTTTTGGGTCAGCAGTCGAGCACCATAACCACTGAGCCACCGCGGCGGCTTCTGCAGACTAAGTGGCGTTGTAAGTCAGAAAGTACTCAGTGTGTTCCCATGTACTCTTATTTGCAAGAACTGGGTAGCAATCGGGGCGCTCTGCAGCCTCCCATGTTGGTAGCATCGTCTAAATTCCTTTCTCTCGGTGGCCAAATAACCCGCAAGTTTATCGCTGTTTTTCGGAATTTGGACTTGAATGCGCATTCTGTCACTTATGTATTTGACTAAATATGCGTCATAAAACATTGCTGCATGTTTTAAATTCCTTATAAACCCGTAGCAGAAACCGCGGAGAAAGGTCATGGAGAAAGAAGCGCTGATGTATGGCTGTAAATTTTTTTTTACGTCCATTCTTCGGAGCGGCCAGATTTCATAAACACGTTTCGATCAACCCTGACAAACTGGCATTTTATTTAAATCTTAAAGGCTTTACTAACATACATTTCAAATTCCTTAACATCTTCAATCAAAAGACGATGTACTGTACATAGGGCAAAACGCTTGTCTAGAACACGCTCTGGGCGTGTTTCGGGCATAACACGCGATATCTATACAAAACATTAGGATAAAGATGGTTTGGATGTAAGCATGTGCAGTTAAACTTACAGTATTTCGTTATCAGTTTTTGACTTCCTGGTGGCAGTAGCTTTGGGAGGTGCGGAACAGACAGTTCGCTTGTTCTAGACATGCGCTTTGCCCTCTGTACATGTACTTCACCCTTTGTCTGACCTATGCTCTAACCCTTATATTCCATAAAAGATAACGCCACTCACTAATGACTGCCATTTCAGTCGTCACTGATGCCTATTGGCTCACAACTTCCGTATTATAAAAAAAAACGGCTTGTTTTAATCCCGTTCTCCGTAACGTGCT
Source organism: Amblyomma mixtum (assembly GCF_055824585.1). Lineage (NCBI taxonomy): Eukaryota > Metazoa > Arthropoda > Arachnida > Ixodida > Ixodidae > Amblyomma > Amblyomma mixtum. Next base: position 250,010,880 of record NC_143013.1, read on the forward strand.
TCAGCGTGCGTCAGCGCTTCAGCCTGAAGAAAAGTGATTCCCGGAACGACACGCGATGCCTTTTCATTCATGCGCATCAGCTGTGTACCTTGGCCCCAGCGCCAGCTCAGCAGAGCGCTACACAACCGTTCACATCGAGCGAAGTCGGCGGACGTTATTATACGTGCCTGTATACCATACATAGCGTGCTCGGCGCGATCCTTGGCAGAAAGCTCATGCGATCGTGCGAAACGCCGCTCGTCCGCCCTTCTCTGGAGGGAACGTATATATATACGTGCTCGGTGCTTTGCTTCCACCCTGGCGCGCCACGCCCTGGAAAAAAAAGTACTCCGGAAAGTAGCTCGCGTGTCCGCGCGCCCAGGGTCTCGCCGTTCAGCTAGGGCTCGGAGCTCGATCAGCGAACGATCCGTAGTATGGCACGGACGGACCGCTGCGAAAACGCCCTTCCCTCCCTCTTTCTCACTGCCTCGCTTCCCCTCTGTCTATCACGTACGTGATGCACAGAACGCGATCATCAGAATGGAAAGTAGTTTTTGAAGTAAAGAAAAAAACGATAAACGAACCAAGACGGAGGGGACTTGTTCGTCGAAGCCCATGGCCGTGGCCAAAGGCAACACACAATACGCGTTTGCGCGTTCCCTGAAAGGGGGCAGCACACTATAACTTTCCATCGTCGTTTTTTTTTGCCCGGCAATCGATCGATGCGATCGACGTGATTCGGCGCAGGCGTCCAGCTAACGGCGTTGCGGAGCGCTCCTGAGAGCACGCGCATGTGCTGTGTGCGCCACAACAGTGAACGGAGGAGGAAAGGTAATTCCGGAATATCGGGTGGCAAGGCGGGTTCGTGCGCACGCAGGGAAACGTGGAACCCAGGGGTTTGAGACAGGAGGGGAAGTAACAGCGACTAGTGTGTACGGGGCAGGGCTTCGTTTGTGTGGCCGCTTAGGGCGCTCGATCGCCGCCAGGAAATGGGGATTTCGATGGCGGCGCCCAGCTGTGGTTGTTACGCATAGCGTGCAGAAGCGTGTGAGAGAGGGTCGCGTTTTTCTCCCGCGTTTTGCACGCCTTTTATGACCCCTGGCCCGTTCTTGCGACCTCGAAGGGTTAAATTATAAATAAAACACATTTGGGTACTGGCGCCGGAGTACTGGGGCCTATATCGAAGGTGTGCAGCTGAACGTGATGGGACGTCGTGCAGCTTCCCGAAATCTAAAGCTTAGAACGCGTCACGTATCTTGAATTGCTCGAGGACTGAATGCCATCTAATTCAGTTCGTGTCGCGCCATTAGTGAGAGACGTAAACGCCACGTTTTTGTTGCCAAAGCAACACTACGCGAGTCACCGAGCCATTTCGCGGAGCTGAGGAAAGGCCATACTGCGCATGCGCGAGGAGCAGCGACGTCACACGGCGCACAGCTGCCGCGCCTACGCGGGTGATCAGAGGGGCCGCTGCAGCGCTCGCCAGTTGCGCACGCGCAGTAGCGGCGCATAGCTAGCGTGCCGGCGCCGCCGCCGCGCGCTCTCCATCGCCTCTCTCTCTCTCCTCGTTGCTTTCGCAATCCTCCAGGTTTAACCAGAGCTAAACCACTGCTAATTTTTTTTAGTTTGAACGGCACCGCTTGTCTACATGCAGATTCCATTACAAGAAAGGCGATAGAAAGAAGAATTCAACCCTTCGCAGTAAACAAAACAAAAAAAAACAATTATGCTCTATACAAAAGCCCTGGAGATAGGTGCTTTGAGCCTTACAACCTGCATTTTTTTTTTTCGTTTACCACTTACTGCGGGGCAAGTGTCGTGCTGTAGCCAAGCGAAACAAACGACAGGAATCGCATTTATAAAAAACAAATGTTTTGGTTCACGGAAGCGAAATAATAGAGAGTTATAGCATAGGATGATGAGCGATCCGCTACTGTGATCCGCTTCCGCGGGGCACCAGTGCATACGCGCTGATTGGTCCCGTCGCGGCAGTCACGCACACAGCTGATGGGTACGTGGCGCCATCTGGTGCCCTCAGGGCGTTCTACGAACGAGCAGTGGCGCCTCGCGGAAGCGGATCGCGCTATGCTAAAACTCTCTAATGACGTGAAGAACGTGCGACGACCGCTGCGCGCGAGAACAACTAACATCCATTTATATGAAATGCATAAATGAAAACTTTGTTACTTTCATATGTCGAGCTGCATGCGGCCGTATGAGTCACACATGTCCTCAGAGGCACAACTCATTTCTATATGACAGGGGAGGCCTTATAAGCACAATCAGCAAACAGGCCCGCCCTTACTTCTGTGACAAATTTGGCGTACAAGTACCGCGAGGACTATTCTTCTAAGCGCGGAGGCGTTTATAGCAATCCATCATAGATTCCCTGCCATTATTCCACAGCCATTGACTGCAGTGTCCTTCGTATACCTTGCAGGACAGCCTTAGCGCGTAAAAAACGCGTCAGTTTTCCAGCAATATATGTACAGTCGGGGACAAAAGTCTCTGGACCGTGTGATCCGCAAACGAATCCGATAGCTCTATTATTAGCCGTGGGCTGGAGTCCAGACTTGTACATACACTGGAAAGAAGAGGATTGTGACTTCTACCTCCGCATGTGCGCTGTCCAGCTGGTTGCAAATAATAGAGCTATCGGATTCGTTTGCGAATCACACGGTCCAGAGACCTTTGTCCAGCATTTTTTGATAAAATTTTTGAATATTGGAGTATTGCAAGGTACTGTTGTGGAAATATTGAAGGTAATGGTCCATTCTTTCGACATGTCGCAAAACCTTTCTTTTAAAGTGTTTGCGTCGCTCGCATCGGGCAGTTAAGACTGTCATAGAGAACCAATGGGGAACATTTTTGACGGTAGCAGAAGCGTCAATAGCAAAACAAAAATGCAAGCCTTCCTATGGGAGATCTGCAGATATATTCATGGTTATGGATAAATCTTACAATATATGAAAAAAATCGCGTTCATAAACTCTTTCCCGTTCGAAAATGCTTTCGTCCGGATTTGCTCAGTATGAGCAAATACAGGGACGCGTAGAGACAGAGCGCTGTGAGACGTCGCGGGGAACCGGTGTCTTTGCCATTCGGCTCCTGTGAGCCGAAAGTCGTGGGGTCTAAATGGGCTTAAGATGGGCTTGAATTGGATAAGAAATGCGCAAGTGCCATTCTCTGCGATGCCAGTGCACGTTAAGGAAACCCCATGTACCGTACATTGCCGATTATAAGTCGACTCCGGTAGCCGAAATGACTCCGCATACATCGCCTAACTGCGTCGCTTAAAAATTCTTTCTCAAGACTTCGAGTCGGTTTTTCACCGATATTAGACTAGCCGCACAAAATGCACGAAATGCGAATTCTTCCTAACTCAGCGACGTACCGAATTCTGAAGTTTTAGCCGAAGTGGAAAATTTCTGGTATCAGTTTTTCAGTGTGGTTACGTTATCTAGTGCAATGTGGAAGTAAAGACTTTTTTCTCTGATTCCTTGATAACCTGGGCATCAAAGAGTTAATTCATTGACGTTTCAAACTCACTTTTTTTAGAGGGCGTGTGACAGTCACGTTAGGAAATATATTTCGGGCATATTTAGGTTTAGGTTGACGAGGTTTAACGTCTCAAAGAGACTCAGAGCACGCCGGAAATTTCGACCAGCTGGGGTTCTTTAATGTGCATATAGCACGGTACACAGACCGCTACCATTTTGCCTCCATCGAAATGCGACCTCCGCAGTCGGGATCGAACCCGCGTCTTTCGAGTCAGCAGCCGAGCACCATGGCCACTGAGCCGCCGCGGTGGCTTTTGGCAATGTTCACGCAAAACCACTTCTATATTGATTGCGACGTCACATGGACATCTTGTAAGGGTGCGAATACGGCTCCGGTCCTTCCTTTTTCGAAATAAAATTGATCGTTCATTCATTTATAGGCCTCAAAATATCCGCACCGATGCGAATGTGCCCATGTGTGTGTTTCGTTGAGAAGAACTAAAGCACCGAGAGGGGAGAGTGGAGTACGGCCCTAGCGCAGAGACTCCACAGGTATGTCTACAAATGCCGCAACGCCGGGGCTATACGCATACGCGCTCTCCCGTCTCTTTGTCCTCGTTTCCATGCGCAGATTGGCGCAGCGGCGCGGCGTATGTATACACATTTTAAAACCGAGCCCAGCGCAGCGCGGAGCGGCTCCTTAATTAGCGCGGAAGGCACGTCAGGCACGGCGTGCCGGGAAGGCGACCGTGACGCTCATTAGAAAAGTGGAGAAAAAGAGCCGAGGTGGGGGAGGAGGATGGAGAGGGAAGGAAGGAATCGCGATACGACTTTTCCTCTCGGTTCTGTGTGCGGGCAGGGCGTAGGGTTTTTAGCCGCTGATGCCGAGGGGCTTAGCAAACGGAACGGGGGACTCTTTTGTGTTTGCGCTGAGCTAGCCGCCATAAGGCTGTGTACGGTGTTATGTGAATTATTTGTGCGTGAGTGTGGGGGCGTCTGAAACGGAAGAGAGCGTATAAAGATGTTCAGGCGAAGGAGCGCTTTAATGCGTGTAACGAGCGGAAAGCGTCGAAAACCGCCTATTAGAAACAAGCGCGTAAAGAAGGCCATTCGAAAATGAGCAGGGATTTCTTGACTGTTTTCATTTTTGCTTTCAGATGGGTCCTTGGTTGTAGAGATTTATCCTGGATTTAGTGTTATGCGTGTCCGTAGTCGGGGCGCATTGACGGTGCAAGTTACTAACTAGTACTATGGTAGGAATAACTAGAAGAATTAAAAGAAAAAGTGTCTCGGCTCGTGCCACTGAATATAACGGGCCTAATCCAATACGGAGTAGAGAAATAACGAATAACAATACGAAAGAGTTTTTCACAGCAGGCAAGAAAAGAAACAAGAAAGGAAAAAATAATTCTCGGTACTGTCAGAGCTGAAGACATTGGAATGGCTGTTTAGGTTACTATTCGGTTCAGAACTTCGCGCCACTCAGTGCAAAATGTCTCATGTTGTTAGTCACATCATTAATACAATCTACAACCCCCTCCTCCTCTCCTCCTCTGTGTACGTTTAGTGTACCCAAACCGCTACACCAGGCAGGCCAGGAATGTAACTTTAATGCCCTTGTCTGTCACAATAGCTGCGGAAAAACACAAATGAAAAGTTTTTATCAAGAATTTGGAACTTGTTACCAAGTGAAATTAAACACGGTAGGCATTTGAAACTTTTGTATAAGCCTAATTTTTTAAAAATTCAAGCAAGGTTGAATTATCGGTTTCGCTTTAATGTATCTGTAACGGTTGACGTGTATGTTAATATTTATACAGGACAAATGAGTAGCCTAATTGGCTACAGATATAAATCTGTAAATATTTTTCTTTGTTCATGATTTAAAGCTTTTTGATCCTTGAAATATTATACACGGAGTAGTTAGCGGGGGAAGGGGTTCTATATGCGCTATTAACTTTTTAAACCATATTCGCAGAGTAAAGGAGGGTCAGTGGGGGCTGTTCTATGGGAAATTTCTCCCTCAGTGTGAGCGGTCGATATCCCTCCTTAAATATGCCAGTGGCGCATCGCTTCCCTTTTGACGTATAAAAATACGTATAAAGAAGTTGTTCCCAATGTATCACCCCGGCTGTTCTCCCATCTTTCTGTACTGCCACGTCAATTTGCGCAGCGCGCCGCTCGGTATCGATTGCCAATGCAAACTCGCCTAATTGTCCATTAGACCTCGCGCATTCCTAAAGTTCTGTTCCAGGAACGCATTTTCACGATGCGCTACGTATCCCGGGAATGTCAAAAACCTTTTGTTCTTGATTTCTTTTTTTGTCCCTCACATATCGGAAGAGCCGGTGAATATATAGACGGCTAGATAAAACACTTCAATAGCCGCATTGTTTCTCTCTTTATTCGGCACTTTTTAGGCGTGACCTTTCGCGCCTGTGGTCCACTGTGAAATGCTGTGCTCGTCGTGAAATGCTAGCAGCGCTCGTCGTGTCGTGTTTGTTCTCACTTGTCCCCGTTTCGTTCGTGCTGCGACAGATTTTTGTATTATGTGAAATGCTCAGAAGCGCTCTGTCATTTCTTCTTTCTTTTTTTTTGCCGACAGCATCATTCGAACCCGAAAGCCCTTTTCTTTTTTCCTGCCAATCAGGAGAGAAAGATGCATTAGGTTCAAGTTGCATGCAAGCGCCAAGTATAACATGTCCTAACAATCTGGAGTGGGTGTATGCGTCTTTCTCACTGCTGCGATGAACATTTGGCACCCGTATTGGAAAACAAACTTGCGGCAGCTTGCCGCCTCTGTCGCCACGCTACCGAGCAGAGTCTCAACTAAAGCCTGCAGAACAGTCCATCTTGTCGGTCATGCGTGAAAGACGCGCGCTAGCACAAACTGTATATGTATACGCCTTTGTAATATACATCCAACTCTGCTCAAATCGTGGTGGACTTATATGAAGACGAACATCACTAGTCAGTCGTATACGTAAAGCATATACGAGGTAGCCGAACAGCCTGCGGATTGTAACTTGCACGAGATTGCATGTCTGCATGTCTGCATGTTTGTGCGAATGTATGCGTGGTATGTACGTTACCTTCATGCATTCTTCATGCAGTGAACTTCGTCAGCCCATTTGTCGGACTACGCACTCCATCATTCCATAGGTTACATCAATACTCGCCATTGCATCCTTAGTACCCATTTCATGGCCGCATTTTACCTTCGTTTTTTTTTACCTCTTCCACACTGCTATCCTTCTGTCTTTATCTCCCAAATTCCCCTCCCTACGCAGAGTAGCATGCCAGCGATTTTTAAACGCCGGCTAAATTCTCTGTATTTCATTAAAGAGTCTCTGTGTGTGTGTGTGTGTGTGTGTGTGTGTGTGTGTGTGTGTGTGTGTGTGTGTGCGTGTGTGTGTGTGTGCGTGCGCGCGCGCGCGCGCGTGTGTGTGTGTGTGTGTGTGTGTGTGTGTGTGTGTGTGTGTGTGTGTGTGTGTGTGTGTGTGTGTGTGTGTGTGTGTGTGTGTGTGTGTGTGTGTGTGTGTGTGTGTGTGTGTGTGTGTGTGTGTACACCTCTTCTCGGAGCTTCTAGCCCATCAGTTTCGAGTAGGGGAGGGGAGGTGGGGGGAGGGGGGGCTGTCTCTAAAGCTTGTTTATGAAAGTCAACGTACTTCGCAAGAATCATTGGTTGAAAGATCTCCACGAGCTACAACTAACAATATGACAATGTTCCGGAAGGATGCCATCCTTGCCGAAAGTTTCCAGACCGTATAGGTTTTCTATTGAGCCCGGAAGCGGAAGTATAATAGAGTTACTGACACACTTCAAGGCTTTAAATAAAGGAAATTGGGAAGTTCTCTTTGCCCTCTAGACAGTATGCTGCCAGACTGCGACTGGGATACTGATTGTGACCTATTATGTTTATTGGCGTTACGAGTGAAAATATCGGCCGCGCGAACATGTCGCACAGCGGGAGTTTTCTCAGACACTGCACAGCGTCCGTGGCCCCAACAGCGAACGTCACGGGTCACGGACAGTACGCGTCGCGCTTCGACGGTGGCGTTTCATTGGCATGCGCGGCGCAAGCAGAGCCGACTGAGTATATCCGACAGTGAAATTTGCCTTCTTCCTACACCAACTAGTGTCGTCGAGTCAAGATGCCCTGCCCCGTTAGTTCTTGTCATGGTGTCGACGAGGTTTTTACACGAAAGGCTCGACGTCCACTGTGCTGCCTACCCTTAGTGCGTTTCCACAGTAGCTGTCCTACGCCATCTAGTCAGAGAAGCTGTGCACACAATTTATATCAAATAAATCTAAAAGAGACAGCCTGAAGAAACCTAAAAAATCATAGTTGCAAAGGACAGAAGTCACAATTTACTGCATCAATAAATAAAAAATGAGTGCGTGCTTATTATTGTTACCAGCTCTAATTAATATAGTAACGGAGCATATCCTTTGATACACGGAGTGGGAAACTAGAAAGGCGCTGTAATCTCTCATTTTGGTGCACTATCGGGGACAAAACTGATTCATTGATTTATTGATTGATTGATTGATTGATTTATTGATTTATTTATTTATTTATTTATTTATTTATTTATTCCAATTAAACTAAGTGAAACAATGTGTGCTTAAGTTTTTTTTTCTTAATTTTGCGCAACCTGGGCACTGTGGCCATATTTCACAGCAAAAATTTCAAGAAGCCTGCCTTGCTTTCCTTGTGAGGGTAACGTTGTTCCCAGTTTGGTGTAGATTTGCACGCAGTCGTTTGTTTGAAATCTTTTCCACCCTGCTTGTTCTTCATCAGATCAATTAATGCTTGGAGCATATACTAATACTCTGAGCCACTGAGCCACCGCCGCTATGGTGCTCGGCTGCTGTCCCGAAAGACGCGGGTTCGATCCCGGCCGTGGCGGTTGAATTTCTTTGGAGGAGAAATTCGAGGCCCGTGTACTGTGCGATGTCAGTGCACGTTAAAGAACCCCAGGTGGTCGAAATTTCCGGAGCCCTTCACTACGGCGTCTCTCATAGCCTTAGTCGCTTTGGGACGTTAAACCCCATAAACCAACCAACCATCTAAGAAGTGCATTAGAAACCTGTGAACACCTGTGAACGTTTTCCCATCTGATAAAAGCTACGATAAGCAGCGCTTTCTTACGCGCACTCTCGTCAGAACACGGTAATAATAATCACAGTGACAAAGCGTATTCCTCACAGAAATGAACATGACATTATGCCGATGCTCCAAATTGTTCAATTTAGGTGAAAGACGAGCAACCATAAATCCCTCCAAAAAAAGTGCGGACAGCTTCCTCCTCAGGGGACAGCCCGTTTTCAACAAAGCGGATTCAAAAAAGCAGCCCCGCAAGTCCAGGAGCGCGGAATCCCGCATTACGATTACTCTCCGCCTCCCGCGCGCTCCCGTCCACTCACTGAAGCAGCCTCGCTAGGTCAGCTGGAGCTCGCGCTTTGTGAAGGGCTAAATCAGGTAGCAATGGCAGCAGCAGCAGCAGCACTTGTCGTCGTTTACGTCTCAGCAACGGCACTCCTGGACCTCTTGCTTTTCCGTCACGCCGTAGCCGGGCGAGTCTTTTTCGTCATTCTTGCTTGCTTCGTCGCCGGCTCAGCGCGCGCGTTTCTGCATTCTATATACTAACGGCACGCCGCAAACGACGCTCGGCCCGTTTCCGAAATCGAGCTCCGGGAAGAGCTGTTCGCCGCGGCGGCGTCTAACGACGGCGTCACGCGTGAGCACGCGCGTGAATGCACGTATATGCGCCCGAGGCGTGTTCATCTACACCCTCTCCTTCCCTGCGCACGCTTTCCACCCGTGGCAGCACCGCTGGCATAACCGTGTCGCATTTGCGAGTAAAGCAGGTTCCGGTTAACGCCGCTGCGATGAGCGCAGTCACACTTTCGCCGTTATGTTGTACATACCTTGTCGCTTGGAGCTTAGCCCTACAAGTCTTGCAGGAGATAGTGGCGCCCTCTGGGAGTCAGGGGAGACATCAAGGCAGACAGCAGCGCCCTTTTCGGCCGTGTCGCTGATTTGCGAGGAAAGCGGGTTCCCAGAGAAATGCGTTTCCTCTCGAGTCCGAGGAAGGGAGAATTGCGGCAGAAGCGACTAACGGTGTTCGAACGCTGAATGTCTTCGTCGGAAATCCGTCTGGTTCGCGCCAGCAGTGCGGGGCATAACGCGACCTCGAGGAGCCTGGTGAACCAATCTGCCCGCTCCCCATTTTTATTTTTTATTTATACATTGTCCTCAGCGTATTTATCCTGGCATTATAGTGAGGGGGAGGGGGAGAATAACGCATCTAGGTCTTCACAAATCTGAAGGTACATTGCACACGAAGCTATGCATAAAAAAAGAAAAGCGTCAAATGGTGTAAGAGGATGGCAAGAACGCGAGCAAAACAGAAAATATGGCAACATGATATTTAGCAGAGTGAACGTACAAGTAGATAAGGACGTGGTGGACGTGAAATCCACAAGTGACAGCGATCTACATATCATCCATCCATAATCTATCTTTACCATTTCCAACCCCTGGGGGATACAGCTGAAAACTGCTTTAAAGGGACACTGAGGAGAAATTCATTCAAATTTTGTTCTCAGCGAAGATTGGTTCTCTGGCTTTTTCCGGGTACGTTAAAATGTGTCCGGCAGCAAAAGGCCCATTTATGGCTGAAAAAATGAATTTTAAAATGTTCCTTTTATTTATTTAAACTTGTGACCTCGACACCGAGTAGGCCTGGCTGCCGCCGTTGTCATGTCAAAAAAAATCAATGTCGCCGCACGCATTTCACTCGCGAAATCTACTGGTGAATGCGACATCTGTATATCGTTTTTTTTTTCTTTTTTGTATTTTTCTGGATTATCAAAGCTAAGTTTTCGGTAAGAGTGGCACTTCTGTCGTTAGAATACCGTAGTGCATCGATACAGGCCAACATCAGTTTGTCCCCACTGTTCCTCTAATGCCACGACGATGGTTTTCTGCTCGCTGAAATGCGAATCCGCATCGCCTGCACCCGCGTCTACCTACAGCAAGAAAATGCTTGGCTACAGAATGATCCACAGTTACAAAAGGAAACTCTCATAGAGTTCTAAAAAGAATCCCAAATGACAGCGATATTGCCTTCAGGCTTTGGTAGCTAGGGGTTTTGTCGTAGTTATTTTTTTTTTTTGCCCTTTAACACCCTCAGCTACTTTCTGAAGTAGGAAATGCTAGATGTGTTCTATGATATTGCATTAATCTTACTCGTGGCCTTGCTACGGGTACGATTGGATACGCGCGGTTTGAGATCAGTGTTCAGTAAAGTAAGGCGACGTATATCTGCGATTTTCACGTGTACGCAAGTCTGCTAAAAGCAGTATTGCTTTCTAACTCATCGCTTCTGCCGCGTGACTGTAAGTTATCCAAATATGTAGGTGGGCACTTCGACACCTGCTCTGATCTGACCATTCGGCAATATTGTGGAATAGCTTGGAGCAATATATTAGCCATAATTTCAACAAACATCTCAATTCATTCATTCATTCATTCAATCATTCATTCACTCATTAAGGAAATCATACTTTCTTCCTTTCTTTCTTTCCTTCTTTCTTTCTTGCGCCGCCGCGGTGGCTCAGCGGTTATGGTGCTCGGCTGCTGACCCGAAAGACGCGGGTTCGATCCCGACCGCGGCGGCTGGAATTTCTTTGGAGGAGAAATTCTAGAGGCCCGTGTACTGTGCGATGTCAGTGTACGTTAAAGAACCCCAGGTGGTCGAAATTTCCGGAGCCCTCCACTACGGCGTCTCTCATAGCCTTAGTCGCTTTGGGACGTTAAACCCCATAAACCAAACCAAACCAAACCTTTCTTTCTTTCATTCGTTCTTTCTCTATCTCTTTCTTTCCTCCTTCCTTTCTTTCCTTCTTTCTTCCTTTCTTTCTTTCTTTCCTTGGTTCGTTCGTGCGTGCGCTCGTTTCCTCTTTCTTTCATTTATTCATTCGCTCATTCGCTTCTTCATTTTTTTCGAATTTGTTCACCCAAGAATAGCCTCCAACTGTTCGCTAAGAGAGAGAAGCCCTTAAATGAAAAAGGAGAAAATTTAGCCGGCTTCTAAAAATCCCTGGCATGCTACTGTGCGTTTGGAAGGGAATTTGGGTGTTAAAGGCGAAAAACTAAGAAACTCATACGAGGATTGCCTGTCCTAGCTTGACGCGTGCGTGGCTTTTACTCGGCGGTAATTGAAAAATTGAGTAATTAGCCCAGCCCTTGTCCATTTTTCCGTTGTGTGTGCCTCTCCTTTGCCACGTAGAAACGCCTTGAACTTCCATTTTGCTTCGCGAAATCAAATTCACTCATCCTAACAGGCTGCGGTTAACCTGGTAATCGTTATCTCGATGCAAACGAGCCCTAAACTGATATGAGGAGGACAAATGGAGAGGAGAGGGAACAGGCGAGAGATCGAAAACTGCACCTCCCCCTCTCCGTTGCGAGGGACGCTAGCGTGCTCGTCTGCCTGTCACGGCCCGTAGTCGTTGTTTATGCAGTAATGCGAGCACTCCGCTGCCATGTAGCTGTACACGCGCGGTGCATAGCAGCAGCTTCGGCTGCTGTTTCTGGCCTGGCGTGCAGCAGCGCGGTTTGCCGCTCTAGCACGCAGAACGAGAAGCGCCGCCGGCGGGGTCGCCACTGTGGACGCGGGGGAACGGTGCGCAAGCGAGGTGAGCTGCGAGTTCTAACTACACATTTATCTCTCTGTTACTGAGCCCTGCTTTTGTTGCCACACAATGTATTCTGAACGTGTTCCATTCATTCAACCATTTAAAATAAGTGCGATCCTGTTATCGTTACTGGCAATGCAGGCGGGAGGAAGACGAACAAGGAGAAGTGCTCCATACGGCCGCTCCGTTATATGTGAGGCACACACAAACGTGCATGATGTATTTCTCGACGTCCATTGTGTTCATTCCCGGGGATACCGAGAACGAAGAGCTTCATTAGTTCTTTATGCGTGCAAGGCCTAGTTGTTGCAGTCGTCGTACTCTTTTAAATCGAGCGTATCGAGCGCTTTGTAGTTGCAGTACGCCGTTTCCAAAGCGCATTTTTGGGGATGAACTGTGCTCGACTCCAATTCTCGGCGATCGTATCCGAACATCTTAGAGAAGCTTAGGGATAATGAAGCCGGAATCGACGCAACCATCCTTGGTAGAGAGTAGGCGGCAGAATGAATGGAGCTGCATAGACTAACAGCACCGTTCGGACGATTGTACTTAATTCGTCACATTGACAACACTTGGCGCTCCTTTAAGGGCCTTGGAAGTGAACGCGTGGAAGCGGAGGTGCCCCTACATGCCTGATACGATCACTTCGTGCGTCAACGTGGTCGGTTACAATACTGCTCCACCGGTTGATGGGGCATGATTCGACCGGAAGCTAGCAAGAGAGTCCAGCAGATTTTGGAATACGTCATGCGTTTGACGTCACGCAGGGCGCAGAAGCGCTCGGCTCAGAAACAACGGTTGCGTCATGCGACCGCACGCAAATGTGAGAAGGAAGCCGTACGCGTGACTAACGACTAAGAATGTGGACGAACGCGGCGACAAGTACCCATACCGTGGCCGATCGACTGATTCAAAGATTGCGGCTAGCAGCGTCTATGAGCCGTTCTAGAACATGCTATTCTTCAAAACATTTCATATATGCTGTCGTCAATTATCTGCGACGAGATAGACCTTTTTGGTTTGGTTTTGTGGAGAATCAACGTTCCAAAGCGACTCAGGCTATGAGGGACGCTGTAGTGAAGGGCATCAGAAATTTCGACCACCTGGGGTTTTCAACATGCTCTGACGTCGCACAGTACACGGATCTATAGAATTTCGCCTCCATCGAAATTCGACCGCATGTTTTTCTAAGGATCTCGCCCGTCGACTATTAATCCGCTATTTCACCTGAAGTGATGGTATATAGTGGTTAACCAGGCGCCAAATAGTATGCACGTCCACACGGCGGATCAGCCAAATATAGAGAAGTTGGAAGTAGCTAATCTGGAAGTAAATGCTTCCAAGATAGAGGAACAGGGTAGAAAGCACACGCGATTGAGGTTCAGTTGGTTAACGACGACATTAATTAAACGTGGTTATGCTGTATTATATTAAAAGAACCATTTCTGGAAGCAGATGCCAGACTGGTATACGAAGCGATTAGGTGTGAAATTTCGTACTTCATTTTGAAATCAATCTCACTATGGTGGCTCCAAAAAATAGCAAAACAGGACTGCCCCGTCTGAGGTCGCTGGTGCAGAGCCTATCCCAAACGTGTTCACCTCAAAGAGGAGAAGCGGGGCAAAACGGTCATTCCATAATTATTCAGAATGGGATTTCAAGCCCGCGAAAGACACTGCCCTATGGTTCGAATCATAGATTTTGTTCACGCCTAAGTGTGACGCCTAAAGCTGCATTCCGAGACATTCTTTGGAAGAAAGATCAGCAGTGAGTCAGCCGTAAAGTCCTGTTCAACTCTTTGATAAACGGTCACGTCCGTCCACAAGCTCGAGAGCCTAGAGGAGTGACCCAAGGTTCTCGCGCATCCTGGATCGCGCAATGAGGCAGCGGAACGAAGAAAATAATTGCGTCCATACAAACCTGTGAGTCGAACACATGACGTCACACGCCCGTTTATTCACGAATGTCCGCCGGCCGCTTGGCAGGATAGGAAGTTCACGCGCTTGTCTTCTTGTCCGTATAAGTGCGTAGCTTGCAACAACGGCTCGCGTATGTTCGCGTCCGCAATTACGCGATTCCCGCATATAGCAGAAGGGCCCAGTCAGCTCGCGCACGACGGCTCAGCGCTGCCTTGAAAGGTAGGGGAAGGGGATGAAGATGGAGAGGGGATGCGTCTCGTCTGTCTGGCCCTAGACGTGACGGGCGCGGAGGGGGAGGGAGAGGTCGCCGAAGAGAAAGTATTCGCGATTTACGTGTTTGCACGCGCTGGGGTGAATCGCGTACGGCGAAGCCTCAGGGACGTCCTGACGCAACGGGGAGATAGAGCGAAGGAGAGAGGGAGACGAGTGGAGATGCGAGCGAAAGAAAGACGAGTGCCAGAAACTAAGATGAATGAACGAAAGGAAAAGGCAGCCTTGGCCTCTGCCGGCACTGACGCTGACGCCGCTCCTCTCGACGTCGGGCGGTGCGTTGCATGTATTTTCGTGGGGTTTCCAGGCGAGCCGTATGGGCTTTTCGTCGTTGCTGGCATCGCTTCAAGATACTCTTTGCTCGACTCGCCCGACTACAGAATTTTTTCGGTTTTCTCCTTTTTTGCTGTCTTCTGCTTAACGCAGCTGAGACCACGAGCACTGCAGCCATGGGATTCAAGAAAGTCAATAAAAATGTGGGGTGATATTCTGTCCTTACTCCTCGTTTTCAGCCTTCAGCCTGCGTCTCGGCAGCAAACCCTACGTCATGGCTGCTAAACTAAATACCCAACAAAAAAGTTGTAGTAACACTGAGTCAATGAAGAGTTCTTGTACCCAGAACCGGTCAATAAATAGCGTAGAGGTTGGAGGTTGGTCACTTGTTCGGCAATTCTTCTGACGCACCAGCATATGCGCGAGCACTAAACATTACTACGCAGAACGTTCTGTTGGGCGAGTTGGTACAGATGCGTTCTGGTAAAACAGCGCGAGCAACGAGGGACAAGAACAAGAAGGACACGGGACAAGCTAAACATTACTTGACATGAATTGAGCCCAGTAACTAGCCTCATGTTGTTAACTAAGCTACGTAAAGCAGATATACTTTCAGTCACGTCCCGACCACAGGAAGCCTGTGCTTGAGCTAGTATTTTATAGTTAAAAAGAAAAAGCTTTTATCTTTATTTATTTATTTATTTATTTATTTATTTATTTATTTATTTATTTATTTATTTATTTATTTATTTATTTATTTATTTATTTATTTATTTACAGAATACTGCAGACCCTAAGATGGGTCCAAGCAGGAGGGGCAAAAGCACAAAATAAAGAGGCGTGGCAGATTACATAGCACAAAACTAACATAACAATAATAGAACATAGTAAAGAACAAGGGAAAAAAACAACTCAGCAATTATCAATAAGTAATTTTGTTAATGGGATCGATGCTGTTTACAACCTCAGGCGAGAATTCATTCCATCGAGTTATTGTGTGAGGAAAAAATGAGTATTTAAAAGCATTGATTCTAGCGCTGTAAGGTGTTAGTGATTCCGTGTGACGATGTCGTGTTAGTCGCATTGTGATCGGTTTAAGAAATAAATCTTGGCTCATGGAGAGTTTGTTATTTTTGAGTAGGAAAAGAAATTTCAATCATTGAATTTTTCTTCGTGTTTGCAATGTCTGTATGTTGTTTTGTGCCATAAGAGTGGTTGGAGAGTCAGTAGAACGATATTTATTAAAGATGAATCTAACACACTTTCGCTGGATCATTTCGCTGGATCATTTACACGATTGCGGAGTAGCTGCGCACAGTGGCAACTCGAGGATGTTACCTCGATTTCCAGTTATCTCATTAAAAGTTGTGTTCGTGCTATAGAGACGTCTAACTGCTGTTTCCTCATTTGTTTCAATTTCGAAAACGTTTTATACCCACGTTGGGTGTCTCTTACCCAATGCGCGAGCCGTAAGTAACGCTTCAGAGTGTGAATTTTATAAAAACGCCAGTAGTGTTGCGTTCTTCTCTATGTTTAGCTTCACGAGCATGGTAGTCTTGGGGAGCACGCATCGCAATATAAAAGGCCCCTGTTTGGACAAAACAAAAGAAGTAAAAGACAACATATGTGTTCGCAGCGTGCGTTCATTTTTGTTTCTCAATTTCCATCCATCCATCCATCGATCGATCCATCCATCCATCCATCCATCCATCCATCCATCCATCCATCCATCCATCCATCCATCCATCCATCCATCCATCCATCCATCCATCCATCCACCCACCCACCCACCCACCCACCCACCCACCCATCCATCCATCCATCCATCCATCCATCCATCCATCCATCCATCCATCCATCCATCCTTCCTTCCTTCCTTCCTTCCTTCCTTCCTTCCTTCCTTCCTTCCTTCCTTCCTTCCTTCCTTCTTTCCTGCCTTCCTTCCTTTCTTTCTCTCTTTCATTCCGTCCTTCTTTCGTTTCTTTCTCTATCTCTTTCTTCTTTCTTTATTTCCCTGTTCCTTCCTTCCTTTCCTTCTTTTCCTTCTTTCTTTTTTCACACACCTAAGTCAGTCCGATCAGGACCTTTGCAAGCTTTCCTCCCGACGTCTTCTATTGACGTTCCTTGGCGGAGTGTACGTTCGACGAGCCGACCCCTTCCGCAGGCTTCAGGTTCGCAACGCTGATTACACGGAACGAATGTAACGTGGCACACTTTCGCGGAACAAGCAGGATTGCGTCAGGAGCACATGTAGACACAGAGTTCTATAGGTGGTCTGTACGTGGACACGAGCACCTATAGGCCCCTTGACTCTCGAGGCATGTGCTTGTAGAAATGACAGTTGCGTAGGACGCCCACACGCAGCTGTCAGAGTCCAAATACCACGTACTCGGACAGTCGTGGAAAGGTCAGTAGATGCTATGGAAGAAAAGGCGGCGTGTCAGACTGTGCGCTTTATCCTCATTTCGGAGATGCAAACGACAAAAAACGGAAGAATACAAGGGATGTACCGCAACACAAGCGTTGTTATCCCCATTTGTGACTCGGTGACTGTAAAATATCGATGCCGCGAAGCTCAGGATCCAAGGTGCTTGCCTGGTGAGGTGGAGTTGCACACTTTATTTGTCGCTGGCATTGGCAGCCACCCTGTGGCGCTAGCGACCCCGTACTGTTTATGTTTTCTAGAAGCAGGCTGCCTGTTGTTTGTAGGGACAAATTTCTGTCTCCGCATCTGCAGTATGTCTGAGAGGTTACCACTACCACTGCTTGAAAGAGGGAGTACACGTAGTTACACGGGGTCTCAGTGTACTTGCGACTGGTGAATTTAGGCACACGAGTGCGGAAATTTAACCATCAGTCAGTAGGTGACACGTAGAGCAACGTTCACATATGCTGTAGCGGGCGTCAGGAAACGGGGTGGGGTATCGGATTGTAAACGTCCGAACTCCTGTTCTTAATGAGGTCCGCTCAACCGCACGAACGCATGAATGACCGTCTTGCTTTGAAACATCGCTAATTACCGGAAGCGGCAGTGCTGACGCAAACGTTTTATATTGACAGTGTCGACGACTGCATGTTTTTAGTGCGCATAGCGCCACACGCGACGCGATGAGTACGTATCCATCGTTGAATCGTCTTAGGTGCACCGTGCTGATAGCGAGTAGAGGGAAACCTTAATCTTGATATCGGCATTCGGTGCTCGAGGGTGTGTGTGTGTGGTGTGGTATGGTATAGCACGGTATAGGGCATGGTGTGGTAGGGAGCGGTATGGTATGGTATGGTATGGTATGGTATGGTATGGTATGGTATGGTATGGTATGGTATGGTATGGTATGGTATGGTATGGTATGGTATGGTATGGTATGGTATGGTATGGTCCGGCTTGCTGGATTTGAACACCCGAAGCTGCTAGGCTTATGATTTTGCAGAGCACCGAAGTTGTGGGCCCTTAAGTTGTGGGTTCTTAACGAGGTGACATAAGGCGTTCTTTATGCTTGGTAGCGAATACTGCACTTACAGGAGCCCGAAGGCAAACACAAAAGCAGCTGTCGTTACTCATTATTTTCTTTGTTTCCGCAGATTGATGCCATTGAACTCCTCCGTCGTCTCTAATTCGCTGTTGTCATTGTGCGATGCGTGCTTGTTCACCTCTATTCTTCTTCCTGACATATTTATGTTTTTTTTCTTCAACTAAGAATCCGGAAGTGATTGAGAACAAAAAATGTCAGAAATATCTACAAAAGCATCAAGAGTTAGTTGAGCAGCGGGGAAATCAACAATAAAGAGACGGGCCCCTTCTTCACTGCAGCGATGCAGTCTGGCGGGGCACCTCGATAACAGGAGGCCCACGTCGTATATCTGCTGCGCCTGACACATATATTCTGTCGTCACCGCTCGCGCGGCCTCAGTGCTGACAGTGTGCGCGCACGCGTGTGTGCTAAACCATCACCTGGAGCGGCAGCAGTTCTCAGAGAGTGCAAGGCCGATTCCGAGCGGTGTCTCCTTGCACTTCCAGCCACCCTGCAGATGGCAAAGCCCTCTTTTTTTTTTTCCTTTTGTTTTTCTGGACAGGCCATTTCCAACCGCAGCCTGTAATTTGGCTCGTGCGGCTCGCATCGCGAAGAACAAGAGCGACGTACCTGGCAGGCGGAAAGGGCCACTGGTCCTATTATACCTTGTAATGACCCCCTTCGGAGAGCGAACCCCGTACACTCGACACGGGGTCGCGCACGCGTCAGCCTCGTCGGAGTTGGTGGATGGGTTGGGAGGACACGCCACGGTTTTCGACGCCGTGCACACTTGCACACGCGCCCGCTCTTCTGAACGTTCGCGGCTTTATTACTCCGTAAAGCCTGTGAACTTCGTATGCGCATGCGCGGTAGGCGGCTGTTCGCAATGTGTATACTGAACGACAGAGTCATGCGGGCTAGTCGCTAGGATACTTTTCTGTATCTAAACAGTGAGACCATTTCTTTGAGTGTGTTTTCGGATTGTGCGTGAGGAGATGTTCTTTCAAGTAACGTACTTGAGATCATACCCACATTTGGTACTAACATGATTTTTGCAAGCATTTTCGGTTTCCCATAGTTGTATTCGACGAGGCCACGTCCACCGTGGGACAACAGCATCTCTTTAATTTCTAACTATCCCTATACCGTGCGTCAGCCGCGGCCACCACACCCTTATCTTACCTTACTTCAATTCAATTAGAGAACAGTTCGGTACAGAAATTAATCGACGCCATACCATTATCTGTGCAGAGAATCACAATCTTGTAAATGATTCTTGTGCAATCATCTGGCAGTGGTGCGATAATTTGCAAATGAAAATTAACTTCTGTAAAATGGTTTTTCTATTTTTTAAGTAAAATCCCGTTTCCTTTCCCATCCAAAATACTCATTTCAAGTTTCGTTCTTAAAAAGATGAACAGAATATTCTAATGTATTTCGAAAAATCCCCTAAGATGGAGTAAATTTGCAGTAAGCGACCGATATACAGCTTTCACAGAAACTTCGCAGTGCAAGAAAAATTCCTCTCTGTCCGGGGTTCGAATCCGTGGCCACTGCCTGTCCTTCCCGCCGTTTAAGGGCTCGCCTCTGTTTTACGACCGGAGTTGCAGGCGTCCGTCTCTTTTGTTCGAAGGTCAGGGGATGAGTTTTTGGTAGCGGGCTTCTTCGGCCCCGCAGCAGGGTGACCGAGCTTAAAGGGCGCCAGAAGCGCGGACCCGGGAACCCTCAGGTTTTTCTTGGAAAGCAAGCCTGTGCACGTACGCGTGCCTCTGTGTGTTTGTTCGGTGTGTTTGCATTTTCTGCGTTTCTAAGTGTGTGGCTGCCACAGGCGCTAAGGAAAACCCAGCGCAGTGCAAGTGAGCGAGAAGCAGTGTGTATATAGAGGGCTCTAGTGTGCTAAGGGGGAGGCTGTACAAATTGCACAGCCCACATAATACGCTGAAGCATACGTGAACTGGGACAGGAACCTAAAATTCTTTTGGTGTGTACGTGTTCGTGTATGTGTGTGTGAAAACTAAATGCGAGACGGAAAAGCGTGCGGGCCACGAGCAGAAGACACTATGCCGTACGCTCTTAGAAAAAAAAATTAGTACGAGTGAAAAGGTAGTAACTGCTGCTGTTACTATCTTTTCTTTACCGTTACTAACTTCTTACACCCTCGTTACTACCTCACAGATAGCGGAGATAGTAAATGATGTGTATTACACTCATTAAGTCATATCCATGCTTGACCGGGATATTCGAATATTAATAACTGCAAAACTCCAGACAACATAGCTGCCTTATCTCATATGTGCTTTTTTGCACTTATAGTAATGTGCAGCAGCCAGTTACGGCAAATCAGTCTAACTCGCGCGTAAAAGCAATTGGACACATCGAGTTTCTTCCCTTCCTGAAACCTCTCCATATCCCTTTGAATACTGTTTATAACAAATAAGCATAACGTAAATGATTTACGTTTGGGAAGTATTGCGCGTTAAGGACAACCAGTTCGGCACTCCTCATGTGACTATAATACACGTATTCAACCGCCATACTCATTCTTTAAAACTTACCACATTCTGTTGTGAAAAAACAAGGCAACGAAATCTCCATGTTTTGGTATAAAAATGCGACCAGCATACACGACAACCATCGGTATTTGGTACATACATATGAGGCTGTCATTTCTAAAACCAGACTGTCTGCTGCGGTGAGATGTGAGCTCGGTTCATAATCCAGAGGCCGTGAGTTCGAATCCTGGTAATTTCATGATCGTGTACAGTTCTTTATTTGCGTATGAGCTATTAGTGGGGTTGCAAGGTGTACAGCCAGAAATTAGCCTTGAAATCACTTTTCAGGCACACTTTTTTTTTCTTAACCACTGCTTTTGCAGTTCTACAATGCTTCCCTTTGCTAGAAGGCGAACATTGAGCTGTTTACATTTTGTCCCAAAAGGGGGAAGCGCTTGTGGCCAATTACAGTGTGCAGTCAATGATTCTAGAGGCATTTCTCTCACTTTTTTTTTTGTAGAGGAAAATATTGCTAAAGGTAATTATTGTTACTACCTTTTAGAGGTAGTGAATGTTACATAGCACTTACTAGCTGCAGTTACTACTTAGTACATATGTGGCAAGCAGTTTCCCTCACTGTAAGTTACGGTGACTACTGTTCGTTTAAGTTTGCAGGAGGTATATGATTACGTGCTACGTCAATGCGTTGACTGCGAGCGCCCTTCATCCGTCAGTCAGAATGATGGATCAAAGGAATGCTTATAGCTGAGAGTATGGCTCGGATGACAGTGTAGAGGTTGGCTTTTCGAAATGGAGAGCAAAGGTCTTTGATGTGAATTTTCATGAATTTTCGGAACGCGTATGCTGTATTGTTCTGCAGAGACTGTCTTCTATGCCTATCTGAGCACTGCGCTCGTTTGCTTAAAATGTCCGAATCCTGGCCAGAGACACTTTAAGTTTCATTTATCAGAAAGTTGGTGTCGCAGTTACTCCATCATGTTGAGTAATAGCCTCTTATATAAAATAAAGGGCTATGGCTGAAGGCACTTTTTTTTATTTTAGCGCAGAAACCCCACGCTGACGAGTCACTTTGTGCCTGCTGCCGCCGAAAAACGCATTGTATCTGGCGTTTCCATTTGCGTATGATTGTGACACACGTACAGTTCCCGTGGCACCTCCCTTTATTTATTTATCGATTTGATATCTCAAAGGCCCCTGGTATGGAGCATTACATGAGGGTTATCATAATTTGTTGAGGGCTGCCACTTCCGAGAAAAACAAAAGCAGAACCAATGAAAAGAATTGATTCATCAGACATCTTTGCTTAAACGCACAGACCAAGGTACTGAACTAGAGAAAAAAAAATGTTTCATCATAGTAGCCCGGAAAACACGGGAGCTCCCTTGTGATACAATACTTTCCTGCGCCTCCATAACATTTGAACAAAAGCGGACAACTTCTTGAAAACGTATCAACGAAGGAAACCTCGAGCATTCAGAGCTGTACATTGTGCATTTTGATGACTATTTGACGGGCAAACAGCTTTCACTAGCGTAGACTGCCTGTTGATTGATTGATGTATCGATCGACTGACCTGCCGACCAGCCGATTAATTATTTCATCAACGAATTATTAATTAACTAATTAATTAGTTTATGAGTGAGTTCGTCATGTCCGAAAGAACACACGTTATTTTTCTGGCAGAACAAGCAGCCACGATATCATAGTGGGAAAAGATCTTAGGAGCCGAAATGGAGTAATGCCACCTAGACAGGCAACTGTATTCAACAGCCGCATTTCGCATTATGTCGCAGTAAAGTGCTGCTGAAAAATTTCGATTAGGTAGGGTTCATTGACCTTTATTGTAATCTCACAACACGACTGGATTTGCTTCTAATTGGCTTCCGTCATAACACTGCTGCTGCAGCCGGTAACCGAACTCGCGACCTTGTTCTCTGTAGCAGAACGCCACAGCCTTTAAGCCACGTCGGCGTGTGATTCGCACACGTCTCTCCCGTGTTTTCGCCGCGTTCTCTTGCTAGGGCCAGGTGGTTTCAACGAAGCACGCTGCTCATAATGCACTACTATCGATTGAATTTTGGGGCTTGATTACGGACTTCCACGTATCACGGCCTTCATACTTCTTAGATACCGATTACCTTCCGCTAAGTATCAGTACAGCTCCGCAAGCTGTCAGTGCTAATCGCACCTTTACGCCCTGTAGACGCAAAGTAGCACGTTCGTATACATCATGAAAATGTTTGTACCAGGACATAGTGGCTTTGCAAAAGCTGGGGTCAAGCTTCAATGCCTCATCAACCATTACCCTTTCTTTTCTTTCTTTCCTCATTTCGCCATTGATATTCCATTTCGTTCTTCTTTCCTTTTTTTGCGACATGTTTTATTTCTGATTACCTTCAGGCAGACTGGCCTAGTGCTCTATTTATTGGCAGTCCTTAGCTCTCTATTACTCCTTTGCCGCTGTCCAATTTTTTTCCCACTTAATAACAGTGTGATCTACATTGCTGCCGTTTCTTTGTATTTCTATGGATCCTCGGAGATGCATGCTCATAGAGGTCGATTAAGCGCCCATTCATATTTTGCATCCCCTAAATATGTATACCTTTTCTTTCTGTTCAGGCTTTTTTCAGACCCGATCGTTCTTGTAGTTCCTCGTTATACAACTGTTGAACTTTCTTGGCCTTTCTACGGCACTAGTGTCGCTAAATGCACCCCTACTATTTGAAAAACAGTTGCGAATGTTGAATATATTTACTACAGTGTTATGTTAATCCTAGATCATTTCAGCTTTGGGTTAGCTAATGGAAAGAAAAAGCGCTCCGAATGTCGCATGCAAACAAATATAACTTACTCAATCCTATACCTACGAAGCCATTCCAGTCACACATTGGCACAGCAGACAAGTTGATAACAGGTGATGATAGTCAACGTTTTCCGATCAAAATGTTTAGTTACGTGACATAAAATGCAAACAAAGCGAAAATGCAATCGCGAATAGAACATGCAAGCGTTAAAGGAATTAAAAACGCTGACAGCTAAAGATAAGGCACCACATGAAAGCTGCTTGTGGGACTGCGGTCATGTCGTGTGGGTTGTATTCTACGTGAACAAATGTTTCGGGGAAAAGATGGGTGGCTGGGGTAATGAGCAAATGACTGATTTTACGTAGAACGGTTTATGGTTTATAGGGGGGTTTAACGTCCCAAAGGTACTCAGGCTATGAGGGACGCTGTAGTGAAGGGCTTCGGAAATTCCGACCACCTAGGATTCTTTAACGTGCACTCACATCTCACAGTCGACGGGCTTCTAGAATTTCGCCTCCATCGAAATTCGACCGCCATGGCCGGGATCGAACCCGCGTCTTTCGGGTCAGCAGCCGAGTGCCATAACCACTGAGCCACCGCGGCGGCCCCGATTTTACCTAGAAATATTGCGTAACCGAATTTTAAAGCTCGTGCAGAGGCAAAAGCACCAGCTAGCTTAATACCACAGTTAATTCGCGAGGAACTTCAGTATATACTTTTAGATAAACAGGCCGAAGAATTCCTGCATATTCGACACTACGCAGTGCTCTTGGAACAATAGACGTTAAGGATTAAGCAACCTCACGCCCCCCCCCCCCCCCCCCCCCCCCCCCCCCCCCCACCCCCCTCAGAAAAAAAACGAAAAAGTCTACAGGTATATATCGGGTGTCGTCGTCGGGGCGGACGTTGCAGAGCCCCGCTGCCGCACTTGGCTGAATGGAGCGGGGCCGGCGGTTCTGGAAGAGGCTTGCACGGGGACGACAACGCGCCGTTAAGAGCTGCCGCCGCTGCTGGCCGGACGAACATCTGCTTGCCGGGGACTTTTTGTGTCCTCAATCAGGCGTCCCATTGAGCCGGCCACGGCGGTCGACGCGAGGAAGAAGACACGCGCCTTGACACATGTCAGGCCTTGGCTACACACTAGCGGAGTCATCCCAGGAGGCGCGCTGGTACTGACTTCAAGCAAGCGCGATAAAAGCAGCACAAAAAAAAAAAGTGGCTTAGGAAATAAAGAGGCGGGAGGTATACGGATCGTCGCTAATCCCTGGCAGCTGTAGTCAATTGGGTGTTTCCTAGAAAAATGTTTTCTTTATTTTTCATTTCAGACGCGATATCCAAGGTTTAGACTCCATAAACGAGCTTGCCAAGGTAAAGCTTGTCTTTTTCGTAGACACAGCCAGCCTGTACATAACATCTGTCCAAAATATTGTGACCGTGAGAGTAAACGAGATATAAGCCCTCCTAAGCTGAGTTGAAAGCAACGACGTGCGTCTTTGTATCGCCGAAAGCACATACGTGCCCGTATCTCTCAGCAGACAAAAATGGCGGAGGATTTAGCGTGGTTAGGCCTAATACGAATCAGGTCTGCTAGCACTTCGGTTTGTACTTCGGTTCGCACTTCGGTTTATTTGATTATTTATTTAGAAGCACTGTTGTCTCAACTCTGAGATATTGCTAGAGTGGTTACGTAGAACGAAAAAATGAGAATATATATAAATAACTAGCTAGGCACTTCCTTTACAAACTGTAGAGGTGGTAGCTGTCGCAAAGAACCATCAAGTTTATTACACGTCTCAACTGTGCGTGCGAAAAAATAAAATTTTTGGCAATCAAGGAAGTACCTGAAACGAACAACATTCTAAGCTGCGGTTCGAGGCTAGGTTTTCAAAGTCAAGCAGTCATCAGGCGAAGGTCAGCGCATTCGGACTTCATCTCCGCCTTAAAGGTATGAGGGGATGGCGTTAATGGCATAATGTCCACATATGCGGAATTGGTCATTCTCTACTTTGCATGCATAGATCGCTGGTAGTCATCTTACCCCTCCTGGCGCAGTGGTGCAGCGGTTAAGCGATGCGCCACTGCCCCGGTATAGGTGGCAGGTGCTGCCACCTGTGGGGCTTGTGCGAACTACGTTGGTCTTCCCGAGCGACCTCTCGCGACCAATCATTAATTGGACTGCTCTCACATGTAATGCTGTCACATTAAAAATAAAACAAAACTTAAGCCTATTTAGTCGCACTGTAGACTTCGACCGACTGTTCCGCCTGAGTGCAGGGCCCACAATTGAGGAAGGAGAACAATACGAGCCCAGACCATCACCCGGGGACTTTATGAGAATCGGTCAGTAAGCTTTTACATGCTAAACTAAAGCCTAGGTTTATGCGAGGCATGCTGTAGCGGAGGGCTCCGATCTCATTTAGAGCAACGGGGGCTGCTTGTGCACAGAAACCTGGGTACACAGCAGTTCTTGCTTTTTGCCCTCCACCGAAATGCGAGCGCAGGAGGCGAGATCAACCCTGCGAATTCCTGCTCAGAAGCTGAGCAGCCTCCAATGGGCAACCACCGAGCAACCGCCCCTAGAGCGGCTATTTTTCATGAGTATCGTCTAGGCCACTTGCCTCGGATTTCTAACAAGGCGTTTAAATTTTCCATGCCGGACCCACTTAAGCCGCGGACACATCAAAAGGAAGAGAAGAGCATGTAAGAAAGAAAGAAAGAAAGAGATAAAGAAAGAGAGAAACAGATAAAGCAAGAAAGGAAGAAAGAAAGAAGGAAAGGGAGAAGGAAAGAAAGAAGGAAAGGAAGAAAGAAAAAGACAGAGAGAAAGAAAGAAGGAAAGAAATAAAGAGAGAAAGAAAGAAAGAAAGAAAGAAAGAAAGAAAGGAAGAAAGAAAGAAAGAAAGAAAGGAAGAAAGAAAGAAAGAAAGAAAGAAGAAGAAAGAAAGAAAGAAAGAAAGAAAGAAAGAAAGAAAGAAAGAAAGAAAGAAAGAAAGAAAGAAAGAAAGAAAGAAAGAAAGAAAGAAAGAAAGAAAGAAAGAAAGAAAGAAAGAAAGAAAGAAAGAAAGAAAGAAAGAAAGAAAGAAAGAAAGAAAGAAAGAAAGAAAGAAAGAAAGAAAGAAAGAAAGAAAGAAAGAGATGGTGACTGACTGCGTAAGTCTGCGTCCCGAAGATACGCCGTGTGCAGGCTGTTTCAACAAGCTTATAAACCAGAATTTTTCAAGAATAGGCTTTTTGAGCTATACAGCTGGCTTCTGTGGCGTTGTAGCAGCGTTGGCGGACATTCGAAAAGAGGTGAATCATCTTAACTTAGCAGCATGGTTAACTCACTTCTAACAATGAACTGTTTTACTCTTTCAGTTAGGCGCCCGCTTCCAACTGAAGATCATTGAAGCGGATTGGTGGTCGTCCCGCGCCATTTTCGGAAAACGCTCGTTTAACGCATGATTTCGCCTTACCTTCTCTCCTTTTCGTTTTGTTTTTACTTCTACAGGTTCGCGGTGCTTCATTTATTCAGTGAAAGCTGAACATTCCCAGCAGGCCCTACAATGCTTCCAACAACGCATCTTCTTCGTCTTGAGCTAGCCGCCTTCATACAGCTTCGCTCGCCGTGTTTTATGGTTCTCACCGGCCTGCCAAAACTCGGCCTTCACCACGTTCCTTCGTGCGCACGGTCTGTGCGCCCGTGCCTCTCGTAAGAGCGGTGGCCATTTGTTAGCGCCTTCCGCCAACTGAGACTGCCGGCCCCCTCAATTTTTGAACGCTTGCCAAGTTGCAGCCTCGCTTTTAGAGGGAAGGGGGGTGATCCCTGAAGCGCGAACAAACAGCGGCTCGCTAGAAGCAGCGGCAGCAGCAGGGACGCTTTGCAGCTTGCTGCTGCTGCTGCAAGGCTTGCGCAAACGGGCCGCCGGAAGAGACGGAAGTGTGTTTTCGTCACACATCCGCTCGCCGCTACTATACTGCTGCCTTCGCGGCATCGGAACGGTTGGCGAAACATTTCAGCCGCAACGACGGAAGCTGTGACGACGATGGTTCTTTGCGCTTAGGAGTGAGTACCCGCCCGCGGTGCGTGGTGGTGTGCGTACGGTAGCGCAGTCAAGGCCACGACAGTCGGTGCAACAACAAAAAGAAAGGTTAGAAAGGAAACGCATCAGAGGCAGAAAAGAAAAGTGAAGGGGCGTGCCGCGTGAGGGAGCGTACGATACTGCTTCTGCTGCTTCCCTCGACCGGAACCGGAACTGGTGCGTTGTCGTCTGCAGCAGCAGTCTCCTCCTGGTGACACTGCGCGGGGGCGGAGACTGGAGAGACGACAAGACATCACCGCTCCTCCTCCTCCGCGACAAGCAGGCAATCTTCTCTCTCACCCTCTCCACTCCCCTCTCTCGTCGTTCTTCAAACCCAAGCCGCAGGGCCAACGGTTCTTCGGAAGTGGTCGTCCACCATCGCATAGACTGGAGAAGGAAGGGACGCCCATATGTCGTTCTCCTCCTGAAGGAGAGAAAAGTGGTCGCCGTCTTTTTGGGCTCCTTTTAAAAGGCGACGGAGGAAAGTGAGCAAAAAGTGAGAGCCTTTCCCAAGCGCCAAGGAGGAACCCCCGCTGCGGTGGTGCACAGCGGCCACTATCTCCGTGACAGCGGCTGAGTCAGTTGCAGTTGTAGCGCTGTTGGGAGTTTGAAAAAAGAGCCTGCGCTGGCGAGAGAAGACTCCTCCCCCCCCACACCCCCTGCTTCTCTGTTTGCCCGCGCGCCGCGGCGGTTGCTGTTGCCAGCGCGCCCGCGCCGCGGCCGCGCGCGCACGCTCGTTCTCCGCTGTCGCTCACTGAAGACGAGCTGCGGGGAACGGAGCCTCAGCGGCGTCTCGGATTTAGCCGCCGACCGCGAAGAAGCTGCCTGCGCTTGTCGAGGGGAGGATACAGCTTCTTGTGGGTGTCAGTGTGTGCGTGTGTGCGTCTGGACGGCCGCTGGCTCCACTGTCCGGGACAGCAAGCTTCCTCGTCGGCTCTGGCTTGCTTGGGAACGCTGTCGACGAGAATTTGTAAGTCCCCGAAGGTTGTTCTTGCGAGGTGAAATCGGGAAGAAATCGTACCGAAATTGTGTGCCCCTCAGATATAACGACGAAGACCTGCCAAATATTGAGGAAGTTTTAACATGCATGCCGGTACTGAATGTCAATGCGTCCGTCGGACCCGATTAACCAACTTAACGCATGTGGAAACGAGATGAATTGACGAGAGTGAATCGTACAGCTCGGGCTTCTTTATTCAAAAAACCACCCAGAGACAAAAAAATACAAAAATTCAATACTTGACGTAGAATATGAGGGCATCACCCGAATGAACGATTCGCTTCCTTGCAGTTTTTACGAGATATTCTATGAGGCAAAGCACTGCTCCATGATTGGGAAATAATCATTGCTTAGGCCCACGTGGTGACTCCAGGCACCTCCACTCGATGACTTCAAAGATGATGGCGGCATACGAAGAACGGCAAAAACTTTAATAGCAGCGACTCTCATCGGCTTTGAAGGCGCCATTGAAGGGAGATCTTCGTCTTGTGCTGGCAAGAGCATTTTTCATGTCCATTCTAACGTTGAATGCCCTACGGTGAGCTGCTGTATGTTTTCAGTTTTTTGTACTGCCCGCAAAACTGAACTCTCGCCTCCATTTCCCTCACTTCAAAAAGAAAGAAATGCTCAAAATCCTCCCAAAGCGGGTCCACACTACAGACATCCTGTTCTTTCTGGTACTCCGATGACCTACACGTCCTTGCGGCACTTCAGTTAGAATTACGCTTTGCTTAGTGACTGTTGTTTTATATGTACCACATATTTGCGTTACCGAACTGTACGCTTATGTACCAAAGAGTAACAACATCATTATCTTATTTGCTTCCGTCGTCTTGCTCATTTCCGGTCGCACTCTTCTGCCAGTCGTACATCTTTTAAATCCACTATACCACCACCGTCATACTGAGTCACCATGCGCTTTTCTATCCACTATAAATTGTGGGGTCGAAAATAGGGGAGATAAACCCGACGAAGGCGTCCCCACAAAATAGCGTTTTGATATCCATTGCATCAAACCAACTCTCACGCCGTCACGAAATGTCTTCATGTGTGCTCCCCAAAGTTAACGGCCGTGAACAAGGGTGCAGGTTGGTGTACGGAGCTTAGGGTTTGAGTTCCTCGAAACGCCTCGGGGTTCCCGGGTATACACGACCATTTTTCTCACGTTTTGGCACCGTGGAAGCCCGGTTGCCTTGGTTGTAGAACAACAGAGCTCTGGCAGGCCATGACTTGCTGATTCATCGGGCTCTAGGGTTTTCGTCCACTGTGACCCTCGTCGGTCTCAAGATCCAGGAGGTCATCTTCTTCATACAACCGCCGCTCCGGCGCTGTTGGCATCAGGAAGCAGGAGCTTCGGCGATATCGATTGGACTGCACTACATCTACGCGTGCTCTAGGCTGTGTATGTGGCATACAGTTAGCACCAGCGAATAAGGATCCAATTCAAAGAGGTATAGGCACCTATATAGATGGCTCTGGCTAGTTATGTACAGTTCGCATGGCCAAAGCCACTATAGGTTATAGCTTTAGTATGGCTAATGCTGCCTTAGCCAAGGCTTCGAACAACTAAAGACTGCTCAGCCTTAACTCGATTAATCTGTTGACATCCGCTGTAGCTTTCGCAGCACTGCACGCATTTAGTTGACAGCACACATCGGTCAGCTGGCCGATAATGGGTCGTAGCTCTTTTCTCCGCGGGTGCCGCCCTAATGCAACCACTCAGCTGTACAAACTAAATTGCACGCGTGCGTGTGTGTAATAACATTTCGTGGTCCCAGCGTCCGAGACAAAGTCAACAGCATTTGTGAGTCTCGTTATGAGATTTGTTGTCCGATGTTGCCTCACGCGACGAACCTTTCTATCGTTCATCACAGTTTGCGGTTCGTCTAGCTTCGCTCAGACCGTGGCTCAGACTCACAAACGAAGTTGCCTCTGTTAAGCGAAGGCTACCTAATTTGCGTCTCTGTTCAACCCGCGATGAACGTACGCCGCTTCTAGAGCCGGTTAAGCGAAGATAATTATCGGTTTACAGGTGAAATTAATTCACAAAGCTCTAGAAGCGCATGCCGGGCTCATAAATTAGCGTTGAGATTGTAGCAACTGTGGTGTGAACTCGCAAAAGCGGTGCCATTCAAATTGTTTTTTTTTATTACGCAGGGTGTGGTAGGGTGCGCGAAAGGCTGAAAATCTCCCAACGATAAAATTATTGGTTGCGCGACGATAACCAGCAGGGAAAATAAATTAGGAGGATACCTAAGCTTCGCCTTAAGAGCAGACGTGATTGCGCCTTCTCCTCATTTTTTTCTCTTTTTCTTCCTTTTCTTCCTAATTTCTAGCCGATTACCAATCTACAATCAGATTTCCGATCACGGTATCGATTACAATCACAATTACAGATCACATTACCGGTCACCAACTAGCAATCACAATTATCGATTACCAATCACCATTTAGGTCTAGGTTATACTGCACGACATACTACGTCACTACATACTGATACAAAAACACACCTTTGTTCCAGTAAAATGAAGCACCATGCATAAATAACTCCGCCTTTTCATTCCGCGCTATTTTTGACGCCTAATTAGCATATTTATATTTGGTTTTATATTTTTTCTGTTACTGCAACATCAGTATACACATCCCAAACACACGTTGCTATAAGTCATACACACCACAACGCGTTCACTAGGTGCCCCCTCTAGCACGCTCTAACCAACAACCGTTCGTGGGATATGCGTTGCGTGCCCGCCTGCTTGGTACGCAGTGGGCCTAAGTTAGAACCCGGCTGTTTTCTTTTAATGACTTTTCTGTAATCTGTTTTTTTTTTTTTTCATATTGAAGAAGGACGACGGCCGACGCCTGGTTTTCAGCTGAATGAGCTCCTTACGCTATCTCGTAAAAGAAAAAGCTCGAAGCCAGGTGTTAAAAGGCTCCGTTGCCTTAGCCCGTTTGCGCGCGTTCGCTCAACGGGCCGTCGCAGTTTTTCTCGAGCCGTTCGCTTCTCCACAGCTGTCTCGCTGGTATGATTTCCGCCACGGCACCTTTACCTGTTGTCCGAAGGGCGGTTGTGAATCAAGTTGCATCTCGCAAGTACAGGCCTGCCACCTACGAGAGAAGCTGTCACCTGTCAACGCTTACAGAATACCTTTCCATATATCCTCTCCTTCCCGCCGACCCGTCCACGCGTTAATGAAAGCGCGCGCAACCCTGCGCGTTAATTACTCGCAGTCAGTCGTCGCTTCTTCACCTAATTCACTTAGCGAAGGCGTTCGCTGGAACTCCTTACAGCTGTGGCAAGCGGTGAGCGCGAGGACACCTCTTATTTAACGCAGTGAAAAAGGAAATTTTATTTATATTCATTTATTTATTTATCGTGGGGTGTTGATCAATAGAGAATATATGTTATCGCTCAAAGACAACTGGTTAGAAAAGCAGAAGAAACAACCACTTGCTGCCGGTGGGATCCGAACCCACGACCTACGAATTACGCGTCCGGTGCTCTACCAACTGAGCTACGTCGACGGCTGTCAGATCTTCAGCTTTTGGGGGTATTTATGTTTACAAGTGACCTCAACTTGAGAGTGTTCATCAGCGCCACCCACGTTCTTTTGCTTTGCTAATCAATTATCTTTAAGCGATAACAAATTCAGTAATATTCTCCATTGATCAACACCACGCAATAAATAAATATAAATAAAATCTCCTGTGTTCCTTGGTTTATGTGGCGGTTGGCTTCTCTTAAATGTATAACTAGTCCCTATAATATATCATACTACTATATAATATACTATATATACTATATACTATATTTACTATATATAATAGTAAAAGCATTTCGCCTTTCCGGATGTCTTCGCAGAGGCGAAGCAGCTCATGCTTCGTCATGCAACGCCGCCGCGAAGGGCCCTTGCAACAGGCACGCAACACTTGGCTGCTGTCGGGAAAAACTGTCTCCGGCTCGATAACGAGACATCCGGCGCAGCGAAGGCTCTCTTCTGTCTCGGCGTGTACTCGTGCACGCAATGCGTGCTATAGGATATCTTGTCTACACTCCCGAGGCGGAAATAGACTTTCGCAAACCATGTTACACTCGCAGAACAGACAGTTCGGGATCTGCTACAGCATGGGAGTAGATACCTGGCGAAGGAAAATTTAGGCGAGGGTTGCAAGGTGTCTGATGGATGAAATGGGTGGCGTGGATTGGACGTGGCTGTCACTGGAGAGGCTACTTGGAGATTAATCCTGAGGAGGAGTCTTTATCTTGCATTGGCCGTAGCCTGAATGATGATTATCACGCTGAAGTACTGTGCACATATGTGCATTAGTGTGGAGACGAACCGGATGTGGTGACGTTTCACTGGGAAGTGCAAGACGACGAAACTTGATGAGGTATTCGCCGTGGGGTTCGGTAATGAATGTTACGGTGTGTAGGGGTTTAACGTCCAGAATTACGTCGTAGTGGAGGTCTCCGGAATAATTTGGGGCCACCTGGGGTTGTTTAACGTGCTCTGACATCGCACAGCACACGGTCATTTTCGCATTTCGCCTCCATCTAAATGCGGCCGCCGCGGTCGGGATCCGATATCGCGTGCTTGGGCTGAGCAGCAGAAAGCCATAGCCACTGAGCCACCGCGGCGGATCGTAACGAACGAACGAACGAACGAACGAACGAACGAACGAACGAACGAACGAACGAACGAACGAACGAACGAACGAACGAACGAACGAACGAATGAATGAATGAATGAATGAATGAATGAATGAATGAATGAATGAATGAATGAATGAATGAATGAATTTATCAGGTAAAAGGAAAGTCTGCATCCGTTGATTTGTAGGAGGGAACGGATTCGTGCTCCATTCCCGACTGATGAATAGACTGAAATTAAGAAGAATCATAGACCTTCAACGTTTAATCAATGCGAGCGTGTTTTTTTTTTGTTTATCTTATTGTTCGCCCTATTCCACAACGTTAAGATGGAGTGCTACCACCGTGAAGAAAAAAAAAATGCACACGGGACCATAGGATGTCATGCGGCAAATCTGCTTAAGCGGTATTCTTTGCACATTCGCTTTTACATTGATCGCCTTCCCACTGCGTTTTTTTATTTCATTTAGCCGTCATTCCAAAGCTGCGTATGCTTCTGGCGGGTGTACGCTTCTGGAAGGTGCATGTGTGATGAGTGACACCCTTCTGGTGCGTGAAGACGGGTGCTGGTGGTGCATGGGGTTTCTGCAGGGTGAAGGTTGGTGGAGGCTTCTAGGTGGGAGATGTTCTTACTTCGGGGTGCTTCGAAAAGGTGGCGACTTCACACACATGCACAAATAGACACACAGAACCACGTGAAGGCAAAGGCCTTCTTGATTGGCCGAGACTCAAGTGGGGAGAGGAGATATGTTAATAAATATCTGCGGGAAAAAAATAGAATGCCCTAAACAAAGCAGACGCCGATGTGCTGCGCCACACAGAAGCCTAAGCAGACAGGAGGCCACGGTCTGGGTGAACATCCAGGCTGGCGCCTTCTCAGACCCAGCTATATGTTCATTCATTCATTCATTCAGAATTTATTTAAGACAACGAAAAGGTTGTCCAGGGTGACGTGGCAAAAGGCATACTTTGCCTGACGAGGCCACGCCACCCGGATGACAGGCGGCACCACTGGCTACAAAAACCAAGAAAGAGCATTACATAATAGAACACACATTCAATATTTTTTACACAATACATAAGACATCCTTACAAAACACAGGCTTTCGGCGGAAAAACAAACTGCATACTTCAAAACACAATTCGACCAGAGCAGTATTTACAAAACATACACTAGTGATAGGTATACGTTCAGTTTTCACCTTTAAGGTTCATTTATGAGCATTGCTTTAATTAACATTTTGTAATTACGTATAGAGGGAGTGCTGCGTACAGTATCCAGAATAATAGGGTATTGATTAATTAAGTCAGGAATTTGCCATCCTAACCTCTGAAAACCGTAATTTGTGCGTACACGAGGTGTTTCCATACATTGTTTCCGAAGTTCGTATGTGCTAAGTTTAGTGTGATAGGTGGTTTCGAAGGTTATTTTGTCTAGTTTGTACTGGCGTAATATTTCCAGACATAGTTTGTATGTGTGCAGTTTACTTATTTCTAGTATTCCATAAGACCTAAACAAAGGCCGGCAGCTGTGCAATAACTGTATTTTCCCAATAGCTCGTAATGCCCGCTTTTGAATTGCAAAGAGGGAATCTCGATTTGTTTGTGTCGTCGTTAACCATACAAGGAAACAGTAGCTTAAACGGGAATGTATTAATGAATAGTATATTTGCCGCTTTATGGACGCCGGGAGATAATATCTCAATTTGTTTAAAATGCCAACCGCCCGACAAAGATCCCTTCGAAGCTGATCAACATGCGAATTCCAAGAGAGATTTTCTTGAAACAGAACACCTAGAAAACGAATTTGCGAGCACTGTTTCAGCTGAGTGTTTTCAAAGTGTAAGTTTAGGTTGTCAGGAGCTTTTACACCTTTTGCTCTGAAGAGAACGTATTTGGTCTTACTAGCATCTAATTGCATCCTGTTTAGTTTTAACCATGTACTCAAGCCGGTCAACTAATAGTTAGCCTTTCTTTCGAGCGCGTAGGGGTCAATACCTGAGAAAAAGACATTAGTGTCATCAGCGTACAACACTAGGTTTTCGCTGCCTGGTATATTCACAATATCATTCAGGTATAAAATAAAGAGTACAGGTCCGAGAATAGATCCCTGAGGCACACCATATTTTATTGTTTTTACGTGTGAGGCTGCAGCATTTATGACAGTAAATTGCTCTCTTGACGTTAAATAGCTCTCAATTAAGGTCAACGACACGCCACGGAATCCGTAAAATGGAAGCTTTCTTATTAGAACATCGTGCTGAACACAGTCGAATGCCTTTCTGAAGTCGAGGAAAATTCCCAGGGTGTGTGTCTTTTCTTCAATGTTGTTTAGAATTTTTTCCTTGATCCAAGGAGTGCGGTTTCGGCTGATCTATCTTTCCTAAAGCCAAATTGCTCATCGGCTATAATATTTTGCGCGGTGAGAAATCGGACGAATCTTTTGTTTATAACCTCTTCGGCTACCTTTGCAAATACTGGTAGTACTGATATAGGCCTATAGTTTGTTAGTTCGTTCGCGGGGCCACCCTTGTGCACAACAGTCACTTTGGCCAGTTTCATTTTCTGCGGAAAAACGCCCGTAGATAAAATAATGTTGCAAATGTGAGAGAGCGGGCAACTGATTATTTCACCTACAGCCTTTAGAGGTTTCGGTTTAATTTCATCTGCTCCTGGAGCACAGCCATTTTTTAGTGTCAGAATAATATCCTGCACTTCACGTTCGTCGGTGGGTGCTAAAAATAATGTGTTTGCGGCGTTCGATGCAATGAACTGCTCGCACGGTGAATCAACTGAATTCCCATCGCATGATCCGACTGCAATGAAATGGTCATTAAATAAATTTGCGACTTCGTTGTCAGTCATAGCATCGTTTTGATACGGAACCTTTTTGTGCTGGAAGTTTTTCGAGAGTACCTCCCTCACGGTTTGCCACATTAGCCGTGAGTTACCCGTAATGTCGGCAAACTTAGCTATGTAGTATTCAAATCTTGATATTCTAATATCTGCATTTAATTTGTTTCGAACTTTTTTAAACAGTGTAATAAAGTTTGGCCGAAGAAATACAAAGCTGACAAATTCCAAGCATGTGAAGTGGTCGCCGACCTGTTGCACATGATCTAGAACTGCCCTGAACAACTCAAACGATATTCAAATACTGAAATCAGCCACGCACAATGAGAGAAGTTGGTCCACACAGGTGTTCCCGTCAGCGACGGCTGATAAGTCAAGCCTGGAGAGGAGCCTTCGACATTGCTTTCCCGGACTTGGTCGAACCACTCGACTAAATTTTTAGGACGAAATAAAGATTACCGCCCATCTCTCTCTATCTCTATCTGCGGGTCATGGCGGCAGCACGCCGCTAATTGGAGATTAGCAGAAGAAGCCTTTTCCTTGGAGTGGACGCAATCTGAGTGATTAGGATGATAACGACGGCGTCTGCAGCTGTAGAAAAGTAAAGATAATGAAATGGCGAAGTTGTTACAGACGAGGGCAAAGCGTCGACTCCCTGGATTGAGACATCTGAAAACGGGTCTTTCGCAGGGGGGTCTTTTGGCGAGGGGACGTCATCTGAAACGATGCTTTTGAGATGCCGTGTTATCGTCTAGCACCCGCAAGAGGTAGGCTCAAGCTTGAGTTGGGTATATATATTTCCGTCTTCCGGCCGCGCTGCCAGTGCGATATTACGAGGACAGAGATATCTTCAGCGACTGTGCCTTGAGAGGAAAATCGGAGTCCACGTCCGCAAAATGGTCGCGATGGCTCTGTGGCACCGTTATGACCCCCTCATGAAGCTGATTAAGAGTCGGAGACCAGCTAAAAGTAACAGACGTTGCTACTTACGCCGAACAGCGTTGATAACAGAGTACAGCGGTTGCTACATTAACCTAACAAAAAAGTGAGTTTAAGTGCATGCACTGACGCCAACTAAAGACGACGTGTCATTAAAGCCGTAGTAACAGTGTAGCAACGATCAGGGCCGACGTCATACACTTTCTCTTCTGTTAAATCTTGTTTTGTCATGCATCACGCCTATAGGGAGAGCCCGTTCAATAGCAACGGCATGGCCTCGCTGGGAATGAACAATGCATTCCTTTGACATCTTTAGTGCACCTAAAAAATGGGGTTCAACGTGGTTTTTCAACACAAAATTTCTCGGTTGAGGCTGGAGGGAGCGGTCGCCCCTTACTTAAACCTGCCCCTGCGATGCCCCGGGGACAGAATGAACTGACAGAATGAACTGACCGTTATTGTAGTGCAATCTAGTGTAGTGTAGTGTAGTGTAGTGTAGTGTAGTGTAGTGTAGTGTAGTGTAGTGTAGTGTAGTGTAGTGTAGTGGAGTGTAGTGTAGTGTAGTGTAGTGTAGTGTAGTGTAGTGTAGTGTAGTGTAGTGTTGGAAATTAATAGCACGGGAACGCGATCATATTGTTATCCATCTACATGTGCATGGAGGCATCCTTTCTATCTTTTAACTTTTTTCTTCTTTCTTATTCTGTTCTACCGCAGTCTTTGTTATACAAGCCCAGGAAACTGAAGCGCGCTGTCTAGTAACTGTACACAGGCTGCGCAGTTGATCAGCGTGCTGTTAGCCACCAGCTCCACCGGGCTAGCGGGAAGCAGGCCTGCAGCCGTGCATCAGCAGAGGCAGCTAACAGCGCAACGCGAGGGTTTCAGCGCAAACAGACGGGGGCAACGCGAAAAAAGTAGGTTGCAGCGACAGCCGACCGAAGCCACACCGGAGGGGTCGTGGTCTCCAGTGATGCATGATTGACGACGAGCAACGGGGCGACCGGATACGGCCACCGCAGGCGGCAGAACAATAGGGGGCGCTCGTCGGTCGAGAATGACTCCGACCCTCTACCCCCCGCCCACTATCCGCATACGCACGTTGTTTCTTTCTTTCTTTGTTTTTTTTTTTTCTGTCTACTTCTGCATACCATTTCACCGCCTCCCTAATGTCGTCCCCCTTGTTTTCCATCCTGCGCATCTTCGGACTGCAGTGGCCGCAGCGAACTCGCATCTTCCACACCCTTCCCCCGTCGCAGGAGTGGCCACGAACAGTGTATCTGCATTCCGTAGTGAATTGCACATCCGTGACCCTCTGCTGGTCGCATGCATTGCGTTGAACGAGGCAGCTCGGTACAGACAGGCGAAGCGCAAGAACGACCGCGCGTACGGAGAATTCGCTGCACAGTTATGGGATCTATAAATGCTTGAAATTAATTCAGAAAACCTCGATACATGGGAAGGTCGATCAATGCATGCGGGGAAGCTTGCGGCATTTGCTCGCTTTTGTTTGCGAAGCAAAAACTATGGGGACGCTTAAGTCACCTTAAGGGTGGAATGCGGTAGCAATAGACTTCACATTCGTCGTGGCTTCGGATGCAACTTCTTTGTGTGTTTGCTTGAGTTTCCTGGCAACTGTCGGTTCATCAACAGCCAGGTATGCCGACCCCTAGAAGCAGTAGCAGGTATTCGTTATGCTATGACGGCGCCAACAGTACCATATTTTTTTCTGATTTTTACTTCTATTTACTATCTAGGTTGCTGTCTAGGTTGCCCACAACGCGGTGGGCAGGTCGGGATGACGTCACGAGGTCACGCGACCTTCTTCGACTAACCAGCGAATTTTGTCTAGGATATCGGCTGGGTTTTGGTGTGACAACTGTAACGCTATCGCATAACTGCTAGTGGGTACCTTTTTCGAGCCAGACTGCGACGCCGCCATATATTAATATGGGGTGATCAGAAACTCGAGTGTGCGGGAAATTTTAGGCGGTAACCCGGTAGGCTGAGGAGTGTACATGCTCCTGAGATTCTAACCAGCGTGGCTGTGTAAATGGGGTGTACCTGGAGTGGAAGGTTTGGGTTGGTTTATTGGGGTTTAACGTCCTAAGGCGACTCAGGCTTTGAGGGACGCCGTAGTGGAGGGCTCCGGAAATTTCGACCACCTGGGGTTCTTTAACGTGCACTGACATCGCACAGTACACGGGCCTCTAGAATTTCGCCTTCATCGAAATTCAGCAACCGCGGCCGGGATCGAACCCGCGTCTTTCGGGCCAGCAGCCGAGCGCCGTAACCACTGAGCAACCGCGGCGGGGCTGGAGTGGAAGGAGTCATCGCCATGTAGAGATGGGCGAAATGTCCGAGCAGTATCTTCCCTCAAAATTTAATAAGCATTAAGGCCTCGGAATGGGATACAAGAAATCCCCACAGTTGTACCGCTGCTTCTATCACCATACAGTCTGAACACGTACACGCCTATATGCAGTAACAAAGGAGTGAGCTGTCTTCTAGCGAGTACCTAGAGAAAAGGCAGGACTAGCGAGTACCTAGAGAAAAGGCAGGACTTACTCATTTTTACTCCTTTTTACTCCTTTGTGTTTAGAGTGCCCTCGCCTTCAAGCTACGTGATGTAAACACTAGCGGAACGGTGCCGAGGCTTGTTCACGCAACAAGAGTAGCCCGTTGTGCGGGTGTGTGCGTATTTACAACCACCCCTGGCGAAGCAGAACAGGCGCCGGAAAGCGTAACTTCCTGCATTATGTCTCAATATTTGCGTGCGAGCTGCAAATGCAACTAACTGCCCCGCCTTTTGCACGGTCGTTCCGCTCTCTTCGCGACTTAAGCA
Source organism: Amblyomma mixtum (assembly GCF_055824585.1). NCBI lineage: Eukaryota > Metazoa > Arthropoda > Arachnida > Ixodida > Ixodidae > Amblyomma > Amblyomma mixtum. The sequence goes on from NC_143013.1 coordinate 250,050,699, forward strand.
GGGCCGGAATTCCGCGGGGCTGAGTCACGTCTGCACCGAAGAAATTATCGTGCTCAAGAATAGCCGGTCAGAGTGCTAACGCAAGAAAAACTTGCGCAGTGCTGGGTGGCGCGCAATTCGCATCAGAGCGCATCGAACCAGAGCGGAGCTTGGCGGTACTAATTTTCTGCCTATTGCGCCTGTGTTTCCGTCGTCATTCTTGTTTTCTATACATAATAACGTCGTCACTGCCGTTGCCCTTGTCTACACATCTTGGAGAAAGGAATTGGATCGGGCACTGAGCGATTGTTAAAGCTATACGGCGCATTTGAGTGCGGGAAAAGAAATGGAAACATTACAATTCGGACCGCTGAATTCTCCGCGAAACCCTGTTTCTATCCTAACATGTACACCCGGACGTAGTTGGGCAAATTTTAAAACAGTCTTTTTGAGTTAGAGGAGCGCTTTTTTTCGTTATAGCACTGTCAACGGTATAGTGCATCATAATGCTGCCAGACGTGCTAACTAGTGGGCTTGTTAACTAATACTGAGTAGTAAACTTTTTAACTCTTACAGTCAGTGTAGCCCGCTGTTAGTGATATCGATGTCACTTTTCAGAATGTCTGAAACGCAGTTACCCTCGACGCTGTGGCCCAACACATTCACGCAACAATGCGCCAAAATACGTGCGCTTTCGAGGAGCCTGCAGTCAAAGGGGTCTTTCCAGTGCGCGTAAGTCGTTCAAATAGCCAATATTTGTTGGGCAACAGTGCCGAGGGTAACTACGTTTTTCGGATTACAAAAATTGATACGGATATCAATTACGCTGGGCTACACACCCAGGTGCCCAGGAGGCTAACAAGTAGGGTTCAGCTTAAGCTAAGAATAACGCAGCGAGCTATGGAAAGAAAAATGATAGGTGTAACGTTAAGAGATCGGAAGCGGGCGGAGAGGGTGAGGGAACAAACGCGAGTTAATGACATCCTAGTCGAAATCAAGAGGAAGAAAGGGCTTGGGCAAGGCATGTAATGCGAAGGCAGGATAACCGCTGGTCCTTAAGGGTAACGGAGTGGATTCCAAGAGAAGGCAAGCGTAGCAAGGGGCGGCAGAAAATTAGGTGGGCAGATGAGATTAAGAAGTTTGCGGAGACCCGGTGTCCGCAGCTGGTGAAGGACAGGGCTAATTGGAGAGATATGGGCGAGGCCTTTGCTCTGCAGTGGGCGTAGTCAGGCTGACGATGATGATGATGATGACACGTGTCCCTATAAATAAGGAGACTAACAGTAATAGTCAAAAATTCAACTACTAAAAATTAGAAGCCAGGTTACAGGTTAATATGTCTTAGCTGTTATCTGATGCGCAACACTGCTTTACAATACTATGCCGAAAAAAATTGGAGCAAAGAATTTCCTGGTGCAAGTTTCATTTTGGTAGTTGCTTGTCGGATTGAAGTGTTTTATGTTCCGAAAAAATCACGTTTTCTCGTTATTAATCTACTAATAAACTGGAGGGAAACAGTAACTGTGGAGCAGTTTTCTCTAAAACTGCAATTTATACCCGAATTTTCGACACAGAAACTAGCACCCGATTTTTAATCCCAGAGTTCTGAAAAGGTCCACAGTCGCATTAAAATGTCCTAATAACAAAGGAGAGGAGGAATGTGATGGAGGCGAAATTCTAGAGGCCCGTGTGCTGTACGATGTCAGCACACGTTAAAGAACCCCAGGTGGTCGAAATTTCCGGAGCCCTTCACTACGGCGTCCCTCATAGCCTGAGTTGCTTTGGGACGTTAAACCCCATAAACCAAACCAAACCAACACTAATTACAACCCAGGCAAATACTCAGGAGCAGTAGTGTCTAGTCGATAATCAGAGCCGTTCGGTAGGTAAAAATATAGTGGACGGCGCAGAAGATTTGTTTCAGGTATTTCGCTCGTTTATCTGCTTATATCGAGTCTTCCAGAACTAATGAGCGTCTATTTTCGTAGTTGGAGCGACGACCTCGCGCATTCGCGCAATTCCCGCGTGCTCTCGCCACGGGTGGGCCGTGATGTATTGGCACGTGCAAAGTGAAAAGTGAAACAAAGTAACTAATCCAGGAAGCTAAGTTTCAAGGCTAAAAAGGCTGTGGCATTTTTTGCCGCCTATGTGTGGACAGAGACCTAGCCCTGCTCTCAGTGTCACCCATGTAAGCGCGCGCCCAAGTGCTGACTTTTGAGTCTATACCAGCGAAATGAACTGCAGACGAAGCGTCAGTTTCCCGTATTCGCGGCTTGATGTGCAACTCTATGAATCTCACCCCTTGTTGATTGCAGACTCTTCACGTTGTTCGTCGCCGTAGTCAATATCTACATGCAACGTGGCTGATTAGGTCAGCCGTACCGGCTAACTGGATTCACCCATGACGGCGTGCGTGTACGTGTGTCCATGTCCATGCGTGCGTGCGTGCGTGCGTGCGTGCGTGCGTGCGTGCGTGCGTGCGTGCGTGCTGTTGAGGCAATCGGAACGAACACAGTCGACAATGTGCTAATGAACTGTCGCGTGACCCCGAGTTCACATCTGAGCTGCGGAAAACCGAACGCCGCATGCAGTTCGTATCAATATATAGTTCACAAGAGGCGACGGGAGGAGGAGGAGGAGGAAAACTTTTATTTCTATTTACAGTGAGAGGTCGATGGGGCGAGCCGGAAGGGCCCGCCCCTTACAAACACTAGGAGGGATCCCTAGTCCGGGATCCCTGTAGCTTCCGCAGCGGCCCGGGCTCTAGCTACCAATGCCTGTTGGGCATGGAATTCGGAGCAGCCGCGCAGGGCAGCTTCCCAGTCCTCTCGAGTGGGGTGGAGGTGGGGTGGGTAGGCAGGATTGGAAGGGCATGCCCACACCATGTGGTAGGTGTCCGAAAACTCCTCCTCACAGTGTGGGCACGCGCCCGAGAAAGAAGAGTTGAAGTGCTTAAGTACTGCCGGGCACAGTACAGTATTGGTATAGAGGCGGAGAAGCCAGCGCTCCTCCACCCAGGTGAGGCCTTTACAGGGAGGGGGATAGAGACCATGAAAGTTTTGATAAAGAGTGGTGATCTCTTTAAAGGTGATGGCCGGATTGAAATTGAATTGCGGATCAGGCTGCGGATGAGGCGACGCCCGGTGAGTAAGCGCGCGGGCGGCAGCGTCGGCTGCCGCGTTCCCCTCAAGACCCGCATGAGCCGGAGCCCACACGATGGTACGATGGGTCGGAAACCCTGTGTATTCGCATGCGTGGAGAATTTTGAAAGCACGGTCTGGAATATACCCTTGCTCAATATTGCGGCAGGCGCCCCTGGAGTCCGTAATAATGACTCGGGACTCTGGATCTGCGGCGGCCAGTGCAATGGCGATCTCTTCTGCAAATGTAATGTTTGGGGCACGGAAAGTAAGGCCCTGAACTGTAGTGTTTTGGTGGATGACGGCCGCCGTGTACCAACCCCCATGGTGTGGGCCGGCCGCATCCACATAGAAGACACCTGGCTTATGGCCATATTGTTGAGAAATAGCCTCCGCCCGCGCGAGACGGCGACCATCATGGGTGTCTGCAGTCATGTTCTCCGGAAGGGGTCGCACCTGGAGTGCAAAGCGCCAGGCTTCAGGGATGCGGACCCGTTCTTCTGTATGTGTTGCGTAATATATGTGTAAGCGGGTCAGAAGGCGGCTCCCCGCAGGTGTTTTGCTTAGGCGCAAGTATTGATTGTTAAGATGAGCTTCTCGTAACTCCCCAAAGGTGTTGGTCATCCCCAGACCGAGGAGACGCTTGTTGGACGTCGTTATGGGGAGGTCGAGCGCTCTCTTATAAATCTTGCGGAGAACTACTTCTAAGGCATTCTCATCGCATTTGCGTAGGTGGAGGTAGGGAGCCGAATATAAAATCCGGCTGGTCACGAATGCATTGGGCAGCCGCAGGGCATCTTTGCATCGTAGTCCCCCCCTTTTATTGGACACCCGGCGGAGCATCCGACCCACCTGGTCCCCCACCTTACGTAGCTTGTTTAGGGTAGTGTCTATCTTGCGCCTATGATGAATGAAGAGCCCCAGTACCCGGATCTCCTCGTGTTCAGGTATCGGTCCGCTAAGTAGAGAAAGGGCAATTTTGGTTGTGCACTTTGAGTTGGGGCGTATGTGCACAAATTCAGATTTGCTCGGGGAGCATTCAAGACCACAGCGACGGGCGTATTCGTCCACAATAGCTGCCGCTTGTTGCAGGTTGGTCTCGATGTCTCCAACCGATTGTTGTGTTGCCCAGAGGGTGATGTCGTCCGCATACAGAGCGTGCTGCACACCGGCGACCTCTGCCAGCTGGGTAGGGAGCTTCATCATGGCCAGATTAAATAGTAATGGCGAGAGGACAGCTCCCTGTGGGGTCCCTCGTGTGCCAAGTTGATATGGGCCATATTCTGTGTCTTGCAGCCGGATATAGTATTGGCGATCTGTAAGGAATTGTTTGATATAATTGAAAGTATTGCGCCCACAGTCTGTTTGCGACAAGTGGGATAGGATAATCTCGTGGGTCACATTGTCGAAAGTCCCCCGCAGGTCAAGTGCGACCACTACTTTATCATTGCTGGGGTGCTCGACGGGGTCGAGAATCTCCTTGTGAAGTTGCAACCGGACATCTTGTGCGGACCGGTGTGGGCGGAAACCGTACATGGTGTCTGCGAAAATGTTTTGCTGTTCCAGGAAAGCCGACAATCTGTCGCGGACCATAGTCTCCATCAGCTTCCCCACACACGAAGTGAGGGAGATGGGCCGGAGGTTGTCGGTGTTAATGGCTTTACCTGGCTTGGGAATGAAAGTTACTAGTGCCGTTTTCCAATCTATGGGGAGTGGTGTGCCTCCAATCCAGATAGTGTTGAAGTAATCGAGGAGAGTTTCGTAAGAACGGTAAACTGGGCTAGTTGGTAGGAATTCATACTGAAAACTGCGCAAAAAACGAAGACACAGAACGAGAAGGCACGACACGGGCGCAGACTATCAACTGAATTTTTATTCAATGAAGAGGCCTATATATGTATCTTCTACCCACAGTGAGAATGGTGGAGGCTTACCTAATCAAGAAAGACTCGGATTCCTGTGTGGCATCACCATCTGTGGCCTTGCTTGACAGGGAGATAACCTTTTTAGCCAGATTTCTTAAGGCGAGCAGGCGATATGGGTCTTTGGCGTGACATCAGCGTGACCGTTAAGGTTGTCGTGATTTTGTTTGTGCGCAGTTTTATGGAAGTGTAATTGACGGGTGCATCACGGTGCACGCGAAGGGATAGTGGGTGATTGTGTTTTGGGTTGATTATCGCGGTTGTTGTGTTTTTGTGCTTTCTCACTGTGGGTAGAAGATACATATATAGGCCTCTTCATTGAATAAAAATTCAGTTGATAGTCTGCGCCCGTGTCGTGCCTTCTCGTTCTGTGTCTTCGTTTTTTGCGCAGTTTTCAGTACGAAGAGTTTCGTAGGCGGGATCTGGGAGGTTGGCAATAAGCTTTACCATCACCTTGTCCCGGCCTGGTGCTGTACCTCGCTTCATTTTAGCCAGGGCCGCTTTTAGGTCATGGAGCTGGAACGGTTGATCCAAATCCGCGTTCTCGGAACCTGCATACGAGTACGCCTGACCACGGGGATCCTGGTGTATACTCAAATATTTGTCGCGGAGCGCATCGGCCAGTTTGGCCGTGTCTCCAGTGAAGTTATGTATAGCCCTTTGAAGCTGTTTTTGTGTCTCAGTACGGGTTTGTGCCGGATCAATAAGGGCGCGGAAGAGGCGCCACGTACTCCGACTCGACATTTGCCGAGCTGCAGTGTTGCATTGGTGCACCCAAATGGAGTCGGCGAGTTGGGCCACGTATTGTGCCGCCTGTTGGGTGATATCCGCGATGCGAATTTTGAGTTTCCGATTGTGTTTTTGACGACGCCAGCGGCGGACTAGGCTGTGTCGTGCCTCCCAGAGGTGGAGGAGGTGGTTATCCACCGCCGGGCTCGCCTCTGAGAGTTGAACATTTTGCTCGACTGATTTCAAGTGGGATATTAGGTGTTGGGACCACGTTGAGTATCCTTGGTCCATTATCGATTGAGGATTGGTGTAGCTGCTCCTAAATTTGGTCCAAGCAGCCACTGGAGAAAATTCTTCCGTTATCCCTACTGCCTTTTTCTTTTAGAGCTTGTGCCCGTCTACTGCTTTGTCTAAATCCCGAAAACGCAAAGCAACCCTCCCGTGGGTTGCTTTGAAAAAAAAAAAAAAAACAGCAATGTACGTCTTCATTCTCACACTTCAAAAGTGTGAGCGCTACTTGATAACCCCCATTCAGCGCAAAACTAAACAAAATAAATAAGATGTATCCTGAACACGGCTAGCTACCTGTACGAAACGAGGAATTCCGGGACGTCGTCAGATCGAGCGTTCTTGATGTGTTTTTGCTTTGTTTTGTCTCTAAACGATGGCGCTCGCAGCGCTATTCTAGTTCTGCTCGAAAAGGGACATGCGGTGAAAGGGAACGAAAGTGAACGCGGAGCAAAATAAAAGAGAGAGAAAGAGAGGGAAAGGAAACAGCCAGACACGAAGGGGTTCATTTTCATCGCTTTTTTTCGTAGCGTGTACGCCCGGGCATGATACTCTTTTTAAGGCACTTTTCCGAGTCTCCCCCCCATCTCCACAATTTGCCGTCCGTCCATTGTGTGTAGGCGTGTACTCTATATACTACAGTACACGCAGCCAAGCGAAGCGTTGCCGGCGTGATTCAATCGGGCACGACGGCGGAAGTAGCCCTCCCTCCTTCCCCTTTCCACCATGCACCATGAGCACCACTCCAATTCTGACTTTATACTCTCCGGGAGAAATTTTTCTTTTCCTATTATTTTTGCTTCCCTTTCTGCGCGGGTGAAAGTCACGGTATACAGTCGTCTTCCTTTCTCCAGCTACTACAGGCAGGTCCGTAGCGTAACCTGGGCGCAAGAGTCGAATGGAGTCGCGTGAATTACACGCGCTCCGAGCGAGTGCTGGCCATCCATTCCGCTCCATACTATATATACTGCGGGAAAATTGAGCTACTCGTACGCAGCAGTAAAAACAGCGGCAACTTGCTGTACTCTCTGGGTGTGTTTCGCATGCTGCCGTGTCTCCCCCCCCCCCCCCTCCCTTTCCCTTCATCGCAGTGCACGAAAGCGCTCTTTCCGTCGCACAGAATACAATGCTATATCCCGGCGTTGCCATTTCTATACGACAACGCGTTATATGCGGCCCTCGTCGACGAGCGTGAGTTGGGCTGATTTGAAGGAGGAACGGAAATTCGAGGCTGGTCGACGACTATTGGGGGAACTGAACAAGCAACGAATCCGAGGAGTTGAGAGTGTTCTTAGAAGGTTATAGAAGCGGTCGTGGTTACCGACGGGTTAGAGGTAAACGGGAACGACCTCGAGTCTTGAGCGTGCAGATCAAAAGAAATGCGTTTCATCGCTATTGAAACGCGGCCGCTATGGCGCCGAGGTCCTTTGAACTGTTGCCGCTATTGCTGGGCCATAAAATACCTTTTCAACAGCTTTACGACGCGAAACTGTGTTTTTTCTTTCTATTATTAAAGTCATACTCCGCTTCCGAGACTGCCTATAAATATACGGAACATGCAGCTACGTAGCTGCGTGTGTTATATGGTTTATGTTGTTTGACTCCCCAAAGCTATATTCAAGCTATGAGGCACGCCGTAGTAAAGGGCTGCGGGTAACTTCGACCTCCTGAGGTCCTTTAACGTGCACCGACATCGCACAATACGCAGGCCTTTAGCATTTCGAGATGCGACCGCCGCGGCCGGGATCGAGCCCGCGTGTTCCGGGTCAGCAGCCGAGCATCATAACCACTGAGCCACCGCGGCGACTCGTTTTCGTTGCGAAAGCAACACTACGCCAGTCGCCGAGCCATTTCGCGGAGCTGACTAAAGGCCATACTGCGCATGCGCGAGGAGCAGTGACGTCATACGACGCACAGCTGGCGCGCCGCCGCCGTCGCTGCGCGGGTGACTCAGAGGTTCCGCCGCCGCGCTAAACAGTTGCGCATGCGCAGAAGCGGCGCATAGCTAGCGTGCCGGGGCCGCTACCTTTGCCGCGCGCTCTCCATCGCCTCTCTCTCTCTCTCTCTCTTTCTCTCCTTGTTGCTTTCGCAATCCTCCAGGTTTAACCAGAGCTAAACCGCTGCCAATTTTTTTCTACCGTATAGTTTTGTTTCCACTGGGTATATCGTTTTGGAGTAGAGTTAATAGCAATCGTTCGACCGAATACTTTACGCGTTGGTTTTAATGCCACATCTTGAGTACGAACGCAAACCCTATAACAGGGTTCGAGTTCTGTAGAAGATATAAAAATGTATGAAATGATAAAGTTACTCTTATTTCGGTGGTATGCTTTTACTGCTGGTGGTATGCTTTTTACTGAGTGCGCCATCTCGGTGCCAGGTGACAGCAGGGACATACTTTCGAACAAATGGCAGAGAGTCTAATTCAGGGTCAGTTGTTTAATGCGTAAGCATTGTATGCATGGCTATGTTTGCGGTTTCATGACATCGCGAGCTTGTCTGCACGATTACGTCTGAACGAATGGGTTTATGCGGAAAAGAATGGTGTCATCGGATAGAGCATCAAAAAATCTCCTACGGGAAATTGGGGAGCGGGGGGGGGGGGGGGGGGGGTTGAGGTAGATTTATTAGTCAATTAATTAGAGCCAAAGTGTCCAAAAACTGGGCAGGGCCAGAGCAAAACTGGCGCCAAATTTGCAAATGCCGGAAGTGTGGCACAATGTGCCCGGAAGTGTGGGCAGAGCCAACGCGTGGCGCCAAATTTGAAAACGAAGCGTGGCGCGAAGTTTGAGAACTCAGACAGACAATTGATGGTACTTGATTAAATAAGACAATTGATTGTGGTATCGATAAGCTATCGATAAGGTATCGCCAATGCTTACGCATTTCTCCAATGTGGGTGCCGCGGTGATCTCTAAGTTTTTTTTTTTTTTTTTTTAAGGAGTGTGCACCGACGCCAGAGTAGCCGCCATTTTCGCATACAGTCGTGAGCCGTATGGGAGAGCACAAACTTTTTGCACAAAATTGCGAATTCTGCTTATTTCTCTACGAAACTTCAAAATCAGTTTTGGTTATTATACGCCAAGAGAAAAACTGGCTAGGAGACAGAATGAAGACAACCGCGTGTCAGACATAATTATGGTGTCACTAATAAATGATTGCGCAAATTTGGTTGCCTACAATATTGCTCACGACTGTACATGAAGCATGGTGACAGGCAGCACACATGCGTAATCCGCATATCGACACCTGCTCCGGCTTGGACTGCTGAACCTGCGCGCTGTATCACAAAATTGCGCCCGCAACGTCACGTGAATAGCTCCCGCTATCAGCGCTGAAATTCGGATAATCAAACACCGTTTTAGCGTCCACAAATCTTACTGCAACCCTTTTACTCATTACGAAAGCCCATTTTTACACGCGCCACCGACGGTTGCTTATCGCAAAGGCAGCCTCAGCCGTTCCTGTCTCGTTGTTTTAATTTTTTTCCTCTCCTAGCAAATTATGCACCGTGTTGCGTACAGCCAGGTGGTTAAATGTTTTACGACCCAGGCTCTAAACTCTTTGAAGGCGAGCGAAAAAGTAAGGAAAGACGAAGGGTTCCGGGAAACACACGGCGTCTGTCTCTGTTCTTGGCTTTCCTGTCTCCGTTTTCTTTCTTTTTTTCTTCGTCCTGTCCTTTCTATTTTCTTCTTTCTTTCCACTCGGCGCAAGACACGCGTCAGTCTGGCCGTGACATGCGGCGTTTAATTAACTCCAACAGTCAAAGCTGTATACGAGCTCCGCTGATTCAGCGGTGAACTCTCTCTCTCTCTCTTTCTACGTGCATGTTTTTCCAAGTCCTCGAGTCGAGTCTACGCTTAGTTGCAGCGGAGTCGTCGGAGAGCGCCCTGTCGTTGGCCGAAATAGCCACGGCGCGGGCGGCTTGCTGTGAGCTGTACAAAGCCGAACCGACTCGGTGCCTTTGTCATTCCCGCTCGCAGCTACGAAGCTTGTGTTTACGCACACTATATGGCGGGAGGAGGGGGGGGGGGGGGGGGGGGGACCCTGTGTTGGTCGCCGGCACTATTGCGCGCTCTGTAATTGCGTGCGTCATTCTTGCTCGCGTGCCTCCTTCGCGCACGTAAGGGTGCAGGTGGCTGTAGCGAAGTTTTCAGAACGCGACCGAGCTCGTGAACAAAGTTTGCTCGCTTGCCTGAGCGCCAAGCCGGGAACTGAAGGGCGCATTGAAGTAGTCGCGCACACGCGACACCCTGTATATCCTGCGCGTGTGCAGTGGCTGTGAAGGGGTACCGTTTTGCAACGGTGGCCGTTGTGGTTGTGCCAATTGATTTCGTGACGCTCCCGGTCACGCTTCTCTCCGCGGGCCCGCGAGCTCTTACCGGCGCCAGTGTATAGGCGGTCATTTCAGCATAACGAAGAAAGGTGGGCCAGCAGTGCTTTTGTGGTGGAGAACAGAGTTGGTGTACCATTAAGTCCTCAAAACGCCGCGCTAAAAACAAAACAAAAAAGGAATCGAACGCGACAGCTAGCAGAGATGCTTTCTGCTGCTCTTTGCTGTGTTCATAATCGTTTGTGTTGCGTTTATATGTATTTATCTGTAAATTTATTTAAAAAATTAATGTTTGCGCATTTTATTGAAGATTGTAGGGAAGATGAACAGAGAAAATTGCGCACTTCTTTTATATGAGACACACATGTTATGCGAGTGGCATAGCTATCAGTCAGTGCGTACATTTTATATATAAGCGTACCCCCAGCGCCAGTTTACTGCATTACAGGAGAGGGGGTGAGGATAGATGGTAGTGAAAAAAAAAAAAGCAATATTTTGAGCTTGTCAAAATCAATCATTTCAGCAACAAAATGAAGTAATCATCGGACGCGACAGTAGCCTGTTTCAGCCTGTTCTATTTTCTGACAGTACGGGGAAAACAGGGCATCTTAATTTATTTATTTATTCAAGTTACTCACGGGCTCCTTTACATGGGAGCAGTGTGTGAGTGGGGCAGTACACAGAAGTTAGAGAACAGCGCAAAAAACAACGACTGAAGAGAAACGTTAACAACGGCTGAAGAAAAACGTTGTTATTGCAGTACAAATCTGTACTGCAATAAATGTATTCAAAGTCATTTATGTGATCCCGACGCGGTATATTTTAAGCAGCATAGGCGCAGGCTTTGAGACAGAAATGGTAATAGCGCTGCAATAAGACGTACACAAGAAAGACTGACACAGGACATGCGCTGTCCTGTGTGTGTGACCACCCGTTAGCGCATGTCCTGTGTCAGTCTTTCTCGTGTACGTCTTGTTGCAACGCTATTACCATTTCTGTCTCAAATAATGCACCATCCAGCCCAAATTGACGTTCTTCTAAATAGGCTCAAGTCTACGAAGTCTTCACCATCAAACGGCACAAAACAACGGGTTGTGTTTTAATCAAACATAACTAGGTTTGCGTCTCGCGTTTCGCACGGCTCAACATCCCTAACGCTTACCGCGACGCGCGTATGCATCCATTCTCCGACACCGCCCACGAACAACGACTGCTTTTCTGCTGGGGTTTCATCCGCTAATAAGCGTGAGGCGGAATTGCCCGGCGCCGAAGAAAGCCTTGATGCAATTCCAAGTTCACACTCGGGGTCACGACGAATGACAGCGACGGAAAGCGTGTCCCATTGAACGCACGCCGAGGACTCGCTTATTAATATGACGACCTTGCAAGAACAGCGGGCTCCGGGCATCCCGCACCGCCGTCTTTCCGGCGTCGGCGCAATTTTTCTTAGCCGTCTCACGAGAATATGCGTCTCACTCCCCGGAGAATCCAAAGCCAATCCGCCTGAGGACATCTGCTAATCACTGCCTCCTCTCGTAGTATAAAGATAGGAGTGGTGTTGATGTGCGCAGTGGTACGGGAGCGGCGTGGTTGCGCAGCTTGTCGAACACACGCTGACACCCATGTCTTCCCAGTTTGTGACGATGTCACGAAACTAACGCCTGTCTGTCGCGACCAAAATGAAGGCCTTGACGTCCTGCGTATAGTGGCGGCAGTATATAAGGAGTGCGCGTGTATACTTAAACATCGACGGCAGTACGTTAATTGCTCGTGGAGTCACCCGAAGCCTCCGCTTCCATCTCTTCGATTCGACGCTTCCGCGGTCGCGCGATGATTACACACCTTTACGACCGCTGTGCCCGCCAGGCGGCGTCGTCGAGTCTCCTTGACCGTATTCGGCGCGTTTGTGCTGCACGTGCCTTATCATCTTCTCAAGCGGACATCATAAAAGCCTGCGCTGCTGACGACAGCCTTTATGACCTTCTTTCTTCCTTTCTTTCTTTCTTTCTTTCTTTCTTTCTTTCTTTCTTTCTTTCTTTCTTTCTTTCTTTCTTTCTTTCTTTCTTTCTTTCTTTCTTCCTTTCTTTCTTTCTTTCTTTCTTTCTTCCCTTTCCAGAGGGCAGGTCGTCATATAGGGTTTCGTCTTTGACGTCAAGCGTCCTGGCTTACGACCAGCGAAAACATAAATACATAAGATTGCAAAAGCTGCTCAGACACAGGGTAGCGCGACAAGCCTATCTCCGCCGGAAACTCCGAGGCCGGAACTCCAGCCGGCGCCTGCCCTCGCCAGAAGTCTTTGCCCAGGCGGAACTGGGCCGGGAGTTTTGCGTGCGTCAGGGAGATACGAACGCCGAGGGCAATGAGGAACCGCGTTTTCGAGTCGGATCGTCCTGTCGTCGCTGGCCACTGCACAGATGACGGGTAAGCTCTAAGCAGGATCCTGGCCGGTGTAGACGTCTGAGAAGTTAACTGCGGCAACGCGGCTGCAATAAAAACTTAAGGTTCAGTTGGCATGGGTGTTCTCGGCCGTACACCATTACCGGTGCACTTTCGTCTACTGCAGAGCAATGAGTTTTATCTCCAATTAACTCTGCCCTGCGTCAGCGCAGCCACGTTATCCCCATAAACTTCCTAATCTCATTCGCTACCTGACTGTCTGCCGCCCCTTACTAAGTTTGCCTTCTCTTGGAATTCACTGCATTGTTCTGGAGGGACGTCGGTTACCTGCCCTTGCCCATCGCTCCTCATGATTTGAGCTAGGTTACACAGCTAAGGTAGGTTGCGTCATGTACCTTGCTGTGATAAACTTTGGGATCTGTATGCATGGAATAGTTAACAGACATGTGGACAATTGTGTAATCCGCCAGTTATCTCTTTGTGAATGCCGGTCACACGTACAAGCGGCCAACTTAGGCAACGTATCCCACACTTTTCTGTTATTTTTTTCGCTCGTTTCTGGTATTCAACACGTACTTTTCCTGACACCCTCGCAGCACTCCTATGTACTGTTAGTTTCTGAATTCCTTAAGTTAAACATAGAGGGATAAGGAGGGAAAAACTAGCGGGCACATGCTCCTCATAATGCAAGCAGCGTAGTGATGATGTGCGCTTGTAATAGGTGCGCGGTTAAGCCCGCAGTTTGAGGAACCCAGCAGTTATGTGCGAAGTCTGTGCGAAGCGTGTCTGCGAGGCTTCGAATTCTTCGTTGTTCGAGTACAATGAGGTAGGCGCGCGTGGAGAGCAAAGCAAGCAAGCAACGAGTGCATCGTTCCCTGGACCAAAGCCAAGTGCGCAGAAACGCCCGGCTGTTAACCCACTTACCACAATAGGCGGCTGCGTATCATGCGAGCACGGAGATGGACGACGGTATTTCTTTTGTCGCGGCGTGCGTCGCATGAGTGAGGCAAACAAGAGCGTGCGAGCGTCGGCCACCGGAGCGTCTTTGATTTTGAAATATATAAGCTTGACCAAACACAAAAGAGGCGCTGACCATGTGCGCTGGAAAGTGGAGGCTTATTATCTGATGTAGGGTTTTTTTATTCGCCACTGAAAGGAAGAGGTCGGGGAGGGATGTGTCGAGATCAAGAGAATGTTTGTTTATTTATTGGGCACCATGCCTGTCGAGAAACGTCCACTGACGTCGTCTTATACTGTAGGATTACATATAGTTTAAGTCCATACGAATACAGGCCTGAGTGGTTTTTGGCGGTCCAGCCGCTGAAGCAATATAGGTCTCCCTATAGGATTTTTTTTTCACGTTGTTGACCTAGTTTAGTCCGTTTAGAAATTTTAGAAATAGAAAGTATGGAAAGCTGTTAATGGTCGTAAGCACATTCTCACTGATGCACCGACCATGCATAATTTGTTTAAAATGTTGACAACATGTCGTGATTACCGAATAAATGTCTATCTTTTTTTTTTCTTCTGATGAACTCATGGACAATGCTACAATTATTCCTTCATTTCTCGCTGTCCATCTCCTTACAGCCATTGAACGCTAGATTAGAGCACTCGACCAAAACCCATCACCGCTCTTGCGGAAGAATTTCAAGGAGGCCTCTGAGTACTCATGATCCGCCGTTTTATTGGCTGTTCCTCACGCTTGGGACCTGTTTCTTTGCAACGATGGGTGTATGAAGGACCTTCTTCGAAGTACAGATTTTTTTTGTTTATGAAAAATACCCCTAAGGGCCCACAGTTCGAGGGTATTACATAGGGGGGGTACAGGCATTTAATATAATCAACGGTAACAAATAAACCACAATTTCAAGAAACTACAACAAAACAGATAAAGGCATATGAGTCATTGCAAGAAAAATACAAAACAGAAAACTAAACAACGGAGCGTAAGGGGAAAAACAAAAACATGAACACAGCAGCAGACAGTAACGTTAATACAAGTTATACAATGTCTCACAAACAACGGCATGGAAATAAAACGAGAATCCCCAGTAACAGAAATAGAAGACAGAAACCTAATGCACTAGTAAGTTAACAATGTACCCAAAAAATTTAAGCAGAGGTAGGGGCACCCAATAGGTTATAAAATTTATCCACATCAGTGACGGTAGCAACATGTGGAGGCAGAGCGCTCCGCTTAGTTATAGTACGTGCTATGAATGAATGTGCATAGGTAGATTTACGACATGTACAGAGGGCAAAACGCTTCTCTAGAACACGCTCTGGGCGTGTTTTGAGACAAGCACGTGATATCTAGCGATAACGTTTGGTTAAATATGGTCTGGATGTAAGCAATTGCAGTTAAAGGGACACTGAGGAGAGCTCTATTAATATTTTTTTTATAGCAAAATCCGATAGTTCGGCATTTCATGGCTTTGTTGCCACTTGCCCGGCAGCGAAAGATGCATTTATTTCTAAGAAATTTGGATTCGAAGTTGAAATAGTTTTTCCCGCCGCTCTGATTCAAACTTGGGATTCTGCTATGACGACACAGAACTAAGTGACGTGAAACATGACATTCACATGACGTAACGCAGACTCCGTGATTTCTGACGGCCAGCAGTGCGGCCCAGCAGCAGCCGAAAAGAAAGCTACCGCCGGCCGCGCGTTGAAGGCATCTATCGGCTATTGCGGCCGTCGCTTCGTTTACATTTGCACCGGCGTTTTGCCAGCGTTACAATGGATCCCATTCTCGAAGTCGTCAACGAAGTTCTCGCAAATAGACGCCTTTAGCATACCGTGTACCTTGTTACCGTTAGCGGAATACCGGGAGCCCCCATACCGCTGAGAGCAAGCGCTGATTGGTCCCGGCGCTGCAGGAGCGCGCGTAGCTATCGGGTACGTGGCGCCATCTGGCGACGTCAAGGCGATTTGCGCATGCATTTGCTGCGCCTCAGTGATTCCTAGCTTCTCGTGTCCTAGTGTTGCTAGAACTATTGGTTCTAGCAACACTGTTTTGTCCTATGACGCCATGAAGCTTGTACTTGCGAGTTTGGCCTGTGGCGGCGATACCTGTATTTTGGTTCTTGCTCTTTTCTATGTTACAGGAGCTTTGTTGTCAGTATGAATGGCGTTTTTGTAATCAGGAGCTGGTATTCTGTCGATGCAAGTCAACTTCAATTTCTCCTCAGTGTCCCTTTAAGCTCATAGGATTTCATTGTCATTTTTTGCCTTCCTGGTCATAGCGGCTTTGGGAGGTGCGAAAGAGACATTTCAGTCGTTCTAGGCATGTGTTTCGCCCTCTGTACATAAGATGGCGTAAGTAGGCGTATGCCGTTACGACGTACGTCTAGGAGACGAGCAGGAGGCCAGGATGTGAAATGCCGTGCCCACCCGCTGACAGAGGTCGATGTTGCCCAGGTGGACCTGAGCGATAAAGGACATGTGGGCAGAGTTACCTGTATGGGTAGATTTTATAGAGCAATTCCCCTTGAATCTGGGTGATGGGTGGCTCCACCTTGCGTGATCCGTTTGAATCAATTTGCGCCTGGAAGTGGGTACTCCTACGGAGGCTAAATGATGCCGGTGCGGTGCACCAATTTCTGTCATTTCCTTTTCCTGAGTGTGAGCGACAAGTGAGGGACATTTTTTTTTATTATTTTACAATTTTCCCACTTCAGCTACAGCCACAATAGCTTGTGGTAAGTAAATAAATATTAAAAGAAAAAATAAGCGCTATGGATAGGTTTCGATGCAGCCTAATTCGCCGTGCATCCGTTCCTTCCTTCTGTCTTTCTTTTTAGCTAGCAATAGCAGAGTAAAGGCAAGATCGCTAAGAAGAGCCGTGCATGGAAAGCGTGCTATCTCGGCGACATTTTTGTCTCGCGTTTATTATGAGCAGTCCACCGGCGCCGCCGAGTGACATTTACCCAGGTAGCGTGACGTCGTCCTGCGTGTCCTTCTTCATTGTTCCACGTCGTAGCGTACAAGATGGCGTGCGCGTCTCGAGAAACGAAAACAGCGGCGCTCCCTTCGAAGCTCGCGTTCGATGAACCTTGGCCGTCTACGGAGGCGCCCAACTTTCTTCTTGTGATCCGCGCCGGCAGGCCGGCTCCAGGCCGGCTCTCTGCGACACCGCCCAACAACAAATCGAAGACAGCGCGAAGACTACGAGCGAGGAGGGAAAGTTAACGAGCTGGGTGGCGATATATCTACTCTTCTCTCCCCCAACCCCCCACCCCCCCTTTTCTGCCCTCCCACGAAAGAAAGAAGGCTTCGGCTACCGTTCTACGCGCGAGAAGATTCGATTCCATCCGGAGGAGGCAAACACTAATGTCCGTTTTCTTGCCAAATCTATCTCTCTCTCTCTCTCTCTCTCTCTCTCTCTCTCTCTCGCTGAGCTCGTCATCGAACCTTTCTCTGTCCACTGTCTTCTACAGCCTCGAAGCTTCGTTTCCGAGGCTCAAGTGATGTCTGGCGAGAGCGGTTGCGCTGGCTGTCGCTCGCTGAGAAGATGGAGAGGAGCGGCTCAAAGGAGGAGGTTATGGAGGGTGAGAGAGAAAGTGAAAGAGCACGCGCAACAGCAGCAGTAAATAGACAGTGCGGAACAAAGGCAAGGGAGGGTTCTTTCTTGTATCCGGTTGAAAAGAAGAGCTGTGCAGTGATCCGACAATTTACGAGCTCCGCTTACATCCCCGCGCCTTCCAACTTTGCCAGCCCCATCTATTCTTTTAGTGTCGCTCTTCGTATCTCGTTTTACGCGGCCTGTCAGGCGAGGAGGAGGAGGAGGGGGGGGGGGGTACAATGAGCGAAGATGGTCGGAGAAGCCGTGCGAGTTGCGTGTGCCTGCGTCCTTTGCCTTCGGCGTAGTAGTACGTGTGAAACGACACAGGTCCTGTCGTGACAGCTACCGGGGGAAGAAAGAGAGTGTGTGCATGTGAATGCACGTGGGAAAGTTCCAAGCGCAGAGCCTTTGTTAGGATAGGCTAGGTTTTCTATAGTGACATTAACAGCAATAGACGTCCACCCAAGCGGGGCCTTACGGCTACGAACAATAAAAGCCGGTTAACTTTACGGCTTTTCAGTTCTCCTTTTAGTCAGGTGCTTTTTTTTTTTGATGGGGGCGTCAATTGTAATTAAAGTATTCAAAACCCACCAATACATCCCCCTCCTACTCAGTTTCTCCCACTGTCGTTTCAGACGAGTTTTTTCTAGTAACGTTGTTTCAGACCGTGTTTTCGCCTTGAGTGTGAGAACGCTGAGAGCAGTTCAAGCTGTTTGCCGCGACTGTTACTCTAGTGTAAAGTGTGAATGTTTATGATGCACATATATGCGGTTGAAAGTGCAAGAAAAAGTGCAAGGACGGGTGGGAAAAGATGAATCTTGTTGCTTTTGCGCATGCGTGTCCACAAAAAAAAAACAGAAAACAAAACCATAGCCGTATCAGCATCGTTGTGACAGCAGCGTCAACAGTGGAGCACGACAGATTTTCGAGTCTAAGCGGCTTTCCAATGCACTGAACAGGCAATATTGGTGATAATATTTATGCTAACGTTACGAATAACAGGAAATGCAGAGCATCTACCGTTTTCATATATTCGCCTCACGGGAAGGGGGAGACTATTTGTATGTTACATTTTTAACTACAGAAATATACGACTGTGGATGAAGATCATTCACGCAGTGTTCGTATTTCATTTTTGTTTTGTTTGGAACAACAGATGGAAAACTACAGCGTCAAAAGTAAGTCAAGGGAAGCAGAAACGTTCAGTGTGATCTGTGCATAAAACATAAGTAGGTAACAGTTGGCCACGGCCCTCATCTTGCTTTGTTATTCCGCTAACCAGTCAGAACAGTGAACGAAACCAACATTTCAGTGTTTCAGTTTATTAATGAAGTCGGAGACATCGAAATCTTAGGCTTATGATTTCACCTTGCGGTTAGCTTTTTGCTTAATTTAGAAGGCAAGATTTAGCAATAGCAGTCTGCGTATGGCAGAGGAACAGTGAGTGGCGGACATGTTTGTGGGTCGGCCTACACTGCTGACTTCTGCTAGATTCGACAGCGTAGGTGCAAAACGTTCAGTTGGGCTAGTTGGTAGATATTCGTGATGTAAACAGCGCGAACTACAAGGGACAAGGAAAAAGAAGGGACACAGGACGAGCGCTGACTCGCAACTAAAAGGTTTATTCACTGAAACCTTCTTATATGAAGAAACAATCAAAGGGAAGAAACAACACAAAAAACTAAAAACCATGAAACGCACCATTCGTCAGGTGCTCCCGAGAAAATTCATCTCCCTAGCAAAGGAAAACAGATGGTTTGCTGACGCAATTCAGTTGATCCCCTGCGATGCGATGCGATGTATTATACACCCACAGTGATCAGACGACACGAGAAGTTGTCGAGGCTTTTCACATCGCAGGGGATCAACTGAATTGCGTCAGCAAACCATCTGTTTTCCTTTGCGATAGGGAGATGAATTTTCTCGGGAGCACCTGACGAATGGTGCGTTTCATGGTTTTTAGTTTTTTGTGTTGTTTCTTCACTTTGATTGTTTCTTCATATAAGAAGGTTTCAGTGAATAAACCTTTAGTTGCGAGTCAGCGCTCGTCCTGTGTCCCTTCTTTTTTCTTGTCCCTTGTAGTTCGCGCTGTTTACATCATGAGCGTAGGTGCATCTTCCGAAACTGCTGTGGACGAGAACGCGATATTCTGGACAGCTACTTCGCACAGTTCTCACCGTATTACACCGACATGAAGGGAAAGAAAGGCCTTTCCAATTTTTTCAGCATACTGCACTGCCCACAAACCGTGTGACGCGCATTAAAAGTTCAAAACATGATGCGTTATGTGTTGGTCTCTTCATTCGTCCTGTCTTATGTGCTGTTTATCTTCAAGTTACGTGACTTCCTACCGCTTCCACTTTGAACATGTTTTGCGATTTCTGATATTGAGGCTGAAAAGCATCGTTTTTTTTTTGTTAAAAAAAAAAACTTCAGTCATAACCAGCGCCGACCAAATGCGATACATCGTTGATTTCTCTCTCTTAGTTTCAAAGTCAGCCAGAATTTCCTCCGCCTCTTGCGAGGTGCGCAACACACACACTGCCGTCCCGCCTGCCCAGGCGTGTCGACATGGTGGTCGAGTGAGCACCATTACGCGATCGTACTTGCTCTACAAAGCCAGAATGCGGATCTCCGGCTGCGAGTGACCTAAGGCGCTGTTGTCGGCGATCCTTTCATTTTCTCCTTCGCGAGCGCATTCCCTTTCACTCTCACCTTCTCTCGATAGAGAGAGAAAAGCTCAGTGAACCTGTGTCGACGAAGAGATAAAGGAAGCTGTCTTCGTCTCGTGCGTGTCTAGCCAAAGAACCATCCAATGACATGGGCAGGCAGATCGAGTTGAAAAGCTTCGAGCCGCTATGCGTAGGGTCCGTTCATGGACCGCCTCTATCGCATCGAGACGGCCCCGAACAAAACGCGGAGTCGGGTCTCGGTGAAACGTAACCGCACGCGAAAGGCTGCGTTCGTCGTGCACAAGGGTGCACGAACATATATGTGTGTGTATATATACATGTATACACGAAGAGAGGACGGTGGCTTCAGCGCGGCGTGACGTAAGCGCGCGTATCTCTTTCCATCGCTGTCGGAGCTCTTCACGGCCGTCTCTTCCGGCGTTGCCGTTGTCTGCGGGCGCCTCCATCACTGTCACTCCCTGCAGCGTTGACCACGGAGTGTGCGGGGAAGGAGGCGTGCCGGCAGGAGATCCGTGAAGCGGACAGATCGGCGTGGACGCATGCTGGGCGCTGGTCATGCGTGCAAGGGAACGAGTGAAGAGCGCACTGTGCTGGTAGCGCCATTGCTTTGCGGCAATCGCTACGTCCTCGTAGACAGCCTTGATCAAAAGTCTTCGGGCCACGGAGTTCGATTTGTAGCCGTTTTAACGAAGCAGTCATAATGATGATGATGATGATGAATGGGGCAGTTATGGCACAGCCGAGGTTCCAGATCTCCGGACGAATAAGAATACTCTTATCCCTGTCCCTCAGGGCATTTCGAACTTTTAAGAGTGCAATATATGTACCCTTGAAGTTCGGAATCTATGGCTTCACGTCGTTTTATCAAGGCTGTAAATTTGAAACCCTTTAATAATATAACTTACTTTGTGAAATTCCCTCATGACTGAGTTGGTCGGAAGTTAGGAGGGAATGGGAACGCAGGCGCAGTAACTCATGGTATACACCTGAGCCGCGCTGTGAAGGAAAGGATGAAGAGGGTGAAAAAAAGGGGAGATGGAAGAAAATTCGCGTGTCACTCACACATAACGGCATGCGTGTGTAGGTCCAACCTACTTGTGCTCGCGAAAATCTGGCGCCTTCATTGGTCCGAAGCTCGGATGTTAGAAGACTGTCGCGCCACCTAGTCCATTCAGATGAAGTGTCCTGTGTTGCTCAAAGCGTGGAACGGGGGAGATAGAAAAGTCGCAGAGGCCATTAATAGCCCGGTTACAGGCGGCGCCACCATTTTCCATCTTCCAGAACGTGGCCGCGGGTTATGCCTCGAATTGCATTCGGAATTACGTAACAGGTGGAAATAACGAATTCTGATCTTATAATCCGCAGTTAAGCGCTTTCCCACTGAGCTCCTTCATCCCGAACGGAGCTGAAAGAGTACTGACCATGAGCCCATCTATCTAACTCTCCAAAAACCGTGCAGCAAAAGAGGCGCTCTGAGCACCCTCCAGAGCTGGCTGATTTTTCTAGATAATCTGTCTACTGACAGATGACGATGACGTCAACTGATGGTGTCTACAAATGATGATGATGATGATGATGCGTTCAGCTTCTCTGAAGTGCACAGCGACGGGCAGAGGCCCCGATAATGACGTCATGTATGACGGCACTACGTTTCCAGCGAATAAACGATTACTCCATGGAAGAAAACCGACGCCATCGAAGGTGAAGCTAACGATGCATTGTTTGGTGCCAACTGACGACGCGCAGCAGCATGCAGGCGTAAGGAGCGGACATCTGAAATTTCGGCAACAATGACGTCACTGCAGAGTTTCCTCGCACTCCTCCAACGTAGTGAGGAGAAGCCTAAACTTCGTCGCGGTTTTAATCGACGATTATATCACCATTTTAAATGCTAGTGCAAAAATACTTTGCATCCTTTATCTAGAAGCTTGATAGATTTGAATTCTTCAATAAGCTCGAATTCTCAAAAAACCGTTTCAGCTTCCCTTTAAGTAGTGGCTGCCACTTTTTACAGGCACAAAAACCTGTGGCATAGGAGAGGATGAGAAAAGTCGGGGAGGAAAAACTTCAGATCTGCGACTGCAAATGTTTTTAGCGGTTTTCAGGGAAGAACTAAATTTGAAGAATATCATTTCATCTATGCTGACGAACGCTACTTTCGGTTGGGTATGACGACGGCATAGCGTTGTGCGACTTAGCCATGGATGGAACTTTGTGCCCGCTTAAAGCCAAGCAGTGACTGGATCTCGGCGCTCGACCTCTCCCAGCGTTTATAAGTAGATAGCTCGAAAACTATCGGATACTGTCGATCACTTTAGCGAGTGCCCGATGTCTATTCCACCCTGATTTACCCACGATGACTGAAACAAGCCCACCGGTGTCAGATTCTGTGTGCATCGGAGCGCGCTGCATGATATCTCGCTTTCACCCGTTTTGGTAACTGCACATGCGGCGCTTGGCTGCTAAGCCCAGTTTCGCGCCTTCCAATCCCGTCCACCGCGGCCGGGATTCGAAGAAGACAAAATGCATAAACGCCCGCGTTTTGTGCGAAGTTTTGTTTCCATTTATTCCGTCGAGATGAGCTTTGCCTTATAGTCATAGAAATGCGTGCCAACGAGCATAATCGTTCTTACACTGCCTTGGTTTAGTTTAGTTTATGGGGTTTAACGTCCCAAAGCGACTAAGGCTATGAGAGACGCCGTAGTGGAGGGCTCCGGAAATTTCGACCACCTGGGGTTCTTTAACGTGCACTGACATCGCACAGTACACGGGCCTCTAGAATTTCTCCTCCAAAGAAATTCCAGCTGCCGCGGCCGGGATCGAACCCGCGTCTTTTCACTGCCTTGGTATACTGAATAGATCGAAGCACTTGTTTGTGATGTTATCGCTGCGTTGTGTTGTTCTTTTTTTTTGTGTGTGTGAAGCCCCTCGATGTGATGTCGAGGACGAATTGACTAAACCCAGGACTTCCCGGCTACGAGGCTAGCATGCAACCCATAGGCCACGACACATTTTTCTTTTTTTTATTGCCTGACCTGGCATGGTTACAGAGGGATCTTAGATACCATAGGCGACAAAACCGTGTTGTTTCTTGGTGAACGTAGGTGACCTAGTATATGCATTTCCTTACGAATGTATGCTAATGAGTAGGTTGGTCATTTTATTGGAACGAAACATAAAAATAATAAAAGGAAGTGAAATATATTTTCTCCTTCAAGGCACATAAGTAGTCTTAACTGCCCTCCGTAACTTTTCTGAGTTTTGGCTAGAGTTATCGACTCATTATAGCGTGCCACACTTTGTAATGTATGTACGTCTTCTACCGCAGTTAAAAAAAAAAATCAGTTCAATTCATGTGTGCTCGTTTCCATTTTTTGCTCCTTTCGTTTCTTTGCGTAGTCATTTTTGTTTTCACCGCGCGAAACCATCTCGCTCAACTCAGAGTTCTGGCGTACCATCAGCGTCAAACGAAACGCGAATAAAACAACCGAAGCGCCATCACAAACAACCAAACAACTGGAGAGAAAATGTAGGCAAAAGGCGTTCTTTACGTCTTCGATGTGAAAATCAACCGCTCTAATGTTCCGCCTCCTTAGTGCAATACGTCCCAGTTTTGCAATTCGCCATCCTGCTTGAGTATTTTTTTTTTTGTTGCAAACAGAGGCCGACAAAATTGACATGCCTGAAAAGCCGAGATATCTGACGTTGCGCAACTATTCACAGTCTGTCGTCCTCCTTTCCTCTCCGGTGGCTTTCAGGCAGTGTTATCGTTACAACAGCGGCTGCCGGTTTGCGTCAAGAAAAAAAGAAGGCGTACACCCCGCCCGCTCACTTGCTCTATAGCACACTGAAAACAGTGCGTATAGCCGTCCTGGTTTCAGAGGCACTCTTCTTCACCTCTCTTAAGTGCGGCAGGTGGACCACAATATTCTTCGTGCGCGTTTCCTAAGAGAGCACTTAACAACGACCGAATCTCCCTAGAACTTCGGTACACAACTAAAACCAGCAATGAATATGTTTTATGTGACTACTGGGCACACAGTACTGGTGCGCTCAAATCTGTGATGCAAGAATATTAAGATCTTAATGCATGACTCGCAGGAAAGCGATATGACGGCCGATATATTTCGACGCGCGGCATCTCTGACTGTGTACCTTTCCCGGCATACATATGATCAGGCACATGTTTAACTATTTACTCCTCTTTTCTTTATCGCAGGGCACGGCCGTTCCCAGCAGCAAGATGGAGGCGGCGTCCCTTACATTATTCTGCTTCGAAGCTGGCCGGCAGAGACAGTGTCTCATTCTACTCGGATCAAGGCATCCAAGATACGTCGACGAACATGTGATAGCTCGAGCGTGAATTTTTAACGTGTAGGTTTTCATGTTTCCTCCGAGGGCAGTCCTTTTACGTGACGATGGCGTCACGTCGGCAAAGCATATGGCCCCGGGATGAACGATGACATAGGCGAATACAGTTCAACGCCTGTGTAAGAAGAGTCTGGTGCTGCCCGCAAGGAGCAGCGATGGCGGGCTCCAACAGGCCCGAGCTGCGTCTCGCGTACCGCATCTTCGTCACCGTCAACATTCTGCTCGCCGTGTACAACATGATCTGTTTCCAGATGCCGCGAACCGACGTCAAGCCGTGCGTACTCGTCGTGTCCAATCACACGCTACAAGAGACCGCAGACTCTGCCGCCAAGGTGGCTCCGCCTCCAGCCCCGCCACAGCCGGCCAAACAAGCTGTGAACCTCGAGAAGCCGCAGTTCCAAAACAGACAGCCCCTCCAGTCGAAGCAGGCCACGACCCGAGCTCCGGACGCAGGTATCGCCCGGGGTAACGACAGCGCTGTCGTAGCCGGCAACAAGGTCAACAGCTTCTCGCCAAAGAGAAGCGACAAATACGTCATACAAGAGGACTTTATACTCTCCGACGTATCGGTGCCGTTCGACGAGAGCGTCACTCTGACGACGCAGGCTACCCACGAGTTCCTACAACACGTGCCGGTCCTCTGCTCCCGATGGCAGGGACCGGTATCCGTGGCCGTATTTGCTCCGGGCACTGACTACGCAGTGGTGATGGACAAGATCGCCTTCCTGCGCCGGTGCGACGATCCGTGCGTGAGTGCCAACGTTACGTGGCACATAGTGTACGACGTAGACCACGAGCCGCCGGCGGCAGTGGTGGTCAACTCTTCCGCCGACTTTCTCCAGTCCTGGAACGGTTCCTGCAGCTCGGACGTGATGGGGCGCGATTACATGGAGTTCCGCAAGATGCACAAGATGACCTACCCCATCAACGTTCTGCGAAACGTGGCCCGGCGCCGAGCGCGCACGCGCTACGTTCTGGCGTCGGACATCGAGCTCTATCCGAGCGCCAACATCATACCGCGCTTCTTGACGCTGGTCGCCGAGCGCCGGCGTCGAAACGCGACGGAGGCGCGGGCACCCCAGGTGTTCGTGCTGCCCATCTTCGAAGTGCAGTCCAAGCAGCGGCCGCCGCTGTCCAAGCGTGTTCTGCTGCAGATGCTGCACAACAAGACGGCCATCTTCTTCCACAAGTGGGTCTGCGACCAGTGCCAGAAGTTCCCTAAGCGCGAGGAGTGGATTGAGCGCGTTCCGGAGGACGACGACGCCCTCGACGTGCTCACCACGACAAAGCGCGACCGAACAAAGCGCTCTTGGGAGCCCATCTACATCGGCACGAACGATGACCCGTTCTATGCCGAGGAGCTGACGTGGGAAGGCAAAAGGGACAAGATGTCGCAGGTGAGTGTGGCGTAGTATATACAACTTGCACGCGTAACCGTTTACTCGATGTCAGTGTCGAGTGAACATAAGTGCACGCTCGACTTTATGTCGCCAACATCCCTCTGGGTGACACAATAACCAACGAGTGACCATGGGGGCATAATTCTGCAAGAATTTTGGGGGTTATCAAGTTACAGCGTTTCCCCTTGCAATGCGGGACTTTTCTAATAGTGCACTGTGTGTACTATGCGATGACCTGGTGATTGCATTGATTTGGTAGTGATGCCAGGACAGGTACTAGGACGATCATGGTAAATCTTGAGACAGTGGAAGGCAAAACACTCACGGAACACAGATACAACTTTTTCAAGTGCTTGAGGAAGTGACCAAAACCAAGGTGGTCATCGCAGAGTTTGAAACTGAGCGATTCTCACTGACGTGAAGTACGCTATAGCTAGCATAACGCAGAGCCTATTCAAATGATATCTGACCATGACTCAATAGCGTAGTTATATCACTGCACCTGCAAGGATAGACCGCTGTGTATCGAAGAAGTTAATCAGTTGTACAAACCTGCCGGGTATTTCGGGGAAGGCGATCACTTATTTTTAAAAATAAGGTTTTTCAGGTACACAGATTTTTGCGGTATAGTAATAGCAGTGTTGGTGGACGTCAAAAAACAGGTGAATCATGTAAACTTGTAAAGTTACTAACTTAATTCTTATAGCTAACTTTTAACTATTACCTATAGACACCTGATTGCAATTAGGCATTTGTAGCCGGCCGTTAGTAATAGCCCTATCGTTTTTTAGAATTTCGAAAACGCGATTACCCTCGGCGCTGTGGCTCGACAGATTTGGCTTTGTCGACTAGTTACGAGCACTGTAGGGGTTGCTTTGCGTGCATGGGTTTCGAAAGCGCATGTATTTTGGCACGATGAAGCCAACTTTTATCGCGCCACAGCGGCGAGGGCAATCGCGTTTTCGAAATTCTAAACTGATATGACTATCACTAACAGCCGACTGCAAGTCTCTAACTGCAATCAGGTGCCTATCGGTACTATTAGAATGTAGTAATCGCGATATCAGTTAACATGACTCGCGTTTTTTTTTTACGTTCGCCAACACTGACCTTGCTATTGTAATAAGGGAGTAATTACTCATTGACATCCACCCGAGCGCAGCCATACGGCTACAAAGGAAAGCTATACAGCTTTCTCAGAAACTTCGTAGTTATAGAAAAATTCGCCCTGGTCCGCGGATCGAACCCGGGACCACCGCTTCACTGGAGCAGTCGCTCTACCAATAGAGCTAACCGGACGGCAAGCTTATGATAGGGCGAGAGCGAATTGATCAATAACTCGAAGTGGGAACAGTGTTGACCAAATGTTTAGGGGAAACCCCGAAGGTGGAGTAGATTTGTAATAAGGGAGTAATTACTCATTGACATCCACCCGAGCGCAGCCATACGGCTACAAACGAAAGCTGTACAGCTTTCTCAGAAACTTCGTAGTTAAAGCGACTGCTCCGGTGAAGCGGTGGTCCCGGGTTCGATCCCCGGACCAGGACGAATTTTTCTTTAACTACGAAGTTTCTGAGAAAGCTGTATAGCTTTCCTTTGTAGCCGTATGGCTGCGCTCGGGTGGATGTCAATGAGTAATTACTCCCTTATTACACATCTACTCCACCTTGGGGTTTCCCCTAAACATTTGGTCAACACTGACCTTGCTATTGCGCAAAAATCTGCTCTTTGGCTCAAAAACCCTATTTTTAAAAGTTAGTGACTACCTTTCCTGAAACGCCTGGTATAGCTGTGTCTACAGTATCGAGAGTTGTGCTCTGAACTCGATGCCCGTCCTCTCCCAATGTTGCCAGAGCTACGAGTTGTGCCTACGGGGCTACGACTTCCACATCCTGGACAACGCCTTCCTCGTGCATGCGCCGGGCATCAAGACCATCATCGCCAGCGAGGAGCGGCGCAGGGTGCCCTACGTGAAAGTGAACAACGCGCACCACGCGCGCATCATGAACAGCCTCAAGTCTCGGTACCCGACGCTTTCCAAGGACTGCTAAGTTTCGCCCTTGAGTGTGTCCGCGTGCGTGTGTGAATGCGTGTATGTGCTTCGGTAGCCTCTTGTAATATATGCCTCTATACAGTATATAAAACATTTCCGCCCGTCTTTGCAACTTTGCGTCTTTGTGGCGATTTTCACCCGATTACACGAGCCCATGCTTCCTCGGGCTTCAAAAAGAAAAATGTTCGAACAAGTGGCAAGAAAAGGTGAGTTTTCGGGACACAAGGAAACCAAATGAAATGGGCGGTACTCCTAGAAATTTGTGGACGCGAACAAACAAAACACAGAGAAGAAACCACAGGACAAGCGCCTTTTTCTCAACTAGTTTTTAATGGGAAGGCAACAAACACTTAAATACTTGTCCTGTGGTTTCTTCTCTGTGTTTTGTTTCTTCGCGCCCAAAAATTCCATCATGAACAACCTACAACTAGCCCAGCTTTCCATTCTTTTGTACTCCTAGAAAGCAGCCTGTTTCGGAGATCATGCTAATCACGTGTCTTGAAAACGGATCACGCCGGGAAAGAAACTTCGAAGAGTTGTTCCTCCAAGCACTGTAAGTATCATATGCGCCTTTGTTTATCTTTTATATCTCTGATAATCTTCATACCGGGTTATTGTGCTCTATGAATCGTTTCTTCAGAGAATGAGCTTCGGCATCGGCGTAATTATCGACTCGATCGGACCGATACTGCTGCAGATCGCTCCGGTCTCGGACAGTATTGACGAAGAATGAGCTGACGCAAGCGTCTGTGTGCACGGAGGGAAGGTGCACGGCTTTGTGACGACTCACGAGGCCGGGAAAGTGCTGAAATGGCTGAGTAAATGAAAAACCAGGTATCGAAAAAGGCATAGCCGACATAACTGATGTTTTCGTTTCAGTTCAGTCAGGCATGTTTCATGTTAAAGTTTCCAGGCGCTAAGCCAGGGTAATCATGCCGGCCTGCACAATTTCGAACCTATTTAGAGTTTTTGAAATAGTTGGTGGTTTAAAGTTCCTAACAGCATATTTATTCTGAATATTGGACAAATGTGGGATGCAGATTAAGAACTTCAGCAACGGAAGGAACGACTCTCAAGTTATGGCAGCGATGACAAATGGTGCCAGTGGCTCTCTAATGTTCATTGCATGTGCTGTCGAATCAAAGTCATTTAAGCGGTGACGCCATTTCATTAAGCAATTCCGGAGAGAATATATCCGACACGCATTTGGTCTGATCAGTTATTTATATTAATGCCTCCAATGAAAATATAGTAGGGCTACACTGTAAGTTTTGAAAAAAAAAAAATAAGTGCTGAATACGCCAACTTTCCACTATTATTTTGAAGCATGCGAATCACAGTCATTAGTGATATCACAGCCGATGGAGTTGGTTAAATTTTTCCAATCATTTTGAAAATAGTGGCAGCATAGACAGGAGACGTTAATTTGTCAATTCATTTTTTCTCCCTATTTGTGCATTATTATTATTCTAGCAACCTGCATGTGAAGCTGAAATTCTCAACTTGGGAGTGAAAAGTGGTAAATGTGTATTAAAACGGGTGCTATTTCATCTATTACATTCTTAATTACTCTTGATAAAGAAAATAGTGAGTGACTACGAACTAGAAAGACAAGTTTGCTGTGCATCGTCTGCTCCTCTGTCGAAATTTGCGGCCGATAAAACTTTAACGGCGTGATAATTGTGTACACTTCAACATTCGTAACCCCGCCCGTTTAGTGCACCGACTGCGGAAAAAATCAGCGTACAAAGTATCCTGGAGGGAAAATAGCATCGATACACACCTTTATAAAGCGAAGCGTGGCCATGAACCACAGCCCAATAACGTATTAATAGTGCAAAATATCTTGGCCTGAATGAAAAAA
This sequence comes from Amblyomma mixtum, assembly GCF_055824585.1. NCBI lineage: Eukaryota > Metazoa > Arthropoda > Arachnida > Ixodida > Ixodidae > Amblyomma > Amblyomma mixtum. Next base: position 250,080,435 of record NC_143013.1, read on the forward strand.
TAATAAAGCTGTGTATTCAACTAGAGATAAGTACGTTTCCTTAAAGAAACATTGCACAAAATCTTTCCTGAATTTACACAGCCGTGTACTAAATGTGAAGCAACTGAAATAGTTAGAGAGGATCAATGCGACTGATGCGACAGAATATGCGTTAGCATTAATGTTTCCACCGAACAGAGCATCGTCTGCCGCTGACGGGTGTGATTCAGTCCGTGAATCGCCATGTGACAGCGCCGTACCCCCTCTCCCCTACCCGTCTCCTGGACTGGAGGGGAGTATTTCCCTCTCTCTAACATTGCCCCTGCCAACCGAGGCTTCAGACGGATGGACGGACGTACAGAGGTTTCCAACATGGGGCTTCAAATGCTAATGCCTTAAACCAAAAGTAATTTTAGGACCGTTGAACCAAAGTGCTATTTATTCGCTCTAAACAGCGAGTAACTCCGACCCAGTGTATTGTTTTTAAGAGTACAGCTTGTTTATAATGCTTCTCAATTATATTTAAGGGCTCAATACCGGAGTCTCGCGGAGAAAATTGTGAACACACGTCGGGTGATGCGTTACGTGACTTCACTTTGAAGAAAAATACTTACGGTAATCGGCCGCCGGCTGCCGCGACCCGTATTGCCTGCAGAGTGAGTAAACATGTTACTTTACACAAGCCACCACATGTTAAGCTGCATTGCTTGAAGCAAAGCAAAGCTTGTACAGCAAAGCAACGAGCACATGAACCGTGAGCGGGTCTGCCGTACTTGCCCCACCGCCCGAATTCATCTCTGTAGCCGCTCTTATTCGTGCGGACACGACTAAAACAAGTAGAAAATATTTTTTATCTTAGTCTCAATGTGGCATTTGCAAACACCACAGCATGCAGACAACCGCCTGCATCTCCCTTAGCTTTTTCGGCACTATCCGGGAGATGGCGCAAGTGGTCGGCGGAGAAACTCCAGCGCAGATTCCCTATCACCGCCATATCGGACGCCGGGTACCCGGTACGAAGGTAGCAAGGGTTAGCCCTAAAGTTACAGAAGAACTCAGCTTTAATCTTATAGAAGCGCATTGCGGTGAAAGCTTTACCATGATCAATAGACTCCTGGATCCACGTTTCTTTGCAGTGCAAGTCATGCAGTGAAGTTTACCTTCAAAACGAGACGCACGTCGACCCGATCATATGCATTATTTGGCGTTCCTCCCCAGGCAAAAGGAATTACGCCAATGCAAACTGCTTTATGCGGTTATCTCTGAAGCCCTGCCTAATCCATCTGTCCAAGTGCAAAAACGCACTACTGTCGTCTGTACTGTGTATACGCCTCATTCTTCCACCAATCATGGTTCAACCTCCAATAAATCACTTGTCAGAAACGCATATGTTCGTCTTCGTGTTTTTCTTCGTCTTGTAGTTTGCGCTAAATAAGGTGAATATGATGTCAGAACACCATCCCAGCAGTTAACTATTGTGAAGTGTTTTCATTCCGTTTTCGAGCCCTGCTAAAGGGCTTAAAGGGCTTAATAAGTCAAAAGAGTGCCATCTCCTGCGGCTCCAAACCATGATATACACCAGCCCAAATAAACTATCGACCCGGAATCATTTCCGACACAATAGAAATACTGTGGGCAAAAAAAAAAAACTGGAAAGATACACAAGCTCCGCCTTAAGGGTGTGACGCGATAGCGTAATGGGTTAATTCCCATATATCCAAAGGTCATTCTCTACGTACATAGATCCCTGGGTCAGCGGTTAAGCGTTGCGCCACCGTCCTGCAATGACAGGGGCTCGCAGCGGTGTGTCCTGAGCGGCTACGAATCATTATTAATTCAACTGCCACCTGCCACGGTGGGCAGTTTGCTCGCTATCCAGTGGGCAGGGTGTGATGGCGCCACAAGGCCACGTGACTAGGTGGCCCACCTGACTCCTGAGTTGCTCTCTGGGGACCGCCTGCCAGAGCCGTGCCGGTGATTTTCTGGACGATGGTGCCTTTATAATGCTATCGCGCTAGTATTCCATCCCTGCAGGGTTACATGGTATGTACGACGCCTGCGCACCAGGAGTGACCGGCGGTATGGAGGGCGCCCCGGCGATCACGATTGGCCCACCGATGTAGAAGCGATGGCCATTAATCGACTGAAGGTCTCTGCAGAATCCATTGAAGTCCTCAAGATGAGTGAGCGTTGCTGGAAAGTTCGGGGGTGGTTATCTCTGTCGCACTGGAAGGGGACTGGCGGATATGTGGTTTAGTAACAAGAAGTACAGCGCCCGCCAACTTGGGTGCACGCGCAAGACGTAACCATCAGCGTGCTTTTTGTAGCGAGAGCTGCACTACGCCAGCTCTTCGAGCCTTCAGCGTGGCACCCCTTGAGCTCCGTGGCGGCGCCGTGGCCTTGAGCCGGTTGGTCACGTGGTGCGGAGCAGCTGCTGCTGCCGGCGGCGCGGCGCGCCGGCGAAACCTAGCGGCAACAGCTGTGCGCATGCGCCGTGTCGAGTGGGGAGGGATGTGGAGATGGGGAGAGGTGTCGCAGCTGTATAAGTAGGCGGCTCGGCGGAGCTCTCGCGTCACTCCAGGTTTAACCAGAGCTAAACCACAGCCAATTTGTAAAGATTGTTTGTAGCGCCCTCCTTTAATTGGCTGTGCCTTAGAGCATGGCCAAAGCGTGCTCGCACGAGAAAGAAAATAAACACGGCGCGGTGCTGCAGCTCGTGAAGCCACGGCAAGCTGTTCTATTCTTGACGAGATCCGAGTCAGCTGCTCGTTTCTTCGCTCCTTAGGCATTGCCTGCAGTTTCATTATCTCAAACAACTACACTAAAGAGCAAGCACGACTGCAGCTGTCCGTTCGTGTGGCGAAGTTCAATTGCCGGATAGCCGCTGGTCAAACCATACGGATCGGGTCTATCGAGAAAGCGCGTCAACGTAGCCCCCCATCACTTGCAGAGAAGCTCTCCGTCCTCATGATTCTTCGGTCCGCAGAGAGCCATTATCGGTCAACAGAAAACGGCGTGCTGCAGTGAATGACGGCTCCAATTAGGGCACCGTATCGAGAGATTGCTTGCATGTGGGCTCTGCGCAGTCCTAAAATGTCCCTAAAAAATAAAGTTGCCTGTATCATTCATTGCATCCCTATTGATTCCCTGCACATGACCAATCGGAACACGAGCGTGCCCAATGCCTGGTAGTTCGGTAGCTTTGCATTACAGATGTGTTATGCGGCGAAGCGCTGCGTCGCGTTTGAAACCGAAAAAATAAAAACTACAATTACTGAAATTAATATTAAAAGAAACTTCAGCAGCCCCTTCACATTATTGTGCGTTAGAGGAGACAAGTCCTCTCAGAATGCAGCCAGCTCTCCCCACAGCTTATGAATCAAAATGTACGCTCAAAAGCCCTTGGAAGATGGCCGAAAGACTACCATGCGTACACCGAGAGCGGAGTCTAGATAACAGATGCTCTGTTAAATTCGAGCCTAAATGTAAAGATTAGAGCGAAGAATTTCGAAAAAAAATGGCATAGGTTTAGCTCTGGTTAAACCTGGTTGTGTTGAGAAAGCAACGGCTGCCTGGCTACGCTTAGGAGGAGGAGGATGTAGAAGAGGAAAGGCAGGGAGGTTAACCGAAAGAATAATCGGTTTGCTACCCTACACGGGGGGGGGGGGGGGGGGGGAGAGAGGAGTGAGGGGATGAAAAAAAGAAAGAGAAAGGAGAGTAACAGAAAACTGAAAGGGTGGAAGAGCGGGCTAGTTGGTAGTTCATCTTGAGGAAAAACACAGCGCACTCCTAAGACACGGACAAAGACACAGCGCTGTATCGTCTTGCCTTTCTTTGTCCGTGTCTTAGGAGTGCGCTGTGTTTTTGCGCAAGAAAATTGAAGTCACTCTAAAACGTCACTGTTCGTTAAAGTCACAGCCTATCGTGCAGGCCAGAAGTTCTCAAGAAGCGGAGCAGTGCCTTGCAGGCCTTCTCCGCCGACGACCGCCGCGGCCAGTGGCCGAGAATGTTCATTTCCGTGAGTGGGCGTGGGTCTAGGCGCTCCAGCGCACGGCTGAGAGACTGCCTTTCGGTGGTGTAGGCAGGGCAGTCACAAAGAATGTGTGTTATGGTCTCATCATGCCCGCAGATGGAACATGCAGGACTATCAGTCATACCGATTAAGAATGAGTAGTGGTTGGCAAGGGCGTCCGCAGAATTTTTTGCAGGGGGGGGCCCCATTGGTTGTTGGCGCCGGAAGGGGGGGGGGGGGGGCATGTTCGTAGCAAAAGGCACTATTTGCGGAGTAAATTTATTTATTTATATATAAATAAAAAATAAGTGAAATACACACATGAAAGAAAAATTACAAACAGCAAATTAAAGCGTGGCTAGGAGAGATACATTGGAGTTTATTAACGAAGAAACAATTAAAATTAATAAAAATGCAAAAAGATACTGTCACTTCGTGGAGAAGAGTGCTCAGTCTTGCTGCATACGGGTTCTCGACTCACCCGGATTGATGACCAGCACACAGCACAATATGTTCTCAAACACGCAACTACAGTCACTCAGTCAGTATTCCATGAACAGCAACTGTAGGCGCCTCGGATTTTTCTGGGCGAATTGCGTGATTACACGGGTGATAAATTCATTTCTGTGCTTCATTACACGTTCTCGGTGCACACTCATCACACACATTGATTGGAAAAACGGTTGAACGCGTAAGTTGAAAACAAAAGATGACTATATATACAACGAAAACTTGTTTACAAGATAAATGCACGCTCGCAACTTCATACACCTCGCTCCATCTTGCTCGCGCATCCGCACAGTCGAGCGACCGCACACACACTGCTCGCCGCTCGTCGTTTTCTCGTCTGCTGTCTTGGTTGTTCTCAGCTTCGTTGACAACCGGCTAATAAAAACACCGAAGCACGAACACAGAGGCGCGCGCACGTGCAAGGGCTTACTAGCCGCTATATCCCCGAATGCGCACTTTGGGGGTGAAAGGAACGCCGCGCGACTTCCGAGGGGAAGGGACACTCGCCACTCCGGTCGGAAAATTTGTTTTTGTGTTTTTTATGGGGTTCAGAGCCCCAAAACGACTCAGGCTATGAGGGACGGAGTAGTACAGAGTTCCGGATAATGTCGACCACCTGGGTGTCTTTACCATGCGCTGACATCGCACAGTACATGGGCGCTATTGTGATTTGAGGCCCAGCCAGAGGTGACAGGCGAGCCAGGCAGGCGCCATCGGGCTGCGTTGACCAAAGGCGCTGGTTTTCGGAGAAGACGCAAGGAACGCTGGTGTGGGGGCGCCTCTGGAGACTGCGTCGCCGTGAACAAAAGCAACTGCTAATCCCCTTTGCCGAAGATTCTGAAAGCGGCGCCTCTACCGAACTGCGCTCTCCCGTGGATCGCAGGAGACAGTGAGCGGCGGCGGCGCCAACTCATCGCCCGCTTGGCCCTGAACAGCCCGACAAAGCGGGGGTGGACACGGCTGATTTGTCCTTCCCTCCGTGTCGCTATCTCTCTAGAGATCAAAGAAACAGACACCCATCTCAAGACGGCTCGAAACACAAGCTCGCCGGTGCCGCTCCTTCAGCGGAGCTAACGATGGCGTGGTTTGAAAACGGGCGAACGGCGCGCGCCCGGACGCGGCATTTCGCAGATGTGACCCAAAGCGTGGAAGCGGGGCTGCTTTTACCCTTTTGGCTGAGCGCACCACCGCCCCTGGCGTGCGGCCATCACTCACGGTTCGAGTGAGTGATTTTCCAGGGGGGTGCAGCCGCCCCCCCTTGCCCCCCCCCCCCCCTCCGGACGCCCATGGTGGTTGGTGAAAGCTACACCAAGCCAGAGGCGACACAGCAAAGTTTCTTCTCGTCGTGGTAGGCCTGATGGTAGCCGGAGCTTCAGATCTGGGTCCAAGGATTGTAAACGGGAATTGCAAAATTGGCCGGAATTCCACGCGGCAAGCGTGATGTCCCGCGCAAGTGCGCGAAGCCTGCTCGCTGCGTCCGATCTCGAAATGGGGATCGACACAAAATCGCCGTCGTCGTGAGCAGTTCGCGAGACCTCATCCGCGCGGTGATTGCCTGCCGCTATGCCCCGTATCCATTGGTAGATAATGTCATGTCCTTTGTTGATGGCAGAGTGATGTAGTTGTCGAATTTCTGCGACCAGTTGTTCATGGGCTCCACGGCGAAGAGCAGCTTGTAAGCCTTGGAGGGCAGCTTTCGAATCGGTAAAAATAGACCACCGCTGAGGGCGCTGCTGATTGATGTATTCAATGGCGACACGAAGAGCGGTGAGTTCTGCACCCGTCGAAGAAGTGCGGTGACCTGTCCTAACTCTAATCTCTGTAGTGCTTGCGGGTATGACGACGGAGCCAGAAGAAGTGATAGGGTGTACTGAGCCGTCGGTGTAAACGTGCACCCGGTTTGCATGGTTCTCATGTAAATATTCAAGGGTGACTTGTTGTAGTTCTGTCGGCGATAAGTCTATCTTCTTCCTGATTCCAGGTATCGAAAGAAGCACACGGGGATTGTGCAGGCTCCAAAGTGGCGAGGACGGTCTAGAGGCGGGTGTAAACTGGGACGGCAGAATGGCGGGATGTGCGTCAATAATGTCTGTAAACGATGTGCGCGGCCTGGTAATAGGAAGACTGGCAAGATGGTGAGAGGGAACCCGGGAAATGTGGGCTACGCTTAGGATTCGCTTGTTGTTAGGCGTTTAGGCGTTTTGGTTAAGCTGTGTTGTTTATACACAAAGAAGACACATAGCTAAACATTGGTTACAACTTTACACCAATGAATACGCTTCGATGTTCAGTAAAGTAGTATGTCTTGGCTTCTACTGCATTGATGACGCAGTTTGTTTCTGCAAACGAAGCGAGCGCCGGAGGCGCCATCTGGCGAAGCGCGGCGGCGGCAGCTACTCTGGTTGCTAGGCGACGGCTCAAGGTCATTTGTGGAGTCGCCGCCACGGCGAAACTGCGGCCACGCTGAAGAGGCAAAACGGTGGGCGCAGTGTTGCTTTCGCAACAAAATGACTGCGGCTTAGCTCAGCAAACCTTTGTTATGCAAGCGAAAGTCACGCTTGCATAACCAGCGTGAAGTCATGCTGCGGCATATTGCCGCAGTGCCGCGTGTCTGCCCCAACGTTGCGCTAACGCATGCAGACCACATTTTTCTCTCACCACAACCACCACGCACCTCAAAGCATTACTGAGGCGTCCACGGACCCAGGGAGCCAGTTATGCGTCCTTCTTTTTCTCAAAATCATCGGAGTCTAGAACGTTAACGCCTACGCCAATGAACACAGTGAACGGCGACTGCCTATAGCTTCAGTGCCGCGTTTCTGCCACAACGTTCGACTGAGGCGTCCACTCTCCCAGGGGGCCAGTTATGCGCCTTTCCTCTGTTTTCGAAGCTTCCGCTCTTCATGGGTTTCGGCTGCCCATTTAGCGCGTTTACGCTCCCAATCGATTGCTCAATCCCTCGCACGGTTCGCAATGTCGATCGGATGATCTGACTCGGCCCAACGTCTGCGAGTACCCACTCTCGAGGACGTCGGCTCCGTCTGACTTGCTTCGTTCATAGCGAGACACTGCATAGGCAGCGCGCAGCGGTCTCGGCGAGCTGGTGCGAGTCACGTGCTACGTCACGTGGTTACTTACGCAGCTCCGCTCCACTTCCGCTGGGCTAGGAAAGCTTTCGCTCTAAAATTAGCCGACAAATGTGCGTTAGCAGTACTGGTTGTACATTTGGCTGCTACTGTGGTCGCCTTCCGGCTGCTTTTTTTTATTTGCATATCACCGTTTCGTTACAGTGCTGCGTGGCTTCTCGTAGGTGAGAGCGTCTAGAGGATGATAGTGAGTGAATTTTCTTTTTTTATTATTTGGTCGCGGGAATTGGTGTTAGGCGTAAGGCCTTCTGACAGCTGAAGGTGGGTGGTTGAGGGTGGGCGAGCTTCTGTAGGGTCAAGGTGGGTTTATTGGTGGTGAGTGGAGAACTGTGGACTGTGCAGGTGGGTGGGTAGTGGTTAGAGACTTTTTGGGAGGTGAATGGGGGTTGTCTGGTGGTGGGTGATGGGTCGGGTTAATTGGAGAGATATGGGAGAGGCATTTGTCCTGTAGTGTGCGTGAGGATGATGGTGATAGAGGGCAGAGGTGGACTAGTAGTCGGCGGAGGCCTCCTAGGCTACCAGAAACAGCTCCCGTGACGGAAGCACTAAACTAAGCAAATAAATAAATCAATAAATTCGATGAAAAGGAAAACTGGAGGGGACACTTGCGCTTCTCCTAAAAGGTATGACACGAGAGCGTTAATGATTTGATGCTCACACATCCGGAACTGGTCCATCGCTACTTAACATTCATGGGTCCCTGAAAGTTCTCGTACTCCTCCTGGCGCAGTGGTGCAGCGGTTAAGCGATGCGCCACTGCCCTGCGGTGGCAGGCACTGCCAACGGTTGGGCTTGCGCGACCGAAGAAGTGCGCGACTGCCACCTGCCAGGGTGGGCAGTTTGCTCAAAATGCGGTAAGCACGTTGTGATGACGTCACAAGGCCACGTGTCCTAGGTGGCCCACATGGCTCCTTAAGTTGTTTCTCTGCAGATTTTTCACTCAAGGCCAGGGACGCCGCCACTTTTCTGCGACACGGGGCCCTTAACGCATCGCGTTAAGAAGCTATCAATGGTGCAGTGCAAAATAAGAAAGGAAGAAACCAGACAGGAATCATTTTATGATTATTTAAGACGCAGTTACCAACTGTTCGAATTGGAAGCAAGATCACGATGTGTTGCAACGCGGTGTTACTTTAGAAAAAATGCAGAACATAATATTAATAATAATAATAGGTTATGATCATTGGGATTTAACGTCCCGAAGCAACTCAGGCTATGAGAGACGCCGTAGTGAAGGGCTACGGAAATTTCGACCACCTGGTGTTCTTTAACATGCGCTGACATCGTACAGCACACGGGCCTCTAGAATTTCGCCTCCATCGAAATTCGGCCCATTTACCCTTCCCATACGTATGGCAGTGATGGGCCCCAGACGAAAATCTGCAGTTGAGCAGCTTGAGAGTGTCTGGGGCCCTACAAACAAAAGATACCCTTGGGGAGAGCGAGAGAAATAAAACAAAACAAAAAGGCACTACAGACGAAACGCGATCACACACACAGCTGAAAACGTAACAGATGCACCTCAGAATAGTGCGTCTAAATATCTCCATAAAGGACACCAAGAACACGCTCGAGGCAAATTCTCGTAGCAGTACGAAATACACAAAAATATGCAAGTCAGCACAGAGCAGAGGACACTCAGCTGTGATAAAAAAGTAAAACTTTAAATCCTTAAGGGAAAGAGAATAAATGTTGCTTTCATTTTTTCTGATATTCATTGAGCATATGTGGTAATAAGAACTGCAATGCTTATATGCCATATTTATAGTTCTAGTGCGCGGAACAGCCCATTTATCAGAGCCCGTAATACTCTCCACTTTCCAGTTTAGGCGTTAGTTCGTCAAGAACTCAGAAAAGCCGAGACATGGCTAAGAAAATAAAACAGTACAGGAACAGCGAACCTGAAGTGCGCCTGAAGTGCGAACAGCGGGTGGCAGGTATTATATCCGCCCGACAGGGAATTCAAGATTCAGCAGTCTGAGAACAGCGTGACGAAGCCACCCGCTAGCTATTGACATCTGTTTCTTTTTGTGAGCAGAGCAATTTCAGCGCATCTGCCCAACACAAAATCATTTCACCGCAGTTACACTCCATTGCAGTAGTATCTTCCTGGGCGTAATCGTCACTGCATGCCAGCGAACGCACGCTTTTCCACACTGTCCCTTTCTGTAATCTTTATTCTAATTTTTTTTCTCTCAAGTACCTTTGCCGCTGCAAGAAGCCCGCTTTTCCTATATCTTATCTGCAACGCGTGGAACAAAGAACGATCGAAATCGGACAAGCCTAGAGACCTTGTGTGTGTGTGTTTTATTTATTTATTTTTATTTTTCTGATTTTCATAAATTTATTACATTATTTTATTTTTTCTCTCTTGCACTCAGTGCAAAGTTGAACCATTACGTGCGTTCCATGCGAATTTTCACATAAGGCCATCGTCCTGTCTTCGATCTCCCAGCTAACAGGTCCCCTGGCAACTAATGATTTTGTGTCCCTATAAATGAACTTGCTTTTTGGCGACTGGGGCCTCAAGGCAGGTTGCTCTGCTTTGTGAAGTAATTGTGGCAAGGTGCATCAGCATAGTTGGGTCGTTTATTTAGCTTGTCTGAAATGCTGCAATGGCCTGGTGGATATCCATGAATCAGCCGCGGTGCCATGGGCACGCAACACATTTTTAGCATCGGGAAAGCTGATCTTATTCCAACTTTGATATGCAATATTGCTTGCGCACGAAACTAGCAGACCTCCAGTGCTTTGTGTGAGGGGGCCGCTTCCATTCATGCTAGTGTTGCAGCCGCACACAGGACATTCCGATTTATTCATTACTGTTTCCATCACTCGTGGTGGCCAAGCAGTGTCAGGTTGCTCCTGTAATGCACTTGCAAAATGACATTTTGGCTTGTGCTGGCCATTTTATAGTATTAAAGGAATGTACACATACAGCAATTTGCAAAAGGTTACCAATTGTGAGCATATATCCGTAGCCAATATAGCTCTGTGCATAATATACACGAGGAGGTTTAAGTCCTTTTAGCAACCAGGGCAGCTCACATGATCTACTCGAACAGCCAAACTTGTGGAGTTTCTTTCAGGGTATTCAAATGGTCCGTTAAGTGGCAGCAGAGTAATATGACTGCAGATGGCGCCAACTTAAGTGCATTGATCCGTAATCCATTCCAGTGCATGTTACTCTGAAGTTCGCTGGGTAGGCAGAGTTGGAAAAGCAGGGTGTGCATGTCGGGACACGAGATATCGGAACCATAGGTGCACCGAAGGAAATGGCCATGAAACTTGCAGCTGGGATGCTCTCTACATGAGCATGGTAGTTTTAGTAAGGTGAACAAGTGTTTGCAGTATAGTTAATTGGCTGACGGCAAGTATGTTCGCGTTAGGTGCATTGTAAATATACTTTTCTCATGTCTCCCATGGAGTTTCGTGGATTCTTTGTTCTCGATCCGTTAGATTTCGAATTTTCCGACCCAAAACGTTCGGGGCCTGAGATAGCTACAGCATCTTTTAACAGCTACAGCTGCTAAAAGATGTAACAGATTTCTCTAAGGGGGTTGCAACATGAAGTCATTATATTACCGTTATCATCAAGTTACACGCATAAGAAAAGTACCATTTGCTGCTGTTGACTGAGGAGAGTAAACTAGCGCCACTTGTTCGCATTTGCCTTCGTCTTTAGTGCCGTCTTTTTTTTGCTCTGAGCAAAATGAACACGTACCAACTCGCCCAAATTTCTGCTTTACTCAACTAGCGTCACGTCTCGGTTCGTGGTCTCACTAAGCACGTGAGATTGCTAACAATGTCAGTACACGAGACGGCCAAGAGTAGCGCATGAGCCGTGGCCTCCGAGACCGGGCACGAAGGCCGGGTTTCTGACCCCATCTTCTATGGCTGAACCTGCCTGGGCCCTGTCATGCGCCCAGTCTCCGAGGATGTGCATGAGCATTACTAATGTCGCCACGCGAACGGACCGCATCGCGACGCTGTACTCGCTATCCCGCACAGACCAATCGTGGCAGCGTAGTACAAGACCAACACAATGGATAATGATGATATGATCACACATAGTGACTGGCACGTTTTCGTTCCATGGTGAATATCATGTCTTTTTCTTGGTGGTATTTCATGATTGTGCGTGTCACGCATTAGCTCCATCCTACATCATAATCCCTTTCATCGCGACAGTGTTAAGGCTGTTCAGCTGAGATCCTGACTCCATCCGCGCAAGACAATGAGGATTGGTCGGAAAGGTAGTGACGTCACAAGTGGAGCGGTAGATTTGTAAAGTGATTAAAACCTCACATAAAGTGTGAATTTAAGGTTGCAACATGACGAACAACATTATAACATCCAAGACTGCAAGGCAAATTAATTGCACTGAGCAGAAAATTGGGGTGAGATGGGAATCGAACCCGTGCTTTTTGGGTACCGAGCCAGACGCTACCCTTAGGACGCCGAAGCACGTTAGTTCGACTAGGTTAAAGGGAGGCCTTTTGTGTCTTGTCCTACAGCTGAGCAGACAGCGGTCCGTGTCTGCGGAGCGATACCCAAAGAGATACCCAGGCTGCTGAAGGGAGCCGTTAAAGGGCAACTCCGGCGATTTTTCACCCATTTTAAGTTAATGGCTGTTTTGTGTTCTTAAGAATCTCGTGTAATGTGTACGATACAAGGTTTTCAAAAGCAACCCCAAAATAATTTTTAAACAGAAAAAAACGCAAAACTCGAAACCGCGAAACCGAAACTGGGGAGGTGCCTTCGTGCGGTATTGACTGTGACGTCACTAGCGTGTTCGCCGCGCTGCGAAGTTCGAAGCCGCGCTGTCGACGTGACTGAAGCGTGGAGAACAGCTTTCCGAGACCAACGAGTCTTTAGAAGACGACTCTTTCGACGGTTTCGGACTGGACGAGTCGCCTTTCAGGTAAGATCCACCGCCGCGCTAGCTATAAAGCCGAGTCACACCACAGGCCGCGTCACCTGCAGCATCGAGACGGTCTGAATTCGGAGAAGTAAGTATTTGATTCATTTCTCGTACATGCATTTGTGAAACAGTCGGCAGAACATAAGTTAATGTGATGCTCCCGCTGATAGCTGTTCGTGTGGCGAGTGCCGGCCGACCCAGCCTGATGAAAGAATCTGCTGCCGGAACGTTCCCTCGGTGCACAACGTCCTTACAGGGAAATGCATCACCAGCAGTCCTCTCTTTGCGAAGCCTTGTCTCGACGGCGAGCTTTTGGATTCACGCCAGCTACAGTTCTACAATCCAACATACTTTGAGCACGCCCACTGTGGTCCGCTTCCTCTTGACGGCCGCGCTTCGTTCAGCTGGCCGCTGCGATGGGCGGTTGTACTCGAATAACGTTGGCACAGAATCTGCCTTCAAGCGCCGGTTGAACGAATCCTTAGCGAATCCAAAGCTCCCTCTGAGGTACACGCCGTCTTCATAGCAATCTGGCGCGAAATGTTCCGAGCACAAGCGGGAATGATTCCTCGGAGACCAGTTGACACGGTGGACAGCTCTCACCGAATTGTCGCGAAGGTTCTTATCGCTAGGAATCCTATGGTAGATCACGCCCGTTGTCACATATGAAGAATTTGTGCAGCCCACAGCACATCAGAAGTTGCCGTGACCCATCACTCTGGCGTACACATCACATCAGGCACGTTGAGATGGCGCGAAATTGCACAGGTAGTCGAAATAATTCCGGAGACCTGCACTACAGCACCTCTTTCTTCCTTTCTTCTTTCATTCCTCCCTTACGTCGCGGTTCGGGTGTCCGTTACTGCGTCATTTACTTTCCTCAAAATCAATTTTCAGTTTTCCCCTGCACTGCCAACGCCAGCGCGCGCCCGACCAGCTTGACACGCCGACACGCTAGTGACGTCACAGTACAGGGTGGCTTGTAGAAGTTGCTCGATCAGTGGGTGCCGCTCGCGTCGAGGAGCGCTTGTCTTCAAAATTCGTTTGGGAAAAAACTACGCCGCTTTCAGGTGCGAAATTTTACATAAGATATCAGACTAGCATAAAGAATACAGACTTAAAATTTCATTTCGATCGATGAACATGGAAAAATCGCCGGAGTTGCCCTTTAACTCTCTCGCGTCATACCCTTAGGCAGAGCTGAAGCGTCCCCAGAATAGTTTTTTTCTGAGAAATGCCAAAGCTTTCTTACATGTTCGCAGAACTGAAATTAAGCGGTAAAGCGTAAAAACATCTTGTTACAAGAGTAAACCATCATCACATGAGTTAGCAGCCAAAGCGGAAGCTCCCTGCTGCAGACATGTCTGTATCAGTTGTCAGCGCCGGCGATTGCCGATTTTCACGAAATTGATGCGACGTTGCAGAAGCGCCACACCGTTCGCAGAGTGGCTCGCATGCACATTCATATGTTGCTGTCGGAGTGCATGGATGTATATACAGTAACTAATATAATCGCCGCTAAGTGCCACTGCGCTAGTTCTTTGGGCAGGGACTCTGGAACTTTTCTTTTGAGTGGCAATCCTCGACCATTGCAAAGTATAGCCACATACGTGAACTTCACATTTTTTTTTTTCATCATCCCGGCTGCGGCGGTTGAATTTCTTTGGAGGCGAAATTCTAGAGGCCCGTGTGCTGTGCGATGTCAGTGCACGTTAAAGATCCGCAGATGGTCGAAATTTCCGGAGCCCTTCACTGCGGCGTCTCTCATAGCCTGAGTCGCTTTGGGACGTTAAACCCCATAAACCAAACCTTTCTTTCTTTATCCAAGGGCGTCCGCAGAACTTTTTCCAGGGGGGTGCACCCGATGACCGGGTGTGGAGGAGGCAGTAGGTTAGCACCAAAAAGGAAGTATTTGTGGTCTAAACTGCGCACATGAAACAAAAATTAGAAGCAGCAAATTAGTGCTAGGCTTGAAGAACAAACATTAGAATTTATTAATGAACAAAGAATTGAACTCAATAAGCAAAATCCGATAACTTAATATCACCTAAGCGTGCTAATCAAGCTGTGTAGTTGTTTTCTACTAGTGAATAAATAATATCCATAATTCCAAGTGGGGGGGGGGGGGGGGGGGCAACAGGCTCCCTTTGCCCCCCCCCCCCCCCCCCCCTTTCCGGACGCCCATGTCATTATCATAGCTGCACTGTCAAAGACAGTCACGTGCCACAGTTTCGCGAGAAGAAGAAGAGCACCAGTTCGCAGGAGCGCCGCGCCGTTCCTTCAGAGGCAAAAATAACGTCGTGGCAATGGTTGGCGCCCCCAAGCTATTGCTTTGCCTTCAACGCCGCAGAAAGCTGTGGGACCGCCGCTTCGCACCGTTCGCCTTAGCGTTGCTCTTCGTGGTCTGCCTGGGCGCGTACACCTTCCAGTGTTTCAGCATGCGGACAGCGGCACTGAACAGGCTGGCCAGACTAGGTCGGCACTACCACGAACCAGTCTACGGGCTTCCCACGCAACCGGCGGCACCTGCAGAGCAACACCGTCGGCCACTAATGTCGCCCAAGGCAGATGCCGCTGCGGATGATGATGTCGCGACGCGGCTCCTCTGCGTCGAAAGCCTGACCTCTAATGACCGCAGCGCCACCGATGGTCATCCGCGGCGGCAACGGCGGCAATGCAACTACACCTCCGACAACGGCGCTCTTTACGTCGTGCTCGAGAACTTCGTAGAGTGCGACGGATGCCCGGATTACGCTGAGGACAACGTGACACTGGTGACGCACGCGTCTTCTGGCTTCCTCGGACACATCCCCGAGCTCTGCGGCCGCTGGCAAGGGCCGCTGTCCGTCGCCGTGTTCGCGCCCGGCAGCGACTTCGACGACGCGCTGTCCACGATTGCCGCCCTGCGGCACTGCAGTCGCAACTCGTGCGTGCGGGAAGCAGTGACATGGCATCTCGTCTACGATCGAGGTCTGTTGGTGGCTTTGTAATTTACACATACAGCTGTACCTCGTTATAACGAAGTTGAAGTGTCCCGTCGAATACTTCGTTACAGACAGTGTTGACTGAGCTTCCAAGGGGTATCGTCATTTCTTCGTTATATCCATTATTTCGTTATAACAAGGTTCGACTGGCTAAGAAATTGCTCAGAAATTGCACACTGCGCCGGTTCCAGAGGCGAAACGCAAAGGCCCCCGTGTGCTGTGCGGTGTCAGTACCCGTTAAAGATCCCCAGGTGGTCGGAATTATTCCGATGCCCTTCACTTAAAAAGAAAAACGAGCGTCGAGGTTGTGGAACAAAGTCTGGGGTGCTGTCTGATTCCGCCAAACGGCGTTGGGAACTAGGCTGTGGTAGTCATCGCGAACCACACTTGAAAGGATCACTGAGTGAACAGCAAAACCTTTTCTCGTCAAAACTCGGCCATATTGCTCCTCGTATCATTCATTCAACCCCTTAGTCCTTAAACCTCAGCGGCTGCGAATCAATTCACCATAGCGGCAGATTTCGTATTTCACAGTGAATACAATATTGTGCGAATCCTGTCACGTGCGGAGTGGTGCAAACGCGCACTGTGAGTGCTGAAAGTATACTTCCTCGCGAACCCCTCGGAGTTCTGCAAGGGTGTTATTGCCATTAAAGGGCATACCTCGTGAACATTCTTCGGAATATTACGAGTATACAACTATACTAGCACCGCATAGTTTCTTCAAGGATGTGTACAGCCAGGTACCAGTGCATGCTGCAAGCTTTATCGCTAGTTTAGACCAGCCGATTGTGCCACAATCGTGTTTTTATTATTATTTTATTGAAAACAACTAGGCCATACTCTAGACCAAGGGTGGCCAGGGAGGCATATGCAAAAAAATATTTTTAGTGATGAGCAGCAATATAAAGGGGAGGGTGGCAACTTTTTTTTATTTCATGCAACACGCATCATTTCGCGGATTTTGCGCAGGGCGGCGCCAATTGCAGCAGCTGACTGCGCGCGCCTCTCATCTAGAACATAAGAGAAGCTGTCTTTAGGGGCAAGATTGGGAGGGGGGACAGATGCCAGAGAGTCGTGAGCCGCACTTGGACTCACGAGGAGACATAGTTTGGCCACCTCTGCTCTAGACTAAAGGCGCGAATATAGTCCGACGTAACGCAAGCGAGCGCGCACGCTGCGTTGCGTTGGTGAAAACAGCTCCGTCTATAGTTCGACGCACTGCAGCGGCCAACGCAACCGGCGGCTGCCACCGTGCCCCGACGAGCCCGGCGCAGATTTGGCTCCAGGGTTGCCAGGTCCAAAATTTTGAAAGGAGCCACAAAAAGAAGAAAAGTAGCCAAAATGTAGCCAACCAGCTGCCGAAGTGTCAAAATTAGCCAAATATAGCGCCACAGTTGCAGAAAAGCGTCACCAGAAGCATAAAGGGCGCAAGAAATATATAATTCTTGTAGGACGCAGGGCAATCGAGAATGCGAATAACTCTGAATTACAAAAGCATCGCAAATCAAATGAAAGGAAATACATGAACACCATGGGACAGAAGCACGGAAACGCGCGAGGAATTTCTGAAGGGAAAGAGAGTGTGGGAAAAGTAATCAGAAAAGTTTTTATTCTTTTCAGAGGAGAAATAATTGGTGTTCCTAAGCCGCAGCCATGGCAAGTTTAATTCCCAAATATATGTGTGTGTATATATATATGGCATGCCTGGCATTGATTTTTGCATGAAATTTCTTCACTGCTCCATAAACAGGGGTTTGATTTTGATGTGCCTATTTCTTTTTCCGTTTCTCTCTTGTGATCTTTTTTCAGCTTTATATTGCAAAAACAGACTGATCGCCACATGCAGTTCATATGTTCTAAAGACATAAAAAGCATATCCTTGTTCAAATTTTTTCAGGTCACAGTGGCTTCCTTTTCAGCCGTATACTGGGGAACTCATGGCTCTCCGGATATCGCTGGACGATACAAAAAGTCTTCGTCATCGCGTTTCAAAGCCCTTTGCTCTTCCCCGTTCCCCGGTAATCGGCTAAAAGGAAACAGTATTTGCCCTGAAAAATTTTAACCAAGACTGTAATTCCCAGCATCACCCAATGTCGGGCTAGCATGTGTGGCCGATCACCGCGCTTTGAACCAGTATCCAACTGAGGAAACAAGGTATATCAGCTAAGTAGCAATTCACATCCTTATTTAGCTGAAGCGCATTGAGTGAATGAAGATGGGACATTTCTTCGTGCTGGTTTTAAGGAAACCTACATAACAGCATTGCATAGCGGAGGCGGAATCTCGCCTGGGAGAACACAGGAGCGAGAAGTATTTTAAGTCTGGGACATGTTACAGGCAAAATTTCAACAAAAAGACTGGCACCGCAGAATAATGGTGTTCACGTATGGCATTCTGACAAGCAAAGATGCATGGACCATTGGCAGAAAAAGAGGTCCCTTACAGTCCTAACTTCGATTTCAAAAGTTGCCAAAAAGTAGCCAAGTAGCCAAGTTCAAATTTTTGTCGCCAAGCGGTCCTAAAAATAGCCAATTTGGCGCAAAGTAGCCAAACCTGGCAACCCTGTTTGGCTCCTGCTCCAATTGCGCGCCGGCGCCGCCGACCGCGCCGACCCACAATGCATAGCGCGGAGAAAAATGGCGGATGCCAGCGCGAGCGGCGTGAGTGCGAAAATCTTTCGCACATACATTGAGCGCTTGCGCTTTCGCCGCAAGCGGTGGACTAGTAACACGAGAGCAAGTTTCTGTCGCGCGGATAACACCCTAGCCATATTTCATATAGTAGCCGCAATGGCGCGAATGGAGCGAAACGGATGAGGCGACGCAGAAAAAGGCGCGAACGGAATTCAAACTACCCGCCGGTCGACGATCGGCGCGCGAGTCGGCGGTCGTTCTGCGCATGCTCCGAAGCGGCGCGCGGCGTCTGGACGCATCGAAGTATAGAGGGGGTGGCGCTCCGGCCGGCGCAGCGAAACCGGCGTAGCGCGACAGACTGCGAGCGACGCTCGCCCGCGCGCTGAACACGTCGGACTATAAACGCGCCTTAGTATATACGGCTCCTCAATTAAGTCGAGAGACCTTTCCGCAATGCAGATCACACTCCTGCATCACTTGCGACGGGCAGCCCACACCCACGGGACACACTAGACCTCCGGCGCAGTGACCACTTGTGCTCTTTGCAATCGGAGTCGCAGTACCATCCCGAGACGAGCTTCAAGAGGATGCAGGGCCTTCCGTACCCAGCCAACGTTCTGCGCAACGTGGCCCGAAGACTGGCGCCCACCCGCTACGTCTTGGTTCAGGACGTGCAGCTCTACCCGAGCGACAACATCGTCCCACGATTCCTGAGCTACGTGACCGAGCAGCGGCGCCTTCTCTTACTCAGGGATGACCGCGATGCGTTCGTGTTGCCAGTCTTCGAAGCAGCATCGCCGCGGAAGGAAGGAGCAACAGACCAACAGTGGGTTCCTCCGCGCACGTTTAGGCAGCTCAAGGAGTCGCTCAGGTCCGGAATGGTGGTCCCTCCTCTGAAAGACCCGTCGCATGGCGGCGCTCTATGGTCGCCCTTCTTGCCAGACGCAAAAGCCACCGGTTCGCGTAATATAAGCTCCGAGGATGAAGATAGGCGCGAGCACCTCGGCATCTTCGAAACGCTCAAGCGGAACAGGACACTGCAGCTGTGGGAGCCCGTGTTTCTGGGAACCAAGGAGGACCCAGCTTACGACGAGCGGTTCTCCTGGGAAGCAGGGGGCGACAGAGTGTCTCAGGTGAGCACGTAGTGACCGCGTGGAACGTTGGATAAGCAAGGCAGACCAGTGTTTCAGTTTCGCCAAGGAGCGCGCATACCGTATCAGCTTGAGTGTTGCAGTCATCGTCGTTATTTTAGCACAACACGTTTCTTGATCCGCTCGTGCGTTGTGCCATCTATTTAAATGGCTGTTGACGGTAGTTTGTCGCGTTGTCATGCAGAGGCTGCACAGATCTCTGGTGACGCACGGATATGGCATTAACTCGACACCTATATGCAAGATGTCTCCCGCCACCACCCCTGTTCAAAGGGGATGCAATCATATCCATCCACATTCTTTTCACACAAGTTCATGTCTGTCCCTGTCCTCCGGGAGCGCTTGGCTTCACTATAGTCGGATACAACTCAACAATGAAGCGGTAAATGACCTCAAATGAGATCCTCCAGCCAATGGCGTCGATTGATTTTCGTGACGCCGCGGTAGGTGGTAATTAATGATTGCGCGAGGTTGCTCGGGAAGAGCAACCTGGGTTTCGCAAGCCCCACCTGCCATCGCAGGACCGTGGCACATCGCCTAACCGCTGCACCACGAGTGGTATGAAGACTCGCAGGGATCTATGAATGTAGAGTGCCCAATTGCGCTCATATGGGCATTAATTAACACCACCACGTCATACCCTTCAGGTGAGGCTTAAGCGTCCATTCCAGTTTTTTGGGGCGAGAGGTCTACTCCTCGGGGCACAACTTCCGAATTCGATGTGGATGAGACGATGACCATCAATGCCTCACAAGATCAAACCGAACTTAACAGCGCGTGGTGGTATGGAACAAGCTTTGTTAGTATGACCACGTGATCATACGACTATGACCATTGTGTACCTGACCTTGACATTTGATTTGAGACAGTGGAGACCATGCTTAACAGAGATTTCGCTCGCATAACTAGGTTCGGAGCTTGAACCCCAGCCATTTTTTTACTGAAGCGCGAGCAAGCCTTTCTCCGTAACAGGCGCTCGCGTTTTGCGTGGGACCTTACGAGAGCTTTCAGACACTGGACCCGCCGCCATTAGCTCCTTCACGGATTAGAAGGCACTGTTTCTTTTTAAAAAATACGTGCGTCGTTCAACCTTTACCGCTTGCTCCAGGTGCTCTCAACATAGGTGCAGCGTTTCCACATCTCGTGTCCGCTGTCCCGTCACAGCAGCACTAACAACCTATCAGTGTAGTACTTCAGCGGAATGAATAGTTTCGTTTCCTCTTCCGCAGGGATACCTTATGTGCCTCGAGGACTACAACTTCCACTTCATGGAGGGCGCCTTCTTGGTACGCGTGCCTGAAGCAGCGGACAAAACGGACGGCGCCCCGGCAACCGTTAGCGGCCCACCGATAGAGAACACGATGAGCTTTGATCGATTCAAGATCTCGGTGGAATCCAAATACTCCTCGACACTCAGAGAGCATTGCTGAAGTGTCCGGCAGTGGTCAGCGCATCGGAGGACTGGGACTGGAGGAGCAGGGACAGCCACAGCGCGCGCCGCAATAAGTGAATGTTTAAGACGCAACCGCAGACTGGCGTTTTCAAAATAGTTTCATTCTGTCGAACGAAGTGCATTCTATCAAGCTTGCAATAGTAGTGTTTTCAAGTTGCTGTACAGTGGAGATCGCCTTCGACCAGCCCGCAGTATAGCGTGACCCAAAACTGCAACGCCGCTGGTCGAAGTAATAATTCAGGATACCGACAAGTGTTCCAAAGCAACCGCTTCAATCTGTTACTATTTGGCTCGGGTATAAAACTGCAGGGCGAGAGAGGCTATAAAGCTGTCATAACCCTCCCCCATACAACCCCCCCAAAAGTTCGGTAAACCGAGCTGTAAATAACAACGCCGTATCGAGTGGTTCTTTGCGTGTGCGCTATGTGCTGCCGTGAAAAAAGAAAAATAAAACACAAGAAAGCGACTTAATTGCATCTGCTTTCCCGTTGCTGGACTTTTGCTGGGCGTCGCTCTCGCTATACACCTTTTCACATTTGCCTTTTTGAGCGCTGCCATATTACCACTGGTCTGTGCCAGCAGCGTTCTGACTTGGGGATCTCAAGAGGTATCTACTGCGCATGCCCAGCACAACGCCCACGCGCGCCCAATCAAGCTGTGAACAGTGAAAAGGTCTGTATTCGGATACAACACGAGAACGAATCGGCAAATGACCCTCAAAGGAGCGTCTTTAGCTAATGGCGTCGAGACGATTCTCCCCCTTTCCTTCCTGACCGATCCCCTCGGTCCTGCTAGCGTGAAAACGCATGGGGTGCCTGATGAAAGGGGTATAACGACAGCTTCATCGAATTAACCGCGGCGTCATGAAAATCGTTCGAGGCAATCGGCTGCAGGGCCTTCTTTGAGGGGCATCTGCCGCTTCGAGTCCTATCCGGCTATAGTTGGCCGCCGTCTCAGCGCGCTTGCGCATGCGCAGCAGACAATCTCGCGTTGTGCAGAGACGCGGGCAACAAAGGCCAAGCTTTACTCCTCCAGCATACCGTGTTTCCGCTACTGGAGTACCGGGAGCCCGCCAACCACCAGTGCGCACGCGCTGATTGGCCGCGATGCGGCAGGCGTACGCGCAGCTGCCGTTTACGTGGCGCCCTCAAGGCTACCTGCGCATGCGCACTGACGGCGCGTGGACTCCGAGTACTTCGGCAACGGTAATACGGTATGCCAAAGGTGCCTATTGGCTGAAGACTTCTAGTTGCTGCCAGTAGACTGCAAAAACACGCAACTTCCGGCACACTTGTTGTGATGCAGCTCAATTTGCGAGGGCCTCCCCCAAGTTTGTTTTTTTTTCATGCCTTGCTGCAACTCTCTAATAGCGAGCACATTCAGTAATCCTAAGTGGTTTGACAGTTGCATAGTGTGGCATGTGCTTCGAAACGCAACGTTACGTCGCACTTTCAAGAGGGAAGAAGTTGAGGCCAAGTAGCCAGCCATCCTCAGCTTAATAGACTGCTTGCACTCACGTCACACTAGCCGCCAAGTTTACGAATATTGGTTATCAAGTAATGAAAGGCGCAGTAACACACATGTCGGTGGTACCGCCGCGGCGGTGGTTCAGTGTTATGGTGCTCGGCTGCTGACCTGAAAGGCGCGGGTTCGATCCCAGCCGCGGCGGTCGAATTTCGATGGAGGCGAAATTCTAGAGGGCCGTGTACTGTGCGATGTCAGTGCACGTTAAAGAACCCCAGGTGGTCGAAATTTTCGGAGCCCTTCACAACGGCGCCCCTCATAGCCTGAGTCGTTGGGACGTTAAACCCCACAAACCGAACCAAACCGTACATCTCGGTGGTGACCTCTACCGCGCCGTGAGATAAGGGAAGGTGGGAGTGAAAAAAGGAAGGGAGAAAGGGGTGCCGTAGTGGAGGTCTCCGGAATAATTTCGACCACCTGGGAATCTTTAACGTGCACTGACATCGTACAGCACACGGGTGCCTTTTGCGTTTTGACTGAGGCAAAATGCAAAGGAAACCAGCGCGTTTTACAAACCGCTTTCACTGGCCAGGAGGAAAGCAGCAGCGGCGAAGGTGAGAAAGCCTTTCCTCCTCTCCCTGGCTTCGGCGGAGGGCAAGCGCCGAACCATTTTTGCGCATCTTTAGCGCACTTCAACCCAGCATGATTCCGCAATTATACGTAGGTTCCAGGTCAGACCTTGGCAAGAATTGTACTTAATCATATTTTGAGAATAGAAAAAAAAAGCCGGACAAGAATTGCACCTTCGTTGCTTTCCTTCCGCATATGGCACGTGTAAACACGGCGTGGTTTCTTTGCTAAGGCGCTTTCGCGTAGTCGCGCATTCAAAAATAAACAATTGGGGCTTGATCTCAATGCTTGCGGCCTCCCAATACTATATAAAACGCGTTTCAGAGAAGCTCGGCATTGATTTTTGGAAAGCGAGTTTTCAAAGAGTAGCTTTTTGCGGCATAGTAATACCAGGTTTGGCGGACGTCGGAAAACAGGCGATTCATATTAACCAGTAGAGTGATTAAATTGTAGCAGTTAACTAGGGGTGTGCGAATATCAAATTTTTCGAATACGAATCGAATACGAATACTTAGTTCCGAATATCGAATCGAATAACGAATAATCAAGGAAAAACGCATTTAAACACTGCAAAACATTTATTTGAGCATCCAAGAACATCACAGCTCGACTATCAATAAGTAAATGAACACAAAAGGTGTGTGTGCCTGCACAGAATGTATCGAAGTCTAGAACATTATTCTTAGAAGAGTAGAATTTTCACAGAAAATGGCTAGTGCACATCACTGATTGAATCTAGCATGCCATCAGCGCAAAAGCGTGTTGCTGGGATGAGCATTAAAGGTTGTTGTGAAGGAAAAACAGCTGCTCCACATGGTCAGGCATTAAGCCTCAGGATCATCATCATCGTCGTTCCCTTCTAGCTGAAACGACTTCTCCAGAGACAGGTAATTCCCTCTCACATGGCACTGAAGTGGCAGGTATTGCGAGGTACTTCGTGCACAGCTTTGACTACACCAGCTTCGCAGGTATAGCCACAAAGAAGCTCACAAGCGCAGTCAGTTACGGCATGGCCCAACATTACGCATGGCTCTGGACGTCGCCATGCTGTTATGTGTATGTTGATTGGAGTTGTGCACCGAAATGTACGCCGGTGCTCGCAAGAAAATATTCGGCTAAATACGAATATTCGCATGGAATCGAATAATCGAAACAACACGAATACTTAGATTTCGAATCGAATACGAATAGCAAAAATCTAATATTCGAACTATATTCGAAAATTTCGAATATTCGCACACCCCTACAGTTAACGTTTTATCTATTACCGATAGGCGGCTGATTGAAAACAGGTTTGTAGCCGGCCGTTAGCAAGAGCCCCATCAGTTTCCAAAAATTTCGAAATCGTGATTACCCTCGCCGCTGTAGCTGAAAAAATTCGGGCCATTTTTGCACCATTCGAAACCAAGTCCAGAGGGCGCTGAACCAGCGCGCCTACGGACAGCGCAACGCGGCGTCCATGAAATCGCGTCACTCGGTAGCGCACGTGACATTCTCGGTCTCGCCGGTCTCGCCTGTGCTGGAACAGCGACGTGGCGAGGAGCAGCGCAGCGCAGTGTTCGCTTTACGCAGTGTAACGCAGCAGCACCACCTGTACTCTCGAAGAAGAAATAAAAAGCACGAACAGCCTGCGATGAGGTCCGACAGGGGGAGCCACGGCCACCAACAACCCAACACTCGCGACAGCAGCGTGTACGGGCCACGGTACGGGTATTCTAGTTCACTCTAGTACGGGCACACGTCACGTGGTATGCGCGCCACGGAGTGACGCGATTGGACTAACGTCGATACAGACGCTTTCCTCAGACGCGAGAAATGGCACATTCGTTGAGCTACAGCAGCGAAAATTGTAATAACTGATATGGCTATTACTAACGGCCGGCTACAAATCTCTAATTGCAATGAGGCGCCCATCGGCAATAGTTAAGTGGTAACTATTAGAATTTATGTAATAACTTGTTAACATGATTCAACTGTATACCGACTTTCACCAACACTGGTGTTACTATGCCTGGAAAAGCTTCGGTTTACATTACGAAACCTGGTTTTAATAATTAGCAGTGAGCTTCCCTGAAACACCTGGTATACTCCACGCTTTCACAAATGTGCCTGGGCCGCCGCGGTGGCTCAGTGGCTATGGTGCTCGGCTGCTGACCCAAAAGACGCGGGTTCGATCCCGGCCGCGGCGGCTAGAATTTCTTTGGAGGAGAAATTCTTGAGGCCCGTGTACTGTGCGATGTCAGTGCACGTTAAAGAACCCCAGGTGGTCGAAATTTCCGGAGCCCTTCACTACGGCGTCTCTCATAGCCTTAGTCGCTTTGGGACGTTAAACCCCACAAAACCAAAACCAAACAAATGTGCCTGGAAATTTTCCTGACATTAATTTATAGAAACTTATCTTTTCACTGATAGGCAATATGAACATACAGCGGTGAATTTGAACTAGACATGCCACCAGAATAAAAGTACAAGGAAGTGGTGCCCTTGCAAATGATGAGTATGTACCAGCCGATCATTCATCGCTTTACCACATGTACCAGTGGAAGAGTCACTAGACAGCAGAAATGCAGTCTATGTAGAAGACCATTAGACTTCACTAAACACTGAACTGAAACATTACGAAACTTTGAGATAGGAAGAAAGCAGAGTGGGTCAGGGAACAAACGTGAGTTACTGATATCCTGGTTTGAAATCAAGAAGGAATAGGCAGGGCATGCAATGTAACGGTAAAATAACTGATGGTTCCTTAGGGTGATGGAGCGGCTTCCTATAGAAGGCAAGCATAGCAGGGGGCAGCAGAAAGTCAGGTGAGTGGATGAGATTAGGAAGTTTGCGGGGATACGGTGGCCGCAGCTGGCACAGCTAGGACGGGGCTGTACTGTTGATTTGTATCTGGTGCGCCGATACATGACCACCAAAGTAAAGGCATGTCAACGTAGCATGAACCAATTTCTGCTCTGCTGTTTCAACACGGCAAACATCTCGATTTTTAGCTGCGTTATTTTAGAATGAGCACTCATTGCTTGTCTGGCAAATATGGCATGCACACAGACACGCTGTGCAAGCAAAGGCAGCCAATCATTGACAGCAGGACTGCTGGCAGCCAGTAGCCCCAGGGGTCGCCCGTAATTATGAAAACAGTGAGATTAATGTTCTGAACACAAGCAACCCCGATACAGGAAACGCTATAAAAAAATGGCTGGGGTTCAACGTGGCTTGAACCTAGTTATGCGAGAGAAAGCTCTGTTAAGCATGGTCTCCACTGTCTCAAATCAAATGTCAAGGGTCAGAGTCATACAATCACACTACCATAGCTTGGGTCATACCATCACGTAATTAAGCATGCTTCGACCTTGTGAGGCACTAAAGGTCATTGTCAATGTGGTGCCCACTGTCTCAAATCAAATGTCAAGTACCCACTGGTCACAGTCATATGATCACAGAGTCCTACTATCATAGCTTGGGTCATACCATCACGTAATTAAGCACGCTTCGACCTTGTGAGGCACTAAAGGTCATTGTCGATGTGGTGCCCACTGTCTCAAATCAAATGTCAAGTACCCACTGGTCACAGTCATATGATCACAGAGTCCTACTATCATAGCTTGGGTCATACCATCAAGTAATTAAGTTCGGTTTGACCTTGTGAGGCACTGAAGGTGATTGTCTCATCTACATCGAAATCGGAGGTTGTACCCAGAGGAGTAGAACTCTCACTCTAAAACACCCCGCAACCAACAGGTGCTCCTGCTGCAGCAGGCTGCACAAGCCAGCAAGGCAGTCGTGATCGACCAGCTGTTAGATGTCACCACTTCTTCAATAAGGCAGTGCCAATGAAATCGCAGAAAATCGTACATAATCTGCAAATCGCCACCTGCTCTGGCCTGCACTGTGGAAGCCATCCATGTGATTCATGATCATAGCACCTGTGACATCATGTGCGCTTCAGATGACTGCAAGAGTACCATAAGCCCAAACGAAATGACGTGTTAATTCGGAGCTCAGAGGAAGAAAAAATTAAATCCAGTTCATGTGGTTGTGAACATGGTGTGAAATATGGCAAATGAACGCCGAAACAGAGTAACTGTAATACCAAAGTGCAATTTCACAGATTTCTCAATTATCCCTGCTTATTTTGGAATATGCCTTTTCAGTGCACATACTCATGCCATCGCAAACCACATTGTGTAGTACTGCTACTTTATTTCTGAAGCCACATTTTCCTGTTATATTCATACTTTAAACTTATATTCATGCATTGGTTGTTATAATTTTTTTAACAGCATTTTTCATTGCTGCTTTTATTGTTATTGCTTCAACCCGTATAGATTTTCTACACACGCTGGTGATTGTATATTTGTCTGTTGTCTTTATTTTTTTTTTCTCTCAGAAGTGTTGTCGCATGCCACTGCCCATTTGCTGTACAGGGGGTGGGAACCTTGTCAAGCGATAACCGCTTTTATTCCCATCCCCTCCAACACTGTATGGTGACAGAAATAAATCATTATTATTATTATTATATTATGCTGTTGGCACGGAAAAAAATTTGTAGGAGTGAAATCTCAAGGTGGCCCTTTCATGCCAAAGGAATTTTCCACGGGATATCTTTAGCAAAGAATGATGCCGCCTAGAGTGCTTTACACCAGTAAAAAAAAACCATGTACGTTACTTCTGCTGCAAATTTACGTACAGCACTCTATGACACCATGTGCAAAAAGAATCTTATTATGAAAAGTTTCTCTATAAAAGCAAGTCTCAGTGCTAACAGGTAAGAGCACATATAGACAAGCAGTCCAATACTTCTCATTTAACGTCAGCTGAAAGAGCTGCTATGAAAAATGAAATAAGAGGCCAGCACGGACGATGTGATGCTTTTGAAAAGGCATCAGGATACGATGAGATAGCTCCTCCTACAATATGCGGAGGCTTCAACCTGCAATAAATGAATTAAACTACAGCACAACAGTGCCACAGACCATGCAGTATTCCTGTTAAATACACAAGCACCAGCAAAACCACAGTAAAAAAACAACGTCCCTCAAAAAGAAGGAAGAAATTGCATGAAGGCTGTTGTATCGTAAGAAGGGTTAATTAGAAACTGAAAAACAGCACACGCAGCATACGGTCGAGTCGATCTGTATTCTCTATTTCCTCGTCTTCCCCTGTGCGCACAAGTGCGTGCAGGGCACCTGCCACACTCCGCCACACTTTAAAAAAAAAAAATCTAGTGAATGTCATAGTCTTTGAACCTGGCGGACCGCTTCTTTTGGCTTGTACCGTATTTTCCGGTGTATAAGACGCACCCGCCATATATGCAGGCTGTAATTGGAAAAGTTTGTATATAAGACGCACTGATGTATAAGACGCACCCCAATTTACCCTGTTAGGCTAGTAAGGGTTAATTAAACATGCTTGTGCGACCATCGCCAAAATGCACCGTTCCTGTGAGAGGTTATTAAACAACGCGAAGTAATCGAAAAAGGCAACACTCCCGCCATACCCGCCCACGTTCTTGGAAAAAAAGATAAAAAACGAAGGAACACTCCTTATGTCCATAACAACATTACATTTTTACTTAAAACCTTCGGAGTTTTAATCTTCGGATGCGCTATCAAAAAGTTTGCCCATTTCTGGAGGCAACGCGGCAGAGACATTCTCTTCGAACTATGTACGTACTACGTATACGCGGAGCAAACAAAGTTGCAAAGGGTGAATAAAAAAAATGCTGGCTTGTCTTGGCTTGTCTTGACAATGGCGAGAAGCACGATTGTCACCACCTTTTGGCATTTCATATTTCTTTTGCTTGGGGCCTCTGAAACGGCCGCATGTTTATGAACCCGGAAGTTGTCATCCCCGCCGTTTCATGATAAAGTTCACCTAAAAAAGTTCCACACCGTGGTCCCGGTATGGAAGTATTAACCGTGTTACAACCGCATCATTGGTAGTGATATATTTTGGTGAAAACAGCTTGCACGTGAACCTGAGTAACTTCGAAACTCGCAAAAAAAAAAAAGAAAAATTCGCATATAAGACGCACCCTTGTATAGGACGCACCAGCAAGATTTTTGAAAAAAAGCCGCGTCTTATACACCGGAAAATACGGTACTTCTGTGAGGTGGTGCAGGAAGTGAAGCCGCAGTTGCCGCTGTCGATGTACATGAGGGTTGAGGAGCGGCTGCCGATTCTGGAGCAAGCGAAGCCAGGTGCAATGAAGAGCCTGGGCGGCTAACATCAGCGGCTGACATCAGCTGGGTTGAAGGCACGTCCCAAGATGAACCCTGGACCACGGTTCCGGAATGTGGACTGGTCGGCGGCACTCTGATGCAGTCGATAGGCGGCCAAATGCCAGCGAAAAAGGCCGCTGGAGCTGGGGATAGCAGGCAGACGAAATCGTCGTCACTGGCGTCGAACTTACTCGACTCACTGCACGATGTGGTCGGTAAGGGAATTCGAGACAGAGCATCCGCAACAGAGTTGTCATTGCCTTTACGGTACTCTACAGTATAGTTGTAGCATAACAGGCCAACATGAAATTCGTAATGGCCCATGTCCCATTCCTTTCGCCGACAGCAAAGTGACCAGTGCACTGTGGTCGGTGCGTAGAACAAAAGGCCGGCCCCACAAATACACGTGCCAGCGTTCGCACGCCCAAACGCAAGCTAGGGCCTCACGTTCGCCAACAGAGTACTTTCTTTCTTGGGGTGTCAAGGTACGGGAGGCAAACGCAACAGTTTGCAGGGAATGGCCGTTGTCTTGCTGAAGCACTGCCCCAAGGCCATATCCGGAAGCGTCAGTCGTTACGACCATGGGAAGGGCAGGATCAAAAAAAATGCAGCACGTCACATGACGTCAACATGGACTTTAGTAGTTTGAAGCCTGAATCCACATCAGTGGTCCAAGCGAAGGCTGAGCCGCTTCCACGAAGTAGGGCGCGCATAGGCTCAACGACGTCGCAGTAATGCGGGATAAACTTGGAGTAGAAACCCGCAAGTCCAAGGAGGGAGCGAAGCTCACCGATGTTAGATGGAGTCGGAGCCTTCATAATCGCCTCGATGGCAGAACAAAGCAGAAAGCCCTTCACCGCTTTGCAAAGTGAGCTTCAGAACATCGAAGACACATTTGTGGTTGAGTTTGAGTCCGGTTTGGGACAGGCACTTGAGAACAGCACAAAGGTTGGCTAGGCGCTACTGTTGGGCGGTGCCATAGACTACGACGTCATCAATGTAGAAGAGGACACCCTTGCACCCTTTTAGAATTAAGTGCATCATCTTCAGAAAAGCCGAAGGCGCGGAAATAAGGCTGAAACTAACTCGCTTGAAGCGGAAGAGGCCATCGTGGGTAATGAATGTGGTCAATTCCTGACTCTCAGGGCTAAGCGGTACTTGATGGTAAGCCAAGGCGAGGTCAAACTTCGAAAAACGCTGTGACCCGGCCAAGCTATGTAGAAGTTCTTCCGTTTGAGGCAAGGGAAAACTGTCAACCACAATAGCCTTGTTCGGCTCACGCAAATCTATACAGATTCGGATGGAGCCGTCCTTTTTCCGAGCAACGACTATCAGAGAAATCCACTTGGAAGCGTCCACCCGTTCAGTGATGTGTTGAGCTTCAAGCTTCTGGAGTTCCTCGAACACTTGCTGTCGGATGGCAAACGGCAACCGTCGGAGCTTGCAAGCAACAAGAGAAATGGAATCCTGCACCCTGACTTTGTGCACGTAGCCACGGGCAACTCAGAGTTCCTTAAAAAAAGAGATGTTCGAAGTGTGGACATAGCTCAGGAGGTAATTGAGATGTATCAGGTGTCATGGAAAGACATTCCAACGATGCACCTTTGATCGTCATTTGTAGGGCTGCAATAGAATCCAGACCCAGCAGCATTGTTCCACTCGAGACAACGTAAAACAAGATGCAGGCGATATGGTCGTGGAACTTTGCTGTGGCAACAAAACACTCTTGGACTGTAATCCGAGGCTTAGAATAGTCCAAGAGTTGAACTGCGGTTGATTTAAGCAGGAAAGTATCAGTGAAGAATCAGTGGTACAGGTCTTCAGAAAGAATAGGCACGGATGAGCCGGTGTCAATCAGGAAGTGGATGGACTTGCCTTGAATCAGGACCGAGGCAAAAATTCCGTTCTTTTGACCTTCAACATTGAGGATAGACGCACTGCTGGAGTCATCTTCACACTTCATCTATATCACAAAGGCGAGATGCATCTGAGGGTAGCCACTAAGAAACAGCCTCTGCTCCAAAGTCATGAGAAAAAGCCAAAAATATAAAATCATAACATTAGGAACGATGTCTAAAGTGACCATTTACACCTGACTATAGCATAAAATTAAAGACATTTGCACAAAGTAAGAACACACATCAATTTTAATAAAACATTAGCAAAACATTACAGGTACAGAAAAGAAACAAGCGTAGTATTATTGCAGCCACAACACGAAGTCAAACACAGTGTGAACAACTTTACAAAGTAGCAAAAAAAAATTTTTCCGTTCCTTTTCTGGGGATGCTATTCAACATCCGTGCTCCAGTTAAACCTGTCAAGTACTAGCACTAAAGCGGTGTATCAAAATCTGTGATTGCACTACGGATGGCAGAGAGCAGCCACCATGCAACTATACCATATTAGTGTTTCATGAGAAGACTATTAGCTGCAGCTATTGCTATCTTCAATCAGCCTCTGATATTTCAGACATCTAGACAGGCATTTGCTCCTTCCTTTCCTTCATGTAAAAAAGTACAAACACACATTCTGCGCACGACATCCATAACAAGCATTTAAATCTCGAGTTACAGGCCTTTCCATGCCACATAACATATAAATTACGCGAGCCTTTAGGCTTCACACCTAGTTGCAGTTAGACAACCAACATGATCAAATATTCCACTAAACTCAAAATGCCAATGCAAGCTGCATAAATTATGCATTATTTGTTTTCAATGAGCACACACGCACCAAAACTGGCAGTAAAAAGTCCTGTTCCGCACACACCACGTGAAAATTGTGCAAAAGTGAAATCAGATTGATTTAGAAAGGAGTTCATCATTATAATGTTTTGACAATAACGTGCGCTACTGCGGTGGCTCAGTGGTTATGGTGCTCGGCTGCTGACCCGAAAGACGCGGATTCGATACCGGCCGCGGCGGTTGAATTTCTTTGGAGGAGAAATTCTAGTGGCCCGTGCACTGTGCGATGTCAGTGCACGTTAAAGAACCCCAGGTGGTCGAAATTTCCGGAGCCCTCCACTACGGCGTCTCTCATAGCCTTAGTCGCTTTGGGACGTTAAACCCCATAAACCAACCAACCAACCACTAAATTTAAGTTAAAAGTCCTGCTTTCAAAGCCAGAGTTTTTATGTGAAATAAAAGACTACAAAGTTCACGGGCACATTCCAGACCGAGGCACCTGAAGACATTCCAACAATTAGGTGCCCGTCTGAGCATATTGTTCACTTAACATTGCGGTGGACTGTGTCTCAAGGACATGGGAACAAACACTTCACGGCACTCCTGACACGACTACGCCAATCCATTTTCAGATGCAGTCCACTGGGTTTGTTGCATATCTTTGTCCGGTAGACCCACATTGAAATAAAACCTATCCAACAACTCTGCCTTGTCTTCACCACACCGGTAACGTCACTAACAAGCCAAGCGCTTTTTGCTCTGTTACTTTCCCTTGTACTGCGAAGCCCATAAACGAAGTTGTCTGAAAGCTACATAACCATCTACAAAGAAGGCACAATGAAGATCCAAGCATACACAGCAATAAATAGTAAAGAGAAAAATTCTGATGTCTTGAAAAACAATATTTGATGCAGCATATCAGCTTTTTAGCTGCGACCAGAAAATTAGAGCAGTTCAAAGAGTAAATAAATGCAGTAAATCGAGAGTAAAAGAATTTACTGAATAAAGCAGCCTTTTTAGGAACCTCATGCAAGGCTGATGGTATATTCATGAGCACTGATGGTATATTCCACACTGAACACCCAATAAGGGTAACTGGCATCGCATACAATTTCTTAGCAAGTTCCTTGAACTTTACAAGTTTTAACTATGCAAACATCCCGAAAGTAGATAACGTAGCGTGCTACTTTCAGCTTACTCCGAGGTGCACCCGACAACCAGAAACAACAAACAATGGCTGCCATACTTCGATTCTAAGAAACCTCTCCAAAACTACGCCATAGTTGCACATGTAACAGGCATGGCAGGCAAAACGTTCAGCTACTGATAACATTTTTCCCCGGTCTTACAATGCATAACCTCCTGTCCTGGCGCTCAACTTTCTCTGGGAAGAAGTGCTTGGTAAAAACGGTATTTGATCCCACGTTGCACCGATCAAAAGCACATCTGCCGTGGCGCTCTTTGGCCAAGCTGCCATCGCACCTTTCAGAACCGAATCGCTTTCATGCCTGCAGCTTACAGCGAGCGTCTGCCACATTAGAGAAGGTAAGTACACAGGAGGCTTTCGGGGTAAACACACTGAAAGTTGAAAAAATTTATTGCATTATTCTGGCTTGCCCTTAATAAACAGCGCATCTTTCCTGGAAGGCCGACTACATTTTTAAGTAACATTCAAGGCAGCTATGCACCATATAATAAGGTAATGAGTCACTCGGGTTTTAATGCTCTGAAGCACACAATAAAATTATGTTCACTAAAGGCTTAAGCTCCACACTGCACTAAAGTGGCCTGCTACATTAGCGGTAAGTGCTTCTGCACTATCAGAGTCAGGTTCAGCAACACAAGGTTGCTGAGAAGCCTTCCCAATGAGGTTCTCGTAGCATTACTGTAGCGGTAATCGTCCTGTGGCAGTGAGGAATACAACATACAACACACTGCAAACAACTAAAGTGAAACCACTTTGTTCAAGCACCTTTCTTGTCCCATTGACATGTTAGGAGCTCCTACACGTTTTAGTCATTACTTTAAAAGGACACATGAATTAATAACACCAGATAAGTACATTGACTCACACTGCCTAGTGCCCTTCACAAAAAAGTCTTCCTCAACATAAAAACTGGTCTTTTTTTTTTTTTTCCCACTCCACAGCTGCTAGAAGTAATGCCCCGTCACTGCCAACGCACATTTTGCACATATGGCACCAGAGCAAGAGAGAGAGAGAAACAATTGTGCGAAGTGCAAAGCTAAAAGTCATTGAGAGAAGATTCCCCTGCCGCCGTCATCCCCTGTTCGCAGCACACCTCACTGCGAGTCCGGCACCTTGCAGGTGTCGGACGTGGGAGGGCAGCCAGGGTACTCCTTGAGGTGGGGGTCGTCCAGGTCACCACGGTTCTTGTGCGACGCCCCTTCGGGGTGGTTGGAAGGCGGTCCCGTCGTGCGGACGCACACACACCGGACAGAACCAGCGTCGCGCTCAAAGTACTGGCGCGGCACTCCGGCCCAGCTACGTTCCACTCCACCACTGGAAAAAATAAGAAAGGAAATTTAGTGATTGCATGCCTGGAAATGTGGATTTTAAGGGGGGACACTGGTCTTGAAAAGAAAATTTTATTAATTTAGTCATAGTTATAAAATTTTCAGGGCACATGTATTTTTGTGCGCTGATTCTAGATATGCCATTTAATTTCATGTAAAACAATTCCTTGAGCACTTATGCATCTTTTATGCAAGTATTTTGCGGAGAGTTTCGAAGAAAATTTGCTGCAGGAAACTCGCTGATATGTATGCCATTGGGTTCTCTTGACACCAAGGAATACAATAAGAGTAAAATTATCATCCTGGCTATCATAGAACTTCAGTAATAGGGTACTGAAGCTGCCACTTCAGAAACAGGAATACACACTTTCCTTCTCATTTCTGAAGCGACAACTTCAAAACTCTACAACTCAAGTTCTATGATAGGCAGGAAGACAGTTTCACCCTTATTGTATTCCTTGGTGTCAAGAGAACCCAATGGCATACATTTCAGTGAGTTTCCCGCAGCAAATTTTCTTCAAAACTCTCTGCAAAATGCTAGCATAAAAAGTGCATAAGTGCTCAAGGAATTGTTTTGCGTGAAATTAAATGACATATTTAGAATCAGCACACAAAAATACATATTCCCTGAAGATTTCGTAACTGTGACCTCATTAATAAATTTTTTTTTTCAAGACCAGTGTCCCGCCTACAGAGACATAACGGTCCAATCCCACTTATTCATCGTTCACATTGCTCATGCAGCTCATGCAGGTTGCTGCGGTCTTTCTCCAAGTTTCTCATCTTTTGTGCATTTGAAATCCATGAAAGCTAGTGCATGGGGACTGAAGGTAACACGGGAAGGGCTATGTTCTGGACAGGTTACGAACATCTTCGTGTAGGCATACAGGTGTGCAGTACATTTAGTGCGCCTGCTCATTGAGAGGTTTGAATAGACATGGCGTCACAACACACGTTATCAATGTCATCACGGTAACGTTACCATGTTACCACTTGCAAATTGCTTGTGGCAGATGGAAAAACACGTGGTGCATCTGCTTATAGAGCTGGTAATAGCCACACTGCGCCAGGAGCGAGATTAGAGCAACACGTGTGGCTAGCCAGCTGGGAACCTTTGGAGTGTTCCAAGCCAGAAGGAAAGCAACGAGCAGAACACAAATAGCAGTCACTGCAGAAGAAAGAAAGGTGGCAAAAAAAAAAAGACCCCAGACAATGCTGTTAACGAGAAGAATAACAGGCGCTTGTTTAAGTCAGTTATCTTCTCACTGCAAGGTCATTTTATTCATTGCTTCCATGTAGCATGCACTTGGACACATCTGGCATGCTTACATTTTTCGGTGTGAGGGAGGGAGGGCAGGAAAGCACTTCCAATAAGATAAGCTTCTGATAAGACAAATTTTCACTGTCCCTGCATGTTTGTCTTACTCCACTTTTCTCGAGAGAACAAGCATATATATTAAGTAGAACGTGTTGTCGGGCTAGTTGGTTCAATACTTCAGACATGGCAGTTGCGCGAAACACACACACACAAGACAGGTTACGGAACGAGCGCAATTGATTAAGTAGAACGTGTTGTTGGGCTAGTTGGTTCAATACTTCAGACATGGCAGTTGCGCGAAACACACACACACAAGACAGATTACGGGACGAGCGCAATGATTAAGTAGAACGTGTTGTCGGGCTAGTTGGTTCAATACTTCAGACATGGCAGTTGCGCGAAACACACACACACAAGACAGGTCACGGGACGAGCGCAATGATTAAGTAGAACGTGTTGTCGGGCTAGTTGGTTCAATACTTCAGACATGGCAGTTGCGCAAAACACACACACACAAGACAGGTCACGGGACGAGCGCAATGATTAAGTAGAACGTGTTGTCGGGCTATTTGGTTCAATACTTCAGACATGGCAGTTGCGCGAAACACACACACACACAAGACAGGTTACGGGACGAGCGCAATTAAGTAGAACGTGTTGTCGGGCTAGTTGGTTCAATACTTCAGACATGGCAGTTGCGCGAAACGGTTACGGGATTGCGCTCGTCCGGTAACCTGTCTTGTGTGTGTGTGTTTCGCGCAACTGCCATGTCTGAAGCATATATATATAGGGTCTGTCCAAAAAAAAAAAAAAAAACGAGATCAGTTGTGGTAGGCCAATCGGAAAAGTCAGGGGAGGGGGCCTGAAAGGCAGGGCAGTTTGTTGGGGGCTTCATGCGTACACTCAGACCCAAATCTGATCTGTTGTCTACATGCTACTGAACGCTCGGATCAGTTGTGATGTTTCTCTGTGTCGTGTCGTGGCACAGTTGTGACCAGCAGTACATAAAAATTTTGTGCCAATTTGCAATCAGCTATTGGCACATGGATGATAAGCCGAAGAGGACAGGAATTTACCAGAGGCACAAATGTCCAGGTGCCATAAGGCATCCAAAAAAGAAAAAGAAGACATGATATCCGCACAAGACAAGCAGAAATAGGGGTTGGTTGGTTGTACATGGTGTTCCATTAGCACGCTACTACCAAGACACTACACAGCGGTTAAAAGGCCCTCCAGCATTATCACTTAAGATTATTCTGGTTAAAGGGACTCCTCAGGCATTCCCGACGCCATGCAAAAAGAATAATTGCAACCAAAGCAAAAATGCAAACACAAATTAGGCCACTTGGCGAAATAAAAATAAGACGACCACAAAAAAATACACTTCACTCGCTCTTTTCACTAGCGTAGTGCCAGAGATTGGGCACTACCAATCAGAACTGCGCATTGCACAAACGCAGCGGAAGCTTGCATCAATTGTTCCCTTGTCAGAGTTACACACTTTGGCGGTGTCATTCTGCGTATATGACACAGAGAGGGCAGGGGTGGCTAACACAACGGGGGCTGCCCGATGTTTGCCTTCAATCCGCAATATCTTTGGGAGTTCAGGCATCAGAATGTACCATGCTATGCATACAAAGAATAAAAACCACATTCTTGATTTACGTCATGCGGCCCCTTTACAGGGACAACAACAAAGACCACCAAAACAGTGCACACTTACAACTGCAGTTTATTTAGACAACAAAGAGGTGTTATACAGTCGATGTGTATGCCCAGACCAATGTACACAAGTCTATTTTATCCAGCTGTACCGCCGCACATGTGTGTTACTGACGTTTCTTCATTATCTCCTCCTCCACAGTTACAGAAAGGTACTTACAGATTTGCCATTACCTGTCTCGAGTATTTCACAAGCTTCACATATCTCATGTTCATTTCTGTATCCCGCAAAGCCTAAGACTTATTGCCTCAAAGCAAGGCGCACATTTATGACTTGCACAAAGCGAGAAAAGGTAGCAGGCTTTGTGATTACCGCATTGGCACCTACAAGATTCGCCAGATTGCAGGGTCAAACTAATAAACAACCGGCGATAATGCACGTGTGTGGTACAGCTCGATAAAAATAGATTTGACTTGTGCACTGGTCTGCGCACGCTCACCAAATGTATAAAAGCACCTTGTTGTCTGAATAAATAGCGGCTGTCAGAGTGCACTTTGCTGTATCCATTTTGCTGTCTTCCAACTTTCGCACTACTCTTTAAGCACAGTTCTCAACACACGCTTTCAACTGCAAAAGAAGATGCTGTTTACCAGATACCTCTTTCCTGGAGCACTCATTAAGTTGGGCACACGTGGTGCCGCTTGAACGACAGAATCAGTGAATACCGCAATAACGCTGAAGACAAGATCTGACAGTTAGCAGGCATTGCACTGCAGACTGTGAGGAGGCAAGCTGCTTTTTCACAGGAGCTGTGTTACTACACTGACCCTGGTTTTCCGCGAATCCCTGAAAAAACACAAATTTCAGGATTTTTCCCAGAACTGTGTGCTACTTTTTTTATGTATTGCGTTTCCCGACATCAGTGGTATGATAGAATGATAGAAATCTAAGTTAATTGTGTGAACTCTCTTGAAAGGTAGAATCTGGTAATCAACAAAGTTATGCTGGTGCCTTGACATGCTTGCTTTTACATTCGCTCAAGTAAGGCAAGCAATGTGTCCCCGTCAGCAATGTGCTCAACACGCTTGTATAGGAAGAGCTGAGATACTGGCGCCTCTTGAAAGTAATACTGCAGTATTCGCACGAGTATAAAGAGAGTTCACCATTAAACCATCTGCTACGGAAAGCACCACGTTATATTTTGAATATACCACAATTTTTTTTTCCGCTGTTCTTTGCTATGCCTAAACAGCGAGCTCACACAGCAGGCTCATAAGCTGCAGGGAAGAGTCAATTACTCGACGACCTTGAACTAATTAGACGAAGGGCAGAGAAAGAGTTGCTACAAACATGGAAAGAAGGCGGCACGGGCCATTGAGAAAGAAGAGAAGGCAGAGAAAGAGCCATGAAGGGTAGAGAGGGGGAAAAAATGGCTGAGGCTTAACTTGGTTAAGCCTGGAGAATGCGAAGCATCATCGTGTCGCGTAATTTGGAGGCGCACAACCACAGCGACGGCGCGAGGTGGGCCCCCGTTTCTCCACTGTCGTGACGTCATCGTGTCACGTGGTGTGACGTCATCGTGTCACGTGATTTGAAGGCGCACAACCACAGCGACGGCGCGAGATGGGCCCCCGTTTCTCTACTGTCGTGACGTCATCGTGTCACGTGGTGTGACGTCATGTATCACGTGATTTGGAGGCGCATAACCACGGTGAAGGGCTGAAGTGGTAGCTAAAGTAGTACGCTTCGCATAAAAAGGTGTGAACGAGTGCAGAACTGTGCAGCGCAACACACGCAGCAGCGTGGCAAGAAATGACTGCATGCGTTAACCTGTGGGAGGCTTAATTCCTAGGAAACAATGTGGATTCTTGCTCTGAATCCATGAACTTAAACCTTTTCACAGCAGAAAATTATAGGGCTTGAACAACAACAAACTTGGGCAACAATGAATGAAAGCTTTGATCAGAAATGTCTGCATACTCCATCCTTATGCTTGTCTATAAGGAAAATACTATTCTCAACCACAATACGACTTCTGCATGGCCTGTTTGAATGTTCATGCATATATATACACACCATTTAATGAGAGGTGTTAAATCCTGCTTCCTAGATTGTAGTCTTTTTACTGTGTGATGGTTTTAAAAATGTTACAATTAAAACTGAAATTTAGATAAGGCTGCGATTTGGCCCAGTTGGTACTGAATCATTGTCGA
Organism: Amblyomma mixtum; assembly: GCF_055824585.1. Classification (NCBI taxonomy): domain Eukaryota; kingdom Metazoa; phylum Arthropoda; class Arachnida; order Ixodida; family Ixodidae; genus Amblyomma; species Amblyomma mixtum. Next base: position 250,119,964 of record NC_143013.1, read on the forward strand.
ACAGTGCTCATGCTGTGTGTCCTTTCTTTCGTCTGTCCTGTTTTCCCACACAGTTTAACGATGACTGAAGTTTAGAATATGCTCTTCCTTTGGCACATGCCACTTTTCGATATACTGTCCTGAAGTGGCAGTCCACTATTATCACCAGTAAGCCACCCTCTATGCGCCACTGTAGAAGAATGGCAAGTCACCTCTTTAATGCGTGAGAATTTGCACCCCATCAATTTTTTTTTTTTTTCATTTCAGAAACACGAGTTTTAGTGGCACGAGCTCTGGTCTAGCAGCTTGGAGACACAATTCATCATCAGAAGAGCATTGCACACCTCGCCTGTGCTCTTCAAGTGAGAGTTACGCTCAGGCAAAACAGCCATTGCAATCTCACATAATGCAGACTAGTGTACAGTCGCGAGCAAAAAATATTAGCACAGATCACTGGCGATCAGAATTTGTATATCTCACCACGCGGCACTGCGGTTCGCAGACCTGCCTATCGGGCCGTTTCCATGTTTGCAGCGTAGGGGGGGACGGCAGGAAGTAAGCTTTATCAAGCGTGCACCGCCCGACCATTGAAGTGCCGACCCTACGTGGCTGTGCTTGCGGCATTTATTTTGGCTCGGTTATCATGAGCAAAGATAGCCTCTTTTTATTACTGTTTTTTTATGTCTGTGATGGTTTGTCAAAAAGAACTCGCGGGAACAATAGATGATAGCGCTGCTTTTAGCCAGTAATTTTGCTCTCCGTGGCAGTTCGCTGAACCCCCCTAATACTGTAGAATGGGAACGGACCGGCACTCTCGTTATCAGCCTCTTCGCCACCCGCAGCGCCACGCGTTGTCATCCCGGCGCTCGGGTTTTCCGTCATGTGTGCTAATCTTTTTTACCCACGACTGTACTAGCAGCAAATGTACAGCCGGCCAAATCTTTAGCTGGCATGCGTGAAGGAAACCTGCGGAAAGGTCAATATAACGCATGGGCTTAGTGAGCCTGTGCTTATATTCAATATTTTCGCAAGTTTGCTCCGTCATAAGCTGCAGGAGGATGGAAAACGCGACCATCACTCACACCAGCTAAAGATTTGGCCCGGCTGTACTTTTAATGGTACAAACTACATCAAAAAGTACTGCACTGTTGGAAAGGAGAGAATTCAAGAATTACGAAGGTTGCCAGTTTCAATTACATCAGCACTTAATAAAAGGTTTTTGCCCAGGAGTCAAAACTTACTAGACATCCTTCATACATGTTTCTCAGTTTCAAATATAATTTGTAGAAATTTAGATTTCAAGTCTGTCCTCCAGGAACACTGTTATGTTTCTTTTCACGTTAATTGTACGAAAACGTACCAAAAAGGCGAAGGCACAACTCTTATAAAACCACTACAGCTGCGCAGCTCGGACAGGAAGACTGCCAAACAGGTCTCACCTGCTTTTGCTGCACCAAACGCTGCTGCCCTTTTGCGGAGTCCACTCAGAGTTGCAGGGAGGGAAGACCTTGCTCTTTTCATGGGCCAGGTACTCTTTCTCCTTAGCCCTCTCTATGGCCGCCCAGACTGCCCGCAGCTCGTCAGTTGGCTCTCCGGCATTCGTGTAGTACCGACCTGACAGCTTGCCTGTTGTAAGAAGCAGCGATGATCAAACCTCAAATTCAAAGCTGCTTTTTAGCAGTCAGCAAGAAATTTCAGCCTGCCTAGACGCATCACATAGCAAAGGTCGAATGAATGCATGCAAAGTCAAGCATGCATTCATAGTTTTAGATGCACAAACAATTGCCTACAATGCTTCTACTTTCTAAACACTTGTATTCTCCTTTAGTGTCCCTATAAAGATCCTCAAAGTTCCAAAAGAATAAGGGCCTGCATAAGCTAACTGTTTGACAAGAAATGTCCTTACTGAAATGGTTTCAGAAATGTCACCCTGAAATATGTAACGCATGGAATGACTGTGGTACCCTTCGCTTCAGACACGCCACATTAAAACTGAGGAGAGACCATCGCACAGATATCAAGGTTTTTCTGTAGCTTTACAACCAGGTCACAGTCTCAATGTTTTATGGCAAAGACTGGAAATATTCTGCTGGAAATATTCACACATAACACATATACACACACACACATAGTGCCTCAAACGTCCCTGTAGCAGAGTCTACAAAATAAGGAGTGTGTATAATTGAACTGGAAATGTTTGTTGACAAGGGTTGCAAACAGTAACTTCAAATCATAGTTCCTTTTATTCTTTATCATTCTCTTATTTATTCTGGGTGCTGCGACAGCACCCATCTCATCTAAATGTTCTGTCATACAAATAGCAGAATATTTGTTGGATACTGACTGATCATTATTCGTTCTTTAATGAAAAGGAACAAAACAAGTGAAGAACAGGTGAAGAACAGAAATCTGGGCAAGGCGGTGTACACTCATTTTAACGCCGCTAACAAACAGAAGGCAAAAGGACAAGGAATGATTTCCTTGTATTTCTGTTGATAGTCAGCGCCTGTGTTGTGTTTTGTCTCTGTTCTTGTCTTGATTTGCCACTAAGTACGAAAACTTTTCACACGTAGGCTACATCAGCGACGCTAAACGAAACGCCACGAAACGAAATGAAACGAAACGCCACGCCCCCTTGTGCACACACAAGCGTAAACAAACTTTAGCCAGGCTCCCCTTCCTCCTTCGCCTGCATAAAAAATAAAAAGTTAAGCTCAAAAATTCTTTTTTTTTTTTCAACACATACACGCGGCTCGACATGGCGAGAAACATAGTTCTTTTCACCGTACCGACAAAGGTGTAGTCCTTTTCGTAAAAATCCACCCATTGCGAGAAAGACAGCAGGTTTTCATCCGACAAGCCATTGAGATCGTCTGTCAGGCCTTCTTCGGTGAATTCACCCGTTATGTAGGCCCTCGATGCGTCTCGGCCTGAAAACAAACAACGCCGAATACGATATTAGTCGTGACCCCGCACCAGGAAGTGGTCACATTCCCAAAAAAAGGGTACTGCGCGACGCATCAGCACGCGGAAGTGCACTTACCGGCGAACTGCGAGTAGCCGCCTCCGGGCCTGTAGTGTTCAGCACCTTTGGAGACGTCGTAAACGCGTCCCAGCACAGCCAAATAAAGACCGAGGGATTCGCCGCTGCCGTCGTACCTTGCCAGCTCTTCCGCGGTGAACACTCCCTTGGCGGTTACCTTCGATCGGCAAAAGAAACTGCCCACATACCTCCCCGACCTCAACAGCTCGCTGTGGATCTTCCGTACGAGACCAGGGTACTTTTCGCGCGGAATAGGCTCGAAATACACGAAAGCAACCGCGGCAAACGCGACGAGGAGCGCGGAAACATATATTAGTTTCGCCGCCATTTTTGCACGGCAGAAATGGCACAACGTTGCCGCCCGAGAAGCGCGTGCTCGCCAAGCCAGCTAAACTTGTTCTAACTTCGCGTGGTGACGTGGTCACCTGGCCATGCGCTCCGGAAAGCGCGAGGCTTCGGTTGTAGGTTGTAGGAAAAGCCGCCTTGCACGTGGAGATTTATCACGAAAGAATCAGAAGATCGGACTGGCGTCCGTATTCTGTGCGATGTCAGTGCACGTTAAAGATCCCTATGTGGTCAAGATTATTCTGATTATTCCGGAGCCCTCCACTACGGCGCTTCTTTCTCTCTTTCTTCTTCCACTCCCACCTTCCTCCCTTCTCTCACTGCGGCGAGCTAGGTGTGTAACAGTTATCAAAAACCAATTTTCCAGAAGGTCCGACTCGCAAGACAGGTATAGATATTGCGGACTATTTCATGGTGCGAGAGCGGCTTTGCATACATTTTTCTTTATTAGTGTGAATGTGACCTCCCTGCATTCCTCCCTCTATCCCTCCTAACCGTGTTTCGCCTCCCTATTTTCTTCCATGTCCCTGATATCTTTCGACTTAGCTCAGGTAGACAGCAGCACCCAGGTTATGGCGCTCGGCTGCTGACCCGAAAGACGGGGGTTCGATTCCAGCCGTGGCGGTCGAACTTTGATAGAGGCGAAACTGTAGAGGCCCGTGTACTGTGCGATGTCAGTGCATGTTAAAGAACCCCAGGTAGTCAAAATTTCCGGAGCCCTCCACTACGGTGTCCCTCATAGCCTGAGTCGTTTTGGGACTCATCAACATAGAGCTGCTGCCGGTACAGTGAAAATACGCGCGTACAATGGTTTGTTCTTGTCAACTGCTGTTTGCACACAAACGCCATTAGTTCGAAAGTGGCGGTTACACCTAGCTTCAGAGGAATAATGATCTCAGTATATGAATGGCCTGTTTCCCTTTGCTCTTAGCATTTTATTTGAAGATTCCAGAATTTCATCATGCGCTTGAGGAAAATCTTCATCTGAATAATGAACCCGGAATAAGCAGCTGAGGGAGCACGCATAAAATGGAGAGACAAGATTGCAGTCTCTATACGTACGCTGTGCTGCCTCTAAACGAATGAATATATTTATCTTCCAAAATTTCGTTTTTAGGCTCTCCGTAGTGAAGCAATTTGTGTTCATATCGACCGCTGTGCGCTTTTTAGTGTGTCCCAAAATTTATGTTTCGCATTATGTTTCCGCTATCCGCTGCATGCATTCGGCATCCGCTGCATGCATTCGGCATCCGCTGCATTCGGCATCCGCTGCATTCGGCATCCGCGGCAGAACCCGCGATGGCCATTCTTCTGTTGCAGTTGTTTCAGAGCACTATCGCAAGCGCATCGAAATGCAGCTCACATGACCGTATAACATTGAAGGCGCCACAACACAAAAGCGAAACAATAATGATTATGGAGCTTAGTCATATGAAATGGAAACCAGCTTTACATCTGCGACGTCGTCCTGTTTTAGCATTCGTTAGAACTCGTCGTCTGAATGCTAATGATCTGCCCAGGTACCCAGGCTGCCCGCGGTACGCAGGGCTTGAGATTTCTGGAAAACAGGCTCACTCAGGTGACCTTAGCCTAGTTTTAAACATAATGCAGACACTCCGCCACTTACACCGCTTATAACGCGTGCCTTGCATCAGATCGTTCGGCGTTCGCCTCGCGACAGTTGCCTTCTTTTTTTCGATAGCACCTACGGGTCTCACCAGGGGTGGTCTGGTTCACAGGAACTCTCATCAGCCCAGCACATCCTGACCAACGTCATCTTAAACCTCAAGGGCGGCACGTAGAGGGTGGCGCTTCAACTCGTTTTCTCTTTATTAAAGCGCGAACACGACCGTTCGCACAAAGCACTTGTGTGTTCACGCTTTTTGTAGTCCCCGCCTGTTCACGCTTGTAATAATGGACGCTTTTCTGCTCGCCCAGTTCAACATATGCTTCCGCAGTCTCTTTCTCTCTTGCAATGCAACGTTTCAGAGAGGTATATTAACGAGTGGTTATCATGCCAACGCATCCACCGGTTACGCCGATGACTACGACAAGCTGGCGCTGAACAGCTGTGGCTGTAAAAACTGATACGGCATAGCCTCATAAGCAGCAGGAATGTCATTGGCCCTAACCAACAAGATGTTTAAACAAAAATTAAATGAGTATTTTCTTCCTGATGCATGTTATCGAAATTACTGCGACGTTCGCTCAACTTGTACTTTATTGCAGACAAGTTTTCTTTTCTTGACCGCCATATTTTTAGGAATCTCTTTGGTCAAGCACATGACTGATTTTGTCAACACGCCACCGGTAATAATGTTGCAGCGGCCGAGATGAAGAATGTCTTACTTGGTCGGAAGGAGACAGTGAACATAAATCTCGCCTTTTATGCGCCTTTTCCGAGCGGCCGGTTTCTCTGGTTGCAAGAAACGCGCATACTCCGCTTTAATGGCGCAAAAGGACGTTATTGAACGCAAGTGGCAGCAGTTTCGCAAGAGCGAAGAAAAGGAGGAAGTGTCACCGGGCCTCTATTTCGAACAAAATTATGCTTCCTGACTGTGAACTGTTGGCAGTCGACATCTCACTTCCACAGTGCGCAAAAGTTACTATTGCAAACGTCTACTTCCCTGTAGGCGTACACAGGACTGACAGTTTGGATAGCTTACTTAGCAACGCAAACAGTATAGTCATCGCAGGAGATTTTAATTCGCACCACAGTACCTGGGGTAGTAGTTCAGACTCCTGCGGCCAGCTTCTTTGGTCATGGATGGCCACGCATGCAGTGCGCTGCTGCAATTCCGGAGCTGTAACCTTTATGCGAGGAGCTTACCGTTCAGTCATAGATTTAACATTAGTTACTCGTGGGGTTGGGGTATCTGCATGGTCCACAGAGGACTCGGGTTCATCTAGTGACCACTTTCCAATAACTTTTAACATTCTAACATCTCCCCTCAGAAAAAGTGGGGCGACAATGAAATTTGTAAATCACATTTCATACAAAAAATTAATGTCTGCCTCACTTCCATCTATAGTTAGCTCGAGTCGAGCAGAAAGAGCTCAGCAGTCCTTTTCCTTTCTGCAAGATGCTGCCGAGCATTCTATATTTTCTGTGTGCACTTCAGCTCCTGACAGACAGCCGTCTCCATGGTGGACGGAGGAGTGTGAGAAGGCATATCGTCGTCGCAAAGCTGCCTGGAAAAGCCTTTCCTATAATCAGAGCCCAGCTAATTGGATAAATTATAAGTTCTTCTCTGCATCTTTCAAACGAACTGTCAAAAAAGCCAAAGAGGAATATAATCAAAAGTTAAACACTTATCTCTCAAGTCCCCAAAATAGGAAGGCTCTGTATAGGTTCATGGCGCGCAATAAGAACTCTCTGGCCGCCAACTGCACTAAGTCAATAGTGTTGTCTCCTCAGGAGGCTAAGGAAAACCTTGAACAAATCGCTCAGGGGCTGGCTTTGCGTTTTCAGATGCAGAAAACAGAACCATTACTCACACTCGCCCTAAGCTCGGACTATACTGAGGTTGCTCTGTCGGAGCTCCTACCAATTGTTTCTTCGATGCATTCTGCTGCCCCTGGATCTGATGGGGTTACTGTGGGTATGTTGAAGATTTTAGCGGAAGACTTCACCACTCATCTTCTAGATATCGTCAACGCGTCATTAGAAAACACGTGGATTCCTCAGAGATGGAAGATTGCGAAAATAATTTTGCTTTTGAAGAATGCAGAGAATGGATTCCAATTAGACAATATACGGCCAATTGCTTTAACCTCAAATTTAGTCAAGTTGATCGAAAGAGTAGTGCATAGTCGTCTATCAAAGCACGTTAAAGCCGTAAATGGCCTTAGCTCTGCGCAGATTGGCTTTCGTCGGGGATGTTCCATTTGGACCGCGCATGTGGATCTAGAAAGCCGAATCAGACTTTCGATGCGCAAGAGGGAAGTTTCGGCCTTGGTGACACTTGATGTTGCTAAGGCTTATGACAGCGTGGAACACACGGTCCTTCTTAACAAACTTGCACAGCTACATCCACCGCACTACATTTATGCCTGGATTTGTGAATTTCTAAAAGACAGAATGTTCTTCTGTACAGACGGATCTTTCTGTTCTAATACTTATGTCCAATCCAGAGGTGTGCCGCAAGGATCTGTTCTGTCACCGCTGCTATTTAACATATTGGTTCGAGACATCCCCATTCATCCCAACATTACAGTATTTGTATACGCAGACGATATAGCTTTTTTCGCCACAGAAAAGGATATTCATGCGCTTTACCAGTCTTTGCAGGCATACCTGACTGCTCTTGAAGATTGGTTGGACCAAATCAGTTTATCACTTAATGTGAGCAAGTGCGGCGTGCTGGTATTTCCTCCAGACACCCCTTTGTACATCTCGCTAGTCTACCGTAACACCCCAATTCCGCAGGTGGAGTCGGTTAAATACCTAGGTATTATTTACGACCCAAGATTGGACTGGCGCCAGCATATTAAGAATAATGTTATTAAAGGCGAACGTGCTCTAGGCCGGCTGACACGGATAGGCAATAAAAATTTTGGCATGCGTCGCGACACCTTACTGTTACTCTATAAGGCTTATATGAGACCAATTCTGGAATTCGGCTGCGTCTTATTCTCTGGCAGCGCAAACTATAAGCTGCAGCCTTTAGCCTTACTGGAAAGGCGTGCCCTACGGCTATGCCTAGGGCTCCCAAGATCGGCTTCCAATGCTCTCCTTTATCTGGAAGCCCGTATTCCCGATCTATATTCCCGCTTCCAACTACTCACGGTGCGAACTTTCCTCAGGTCCTTTGACCCGGCCCCCGGTGTCAATGCTCCCATTTTTCTATCCCACCCTCACCTGTTTTTCTCTGCTCATTGGCCACGTTATCAGCTCCCGCAAGTTCGGTTTACGCAGAACCTGTTGGCCACGCTTCAGGTCGATCTGACCTCCTTGCAACGAGTTGCTGACACGCTGGCTGATCCCGTCTTCTGTTACGACCATATCTTTCCATCCCATGCAAAACACATGCCCGCAAATATCCTAAATGGTCTTCTGGCTGAGCACTTACAGCATTTTCCTGATCATACTGTTCTCTCCACCGATGCTTCCGGGAGCTGTGAGAAGGCGGCAATTGGGATATATTCACAGGATCTGGCTTTCAGCTATTCCGTTCGTATCCCGGATTACACTTCTGTATTCTTTGCAGAGTTATTGGCACTCGGTTTGGCTCTTCTTAAAATTCCGACGCATGTAGCACAGGTACTTATCCTTGCAGACTGCCTTTCAGTTTTAGTCGCTCTCCAAACTTCCGGCTCCTCTCTATTGATGCGTTCCCTTAGGTTTTTTGTTCCGCGCACAGTAAGGGAGGTCCGCTTTGTCTGGGTACCTGGTCATTCGGGAATCTATTTCAACGAGGTGGCCGATTTTTTGGCAAGGTCAGCTCTAACTGCCCCTGTAATATATCCCGTACCGCACCTTATTATGTTGGAGACCTCCCGTTTCCAGCGGTTCCAACATATCTCAGCCAGCTTGGGTGATCCGTTGCTGAATACCGTGGACTTTCAACATTTAAAGTTCCCATGGAATGTTCGATCATGTAAGACAAGGCGGTGTGAGGTGTCCATGACGCTTCTGCGATGCAGAATCCCCCACCTCAACTTGTACTTATGCAGATGCGGGTTCGCTACGAGTAACCTTTGTAACACATGCGGAGAAGTTGAATCAATTGACCATTATCTCCTCTCTTGCCGGCGGTTCGCTTTTCAGAGAAAACAGTATTTGGAAGACCCTCTTTCGAGGTTAGGACTCCCTTTGTCTTTACCAGTTCTGCTCTCGTTTGGTGCGAGCGCCACGGGATTTTCGTTAAGCACTATTTGCGGCTACCTTCATGATTACATCATTGCAACTGGGCGCTTACCCTGTTAAATCCATATAAAATTCCACTGAATGTCCAAAAGCGTATTTTAGTTTGTTTTGTGATGTATCTAATTTGGTTATTATTAACATTTCTAACAATTCATACATATTTTCTGATTTCAAACATTCTACTATTTTACTTAGCTTTTTTCCCGCACTCATACCTCCTTGGCATTCACCACCGCACCTTGGCCAATCCCCCCGCGTGGGTATGTGCCATTTTCTTATGGTGAAGAAGAAGAAGAAGAAGAGAGCGTGCGCCTACGGCCGCCGGTAAACGCCAGGCCTAAGTCGCGAGGTTCTAACCCGAGCGACATGCTGGATACGCAAACGCTTATAGCACCTCGGCGATACACTTGCGTTTGCAACTACGCCGTTTTCGCAACTCTGCTCATCGTCCTCACCATCGTGGCCATGGGCCTGCTAAGCTATCTGGTAGTGCCTAAACGGCCCAAGCCTTTTTACATACTGTTCAACTCCACCGACGAAGAGGTCGAGAACGCGTCCACACTACTGCCGCCTTCGACCGGCGAAATCGACGACGGTGAGCCTCACCGCGACCTCTGCGCGTCGCGGCAGTGCGACCGCGAAGCCAGGCGCATCCTGGGCGCCGTCAACACGTCCGCGGACCCGTGCGACGACTTCTACACCTACGTCTGTTCGACTTGGATGGACAGGCACCAGCCGAGCAGCACTCAGGACAGGACCTCCGTAGACTACGATATCCTGGACGCATACTCACGTTTCCTGCTCAGTGTTCTGGGCTGGAAGAACAGCGAGCTGCCGGCGGCCAAGTTCTTGTTCGACACCTGCGTCGACCCGCCCGTTGGCCTGTTCGGGGACCTCATCACTATGCTGTTCTACATGATAGGCTTGCAACGTTGGCCATACTCGGCGTCCGACCGCGTGCTGGCTGCCGACATATCCTCCAAAGTAGGTAGTCTCCACAGGCTTCTGGGAGAGGACAGCTTGTTCCACTTGGCCGTCGTGGAGCACCCTGACGCGGCGCATCCAGTCATCTCCATCGCCGAACCCAAGCTGCTCGTCGGTCATGCCGACGGCCTGCCACTAGCTTATTTCCTCTTCCTGTCCAAGGCGCACAAGGTACTCATGGACCACCTCCACAAACCCATGGCCACGAACGTCGCCGCCGTCGAGATGGACCTGGCGAGGCGAGGCGCGCCTAAGAGAGCTCCGGACTGCGGCGACCACTGAGCGAGTGCACGACGATGCACCTCGACCGCCTACCACCTTCCCGCGTCCTGCACTGGTCTCTTCTCGCCCAGGAAGCGTTCGGCGAGAAAATGGTCGCGCTCAACCAATTTGTGGAGACGTCCAACTTCGAGTACCTGGTCAGCTTCAGCGACAAAGTGCAGCAGGCTCTGAGAAAGGCCGACTTTTTGAACTACCTGGCCTTTCGTATCTGCATGGCTCTATCTCCACTTGTCGACAACGCCACGCTTCGTCACCACCTGGCTTTTATCGCCTACGGCCGGAACCCACGTTTTCCGGAACCTCTACCGGCGGGTCAGTACTGTCTCCGGCTCCTGGACCGCTTCGAACCAACGCTCGTAATGTTGCTCGCGTATGACCGCTCCGTAACCAAGCTGACCTGGAAGGTGCTCCAGTTTATCGTCATGGAACACCTCAATGCCACTCTCTTCGCGTTCCTCCGCGGAGATTTCAGCCGGCGGTTCTCGAGGGAGTTTGCGGATCACGTCGCTGGGCGGCTTGCTGTCGTCGATTGGGAGCCGTTGATGCCTCAGCGCTTCTTCAACAGGACCTTCCGGGAGAAGTACTTCGCCGGCTTCACAAAGGAAGACTCCAGCAGCTCGCTGTCATCTTTCTTTTTTTTCTGGCTTCAGCGTGCCGTTAATCGGAAAAGGGGTCCCGTCGAGACGGCCGAAGACGAAGACCTCCGGACGGGTTGGAACCATGGCTTTCTGCGGACGTGGCCTACGCTCGGCTCCCCTTTCAGGCATCTAGAGATACCGCTGCCAGTCTTCGACCCTTCCATGTCTGGCGACCCGAGGATGTACGCGTTTCACATAGCGCGCGCAGGTGTCCGCATCTATCGGGTCATCCTGGGATACGTGTATTCGCTATCCTACGGATTTTACTACAACGCCAGCTCGTCCGACCCGGCTTCGGTATTTGAAAACCTTCGCGGATGCCTGCAGCAGAGCTACGCCGAGATGGTAGCTTCGGCTAGTGGATACGGGGCGAGCTCGCGTGTCGACTGGGAGAAGACATCAGCTTCGGACATGCTGGACCTTATGGCCGCCAAGCTGGCTATTCAGGCCTTCGACCAGTGGACACAGAAGGAAGGCCTCAACTTCTACTTCACCAAAGCGCCACAGTTTGACCAGAGGCAGCTGTTCTTTATCTACTACGGCTACAACTTTTGCGAGAATGTGAATCAGGAGGCGACGCGGGGAGATAGCGAAGAGCACAGTCCTGCGTCGAACCGCGTCAATGGTCCCCTCCGACATATGAAGGAATTCGCGCGCGCGTTTCGCTGTCCCGAGGGCTCCTTCATGAACCCTGGAAAAAAGTGCAACCTATGAGGGCATCGCTCATGGCACCGATGAGATTTGCATACTTTAAGGCTACCGTCTAATTTTTCGTTTTCTTCTTTATGCAAAAAGAAACCTGTGTATAGTACTTCAATCCCTGATGGTGCACTGACCGATGTACACAAGCAGTCAGCCGTGATCGTTGTGCACATGTGCTATACTCCACGTGCTCTGCGGACGGAAGATTTGCCGCATGTGATTCGCATGTTAACTCGTGAACTTAGACGTTTTTGTGACTCTACTACGCATGCGTTGACCTGCTGGCGGCGCTACCTTGGTGCTTGCTTGCAATGCACTTTTATGTTCGGGATAACAACGCAACAGTGGGACATTCAGCTTAGCGCATTGTTCCTTCCCGTCCAGCCAGTTCACTACCCGTGGCTGTTCAATTAATGCGAGATATCTGTTGGAGTTGTTTATAAGCTGGTGCTCCGGATCTGTCACGTGGAACACCTTTGTGACGTTAGTAGAGCAGCTAAAGTAAATGATCAGTCATCTGCGTAAAATTACCTGGTAATGTTGCTTTTAGGCTACCCAACTAAAAAATTCAACGTATTCATTCGCAAGGTACCCGTGTGATTCTCGCGGATGATTAAAAGAGTCCTGTTGCCAGTCTCATTTTAAACGAGCACATTTAATGATATACACACGTGTTTTCTGTGGGCTTAACTGATATTTCACGTAGGGATGCGTGGAGCTCTCTACCGGACCTTACATATTGCACAACAATGTCATTTGCAACACGTTTGACAGCTGCTACTTGTTGATAATGACGATGCAAGATATATGCTATAATCAAAACGACGGACTCGAGCCTTTATTTTTGAACGGTAAACCCTCAACCATGGCCCATTTGTTTTTCAAGCCCTGTGGCGTCCTTTGTGCTCAAGCGTAAGCCGGTGCAATAGCAGAGGAAGCGTTGGAATGTATAGGAGCTGGCGCCGCTCACGCGAATGCTGACGATATATCGTGGAGATCTCAGAATGGCCCCTCTGAATACGCAGCTGTTACATAACCTCCCGCTTGTAAGTCGTAGTGTAAGCGTCGCTGTTTACAAGCCTAGCGAGGGGACGTTTATGAAGCCTGGAAATGGAAAAAGGTCTAAAACGCCTTGAACAGCAAATGGGCAGCTGCAGGCGTATACACGGGTTTTAATGATGCTCAGGCTTGACACACTATATACGTGTCGACGGCGTGCTCTGTGACGCCGGCGGAAGCCTTGAAGCGAGTACGCATAACTGCTTGGAAGGGGTCTTTCAAATGTGTATGCTTAGACACTATTCAGCGAAAAGAAAACGCGTGGAAAAGCTCACGTCAGCGGATGCGGTGCTGGTCAAGTAAGCCGAGGCGGGTCATCAAAACCATATCACATAAAAGGCGTGCCAAAGACACGTTAAGATTAAGTATTCTGTCCATATATTAAGGGCGACAGACCAAGAGCGTGAAGGGACATTGGCTAAGACGTCAGTTGCTAAGGTCTAGGAAGCCTCACGCGGAATGCAGGACGCTGCTGTGTTCTGTGGACTCTGCTGTGTTCAGTGCCGTTTTTTTTTTTTTGCGCTGCCCTCTAATGTTTCAAATATGAACCATCTAACCCAAGCTCAAATTTTAGTCAAAGGCTCCGAGAGGTCTCCTTGCATTCAGGCGCACAGGAACCATCTCGATAGCTTATGCACATAGGTCGTCACATAAAACCTATACTGCATATCGTGCCATCAGACAGAGGCTTGAGTCATCAAGGCTAAGAAGGTTTATATTGCTGAGAAATGATCCTTAGTGTTATCGTTGTGCGATACATGGATTTCCGTCCGCTTTAGTGTCCATAATGATCGAGCGAATTACTAAGCCTTCTCGTTCTTCATAACTTCATAACCCCAACTCCCGGCTAGCGGGTCGCACTGAACGACCATAACCGTGTTGCTGTAGATGCCACTACATGAGAGTGCACGAAGAAAGGAATAGCAAAAAGACGAGTTCTTGGCATCAAAACTCCTTCAAGAACCTCTTCGCAATTCGCTGCCGCAGAGTACCTTTGCGATTCTAGTAAAGGAGTTATTGAGGTGAATGCCCATGGCTTGTGCGCCTCGTACTCGGGTCGCATGGATGACGACCAACCAGTTGGAGATTTTGTTCGTCGTTAAAAAGGACAAGCCACGAAATGAACCAGTCGAAGGTTGTCGGCGTCCTTGTTATTGGCGCCTCGTAAGGGCGTTTTCAGGATGACCCAGCGAAAGTTTCAATCCGGGTCACCTGTGAAGTGTCCAAATTTTGTTCTTCATAGATTTAAACGCAAATTTACTTGTATAACTACGGCGCTCACGTGTTTAGAGTGCTTATCTGGCAGATATCCTTCACCATGTGTTACGTCCTTTATTGCTGGTGGCAGGGTACAGACTGGCGGGAAAGCCGCCAACACGTGACACATGGTAGCTCAGGGTTGCTTGGCCCTAAAGATTGTCCCGCTATAACACTCCTCCCCCCTACGTCACGAAGTCCTTCAGATACGCAGGGCGGCTGCGTTGGCGCTGTGGTCGCTGGACTTGAAGGGAAGCACTCGCTTCACGGTCCTCACCACAGGAAGCAGATTCGGTACTGGGCGCTGCAGCCTCCTCCAGTCTTTCTCCTTGGTCCCGTCTTCCAGGGTCCTCTAGGCTTGAAGGAATGCCAAGCCCGGAACACCCTGCCGGGGAAGCAACCAGCGGTTCCTCCTCTTCACACATCCCAGAAGCGAAACTGTCCAATGCGTAGCTGGCAGAACGACTTCTGAGTTGGTCAACATGACGTCTCCATCGACGACCGTCCTTGGTGACGACCAAGTACGACACTGGTCCTGTGACAGCATCCACAATGCCCGGCAACCACTTGGGCCCATAGAGATAGTTGCGCACAAACACTCGATCCCCCACATCAAACAGTCGCACTGCCTGGCTACGGCGCTGCATCACCTGCTCTTGTTTCTGCTGCACACTGGACTGCAGGTCAGGATGCAGACGCTCTAACACAGTTGAAAGTTTCCTGCCCATTAGCAATTCGGCCGGGCTCTTGCCTGTTGTAGCATGAGGCAGGATATGCTGGGTCATTAAAAACCTAGCCAGACGTGTGTCGATATCGCCTCCAACCATTCGCTTGAGTACTCCCTTGGTTTCGCGCACCATGCGTTCTGCTTGACCATTCGAAGAAGGGTGATATGGGGCAACGGTCACATGTCGGATTTGATTCCGGCACATGAAGTCTCTGAACTCCTCCGAACAAAAGGCAGTGCCATTATCAGAAACAACAGTTTCTGGAATGCCATGGGTAGCAAAAAGGAAACGAAGCTTCGCACAAACTGTAGCTGTCGACATGGAATTCATCCGGCACACTTCCAACCACTTTGAGTGAGAGTCCACCACAATGAGGAAAACTTTACCTTGGAAGGGCCCAGCAAAATCGATGTGTAGTCTTGTCCAAGGACGCTTGGTGAATTCCCAAGGGTGAATCTTTGCAGCTGCTGGCGCTGACCTGGATTCCTGACAACGTGCACAGTCTCTCACCTTCTTCTCAACATCTCTGTCGATTCCTGGCCACCACACGGCTCCTCTGGCAAGCCCCTTCATCTTGACAATTCCTGGATGAGCTGTGTGAAGAATGTCCATGACATACGGTCGAGCTGGCTCTGGAATGACCACACGACTGCCCCACAGCAAACAACCTTGGTACACCGACAGTTCATGCTTGCGGCTCACAAACGCTGCAAACTCTTCTGGCAGCTTACCCTCTGGCCACCCATGCTGCACCCAATTGCAGACTCTAGCCAACAGCTTATCCCTTGACGTGAATCTTGCCACCTTCCTAGAGTTCCATGCTACTTCCGGCGCCATTTCCAGCATCCCTACTTCCCCAAGACGCTGCTCCTCTTCCTCTGCCCTACTGGCTCTCAGTGGTAAACGACTGAATGCATCAGCATTGGAAAGCTTCTCCGCTGGTCGATACTCAATTTCATAGTCATAAGCCGATAACATGAGGGTCCAACGCAGCATCCGTGGTGATAGCACCTGGGGAATGGGCTTGGCATGGTGCAACAGTCCTAAGAGAGGTTTGTGGTCTGTCACAATTTTGAAATGTCTCCCATATAGAAACTGATGATACTTCTTTATGCCAAAGCCGATGGCGAGCGCTTCTCGGTCTGTCTGGGCATAATTCCGTTCTGCCGCACTCATAGTTCTCGACGCATATGCAACCGGTCTCTCGCTGCCATCTTCGCACACATGACTCAACACAGCACCCAGTCCGTACGGGGATGCGTCACAGGCCAGCACTAGGGGTTTGTTGACATCATAGTGCACCAGAACATGTGATGACTGTAGCAGATCTTTCGCCTGGCGAAATGCTTCCGCCTCAGCTTCCCTCCAACGCCACTCGCGACCCTTGTCCAACAGCCGGTACAGTGGCTCCAAGGCATGAGCTGCTCCTTTAAGAAACTTGTTGTAAAAGTTCAGAGCTCCTAAAAAGGCTTGAAGTTCCTTTTTGCATGTCGGCTCTGGGGCCTTGTGAATAGCACGCACCTTGTCTTCTGTCGGCTGCACACCTGCAGAGTTCACACGGAATCCCAAGTAACACACTTCCTCAACACCCAATTGACATTTGTCAAACTTTAGTCGCAGACCGTCTTCATGAATTCTTTTGAGCACTTCTTGTAAACGAGCATTGTGCTGCACCTCATCCTTTCCACCGATCAAGATGTCATCCAAGAACACAAGAACACCATCAATTCCATGCAACAGTTCTTCCATGTACCTCTGAAAGATAGCCACTGCCACTGCCACGCCAAATTGAAGACGGGTTACGCGGAACAGTCCCCGATGTGTTGTAACCGTCAACAAGTCAGCTGTTTCTTCATCAACAGTCTTCTGTTGATACGCCTGTCCGAGGTCTAGCCTTGAAAACTTCGAGCAACCTGCCAGCCTGGCAAACAGCTGCTCCGGTGTCGGCAGGGGATACGTCTCCCACTGCACTACACGATTGACTGTGCTCTTGTAGTCCCCACAGATCCTTATCGATCCATCTTTTTTGACAACTGGAACGACAGGTGTTGCCCACTTCGAGTGCCGCACAGGCTGGAAAATGCCTTGGCTCACCAACTTGTCCAGTGCTTCGTCCACCTTCGGTCTCAATGCAAACGGTACTTGTCGTGGCTTCAGAAATCGCGGCGGAGCTGCCGGGTTCACCTCTATGCGTACAGGAGGCCCTTTACTTGTCCCAAGTCCAGGCTCAAAGACTGAAGAATACTTCTTGAGCAAGGCTGTTGTTCCCCTACTGCCAGTTCGACTCGGCTCGTACACACTGTGAACACCACTCAGACTTATTCCCAAAGACTTGAACCAGTCCCGACCGAGAAGTCCGATACTAGCACCCTTAACCACCACCAATCGCAGGCGATGTTCCTGCCCCTTGAATTCCACCTTCACGGTCAGTTCACCCAACACTCGTAGTTCCTTGTTATTGTAAGCTCGGAGATGAAGAGTACTTGGGCGCAACGCCCTTTTCGATATTCGCAGCTTCTGCATAGTCCGGTCGTTGATGACTGAACACTCTGCACCAGAGTCCACCTCCATCTCTAGGGGACTTCCGTTGACGCGCACTTCCACTCTCACGGCTGGCTCTTCACCAGACAGCACGAACACGTCGTAAACGTCCGACGCAGCATTCTTGTGACGGCCTCCACTGGCCCGTTTTTTGTTCTGAGAGTTGGGTTCAGCCGAAGCGCGAGCTGCCGCCTTCCTCCTGCATGCTCTCACTATGTGCCCTCGTTGCTTGCAGAAGTGGCACTGCATATTCATGAATGGGCAACTGCTTGGCGAATGCGCACCCTTGCAGCGGAAACATACGCTTGTGCTTCCAGGCGAACCAGCCTGCTTATGGGTACCCTCCTTGGCTGTCACTGGCGCAGAGACCTTCGCAACACACGGGTCGAAACGCTGCCCGCTCACGCTGCCAACTTCACACGATGCGGCACTGCCGCGAATTTGCTCGGTCTGTCGCTGCGCAGATTCCATTGCAATGGCTTTCTCCCGAGCTGTAGCAAACGTAAGCTCCGGCTCCGCCAGCAACCGACGCTGAAGGGTCTCGCTTCGCACCCCGCACACTAGCCGGTCGCGCAACATGTCATCGAGCGACGCACCGAAATCGCAGTGTTCCGAGAGACGTCGCAATTCTGCGATGTAGTCGGCAATTGACTCACCGGGCTGCTGTTGACGTGTGCCAAACTTGAAACGCTGTACTGTCACCGACGGTCGCGGCGAGAAGTGGTTTGAGAGACGCCTGACGATCTCATCGTAGGCCACGGCCGACGGCGCATCCGGAGAACAAAGGGAGCGAACGATGGCATACGTTGCTGGGCCGCAAACGCTGCAGAGCGTTGCTCGCTTCTTCTCGTTACCGTCGATGTCGTTTGCTTGAAAGAAAAATTCGAGGCGCTCCAAATACAAGGGCCAAGACGTCGCCTCTGTTGGAACGAATTCCTCAATCGTGCCCAGCGCAGTTGCCATTTTTACCTCGTCGCCAATTATATGTTACGTCCTTTATTGCTGGTGGCAGGGTACAGACTGGCGGGAAAGCCGCCAACACGTGACACATGGTAGCTCAGGGTTGCTTGGCCCTAAAGATTGTCCCGCTATAACACCATGCAAGCTTATCATTCGAGAGAGCATCCCTGTACGTGGGAGCTATTCGAAATTACACAGACACCGCGGTTACGCAACACAGACTCAAGAACATAGAAAACGCAGCAACCGGGAACGAGCAATTTATTGTTGGTGTCGCTACGGTGGAGAAATTGCCGGCAGAAACCACAACACAGCATCTCAACTCAACTCTATCGGTGTTAAGACGACACCATATATTTTTTTTTGAGTTCGCTCAGCATTTGAAAATACCGAGGCGCACTTCTTGACGTTCATAAGGATCAAAACGCACTGTGGTGTTGGGTTTGTTTTTGACAGTAAAATGCCAACAGGCAAAAAAGTCGGAAAAAGTCGGAAGGGGAATACAATGTGACAGAGTCTGATAAACCGATAGAACGGTTTTTGATATATATGGACCGAGTGTGTGTGTGCAAAAGAAGCGGTTGCATTCACTGTCCGAATAGGGGTGTGCGAATAGTGGTTTTTTGATTCGAAGCGAATAGCAATTTTCTTCGAATAATTTCGAAGCGAATAGTTCGAATTGTACTTCTAGCACTAAAAAAAAGGCTTAATGACAGTAGGCATTTCCAAAACCATTTATTTTCCTAACACACGATGCCATTACATACTGCACTGAGGCTTTATTTAAAACCATGCTTCAAAATTTCAAGAGAGCACCTAAAGTGAGTTAAGAACAATTTTTACCGGTTTGGTAATAAATACTTATAACACATAAAAATACCGTCTGCTTTCTAATAAGAAATTAGATATAAAATACAAAAAATGACAGTATAACAGTACGGTGCCAGTAGTACAACCAATAACTGAAACCACAGGAGTAACTGCACTACACTGCAGCAAGAGTACTGAGAACAATTTAGGAAAAAAAAGGACATTCTGCACTACCGGTAACCAGTGGTCGAACGGGTCGAATGACACTGAGCTAGGCAATCACGTTCGGTGCACCGACTTGCCACTTGCGTTGATTGCGTTTCTATAGTTTAGGATCCTCACTTCTTGGCTTGGATTGCGCCTTCTTTTCGGTTACGCCAATGAGACTGCTGCGTCCAAAGGTGTTAAAATGGAACATAGGCTGACCGGACCTCCTAGCAGCACTGGCAGCATCGCACCATCGCGTATCCAAAGCTTCCACAGCACCGATAGGTTGGCCGTACTGTCGGGGACAGAGCGTTCAGGACGCGCAGCTCATGGCATCGCCATCGCCTTGCGGCCGGAGATTGGCTCGTCTATTTCGCTATCCGAGGGGTGCTCGTATGGAAACGTCGGCTCTGCTTTGTCTCTCTTGGGTTTAGTGCGGCAAACTGGCGCTCTTCCCGGCCTATGCCGTCACTCTGACAAGGCGTGTCGCACGATGCATTTTTTTTTAGAGCGCAGCTCTTTGGCGTCCGTTCCTGGGTTTCGCGTCGTCGTCGGCCTCGTAACCAGCTCCGCCCCCCTTTCATCCCCCCAGCGCTATCGGCGTCAGCGGCATCAGTCAGTCGCTGCTATCTCTTTCCTCCTCCCTTTATCGTGTTGTCCGCTTGCTGCGCGCGCTTCTGCCCCCATCGTTTGCCGCTGGGTGTACACGCCGCCCCCCTCCCCCCTCTTCCTGCGAGTCTCCGGTTGTCAAAGCGCCGGCTCGAACTTAATTCCTTTCTTCGCTCCTCCTCCAATGCAACCCCTGTGCGGTGGCAATCAGAGAGCCAGATCGGTGGCGGCGGATCTGTATATGTGCACCGCCCGAGCCGAAATTGCGAATACGTGTGAAAAATAAAAAAAAATTCTGTGATAGCGCATACATGTGTTGCTCGATTTCTTTGCCTCAATCTATCGAAAAGGTGAAACAGCTTATTTGCTGTGCTCAAATTTCGCATTAGGAAGTAACGTAATCATCGGTAATTTTTTTGACAGTCCACAAAAGCACATTCAGGGGACACATCAGGGAAGTCCTTCAAACTAGGTCCTCCCCCACAGACATCTGTGTTGTCAACAACTTTCAGCATGGTTTGAACTTCAAGGGGTGACGTGGCAAAGGGGCTTATGGCCACTGCAGTAGGGTCGATCAACTTGTCGAATATGTAGACTTGCACGGTCATGTCGCTTTTGATGTGCACCGCCTTCCTGTTAAACAGTACCGACGATCCGTCGCTTGTCCTATGCGCTACCGCGGCGTCAATAAACACGACGTCCCTCACTCCTGCTACATTGATGAGATGCGCTGCCCATGAAGGCTGTGGTAGGCTAATGCAAGATACTCCACTGAAAAGCTGCTCGAACGATGAGTGAGATGAGTCATTCTCACTGGATTTTGCAACACAAGCGTTGTCTTCAGAAGATGTTTCCATACTGCCCGATGGAAAAACATCTATGTTGCTAGCTGACATCAGCACGCTGCTGCTGTCACTGTTCTGGTCACTCACAGAAGCAGCCACAGGAAGTGCTAGCCGTTTCACATGCTTTCGAGGGCTTTTAATCTTTTTCGAGAGGTTGCTTGGAGCGCCTTCGAAAATTGACGGCACAGCGTCTTTTGAAAGGCCCGCTCTTCTTGTTCCAGACATCAACACATGACCGTCGATTTCCGCAGACCACGTCTTCAGGATAAAATGAGAAGCGAAATGCTTTTCACAAACACGGTCCGTCCTTTGGAGTATGCGGTCTTTACGAGGTATAGCCCGCCTCCATGCTTCAAGTCTTGCTTCATCGTTTGGCGGCTTGAAAAGCGAGTACTTTTCTTTGCAAGACTTGTAACCAGTGTTGCAAAACAGTACGAAGCACTTTCCCATTATGCAGGCTCATGAAACAGTCCGAAGGTTCAGACGTACCTGACGGCCAAGTGAAAAATGCGTTGAGAAATCACGGTGTGCAGCAACCACGTGGCCACGCTGCACGTGGCAGCAACACAGCGGTAACCAGCCGATGATGTAGGCGCGCGCGAAGACGGCGCGCGGGGGTCTCAGCGGGCGCAAGTTGCTAGCGCCCTCTCTTGACGCGTGGAGAAAGGAGAACTCCACGCCTTCTCCTCCGCTTCGCGCCCAGCCCGCGCCGCTCAGTCACCTAAGCTACTTCTTACACCGTGCCCCCACCTGAGGGAGAACAGCCAACCTGCCAACCTGTCTGCATCGTATGCAACGGGGGCCACAACACAGGCAGCCGGAACTGCAAATTCCGGCTGATCAACAAGAACAAACAAGGAACGCCCCATGGCAGCCAGACACCCAAAGAAGGGGACAACGACTCATCACTACATGGACACCAGTCAAGGCCCAGGAAAAAGGAACAGGGTGCTACCGGAAAAGGAGGCAGCCACAGCCGGAACAACTCCAGCTCCTTCCCGCCCCTGGGGAACCCTGCAGGGAATGAGAAGAGAAGCTCGAGCCGCGGACGCCGTGATAGCCACTCCAACAAAAAGGTGAGCTGGCCAGCAGAGGCCTCCCAATCTATTGACGCTCAAGAGAAGAAATTTCAGATCCAACTACAATCCTGAGACAGAGAAATTTCCAGCCTTAAAAAAGAGTTGGCTGACATTAAATGCCTGTTACAAGCGCATAAAGGAAAGAATGCCACTGCGGCTAAAACGCCACCCACTGCGTCCCAGGCTTCGGCCCATAACGCGACGGACACAGACGCCAGAATAGCAACAAAGAGACCACTTCCTACAAAAGAAGGTGAGGAATCCAAAAGAAAGGCCGAGGCTTCGGAAGCAGACACCCCGCAGCCGTCGAAAGCGCCTACCAAACTCAGGGCAGACATCAACACTCTGTCAGAGAGAACTAGCGCTATATCAACAGAACAAGCAACCTTCCAAGGCCTCGTTACCACCAAATTTGCAGAGATAGATATTCGCTTTGCAACACTAGAGGGACAGGTATCCCAAATAGCCACCTGCATGCAGCAAATAATGGATAGGCTTACAACTATCGAGGCCCGCCTACCCCCCATCTTGGATCTGTCCACGACGCCACAACCATCTATAACCCAACATGGCACCACGCCAAAAATTTGAAATTTGGCAATGGAACTGCAGAGGCTTCCGCCGCAAGCGGGCCCACTTGCAGCTCCACATCCAACAAGCACCGTCTGCTACAAACCCACACATGATTGCATTGCAAGAAGCTAGCGGCAGGGCTACACTGCCAGGCTATAAAGCATATCTGCCACCTCATTATGACACTAGTAATGCAGCCGGCTCCTTCACAGCCACGCTGGTGCATAGAAATATCCCCGCACTTCAACATTTTATAAATGATTCGGAAGAAGATTACACATGTACTTGAAATAGTACCAAGGCAAAAAGGAGACTCAAATCTCTCCATCCTTAATGTATACAACCCGCCAAGAAACAAAGGCAATGGACTCCCACACTTGTTGATAAACACAATAAAGCTGGCTGCTAGAGCTCAACTAATAATTGTGGGAGACTTCAATGCTCAACACCCAGCATGGGGATATACCAAAGCAACTCGGAAAGGGAACCTGCTCTGGCAAATCATACAGTCACTAGGGCTCACAACGCTAAACAACAAGAGCGACCACACACGCATGGGTAACAGTGTATGTGTAGACACATCTCCAGACTTATCCCTCTCTAAAAACGTCAAGGACGCTAAGTGGGTCAACACCGGACAAAATCTTGGTAGTGATCACTTCATCCTTAGCATCACCTTCCCCACGACAAAACTAAAAAACAAAGCTAAAAAAATACGAACCACGGACTGGGACAAGTTTAGGGAATTTCGCAACAAAACAGCTCCAAAGGAGATCTCTAACCTTAGCGACTGGGTTATCTCCCTGAATGAGGATGTCAGCTCCACTAGCGTTGTGCCAGTTGAGAAGGAGAAGCAGATTGCAGACTCAAAACTCTTACACCTGTGGCAGGCACAAAAAGGCCTCCAAAAACGCTGGAAGAAGCAAAAACACAACAAGCGACTCCACAAAAAGATAGCTGAAATCGAGAGGCGAATCGAGGAACATACACTTACTCTCCAAACACAACAATGGAACCAAATATGTGAAAGCGTCAATGGACAGCTCGGAAATAAGAAGACATGGCATCTTCTAAGACACCTGCTCGACCCAGAACAAACACGTCCCGTGCAACAAAGTCAGCTGTACAGACTCATACATAAATATGAGGGTACAACTGAAGACCTAATCAAAGAGCTAGCAGAACGTTATCTAAACACTGATGATGGTACCACACAACCAGACTACCGGGGGACTCCTAATCCAAATTTAGACGCAGACATCACAGGCGCAGAGGTCTGGTACGCAATTGGAAAACTGCGGACAACATCTGCGGCAGGACCAGACAAAGTAACAAATAAGACTCTCAGGAACTTAGACGCAACGTCGATCGCGGCGGTTAGAGACCTTACGAACAAATACTGGCATGCAGGCAACATACCACAAGAGTGGAAACACGCGAAAATCACCTTTATTCCTAAAGCAGGTAAGAAACTCAGCACTGAGAATCTACGCCCAATTTCATTAACATCATGCCTAGGCAAACTCATGGAGCATGTCATGCTCAACAGGCTCCAAAACTATGCGGAGGACATGAACCTCCTACCTGAAACAATGTTAGCATTCAGGGCCCAACTGTCTACCCAGGACATACTCTTGCAGCTTAACAAGGACATAATTGAAGCTGACGAGGGAACAGGAACGAAAGCAATATTGGGTTTAGACCTTGTTAAAGCTTTCGACGACGTCACCCACAAAGCCATTTTGACAAACTTGTCAGAAATCAACCCCGGAGAAAGGACGTACAACTACATCCGATCCTTCCTCACTAACAAAACAGCAGTGATAACGGTCGGAACAATAGAGTCTGCCCCAATCACACTAGGAAGTAAAGGAACGCCACAGGGCTCCGTCCTGTCCCCTTTCCTTTTTAACCTCTCCCTCATCAAAATTCCCCCCAAACTGGCACAAATACAAGACCTACATCACACGTTCTATGCAGATGACATCACACTTTGGGTAACCAAAGGATGCGAAGGCTACATAGAAGACACATTCCAAGCAGCAGTGGACATCATTGAGGCATGCGCATGGGAATCCGGCTTCACTTGTTCTGAGCAAAAATCTGAACTCTGCGTGATCCGTCGTAAACAAAGAGGTAGGCGTACCACAACTCCCCCCGCCCCGCAAATAAACGTCTATGTTAATGGACGATCTGTCAAAGAGGTACAAACCATGAGAATACTGGGGTTGTATTTACAAACAAATGGAAAGAATACTGACACATTCACTAAGCTAAAACGCACGGTAGAAGCGACGGCGCGATAGCTAATCGCAGACAAGGGGTGAGGGAAAGAGATTTATGCCGACTAGTGCAGGCCTTTGCGCTAAGCAGGATACTCTATGCCACCCCTTATCTCAAATTTGCGAAAGCAGAAATGGACAAATTGGATAGCATGATATGGCAGGCCTATAAGGCTGCGTTAGAACTCCCACTAAATGCCTCAACCGAAAGGCTTATGAGGTTAGGAATACACAACATCTACAATGAACTGAAAGAAGTCCATTTAATGGCTCAAACAGCGAGATTAGCCAATTCCAGAACTGGCAGGAGTATTCTTACCAGGCTCTGAATTAACTTTCAACCTACGAATAAAGATGCTAAAGTAGACTTAACCCGCGACTATAGGACGGCCCTACTAATCAAACCACTCCCCATAAACATGCACCCCTTACACCATGAGGGTAGAAGACAAGCAAGAGCCAAAGCCTTACATAATAAATACAAACAGTGCGCTGGTACACTTTATGTAGATGCGGCAGAATACAAATATTGCATTGCATTGCCTTTGCAATTGTGGCTGTGAACGAGAATGGTGACCACATCGTCTCGGCAACACTCAAAACGAAATCCTCTGAAACGGCAGAAGAGGCGGCTATAGCCCTCGCCCTAGCGCATACCCAAGAGAGCATCATCCTCAGCGATTCCAAAATGGGTATCAATAATTTTGCAAAAGGGCGAATTACAAACACCTCCCTTAGAATCCTTAACGCAACCAAATTCTCACGAAATTATTCCGAATTGATATGGGTCCCAGCCCATTCGGGGAATCCGGGGAACGAGGCAGCCCACAATAAAGCCCGAGGTTTCGTCGACCGGGCAGTGGATGAGTCTGGCTCCCTGAATTTCACGAAGGACTCCATGATCACATATCATGATCTCACCAATCATTTTAAACTAGAGAGGAGAATTTTCCCCCCTCCAGACAAAAGACTTACTAAAGAACAAGAGGTTACGTGGCGTCGTCTACAGACGAGATCAATACGCACCCCATCACTCCTCGCGCACATTTATCCAGATCTTTACAACCCAAACTGCAAACACTGTGGCCAACGTGCTACCTACGATCACATCCTGTGGGACTGCAAAATAGAGCCACCTCCGGGTGATCTAGTTACAGCTCCTTCTCTCGAGCGGTGGGAGACCGTGCTGGCTAGCTCTAACCCCAGAACGCAAGTTTTGGTGGTGGAGTGGGCTGACAAAGTCGTCGAGGGCTGCGTACTCTCGACCACTTAACGCGACCTCTTACCAAGCTCTTTCCGGTGAAGAAAATGTTTTACAATCAATCGATAACGTCACCGCCAGCCAGAGTATATAAAGGGTTCGCTGACAAACTGAGGGGGTGACAAATCGCGGCTTTGACTGCTTATCTGTTTTTTCAGCCAGCGTCCGCTTCGGCGGACGCGGTTGTTGCTGCGACGCACCTCTTTTCTTTCCTTTATTTCTGTCCTGTGATCTTTTAACTCTCCTCTATCTGCACGTGGCAGCGGTGGTGGCTCGGCTGGAGCCTGTTGGCAGGCCCGTGCCATTTCCTTTTCATCCTACCCTCAGTTGCAACAACAACAACAACAACAACAACAACAAACTGAGGTTTCTTGTTTTGAAGCTTAGACGACTGTCGGCTGTGTTCTTCCTTCATTGCGTCTGCCTCGACACGGTGGCAGCGACGCGGCTTATGGCAGCCTTAGTGCGGAGGTTCGAAGACGGCCAGAACGCAGGATCTTCTGCAAGGGCGCGTCGCCCTCACTTTTCTTTCGTTTGTCCCTGGGTTCGCACCCCGACCTGATCGTAATTTGCGTATTGACTGACCCCCGAGCGTTGAAAGCGCGATAAAAAAAAAAGCCATCTATGCGGCAATACTCGGAACCGAAACCACATAAAGCAAGCGGGCAAGCGTGCCAGTAACACTATTCGCACCGGACGAATACTTCGAAATTTCGAATACCGAGAATTCGGTTCGAAGTGAATATCGAATACCGTGCTATTCGATCGATTATTCAAAATTCTCGAATATTCGCACACCCCTAGTTAATTCTGCTGCAAATATTAGAAATTAAATGTGAAATTCACGTACAGTGCTCTATGACACCATGTGCAAAAAGAATCTTGTTTTGAAAAGAGTTTCACCAAAAAAAAAGAAAGTCTCAGTGCTAACAGGTAAGAGCACACGTAGACAAGCAGTCCAATACTCCTCATTTAACGTCAGCTGAAAAAAAAACAACCAAGAACGCAGTCATAAGAATGCAAGGAAAAGACACTGCAGTAATGTTGCAGCTGCAGGCTATGAAAAATGAAATAAGAATTCAGCACAGACAATGTGATGCTTTTGAAATAGCATCAGGATACCACGAGATAGCTGCTGCAATACTCCTAGAATATGCATGGGCTTCAACCTTCAATAAATGAACTAAACTAGAGCACAACAGTGCCATAGACCGCACAGTATTCCTGGTAAACAAACACACAAGCAACTGAAAAACCACAGTAAAAAAGCGCACATCCCTCAAAAAGAAGGAAGAAATTGCATGAAGGCAGAATCCGTCTGAAAGTAGCCACTAAGAAATAGCCTCAGCTCTCAGGTATGCATGCCAAAAACAGTTGGAACGATGTCTCAAAAGTGACCATTTACGCCTGAATATAGAATAAAATTAAACGAAAGATATTTGCACGAAGTAAGAACACACATCAATTTTAATAAAACATTCGCAAAACATTACAGGTACAGAACAAGAAACAAGCGTAGTATTATTGCAGCCACAACACGAAGTCAAACACAGTGTGAACAACTTTACAAAGCAGCAAAAAAATTTTTAAGTTCCTTTTCTGAGGATGCTATTCAACATCCATGCTCCAGTTAAGCCTGTCAAGTACTAGCACTAAAGCGGTGTATCACTGGTATCAAGCGGTGTAAAGCGGTGTAAAATCTGTGATTGCACTACGGATGGTACACAGCAGCAGAGAGCAGCCACCATGCAACTAACATACTAGTGTTTCATGAGAACACTATTAGCAGCAGCTATTCCTATCTTTAATCAGCCTCTGATATTTCAGACACCTAGGTATATAGGCATTTGCTCCTTCCTTTCCTTCATGTAAGGAAGTACAAACACATTCTGCCCACGGCATCGATAAGCATTTAAATCTCACTCGAGTTACAGGCCTTTCCATGCCACATAACATAAATTACACGAGCCTATAGGTTTCACACCTAGTTACAGTTAGACAACCAACATGATCAAATATTCCACAAAGCCCAAAATGCCAATGCAAGCTGCATTTTGTTACCTTGCATTTTGTGTTTTTCCCACTCCTGCCATAGCGCATATAATTGCGCTGCAGTATGTATAAATAAATAAATAAATAAATAAATAAATAAATATACAAACAAACAAACAAAAAACAAACAAACAATGCATTATTTGTTTTCAATCAGCACACACGCACCAAAACTGGCAGTAAAAAGCCCTGTTCCGCACACACCACGTGAAAATTGTAAAAGTGAGATCAGATTCAAGAAGTAGTTCATCATTATAATGCTTTGAGAATAACGTGCAGTACACTAAATTTAGGGTCAAAATTCCTGCTTTCAAAGCCAGAGGTATGTGAAATGAAAGACTAAAAATTCACGGGCACATTCCAGACCCAGACACCTGAAGACATTCCAACAATTAGGTGCCCGTCTGAGCATATTGTTCACTTAACATTGCGGTTGACTGTGTCTCAAGGACATGGGAACAAACACTTCACGGTACTCCTGACACGACTAAGCCAATCCATTTTCAGATGCAGTCCACTGGGTTTGTTGCATATATTTGTCCGCTAGACCCACATTGAAATTAAGCCTATCCGACAACTCTGGCTTGTCTTCACCACACCGGTAACGTCACTAACAAGCCAAACGCTTTTTGCTCTGTTATTTTCCCTTCTACTGCGAAGCATATAAATGAAGTTGTCTGAAAGCTACATAACCATCTACAAAGAAGGCACAATGAAGATCCAAGCATACACAGCAATAAATAGTAAGAGAAAAATTCTGATGTCTTGAAAAGCAATATTTGATGCAGCATATCACCTTCTTGCCACGTCCCTTTTTAGCTGCGACCAGAAAATTAAAGCAGCTCAAAGAGTAAATAAATGCAGTAAATCAAGAGTAAATCAAAGCAGAATTTACTAAACAAAGCAGCCTTTTTAGGAACCTCATGCAAGGCTGATGGTATATTCATGAGCACTGATGGTATATTCCAAACTGAACAACCAATAAGGGTAACTGGCATCGCATACAATTTCTTTGCAAGTTCCTTGAACTTTACAAGTTTTAACTATGCAAACATCCCGAAACTAGATAACGTAGCGTGCTACTTACAGCACACTCCGAGGTGCACCCAACAACCAGAAACAACAAACAATGGCTGCCATACTTCGATTCTAAGAAACCCCTCCAAAACTACGCCATAGTTGCACATGTAACAGGCAATACAAGCAAAACATTCAGCTACTGATAACATTTTTCACCGGTCTTTCAATGCATAACCTCCTGTCCTGGCGCTCAACTTTGTCTGGGAAGAAGTTTTTCAATGCATAACCTTCTGACCTGGGAAGAAGTGCTTCGTAAAAACGGTCTCTGATCCCACGTTGCACCGATCAAAAGCACATCTGCTGTGGCGCTCTTTGCTGCCGTCATACCATTCAAAATCGAACCGCTTTCATGCCCGCAGCTTACAGCGAGTGTCTGCCACAATAGGGAAGGTAAGTACACAGGTAACTTTAGGGGTAAACACACTAAAAATTGAAAAAATTTATTGCACTCTTGCCCTTAAAAAAAAATGAATGGCGCATCTTTTCTGGAAGGCCGACTACATTTTTAAGTAACATTCAAGGGAGCTATGCACCATATAATAAGGTAATGAGTCACTCGGGTTTTAATACTCTGAAGCACACAGTAAAATTATGTTCCATAAAGGCTTAAAGCTCTACATTGCACTAAAGTGGCCTGCTACATTAGCGGTAAGTGCTTCTGCACTATCAGAGTAAGGTTCAGCATCACAGGGTTGCTGAGAAGCCTTCCCAGTGAAGTTCTCCTAGGTTTACTGCAGCGGTACGCGTCCTGTGGCAGTGAGCAATACAACATACAACACACTGCAAACGACTAGAATGAAGCCACTCTGTTCAAGCACACTTTTGTCCCGCTGACATGCTAGGAATTCTTACACATGGTTTAGTCATTACTTTAAAAGGACACATGGATTAATGACACCAGATAAGTATACTGACTAGCACTGCCTTGTGCCCTTGAACACTCGAAAGTGTAATCCGAGGACAAAAAGGTCTTCAACACAAAAACTGGTCTTCTTTTTTTCCCACTCCACAGCTGCTAGAAGTAATGCCCCGTTACTGCCAACGCACGTTTTGCACATATGGCACCAGAGCAAGAAAGAGAGACGCAACTGTGCTGAGAGAAGAAGTCACTGAGAGAAAATTCCCCTGCCGTCGTCATCCCCTCTTCGCAGCACACCTCGCTGCGAGTCCGGCACCTTGCAGGTGTCGGACGTGGGAGGGCAGCCAGGGTACTCCTTGAGGTGGGGGTCGTCCAGGTCACCACGGTTCTTGTGCGACGCCCCCTTGGGGTGGTTGGAAGGCGGTCCCGTCGGGCGGACGCACACACACCGGACAGAATATTCAGCGCCGGGCAAAGAGTACTCGCGCGGCACTCCGGCCCAGCTACGTTTCACTCCACCACTGAAAAAAAAAAAGGAAATTTACTGCGATTACATGCCTGGATTGTGGATTTCAAACGCAAGGTGGATTTCAAACGCAAGGTGGATTTCAAACGCAAGGTGGATTTCAAACGCAAGGTGGATTTCAAACGCAAGGTGGATTTCAAACGCAAGGTGGATTTCAAACGCAAGGTGGATTTCAAACGCAAGGTGGATTTCAAACGCAAGGTGGATTTCAAACGCAAGGTGGATTTCAAACGCAAGGTGGATTTCAAACGCAAGGTGGATTTCAAACGCAAGGTGGATTTCAAACGCAAGGTGGATTTCAAATGCAAGGTGGATTTCAAATGCAAGCTGTGGAGGCACAACAACGGTCCAATCCCACTTATTCATTGTTGACACCGCTCATGCAGGTTGCTCCGGTCTTTTTCCAAGTTTCTAGTCATTTGAAATCCATGAAAGCTAGTGCTTGGGGACTGAAGAGAACACAGGAAGAGCTATGTTGTGGAGAGGTTACTGTGGTGGTGGCGCAGCTGCATCGGCCGGCACGGCGAAGATGACGGTGTGGAGTGCGTGTGAGAGTGTTCGAACGCCGTGGTTGTGGCTGGGTCGGCTCCGGAGACCCGTGTGTGTGAGTGGGCTGTGCCGCAGTGATGTGATGGCTTCGGGCCGCCATCTCGCCTGTGCCATCCTTCAACGACGCGTCGACATCGGTTCGACGCCTTCGTGACCACCGCCTCGCTTGGGCGACCACTGACCAGTGTCGCCGGGCAGACCAGCGCCCGGACCAGCGATTCTGCCGTGTCCTCGGGCCCACTTCGAATCGTGAGTGGCACGGGACATTTGTGGCCGCGCAGGCATTGGGCCATTGACTTGAATGTCGTCGTGTTCCGTACGAGCCCCGCCTGCCTCTGTACACACTCCTCGCGGTTTGGGTTTTGATGCGCAGTGACATATAAAGGTGTCATAGCTAATGGGCCCATTGCTGTTTTCTCTGACGGGCACGGTGAACCACCACAGTTACGAACATCTTCGTGTAGACATCAGTCCTGCCTTTGTCAAAAGTTTGGAGCCCAGGGGGTTTGCTTCTGAAGCACACTGTCTGGTTTGTAATGCATCACCAGCACTTAAGATTTCTGCTCCTGCTTCCTCTAATGGGTAGGACTACCATGAATGTTACAGGAGTCCCACTGCAAGGCTTAGAAGCAAACCCCCTGGGCTCTAAACTTTTGACAAAGACTGTACATGGAATGCACCTGCTCATTGAGAGGTTTGAATAGACATGGCGTCACAACACAAGTTATCAATGTCATCACGGTAACATTATCATGCTACCACGTGCAAATTGCTTGTGGCAGGTGGAAAAGCATGTGGTGCATCTGATTATAGAGCTGGTAATGCTACACTGCACCAGGAGCGAGATAAGAGCAAGATGCACGGCTAGCCAGCTGGGAATCTTTGCAGTGCTCCAAGCCAGAGGGAAAGCAAAGGGCAGAAGAACACAAATAGCAGTCACTGCAGAAGAAAGAGGTGGCAAAAAAAAAAGACCCCAGACAATGCTGTTAACGAGAAGAATGACAGGCGCTTGTTTCATGTGCTCACTCGTCAGCTCACTTCATGCATAGCGCAATAAATTTTCTATTTTCAGTTATCTTCTCACTGCAAGGTCATTTTGTTCACTGCTTTCATGTAGCATGTATTTGGACACACCTAGCATGCTTACATTTTTTGGTGTGTGGGAGGGAGGGCAGGAAAGCACTTCCGATAAGATAATCTTCAGATAAGACAAATTTTCACTGTCCCTGCAAGTTCGTCTTAAAGGGAGTCTAATCTATTTACTCTACTTTTCTCGAGAGAACATGCATATATATAGGGTCTGTCCAAAAAAGAAACAAGATCAGTTGTGGCAGCCCAATTGGAAATGTCAGGGGAGGGGGTCTGAAAGGCAGGGCAGTGTGTTGGGGGCTTCATGCGTACACTCAGACCCAAATCCGATCTGTTGTCTGCATGCTACTGAACGCTCGCATCAGCTCTGATGTTTCTCTGTGTCGTGTCGTGGCACAGTTGTGACCAGCAATACATAACAAAAATTTTGTGTCAATTTGTAATCAGCTATTGGCACATTGATGATAAGCTGAAGTGGACAAGTGTGATGTGCACACCAAACCGTCGAGGGATTTTTGGAACGCGGCATGTCGACAGTGGTGCGGCGGACAGCGGAGCACCGCGCGTGCCAGCCCAGCGTGGCGCTCCTGCATGTGCGACTGGTGTGTGTGAGGCGACAACAACCAAGAGCACGGCGGCACGAGGAGCAGAGAGCTGACATGTCAGAAAACCGAGGTGTGAAGGAAGACACCGCAGCGGAAGTCTGGTCATTCAAGCATGGATGGTTTGGTTTGGTTTATGGGGTTTAACGTCCCAAAGCGACTAAGGCTATGAGAGCGCCGTAGTGGAGGGCTCTGGAAATTTCGACCACCTGGGGTTCTTTAACGTGCACTGACATCGCACAGTACACGGGCCTCCAGAATTTCTCCTCCGAAGAAATTCTAGCCGCCGCGGCCGGGATCGAACCCGCGTCTTTCGGGTGAGCAGCCGACCACCATAACCACTGAGCCACCGCGGCGGCATTCAAGCATGGAGGTGGCAGCCATCGAACATTGGGTCCGTGCTGCTGGGGACTTCCCTTGGTACACCGACGCAAGCCTATTGCATCCCTCTCAAGTTTGAAGGTGGCAGCCGATGGATTGAGGATTCGTGCTACCGAGGCTTCCTTGGATAGCCTGCTTAAGCCTACGGTGTTTCGGGACGCCGTCGATGGGACCTGGCTACGGTTTTGCTGCTGCTGCCAAGTTCTTGGGTCGGCTGATGGGAGTTCATCAGCGTCTTCCCGTGTTCATCTCCGCTCCTTACCACCTGGCTCTCTACCACTGCTTCCTTCCACACAACGCCAGCGACGCATCCCAAGTCATCAACCCGCGTCCTTGCTGTCTGCAAGGCATTCCGGCTTCACCTGGGACGCTCTGTATCTGGTGAACACTTTCCTTTTATCTGTAGTGTTGTGCGCTGAGTGTGTTTTTTTGGTGCTTTCGTTTTTATTGGCTCCTTTCCTTAAAAGTATAAATACGGCTTCGTTTTGCTTTCTTTGACCTGTTTACTTGTACAAACCTGCACGCGGAAGTGTTCCCGTTCAGCAGTCAGGGAAGCGTCACCAATTCGAGACAACAAGAATTTGTCAGAGGCCCAGGTACCATAAGGCATCCAAAGAAGGAATAGAAGACAATATCCGCAGAAGCAAAGCAGAAATAAGGGCTAGTTGGTTGTACAAGGTGTTCGATTAGCACGCTACCACCAAGACACTACACAGTGGTTAAAGGGCCCTGCAAAGTTTTTATCACCTAAGATTATTTTGGATAAAGGGATTCCTCATGCATTCCAAACACCACTGCAAAAAGAATAACTGCAATTGAAGCAAAAATGCAAACGCAAATAATTCCACTCGGCAAATTCAAAATAAGATGACCAGAAACAAAAAAGCGCTTCACTCGCTCTTGTCACTAGCCTAATGCCGGAGATTGGGCACATCCAATCAGACCTAGCACACACGCAGCAGAAGCTTGCATCGATTGTTGCCTTACCAGAGTCACACATTCTGACGGTGTTATTCTGCGTAAATGACACAGAGAGGGCAGGGCTGACTAAAACAACAACGAGGGCTGCCCGATGCATGCCTGCAATCCACAATATCTTTGGGAGTCCAGGCATCAGAATGCACCATGCTATGCATACAAAGAATAAAAACCACATTCTTGATTTGCGTCGTGCGGCCCCTTTTTAGGGACATCAACAAAACCACCAAAACAGTGCACACTTACAACTGCCGTTTATTTAGACAACCAGGTGGTTGTATACAGTTGATTCGCATGCCCAGACCAATGTACACAATCAAATCATATTTTATCGAGCTGTACAGCTGCATGTGTGTGTTACTGACGTTCCCCTATTATCACCTCCTCCACAGTCACAGAAGCGGTACTTGCACATTTGTCATCACCTGTTTCAAGTATTTCATAAGCTTCGCTTATCTCATTTCCACTTTTGTCTCGCGCTGAGGCTAGGACTGTTATTGCCTCAAAGCAAGGCCCGCATAAAGACTTGCACTAAGCAAGGCAAGATACCAGGCCAGATTGGAGAGTCAAACTAATAAACTACCAGCGATAATGCACGTGTGGCACAGCTTGATAAAATAGATTTGACTTGTGCTCTGGTCTGTGCATGCTCATCAAATGTATAGAAGCACCTTGTTGTCTGGATAAATAGCAACTGTCAGTGTACGGTCTGCTCAAGCCTTTTTGCTGTCTTCTTGAAACTTTCGTGAGGCTCTTTAACCCTTTGAGGGTCGAATTATTTTGAAGAAAACTTTCCCAGGTGGTCAAATTACTTTATTGCGGATCTTGAATCTACAAAATGTATATAATCGAGAATAAATAGCAAAAAAAAATTAGGAACAGTACTTTGGTGACAGCATCACTCACAACTGGAAAATGTTCAATAGAATAGAATAGCAACAGTGATAAGCAAGCTAAGAGCAGCACCAATAAAGATAAAAATCAACTTTCGCCGCCTCTGCAAAACAGTGCCCACAAAGAGAAAACACGTTTTGCGCGACTCCGTTGCGATCCCGCGGCGGAATTGAAACCGCGTAGGCGCGTTGCCACAGAGGGCGAGAATACCTCGCGAGCAACGGTGATAAGCAAGCTAAGAGTAGCGCCAATAAAGATAGAAATCAACTTCGGCAGCCCCTGCAAGATAGTGCTGACAAAAAGAAAACTCAAATTTCACGCGACTCCGTTGCGATCACGCGGCGAAACCAAAACTACAAAAGGGGTGTTGCCGCAGTCTGTGCCGCCGCGCTAAAGCTAGACATAAGTTCTGCTTATCTCCGCAAGAAGGCAGCACAATATTCAAACACTTCTTGTAAGTCCTAAGAGGTGGCAGCACCCCCCAGTGAGCACGCATTGTTCTTTTGGCGCAAAATTTCAAACGGAAGATCGAAACCGTACCCGTACGGCAAAGACCTTGCGGGACAGAAAACTGCCGCCGTACATATACGGCAAAAACCTTCAAAGGGTTAAACATAATTCCCAACATAAACTTTCAACTGCAAAAGAAAATGCTGTTTACCAGATACTTCTTTCCTGGAGCAACCATTAACTTCGGCACACAAGGTGCTGCTTGAATGACAGAATAAGTGAATACCACAATAACACTGAAGGCAAGATGCGACAGTGTGACAGTTATCAGGAATTGCACTGCAGACTGCGAGGAGGCAAGTTGCTTTCTTCAACGGAGCTGTATTATTACACTAACCCTAGTCTTCCGTGAATAACTTAGAAATCGCAAATTTCAGGATCTTTCGCAGAATTGTGTGTTAATAGCTACATTCTCTCTTTTTTTTTTTTTTTGATGCACTGTGTTTCTGGACATCAGTAGTATGATAGAATGATAGAAATCTGCGAAGTTAATTGTCTGAACGCTCCTGAAAGGTAGAATCCGGTAATCAACAAAGTTCTGCTGGTGCCTTGACATGCTTGCTTTAACATCCACTCAAGTAAGGCAAGCGCTGTGGCCCTGTCAGCAATGCGCTCAACATGCTTGTATAGGAAGAGTTGAGATACTGGCACCTCTTGAAAGTAATACAGTAAAATCTCATTCATGGTAACAAGAGACACTTGGTTATAAGAGACATTTGAAAGTGGTTTGATTGGTTTCCCTAGATTTGCCATGTTAACAGCATCGCATACAAGAGACATGGTTACAAGAGACAATCGGTTACTAAGGACAACTTTTTTTGGGTCCCTAGAGTCAATTCTTCACTATTTAGAAGAGACACAACCCAGATACGCTCATGCAATGCGGCCGACATTGTACCAACTCGTATGCGATGCACTTTTCATTCCCTTGCCTCGACTCATGTCATACATCACAGTTGCGATTACTGTCTGGCTGCACCGAAATTGCCACATCACAGACTGCATGTCCTCATCGAGAGATTGTGAACTTTCGCTTCAGCTGCTTCACGGTTACAGCCCCGACAATGTATTCAATGCGGATGAATTACCTAGTCCAACTCCTCAGTGTTTAGAATTTTTGGTTACAAGAGACCTTGGCTATAAGAGACATCTTTCCCGGGTCCCTTTAGTGTCTCTTGTAATGAGGTTTTACTGTATTGCTCTATTTGCATGAGTATAATGCGAGTTTACCATTAAATCATCTCTTAAAGCACCGCACTATATTTTGAATGCGAATTTTTTTTTTCCGCTGTTCTTTGCTATGCCTATACAGCGAGCTCACACATCAAGCTCATAAGCTGCGGGGAAGACCCAATTTCTGGACGACCCTGAGACGAAGTGCCGAGAAAGAGTTGCTGCAAACATGGCAAGAAAGCTGCATGGGCCATTGAGGAAGAAGAGAAGCCAGAGAAAGAGCCATGAAGGGTGGAGAGGGGCGAACGAGTGCAGAACTGTGTAGCGCAACACACGAAGCAGCACGGTAAGAAGTGACTGCATGCATTAATGTGTGGGAGGCTTAATTCTCACGAAATATTGTGGATTCTTTGCTCTGAATTCATGAACTTTCCTAAAAACTTTTCACTGCAGAAAATTATAGGGCTAGAACAAGAACAAACTTGGGCAACAGCAAATGCAAGCTTTAATCAGAAATGTGTGCATACTCCATCCTTATGCTTGGCCATGAAGTAAATACGATTCCCAACCACAATACGGTGTCTGCATGGCCTGTTTGAATGTTCATGCACATTTATCATTTAATGAGAGGTGTTAAATTCTGCTTCCTGGATTGTACCCTTTTCCTATGTGATGATTTGAAAAATGTTACAATTAAAACTGAAGTTTAGATAAGGCTGCGATTTGGCCAAGTTTGTACTGAATTATTGTCGAACAGCGCTCATGTTGCGCGTCGTTTCTTTCGTCTGTCCTGTTTTCCCGCACAGTTTAATTATGACTGAAGTTTAGAATACGCTCTTTCCTTGCCACATGCCACTTTTTTATATATTTTCCAGAAGTGACACTCCACTATCGTCACCAGTAAGCCACACTCTGTGTGCCACTGTAAAAGAATGAGGGTGGCATTTTAAGACAACACATACGGCGCACTGCTCAAGTCATCTCTTTAATGCGTGAGAATCTCATCCCATCAAATTTTTTTTTCTTTTCAAGAACACAAGTTTCAGTGGCATGAGGTCTGGACTAGCAGGTTTGAGAAACAATCTGCATCGTCGGAACAGCATTGCACACCTCACCTGCGCTCCTCAAGTGAGAGTTACGCTTAAGAAAAACAGCCATTCCAATCCCACATCATGCAGACTAGTATATACTAGCAGCATATGTACCTTGCTAATGGTAAGTGCTGCACTATTGGAAATGAGAACATTCGAAAATTTTATACAAAGGTAACCAGCTTCAATTCCATAATCACTTAATAAAAAGTTGATGCCCAGGAGACAAGACTTGCCAAACATTCATCATACATGTGTCTCAGTTTCGAATACAAGTGTTTGTAGAAATTTAGAATTCAAGCCTGTCCTCCGGGCACACTGTTGTGTTTCTTTTCACATTAACTGTACGAAAACGTTGCACCAAAATGGCGACGGCACAACTCTTGTAAAACCACTACAGCTGCGCAGCTCGGACAGGAAGACTGCCAAACAGGTCTCACCTGCTTTCGCTGCACCACAGGCTGGTGCCGTCTAGCGGAGTCCACTCAGAGTTGCAGGGAGGGAACACAGACAAGAAGCCCCACTTGTTGATCCTCTCTATGCCTTCCCAGACTGCCCGCAGCTCGTCAGTTGGCTCGCCGTCATTGGTGTAGAACCGACCTGACAGATAGCCTGTTGAAAGAAGCAGCGATGATCAAACCTCAAATTCAAAGCTGCTTTTTAGCAGTCAGCAAGAAATTTTAGCCTGCCTAGATGCACCACACAGCAAAGGTCGAATGAATGCATACAAAGTCAAGCATGCAATCATAGCTTTAGATGCACAAAACAATTGTCTACAATGCTTCTATTTTTTACAGACTTGTTCGGTTCATGGGGGTTTAACGTCCCAAAGCAACTCAGGCTATGAGGGACACCATAGTGAAGGGCTCCGGAAATTTCGACCACCTGGGGTTCTTTAGTGTGCGCTGACATTGCACAGTACACGGGCCTCTGCCTCCATCGAAATTCGACCGCCGCGGCAGGGATCGAACCCGCATCTTTCGGGCCAGCAGCCGAGTGCCATAACCACTGAGCCACCGCGCCGGCTCTCTACAGACTTGTATTCTCCTTTAGTGTCCCATTAAGGATTCTCAAAGTTCCAAAAGAAAAAGGGCTGGCATAAGCTAATAGTTTGACAAGAAATGTCTTTATTGAAATGGTTTCAGAATGTCACACTGAAATATGTAACGCATGGAATGACTGTGATACCCTTCGCTTCAAACACTCCACATTAAAACTGAGGAGAGACGACCGCAATGGTATCAAGGTTTTTCTGTAGCTTTACAACCAAGTCACAGCCTCAATGTTTTATAGCAAAGGCTGGAAATATTCACACATAACTTCAGTCAACTGATTTACTAGTGCCTCAAATGTCCCTGTAGCAGAGTCTACAAAATAAGGAGTGTGTATAATTGAACTGGCAATTTTTGTTGACAAGACTTGCAAACAGTAACTTCAAATCACAGTTCCCTTTATTTTTTATCATTCTCGTGCTACTTATTCCGACAGCACCCACCTCATCTAAATGTTCTGGCATATGAATAACAGAACATTTGTTGGATATTGATTGATCATTATTCGTTCTTTAATGAAAAGGAACGAAATAGGTGAACAAAAATCTGGGCAAGGTGGTCTACACTTATATTTTAACACCGCTAACAAACAGGAGGCAAAAAGACAAGGAATGATTTTCTTGTATTTCTGTTGATAGTCAGCGCCTGTGTAGTGCTGCTGTGTCTTTGCTCTTGTCTTGATATGTTTGAGTCACTAAAATATAAAACAGGTGGTGCAGAAAAAGAAACGTAATGGTAAAATTTTTAACTGTTTATGTTGCCAGCATTGTGTTGCTGATACTTATCCTAGGCACTACAGAACTGTTGCCGAACTATGCTATCTTATGCAGGCTTTCTTGATCCATTTAACACACACTGAAATATAAAAAATGTCCCAGTTGCAATATGGACAGTGTTCAATTCATCATAAAATATAGATTCGTCAC
Source organism: Amblyomma mixtum (assembly GCF_055824585.1). NCBI lineage: Eukaryota > Metazoa > Arthropoda > Arachnida > Ixodida > Ixodidae > Amblyomma > Amblyomma mixtum. Next base: position 250,159,779 of record NC_143013.1, read on the forward strand.
TAGACATAGCACACACACAGGAAAAGCTGAGTTCGCGAAGAACACAACTGTGTACAGTACACAATGTTTGAAAGGGTCAAATCCTGCCACAACAAGCTTCAGTTACAACAGCTAAACGATAACATCTACCGATTGGTGGCTGAAAAGCAGAGATGTGGCATAAGGTTAGAATTGTAGGAAACCGTAGGTAAAGGTGATGGCGAATCTTAATGAGAATTGCCAACACAGTAAACAAAAAAAAGAAAGAAAGAAAAGCTGAGCATGGTGGCAATTGCCACCACCCCGTTTCAAAGGGGGCGCTCCTATCCATCCATCCATCCATCCACTGACTTAGCTCCGCAAACAGAACAGGAGAATGAATGCAACTCTTGACTTAAATTTGGGCCATTTTCTTATTCTAAAAGCTAGTCTCGAACAACGTCTAAGTATGTGCGCCGTTCGTCTTGACAGCATCACACAGCTCCTCTGTGCACTGTACACGAGAGTTACGCTCAAGTCGAGGCACACTGAAAAGCTTCCACAAAAGTTTCCATAACGGCAACTAACTCTGCACTAAGTACGAAAACTTTTCACACGTAGCTACATCAGCGACGCTACATGAAAGGAATTCACGCCACGCCCCCTTGTGCAGACACGAGCGTAAACAAACTTTTGCCGGGCTCCCCTTCCTCCTTCACCTGCCTAAAAATTAAAACTATAAGCTCAATTTTTTTTCTTTCCAAGACATAAACGAGACTCGACATGGCGAAAAACATGGTTCCTTTCACCGTACCGACAAAGGTGTAGTCCCATTCGTAAGCATCCACCCAATCCTTTAATATCAGCAGGTCTAAATCCGACAAGCCACTGAGATCGTCCGTCAGGACTTCTTCGGTGATTTCATCCTCTACGTAGGCCCTCGATGCGTCTCGGCCTGAAAACAAACGCCGAATACGATATTAGTCGTGATCCCGCACCAGGAAGTGATCACATTCCCAAAAAAAAAAGAGTACTGCGCGACGCATCAGCACGCGGAAGTGCACTTACCGGCGAAGTGCGACATGTAGCCTCCGGGCCTGTAGAGATCAGCGCGTTCAGAGACGTCGTAAACGCTTCCCAGCACAGCCGTATAAAGCCCGAGGCATCCGCTGCTGCCATCGTACCTTGCTAGCTCTTCCGCGGTGAACACTCCCTTGGCGGTTACCTTCGATCGGCGGCAAAAGAAACTGTCCACATATCTCGCCGACCTCAGCAGCTCGCTGTGGATCTTCCGTACCAGACCGAGGTACTTTTCGTGCGGAATAGGCTCGAAATACACGAAAGCGACCGCGGCAAACGCGACAAGGAGCGCGGAAACAAACTTTAGTTTCGCCGCCATTTTCGCACGGCAGGAATGGCACAACGTTGCCGCCCGAGAAGCGCGTGCTCGCCAAGCCAGCTAAACTTGTACTAACTTCACGCGGTGGCGTGGTCATGTGGTCATGCGTGCCGCAAAGCGGGAGGCGTCGGTTGTAGGTTGTAGGAAAAGCCGCCTTGCACGTGTAGATTTCTTTATCAGGAATGATGAGGAATGATACGGAAAGATCGGACTGGCGTCCGTATGCTTTGGACGCATACGGAATTTCGACGCATAGAGAATTTCGTTTCCTTGCGTCAGCTCGGCATTCATGATTCCCTGCTTGTTTCCTGCTGCGATTGTCTATTTCATGTCTTATCCTTCTTGTTGTTTTTGATACCTTGTGTATATTAACCGATGTGTCAGAGCAATAAAATTTCAGTTGTTAGTCAGCACCTGTGTCTCGTCTCGCCTTTCTGCGCCCTTTGTGTAGTTTGCGCTGTTTTCGTGTCATGAATAATGAAGCCGGAATCAGCAGCTGAGGGAGCAAGCATATGATGAAGCGACAAGATGAATACCAGCCTACTACACGTGCGCTGTTGCCTCTAAACGGATGCATATTTTTACCTTCCAAAACTTAGTTTTGAGGCACGTCGTAGTGTAGCAATTTGTGTTCATATCGACCACTCTGGGGTTTTTAACGTGGCCCAAAATTTCTGCAAACGTGTGGTTTCGCATTATGTTTCCGCCATCCGCTGCATTCGGAAATACAACCCGCGATGGCCATTCTTCTGCTACAGTTGCTTCAGAGCATTATCGCAAGCGCATTGAAATACAGCTTACATGACCGTGTACCATTATGAGGCGCCACAACAAGGAAGCGCAAGGATAATGATTATGGAGCTTAGTCATATAATGAAAACCAGGTTTACATCTGCGACGTCGTCCTGTTTTAGCATTCGTTAGAACTCGTCGTCTGAATGCTAATGATCTGCCCAGGTACCCAGGCTGCCCGCGGTACGCAGGGCTTGGGATTTCTGGAAAACAGGCTCACTCAGGTGACCTTAGCCTAGTTTTAAACGTAATGCAGACACTCCGCCACTTACACCGCCCCTTATAACGCGTGCCTTGCATCAGATCGTTCGGCGTTCGCCTCGCGACAGTTGTCTTCTTTTTTTTTTTTTTCGATAGCACCTACGAGTCTCACCTGGGGTAGACTGGTTCGCAAGGAACTCTCCATCGGCCCAGCACACCCTGACCAACGAGATCTTAAAGCTCAAGGGCGGCACGTAGAGTATGGAGGCAGCCAATCTTTGACCACGTGATCACGCCTTTCATTGCCAGCCGCCTGGTCACGTGGTTCCGGCGGCTCTTAGCGCGCTGTTCCACATCTCGCAAGATCACTCGCAGCTGTAGGATGGCACAACGCTGATTTACTGATTTATCCGATTTATGATTTATTCGGCTCTCTCTGACTGCCGGATCGGCCCGAATTTGCCGCTGACCCGTCAACCGCTCTGCTGCGGATCAACGATGAACGTTCATTTCAATTCAATTTCAATTTATTTCGAATTTATTTTACAGGAAATACAAAACACTTTCTGCATAGCCAACGGCTAGTTCGGGTTGATGCTGCACACTTTTTCATTTTTTTTTTAATTTAAACTGCAGTGCTCGTAGTGGACAATGAAATTTGTTGTCAAATTGCATTAGTTATGAGCTCAATAGAGTCTGATGTCTCGTTGTCCAGGGCAAGGTATTTTCTCTGCGTAGGAATGTGTGCAGGTTTACTAATAAATTCATAGTTTAGCACTACGCAGGTTGCAACTAAATATGCATGCGCGCATTATATTCAACTTAGAACTGCCTACGTACTTTTAATGCTCGCATCATGAGTCCCACCGTGAAGAAAAAGTGTCCGGCGTCGTTCGGCGGCATAATGTTGTGTACACTCTCCACCTGCAATCACACGCCACGGCTGCTACATGGAAGAGCCACCTGCCACACTTGGCAGGTGGAAAATGGGAGAGAGAGAAATCCCCCTCACCATTTTTAGGGGAGATGCCGGAAGGTGGCGGCCACGTTAAGGCTCTTCCTCTAAAATTACTGTAATGTTGATGACTAATAATGACTCCAAGCAACTTACCAAAAATGAAAATTACTAAAATGAGTCAGAAAAGAACACATCAGAGAAGCTCAGCACATGTCAAAGTATATAAGAAAATATGAAGAGAAGATGAGCAGAAGAAAAGCTTAAAACAGAAGACTGAAAACAAGGAGACCTAACGCTAGCGCATTGTGACCTCTTAATCATAATTAAGCGCCCCAGGAATTTTTCTTAAAGTATTCGGGCTTCCAGAGAGACACCATACGTGCTGCTCAAAGTCGGGCTGTGTAGGCTCGGACAAAATTAGCACAGGAGCTCAGGTGACGATGACGTACAGCGCCATACAGGGGCAAGCCTAAGGAATACCTTGATCGGCCCATCACAGAGGCAGAGACGTACGCTGCAATTCGCGCGGCCACCCGAAACACTGCCGACAAAATTACGAGTGGCTTGCACGTAGTTCGTAAATAGCCACTGCTAGAAGGGACCCACCCGCAAGCCTAGAAGCACACAGAGATAATTATAATCCCGAAGCGAGGCAAAACGCCCACACTAGAACAAACGAGGCATATCACTCACATCGTGCGTAGGAAATTTTACGAGAGAATAGTAATCAGTCGGCTGTAGACTTACCTCGAATACAGCAACCGCATATATCGAACACAATGTTTTGCCTGTCGTCCCAAACTCTCCACTCAGGACGTACTCCTTGCCGTTATGGAATAAATATTCGACACTGTCCTGCTTCATGGAGAAAATGTCACAATGGCACTGGACCTCAAAGGAGCCTTCGACAATTACATCAGCCACGACGCCATCATGGGGGGGGGGGGGGGGCGCAGAAGACGTTGGAGTGGGAGAAAGGGTCTTTCAATACGTATACATATACAAGCCTTTCCCACCGGACGCACGGCAAATATATAGGGGTAGGGGACACTCGCTCAGACACCCTACATACGCCAATAATAGGAACGCCACAATGATAGGTAGTCTCGCCCTACCTCTTCAACCTGGCAATGATCCGCGAACTCAATATAATACAACATTAGCTTTAGGCTTTACGCAGACGATATCACCGTATGGCTCACAAAGGGCTTCCCTGAATAAAATGAGCAGCTCCTCCAAGCGGCTGCTCCGAAAGTGAAACAGTTCGCCCTAAAGCGAGGCCTTCAGTGCGCCCCTGATAAGTCGGGACTTCTACGACTTCAAAAGACAGGATACGATAGCACGAGATCTCTCTAGGTAGTATATAAGGCAAGATAAAATATGCCCATCCTGGGGATGGGCATACAGAACACAGCAGCCGAGCAAATCGCCCGGATGATCCGCCGGGTCACAAATCGACGAGCTGGTCTAGGAAAGACGACACCATGAGGCTAGTACATGCCCTAGTATTCAGTCGCGCGTCATGTGTACAGTCTTCCCTACCACACCTTCAACCAGAGGGAGACTGAACAAGTTGAAACTATTCTTTGCAAAGCCGCCAAAACGGCACTATAGGGCTGCCATAGCGGGCAGCCACAAACATCCTTATGGAACTAAGCATCACGAACACCCACTCGGAACTCAAGAAAAGCACAGCTCTCGACACAAAAGCTCCGACTAGAAGAATCCGCCCCTAGCAAATACCTACTTAGGCGCCTAAGCTACCGGGATAGCATGAGAAGGTTAGCACAGGCCACGGAGATACCCGACAGCTACAGAGCACATATGCGTGTGCAACCCATCCCCCAAAACATGCATGAGCAAGGCAAGACAAAAAGCACGGGCATCCCGGGCAATCACCAATATTTTCGGTATGACTACAGGTGAAGCCTGCGTGGACGCCGCCCTCTACGATGCCGACCAACATGCGGCCATTACAATCAGTGATAATGCAGGTTGGAATGAGCCAGTGCTTCGATACAGTGTGCCAACGTCACCGATGCAGAGGAGGCAGCCATTGTCCTGGCAGTCAACCTCGGCCAACAGTCAGGCCAGCTGCTCATCGTAGTAACAGACTCCCTAATGGCCTGGCGAAACTGCCGAGCATTATGCGCATTCAACCACTACGACATATGTATCGGAAGATCTGAGTGCCAGGACACGAGGGAATTTACGCGGGAACGAGAAGGCTGACGCGATAGCTCGAAAAGATATAAACAAATTCTAGACTATTACATGACCAAATCCAGTACATGACCAAATCCGAAGCCGTGTCGTGGCGCAGACTGCAAACGAGCCCTGTACATCGCAATTAGATGCAGCCAAGCGTCTTGTAATAACAGCCTCCACTCAAGCGCGGCCTTACGGCTGCAAAGGAAAGCTATACAGCTTCCTCGTGGTAGTTAAAGAAAAACTCGTCCAGGTCCATTGTTCGAAGCCGGAACCACCGCTTCACCAGAGCAGTCGCTATACCAAGTGGGCTAACCGGGACGGCTAGCATATGGTATGGCAAGAGCGAATTGATCAATAACTTTAAGTGCGAACAGAGTTGGTCAAACGTTTTAGGGGAATCGCCCATGGTGGAGCAGATTTCCTCTGCAGCCGTAAAGCTGAGCTTGGGTGGAGGTCAATGAGTAATTACTCCCTTGTAACAAATATACTCCAACTTGGGGTATTACCCTAAAACGTCTAACCAGACAACCGTCTTTCGGAGGGACAGCCTTTGGTGTGGGGACAGTTAAACCAGTGCTCGATCATGTAACATGGGAGGACCCAGAAATCCCAGCACTCCCACGAACACCACTCTTGAGACCCAGCGTCGGTTGATGTCTCGAATGGAGGCGGAAGAGCAAGTGGGGCCCTGGACTCAGGACTCCGCCCGCAGCTCCGGCAGCATCATTTATTGGGGCAATAAGTGTTTTCTCTCGCTCTCTCGATCGATGTATTCGATCACCGCTAAAAGTAGCTACTACAGAGGACAGGCATATGCCTGCTATGCTCATGTGATGGCTTCATTGCCAAGGTGTTTGTATATTATCGGGAACGACAAAACCCGGCATTTTTCAATAACAAACAGCGTGAAGCTATAAACACCCCTGTGTGTTTCAGATATCGAGTCATTAATGTTTAAAAATAGGCTTTTTGGCTTTTTCGGCACAGTGGATACCAGTGGTGATGAACGCCAGAAGACAGATGAATCGTGTTAACTACTAAAGTTTGGCGCCTGGTTTTAATATTGGGTTTTAGCTGGACGTTTTTAATATTAATCACAGCAATGTTCATAATTTCGAAAACGCGATTTTTCTCGCCACAGTGGGGCATCTAATTCTGATCATCCGAGCGCATCAAACTAAAACCGCGCAGCTGTAGAACAAGTCTGCTGCACCTAGGTGATTCCCCTAAGCATCTGACCAGCACACTCAGACACATCCGCCAGTAAACGTCAATAGGCGGCGCGCGTGTCACGCGACCTTCTCTGTCCCACCCGCGCTGCGCACCGGAGCCGCTGCCTGTGGCTCCAGTCTGTGCTACACATACTGCAGCACGCCATGCTTACACGCAGCTTTCTGTGCACCGCAGATGCGCTGTGATTCGGTTTTCTGAGGGGAAGAAAAAAAAAAAGCTCCAAATTTGTTGTTGATGTTGTGCTTTTCCTCGCGCTTTTCATATTTAGGGAATGGATGTTTTTTTTTTTTTTAAATTGACAGGACGGTTACCTCCGTGCAACACGCGATTCAGCAACAGCTGTTAAGACTATTTTGGGATATGTTGAGGCAGATAATATGAAAGCGACATATGAAGAACGCTCTTTACAGCTTTCCACGCATACTCGTCTTTCGACTCCAATCCGCCGATCTATAGGCGCGCGGCGCCACCGATGACCCCGTCTTCGGACGACGCGTTTCGCTGCTGCTACCCCATATTGACCGCGTTACATTCGTCTGGTAACGTCATACTCTCTCTCCTCCTTCCAAGGTAACCTCCCTCCGGTTACGCAATTCAATGTTCTAGCCATATACCTCCTCTTTCAACGGTAAACAGCACCCGGTTGGCGATTACCTCCCTCTCGCCACATCCTTATCCTTCCTCGGTAAGCACGTAAGCACCTTCCGGTTACTCCTTCGTACGCTGTCGCCATACCCTATCCTTTTCACGGTAAACCTTTTCCTCCTTCCAGGGCAACTACTCTCCGGCTGGCTCCCGAGGCCACCACCCAACGGTCGCGCCTTATGCTCTCGCCATACCCTGCTCCTTCCACGGTAATCGTCCCCTGCTTGGGGATTCCGCCGCTGTCGCGACACCCTCCTTTTTACACTCTAACCACCCTCCGGACGGCTCCAGTGGAAACCGCCCACCGGTTACGCATTCCTCGCCACGCCCTCCTCTCCCTTCCAGGGTATGAGCATAATCAGAGTGGTTATTATGTCAACGCACCCATCCGTTACGCCGGCTACTACGACATACTGGCGCTTTACAGCTGTCGCTGTAAAAACGACATGGCCTCCTCCGCAGCCATAACAAGAATGTCATTGCCGAGTATTTTCTTCTTTATTAGGCAGACAATTAGCATTCATGTTATCGAAATTACTGATGTCCGCTGCAAATTGTTCTTTATTGCAGACAAGAATTCTTTTCTTGACCGTCCTATTTTTAGGAATTTCTTTGGTCAAGCACATAATTGATTCTGTCAACACGACACCGGTAATGATGTTGCGGACGCGACTCTGCTCCGGCCGAGATGAAGAATGTCTTACTTGGTCGGAAGGAGGCAGTGAACATAAATTTCACCTTTTATGGGCCTTTTCTGAGCGGCCGCGGTTTCTCTGGTTGCAGTAAACGCGCATACGCCGCTTTAATGGCGCAAAGGAACCTTGAACGCAAGTGGCAGCAGTTTCGCAAGAGCGAAGAAAAGGAGGAAGTCTGCTCCGCTCGTGCGACGGCCGAGAGCGTGCGCCTCCGGCCGCCGGTAAACGCCAGGCCTAAGTCGCGAGGTTCTAACCCGAACGACATGCTGGATACGCAAACGCTTATAGCACCTCGGCGATACACTTGCGTTTGCAACTACGCCGTTTTCGCGACTCTGCTCATCGTCCTCACCATCGTGGCCATGGGCCTGCTAAGCTATCTGGTTGTGCCTAAACGGCCAAAGCCTTTTTACATACTGTTCAACTTCACCGACGAAGAGGTCGAGAACGCGTCCACGCTACTGCCGCCTTCGACCGGCGAAATCGACGACGGTGAGCCTCACCGCGACCTCTGCGCGTCGCGGCAGTGCGACCGCGAAGCCGGGCGCATCCTGGGCGCTGTCAACACGTCCGCGGACCCGTGCGACGACTTCTACACCTACGTCTGTTCAACTTGGATGGACAGGCACCAGCCAAGCAGCACTCAGGACAGGACCTCCGTGGACTACGATATCCTGGACGCATACTCGCGTTTCCTGCTCAGTGTTCTTGGCTGGAAGAACAGCGAGCTGCCGGCGGCCAAGTTCTTGTTCGACACCTGCGTCGACCCGCCTGTTGGCCTGTTCGGGGACGTCATCACTATGCTGTTCTACATGATAGGCTTGCAACGTTGGCCTTACTCGACGTCCGACCGCGTGCTGGCTGCCGACATATCCTCCAAAGTAGGTAGTCTCCACAGGCTTCTGGGAGAGGACAGCTTGTTCCACTTGGCCGTCGTGGAGCACCCTGACGCGGTGCATCCAGTCATCTCCATCGCCGAACCCAAGCTGCTCGTCGGTCATGCCGACGGCCTGCCGCTAGCATATTTCCTCTTCCTGTCCAAGGCGCACAAGGTACTCATGGACCACCTCCACAAACCCATGGCTACGAACGTCGCCGCCGTCGAGATGGACCTGGCGAGGCGGGGCGCGCCTAAGAGAGCTCCGGACTGCGGCGACCCACTGAGCGAGTGCACGACGATGCACCTCGACCACCTACCACCTTCCCGCGTCCTGCACTGGTCTCTTCTCGCCCAGGAAGCGTTCGGCGAGAAAATGGTCGCGCTCAACCAATTTGTGGAGACGTCCAACTTCGAGTACCTGGTCAGCTTCAGCGACAAAGTGCAGCAGGCTCTGAGAAAGGCCGACTTTTTGAACTACCTGGCCTTTCGTATCTGCATGGCTCTATCTCCGCTTGTTGACAACGCCACGCTTCGTCACCACCTGGCTTCTATCGCCTACGGCCGGAACCCACGTTTTCCGGAACCTCTACCGGCGGGTCAGTACTGTCTCCGGCTCCTGGACCGCTTCGAACCAACGCTCGTAATGTTGCTCGCGTATGACCGCTCCGTAACCAAGCTGACCTGGAAGGTGCTCCAGTTTATCGTTATGGAACACCTCAATGCCACTCTCTTCGCGTTCCTCCGCGGAGATTTCAGCCGGCGGTTTTCGAGAGAGTTTGCGGAGCACGTCGCTGGGCGGCTTGCTGTCGTCGATTGGGAGCCGTTGATGCCGCAGCGCTTCTTCAACAGGACGTTCCGGGAGAAGTACTTCGCCGGATTCACAAAGGAAGACTCCAGCAGCTCGCTGTCATCTTTCTTCTTTTTCTGGCTTCAACGTGCCGTTAAACGGAAAAGGGGCCCCGTAGAGACGGCCGAAGACGAAGACCTCCGGACGGGTTGGAACCATGGCTTTCTGCGGACGTGGCCTACGCTCGGCTCCCCCTTCAGGCATCTAGAGATACCGCTGCCAGTTTTCGACCCTTCCATGTCTGGCGACCCGAGGATGTACGCGTTTCACATTGCGCGTGCAGGCGTCCGCATCTATCGGATCATCCTGGGATACGTGTATTCGCTATCCTACGGATTTTACTACAACGCCAGCTCGTCCGACCCGGCTTCGGTATTCGAAAACCTTCGCGGATGCCTGCAGCAGAGCTACGCGGAGATGGTAGCTTCGGCTAGTGGATACGGGGCGAGCTCGCGTGTCGACTGGGAGAAGACATCAGCTTCGGACATGCTGGACCTTATGGCCGCCAAGCTGGCTATTCAGGCCTTCGACCAGTGGACACAGAAGGAAGGCCTCAACTTCTACTTCACCAAAGCGCCACAGTTTGACCAGAGGCAGCTGTTCTTTATCTACTACGGCTACAACTTTTGCGAGAACGTGAATCAGGAGGCGACGCGGGGAGAAAGCGAAGAGCACAGTCCTGCGTCGAACCGCGTCAATGGACCCCTCCGACATATGAAGGAATTCGCGCGCGCGTTTCGCTGTCCCGAGGGCTCCTTCATGAACCCTGGAAAAAAGTGCAACCTATGAGGGCATCGCTCATGGCACCGATGAGATTTGCATACTTTAAGGGTATACCGTCTAATTTTTCGTTTTCTTCTTTATGCAAAAAGAAACCTGTGTACAGTACTTCAATCCCCTGATGGTGCACTGACCGATGTACACAAGCAGTCAGCCGTGATCGTTGTGCACATGTGCTATACTCCACGTCCTCTGGGGACGGAAGATGTGCCGTATGTGATTCGCATGTTTTAACACGTGAACTTAGAAGTTTTTTGTGACTCTACTGCGCATGCGTTGACCTGCTGGCGGCGCTGCCTTGATGCTTGCTTGCAATACACTTTTATGTTCGGGATAACAACGCCACAGTGGGACATTCAGCTTAGCGCATTGTTCCTTTGCGTCCAGCCAGTTCACTGCCCGTGGCTGTTGGAGCCACATGGAACACCTTTGTGACGTTAGTAGAGCAGCTAAGGGAAATGATTAGTCATCTGCGTAAAATTACCTGGTAGTGTTGCTTTTAGGCTACCCAACTAAAAAATTCAACGTATTCATGCGCAAGGTACCCGTGTGATTCTCGCAGATGATTAAAAGAGTCCTGTTGCCAGTCTCATTTTAAACGAGCACATTTAATGATATACACACGTGTAGTCTATGGGCTTAACTGATATTTCACTTAGGGATGCGTGGAGCTCTCTACCGGACCTTGCACGTTGCACAACAATGTCATTTGCAACATGTTTGAGAGCTGCTACTTGTTGATAATGACGATGCAAGATATATGCTATAATCAAAACGACGGACTCGACCCTTTATTTCTGAGCGGCAAACCCTCAACCATGGCAGACGATCAACCAGCTGTTCGTCAGCCTACTGTTGCCGACCTTGGCAAGCATTCTTTCGGGTGCGTCGTTTGACTGCGCACCACCATGCTCCAGTGACGAGCCGGGACGCTACCGCTTGCCGCTCGTCAGCTGCCCGCCCCGGATGACTGCTGCTACAACAGAGGAACAGTGGCTGCCGGCGCCAAAGGAATCTTGGACGGCCGCATCATCACGGACATCAACAGCTTCGCCCCATATAAAAGCACCCCCGCCACCGGCACCGTTCTGTGGGCTCGGTGACTGCACCTCAGCGCAGCCATCTAATCCGCTAATCTTTGCGATGCAGGTTAGTAAATCATATGCCTTATTTGCCAAAAGATCAAGCAATTATGTTCTGGTACAGTTCCCGAGCCCACAGTGCTGTGTTGCCATTGCCGCCGAGTGTGCCACTGTTGTTCATTCTTTGCTATTGTTATCAGGAGATATCGAAACTAACCCTGGTCCTAACGACAACAGTGCAGTACTCGCGGAACTCCAGAAACTAACCGCAGGCCAAACCCAACTAATAGCCGAAGTACAAGGACTGAAATCCCAGCTCACTACTACGGATAAAACCATAACCGATTTAAGCAATCGTATGGCCGACCTGGAAACACACTACCAAGCACTACTTCCCCTCCGAAACGACATTGAAAAGATACAGGCTGACACAAGCAACATGGCGCGTATAATCCAGGAACTAGAAACCCGCATAGATGACGCTGAAAACAGATCACGCCGTAACAATCTCATCTTCTATGGTATCCCTGACACTACTGATAGCGAAACGTGGGCAGAATCTGAAAAACTAATCATTGATGTTTGCCGTAATAACCTTGAAATAACTGTGGAACCTCACGAAATAGAAAGAGCTCATCGCCTCGGTCGTCACTCACAAGATAAAAATCGTCCCATAATCGTGAAATTCACAAGTAGCAAAACTAAAGAATCCCTCCTATCAAATGGGCGAAATCTGAAAGACACGGTTTATAGTGTTGGAGAGGACTTCTCGCATGCCGTTCGTCACGCGCGAAAACAACTTGTTGCATTTGCTAAAGCCAGGTCTGCCAAATTTTCCTTGCGATTTAAAACACTTCACATCGGCTCGAACCGTTATATTTTTGACACTTCATCTAACACCGTAAAGCAACTCGCGTAGCAATCGTCCCTTCACCCTACACCAATAAAACGCCAGCGCCCGACACCCTCAAATGTTCCCTCAAATGTTCTCTCGTTTTCCGTGATATTCACTAACATCCGCAGCTTCCTCCCAAAGCGTGAACTCATATCCAACGTAATTTCGTCATCCAGGAGCAATATACTCATACTAACTGAAACTTGGTTAAACAGTAACGTGTCCGACGCTGAAGTTTTAACTGACTTACCCGAATTCAACGTCTACCGAAACGATCGAAAAGACTCACGGGGGGCGGTGTTCTTGTTGCAATTCACCGAGGTATATCATGCTCTATTGCACACGTCACATCTGATATGGAATCATTATGGCTAATTATTCGCACTCCCCCTGTAACAGTACTTCTTGGCGTTTGTTATAGGCCCCCGCAGTCAAATCCAAACTTCTGTCGACATCTGAATGATACTATAAATCATCTTGTTGTTAAATACCCAAATGCGCGCATTCTCCTTTTCGGGGACTTCAATTATCCGGACATTGATTGGCAGAGTTTAGGCACTTCCTCATTAACATGCAATACAGAGGCCAAGAACTTCATTGATGTCTGTTTAAATTTTAACCTCACACAGTTAGTCTCGGAACCTACTCGCGTCACGCATGCAACCGCAAATACCCTTGACCTTATACTAACTAATAGCCCTGAGTACCTATCATCCATTAGTTATCTTCCTGAAATCAGCGACCATAAAATCTTACATGCTCTATTTTCATTTACCCCAGCTCAGAAGCACCCATCCAGAAAAACAATAAATCTTTACGATAAAGGGAATTACGATGCAATAACTGAAGACCTTAACATGTTTTTTTCAGAGTACCAATCCACATTCGACACTCACTCTGTTCACGAAAATTGGTTGATATTCAAAAATAAGTTAAATATGCTCTCTAATATGTTTATCCCCAGGGTATCTTTCCAAAATAACCGCAATAAGCCATGGTTTACTAAGCATCTAAAACGTCTAGAAAACAAGAAGAAACGCCTGTTTCGTGCAGCCAAACACACTGATAATCAAGCCGCTTGGGAAAAATACCTTGCATCTGAGAAATCATACTTACTTGCAGTTCGTAGCGCCAGGCGCTCATTTTATCACACTGACTTACCGAAGCTACTAATCAGCAATCCTAGACAATTCTGGCAGGTTTTAAATCCTAAGCACACTCATGATATTACACTCACTAACGACTTGCACGAAGCGGTTACTGACCATGAATGCGCAGAAATATTTAATAACGCATTTGCATCTGTTTTCACGAGTGAATTTGATATGCCTTCACAGTTACCATCGCTCAACACAGAAGCCATCATGCCAGCTATCACATTCTTCGCAGATGGTATCGCTTCCATAATTGATAACATGAAACTCTCGTCATCAGCTGGTATGGACATGATTAATACAAAACTGCTTAAAAATGTGAAATCAACATGTGCAGCCTACTTATCTTTGATTTTTTCACAATCGCTCTCTTCAGGGATCATTCCAGATGACTGGAAAACGGGGAAGGTCGTTCCAGTCCACAAATCAGGTAACAGAGACTCCCCCATGAATTATCGCCCCATTTCATTAACTAGCGTACCCTGCAAAATCATGGAACATGTCATCTACTCTCAAATTATAAATTTCTTAGACTCAAATGATTTCTTCCATTCTTCACAACATGGGTTTCGTAAGGGCCTCTCTTGTGAAACCCAATTAGCGTTGTTCCTTCACGACTTGCACACTAATCTTGACCGTAACAAACAGACTGATGCCATATTTCTAGATTTTGCGAAAGCTTTTGATAAAATTCCCCACCGTCGTTTATTAGTGAAACTTGCACAGCTGAACTTACATCCTAACATACTACAGTGGATTGAGCAGTTTCTCACTAATCGTTCTCAATCAGTGTTTGCTAACGGCCACCTGTCTAACAGCCTCCCGGTTACATCAGGCGTTCCGCAAGGATCTGTACTCGGTCCATTACTCTTTTTAATATATATTAATGATTTACCTGACCATGTTTCCTGCAGTATTCGAATGTTTGCTGACGACTGTGTTATTTACCGCACTATTAATAACTCTAGTGATCAACTTAGTCTTCAAACCGATCTTAACAGCGTACTTAATTGGTGTAACAACTGGCTCATGTCCCTAAATCCTAATAAATGCAAACTCTTATCCTTCTCTCGTCGCCATAGCCCGCATCGCTTCCAATATTCCATTTCTAACACCTCGATTAATTCAGTATCATCTTATAAGTATCTAGGAGTCACCTTGTCTTGTGATTTATCTTGGCGCACCCATATTGGCAACATAATTTCAGCATCGAATAAAACACTTGGTTTTCTCAAGCGCCATCTTCGCCTTGCCCCTCAACACGTAAAATTACTCGCATATAAATCGCTCATCAGACCAAAATTAGAATACGCCTCTGCCATATGGAGCCCGCACCAAACTTATTTAATTAATGCATTAGAAGCTGTCCAAAACCGTGCCACTCGATTCATCCACTCTGCATACTCATATGACGTCAGCATTTCTTCATTGAAAGCATTATCAGGACTACCGCCCCTTTCGTTCCGTCGTCGCATTTCAAGTCTCACCCTTTATCACAAATTATTTCATTCTTCCCTCAATCGGTCACCATATATCACAGCTGCCGCACGCATATCTCACCGCACCAGTCATCCCCTACAAGTTGCCCGGCCGCCATCGCATACTGCCACCTTTTCCGCTTCATTTTTCTTTCGAGCAGCAACGGACTGGAACGGCCTACCCCCTGACATCGTCAACATCGCTTCATCCTCTACTTTTCAAGAACATGTAACCGATCACCTTCAGTGCTGAATAATATTCGCTGTTTTGTTTGCTCATTTCATTAAAATCCCACCCCTTATGTAATACCCCCGATACAAGGGGGCCTTTAAGGTAAATAAACTGAACTGAACTGAACTGAACTGAATTTGTTGTTCAAGCCCTGTGGCGTCCTTTGTGCTCAAGCGTAAGCCGGTGCAATAGCAGAGGAAGCGTTGGAATATATAGGAGCTGGCGCCGCTCGCGCGAATGCAGTCTTGTGCATTCCCATGACGATATATCGTGGAGATCTCAGAATGGCCCCTCTGAATACGCAGCAGTTACATAACCTCCCGCTTGTAAGTCGTAGTGTAAGCGTCGCTGTTTACAAGCCTAGCGAGGGGGCATTTATGAAGCCTGGAAAAAGGTCTAAAACGCCTTGAACAGCAAAGGGGCAGCTGCAGGCGTATACACGGGCTTTAATGATACTCAGCCCTGACACACTATATACGTGTCGACGGCGTGCTCTGTGACGCCGGCGGAAGCAGTGAAGCGAGTACACAGAGCTCCTTGGAAGGGGTCTTTCAAATGTGTATGCTTAGACACTATTCAGCGAAAAGGGTTGGTTGGTTTATGGGGTTTAACGTCCCAAAGCGAATAAGGCTATGAGAGACGCCGTAGTGGAGGGCTCCGGAAATTTCGACCACCTGGGGTTCTTTAACGTGCACTGACATCGCACAGTACACGGGCCTCGAATTTCTCCTCCAAAGAAATTCAACCGCCGCGGCCGGGATCGAACCCACGTCTTTCGGGTCAGCAGTCGAGCACCATAACCACTGAGCCACCGCGGCGGCTCTATTCAGCGAAAAGAAAACGCGTGGAAGAGCTCACGTCAGCGGACGGGGTGCTGGTCAAGTAAGCCGAGGCGGGTCATCAAAACCATATCACATAAAAGGCGTGACAAAGACACGTTCAGATTAAGTATTCTGTCCATATGAAGGGCGGCAGACGTTGAGCATGAAGGGACATTGACATTGACGTCATTTGCTAAGGTCTAGGAAGCCTCACGCGGAATGCAGGCCTGAGGCTTCGGACTCTGTTTTGTTCTATGGACTCTGCTGTGTTCTGTGCCGTATTTTTTTTTGTGCTGCCCTCTAATGTTTCAAATATGAACCAACTAGCCCAAGCTCAAATTTTAGTCAAAGGCTCCGAAAGGCCTCCTTGCAATCAGGCGCACAGGAACCATCACGATAGCTTATGCACATAGGTCGTCGCATAAAACCTATACTGCATATCACGCCATTAGACAGAGGCTTGAGTCATCAAGGCTAAGAAGCTTTATATTGCTGAGAAATGATCCTTAGTGTTATCGTTGTGCAATACATGGATTTCCGTCCGCTTTACAGTGTACATCTTGATCGAGACAATTAGCCTTCTCGTTCTTAATAACTTCCTAACCCCAACTCCGGGCTAGCAGGTCGCACTGTACGACCATAACCGTGTTGCTGTAGATGCCACTACACAAGAGTGCACGAAGAAAGGAATAGTAAAAATAGGAGTTCTGAGCAGCAAAACTCCTCCATGAACCTCTTCGCATTTCGCCGCCGCAGAGTACACTTGCAATTCTAGTAAAGGAGTTATTCAGGTGAATGTCCAACTTGCGCGCCTCGTATTCGGGTCGCATTTGAAAAGGACAAGCCACGAAATGAAGCAGTCGAAGGGTGTCAGCTTTCTTGTTATTGTCGCCTCGTAAAAGTGTTTTCAGGATGACGCAGAGAAAGTTTCCATCCGGGTCACTTGTGAAATGTCAAAATTTTGTTCTTCATAGATTTAAATGTAAATTTACAACTATAACTACGGCGCTTACGTGCGGTTAAAGTGCTTCTCTGGCAGATATTCTCCAGCCCCGTGCAATTAACGGGACTGGAGCGGGAGCGTATCATACGAGAGAGCGTGGGAGATATTCTAAATTACACTGGCACCACGGTTACGCGGCACAGACGCAAGAAGAGGAAAAACGCAGCAACCGGGAACCAGCTATCAGGATTAATACGTCCCCATATACAGCACTGAAGTTCCCTGAGGATTGGAAATGCCCAGACACACCTCTGCACGTTCGTAATGACTAAAACGCACTTTGGTGTTGGGTTTGTTTTTGAAAGTAAAAAAAGCCCACAGGCAAAAAAGACGGAGAAAGTCGGAAGGGGATCAGTGCGAATCTGATAAAATGACAGAATGGTTTTGGATATGTGTGAGAGAGAGAGAGAGACTAATGAAATACAGAGAATTTAGCCGGCGTTTAAAAATCGCTGGCATGCTACTCTGCGTAGGGAGGCGAATTTGGGAGATAAAGACAGAAGGAGAGCAGTGTCGAAGAGGTAAAGAAACAAAAACAAAAACGGGGATAAAATGCGGTCATGAAATGAGTACTAAGGATGCAACGGCGAGTATTGATGTAACCTATGAAATGATGGAGTGCATAGTCCGACAAATGGGCTGACGAAGTTCACTGCATGAAGAATGCATGAAGGTAACGTGCAAGTGAATTTAAAACTTATCGAGATGTCCAATGTCTTTTAAATATGTAAATAGAAAGTTCACTGCAAGTATTGTCTAAGGCAGGCTAAGGGACCTAAAACTTTGTCCATTATTAGGGGCACTGGGCAGAGCTTCTGCATGCAATGTTTTTAGTACGCACGCTCGTTAGCATACGCACGGCACTCAAGCAGGATATGTTCCACAGTTTCTATCGAGGCACAGTTGTCACAATGCGGACTGTTCATTTGTCCAAAACGGTACCGCAAGCTGTTTGTATATGCAGCATTCAGACGAAGTCGGTGATAAAGTGTTTCCACATGTCGAGGAATTCTGGGTGAGTCTTGATCTAAGATGTGGGTCGATTGAGTGAAGCAATTGCTAATGATGTGTCGGCAAACTCCTAAGCTGATACGTTTCTTCGGAAGCAAAACTTTTAGTCATTTGGGACGATATGTGGATAGAGTCTGTGTGCAAAAGAAGCGCTTGTATTCACTGTCCGAACGCACTGCACTAAATCCCTGTTTCGTCTTCATTGGTAATTTTTGATTACTACGACGGAAAAGCAAACAATAAGGAACACCATCTTCAGCTTATGACGGTTAAAAAAAAAGAATGAGGTGCTACAATATCTATGGAGCTACTCTTCGAGGCCGCATATGCGTATACCCTGTTCAGAAAATAATTTTAAAAAGAGAAATTTCAAAATTCGTCTTCACAAAGCGCCATTCAGTACAGGCGAGCCTAGGAGACCACGCAGTTCAAGCGCTCCTTTTAAAAACTGCCCTCGAAAAGGATTGCCGCTATTCGTGACCCTCGGTAGACGTAGTGAAAGGGCCACGGCGACGTCGCAGGCTGCGCTAGCGCGGTGACGGGTCGCGCGCCGTACGTGCGCTCATCCTCAAGCCGTTCACCTTTTCTTCTTCTCTCCCTTTTTCTCCGCCCCGAACCTGCAGCTAATGCCCGGTTATTGTGAAGCTGCCCCAGCTAAGCTTTGCGTCAGGCCCGAGGGAAACGAGTATTTCCCCGAGTACGCGCGACCGCACATAGTTCTCGCGCCACTTTCGCGCGGATAGGGAACCCTTACGGCCCGGTGCCTTGATGAACGATATGCCACTATCTGACAAGCGGGTGAGTGCACTGACTCGTATAGTTCGCTTTTTATAGGTTGTCACTCCTATCATCCTCCTGTATGAGCGCTTCAGCAGCGTTGTCAGTACTAGTCGATCTGGTACTAACTACCCTGTTTTATGCGGAAGCAATTGGGTCGTTATACCTCGCAATAGCACGAAACGCGGTATGAATTAGACACTTCTGGTTGAATTGACGGTAGGCAAGGTAGCGCTGTCGTACCCAGCAAACCAAAAACCTCTCAGAGACGTCTAGCTAGACGTCTGTGAGAGGTTTTGGGTTAGCTGGGGTGCACGATGCATGCAGTCTTAAACGGGTGTTTGTGTGTCAGAACTTCTGGGCGTTGCAGCGTGACGGTCCTGTTTCATATACATTTCTTCGATTATATCTTTCGAATTTGTTCATCGTTCTTGTCGCACCTTTGTCACATCTCGCACATTGCCCTATAGGTTCTATAGAACGTCGGCCGAGTCAAGTGCTAATCGTGGGTGATTCAGTTAGAGATCATGAGTCTAATTAAATTAACGCATGAACAGCGGTGGCAATTGGGTAGGTTAATGGTTCTAGCTTTTTAATAGTGGCATTGAGTCTATTGATGTTCGTATGCGCTTTTTAAAGCGAAAGCTTTACTACTTGCACTTTCAGCCTTTGCCGTGGCGCGGCGGTGCCACCATTGACCTTTAGTTGGCCTCTGTGCGACGTCATGTGTGACATCACGCCGAAGAGAAGGGCGACCGGATAGTATTCTAGTTCACTATAGGCGACCGACTCGCGCCGTCGCAAGCAGCGGCGGTGCCACGACCGGCGCCTAACTCCTGCGCTCTCCGCTAGGAGCGCGATTGTGGCGTTAAAGGGCCCCTGCCCACCCCATGGTCGCAAACACTCTCTACCTCACTTTGAGCGAGCCTCCTCTCCTTCCATTCCCTCCTCGAAATTTTTCTCTCCCGCTCCTCGTCGAGTAGGCTCGGCAAGGCAAAATCACCCCTTCCTTCTCCGATGTAAGCCGGAGGCGTGGTGTCTGTGGAGTGCGTCGCAGGGCTACGTCATGGCCCCGCCTTCAATAGAATTCTTTTCTTGGTTTTTGCTGCTGGGTCTGTTCGAGGGGAGGGGGGGGGGGGGGGCGCTGCGGGCGCGCACACTGAACGATCGAGAGGCGCGATCGGCTCGACCACCTAGACTTGTTAGCGAGCGCATCCTTTCATACATCTGTTTGTCATTCCCAGTTAGCGAGCCACCTTTTCATTTTTTTAGGCCTCCCCACCGCTTCACGAGCGGAGGGGCGGAAGTCGGTTCTGTTCGAAACACACGGCGAAGTGCGGCCCGGCAACCGCCCGTTTGCTTTTCTTCGTTCTGTGTGTTTGTGTCTTTTCTCCGCTCCGAAGCCCATGTCGTTCATTGGAGTCAAGGCGTACGCAAGATGCACAAAGGATAAGCGGTGTCTGTGCGGAGCGGTCAAGTGGGCGAGCGAGGGAAAGGCTCTGCTGCACTACTAATTAAAACCTTGTTTTGGGGGGCTTGCATAGAAGAAAAAAAAACTGAGAAGGGAGCGCGCACGCAGAGCGTCTCGTGACGTGATCACTGCGGGGGGGGGGGCGAACCAACTCCCTCAGTTTTACTATTTTTTTACTTTTTATGGCTAGGGTTCAAGGCTGTCGCCGCACGCTCCCTCCGCAGTTTTTTTTTTTTTGTTGTTCCTTCATGCGGGTTTGTAGGCATGAGCCAGAACAGAAGGCGCTGCGGAAAGCGCTCTGCAGACGACGCGACGCCAAGGCTACGCCCAACCTTCTCCCGTCAGTCAGAACGATGCACCAATGGAGTGCCTTTAGCGAAAGTAACCCCCCATGACGTCAACGGGGTTCAGAGTAGTGGGGCGGGCTGTTTTTGTTGAAGGAAAGAACGAGCGGGCTTTGATTTGAATTTTCGCAGCTTTTCGGGGCGCGCATGGCTCTAGTATTTTGCAGAGGTTATCTTCGATGCCTCATCTATGCAGTGGGCTTGTTTTTCAAAAATGTCCGGACCCTGGGCAGTGGCCCTTTAAAGGGCCCCTGCCCACCCCAGCGCAGCAGACACTCTCTACCTCTATTTGAGCGAGCCTCCTCTCCTTCCATTCCCTCCTCGAAATTCTTCTCTCCCGCTCCTCGTCGAGTAGGCTCGGCAAGGCAAAATCACCCCTTCGTTCTCCGACGTAAGCCGGAGGCGTGGTGTCTGTGGAGGTGCGTCACAGGGTACGTCATGGCCCCGCCTTCAATAGAATTCTTTTCTTGGTTTTTGCTGCTGGGTCTGTTCGAGGGGAGGGGGGGGGGCGCTGCGGGCGCGCACACTGAACGATCGAGAGGCGCGATCGGCTCGACCACCTAGACTTGTTAGCGAGCGCATCCTTTCATAGATCTGTTTGTCATTCCCAGTTAGCGAGCCACCTTTTCATTTTTTTTAGGCCTCCCCACCGCTTCACGAGCGGAGGGGCGGAAGTCGGTTCTGTTCGAAACACACGGGGAAGTGCGGGCCCGGCAACCGCCCGTTTGCTTTTCTTCATGTGTGTTTGTGTTCTGTGTGTTTGTGTCTTTTCTCCGCTCCGAAGCCCATGTCGTTCATTGGAGTCAAGGCGTACGCAAGATGCACAAAGGATAAGCGGTGTCTGTGCGGAGCGGTCAAGTGGGCGAGCGAGGGAAAGGCTCTGCTGCGCTACTAATTAAAACCTTGTTTTGGGGGGGCTCGCATAGAAGAAAAAAAAAACTGAGAAGGGAGCGCGCACGCAGAGCGTCTCGTGACGTGATCACTGCGGGGGGGGCGAACCAACTCCCTCAGTTTTACTATTTTTTTACTTTTTATGGCTAGGGTTCAAGGCTGTCGCCGCACGCTCCCTCCGCAGTTTTTTTTTTTTGTTCCTTCATGCGGGTTTGTAGGCATGAGCCAGAACAGAAGGCGCTGCGGAAAGCGCTCTGCAGACGACGCGACGCCAAGGCTACGCCCAACCTTCTCCCGTCAGTCAGAACGATGCACCAATGAGTGCCTTTAGTGAAAGTAACCCCCCATGACGTCAACGGGGTTCAGAGTAGTGGGCCGGGCCTGTTTTTGTTGAAGGAAAGAACGAGCGGGCTTTGATTTGAATTTTCGCAGCTTTTCGGGGCGCGCATGGCTCTAGTGTTTTGCAGAGGTTATCTTCGATGCCTCATCTATGCAGTGGGCTTGTTTTTAAAAAATGTCCGGACCCTGGGCAGTGGCCCTTTAAGCTGAAGAGATTAGGCTCGACTCACGTCGCTAGAAAGCAGTAGCTGTGCCAACCACCAGCGGCTTAACATTGCTTCGCGATCTCGCGCCGTCCGTGTGCGACGGCGGTGCACATTAACGGCGAAACATCGGGCGATATTTTTTTACCTCATATGGTGGTACAAACCGAGCTATACAGAAAAAAAAGGCTTCATAATTCGGGCTTTTTCGGGCTACTGTTTGCCAGAACATCAAATGCAATTCTTTTTGCTCGCTCATTTTTTCGCCAACATTATTCAAATCGAAAATTGTACTCGACAAAAGAGTGTACCAAATAGTATTCGCTCATCTACTACAAACATTTCGTGTGTATGCGACCAAACCCTTACGTATAGTACTTCCATGTCTGCGTAGAGCCGCCTGTCTTTATTCGTATGTACAGTCTTTGCCAAAAGTAACCCGGCAACTATGGTTTGTTTCTAAGCGTCGTAGCGAAGCACCTATGACAGTCCTTAATCGCCGAATCTGTGCAAAGTAAGGTGAACCCTTGTCCTGACGTTCTGACACCTTTCGGTCTTTAGGGGTGCCGTAAAGGCTCCATAATACGGTTGAGAAGCAAGAACCTGTTGCTCGGTTACTTTTGGTGAAGGGGGTACATTGCGAACATTCAACATCACACGGCCATTTAAAGCGGCCAAGAGCCTTGGATCAGGACGTTGTTAACGTTGTCAGCGCTTAATACAATGACGCCAGTAAGTACGTCTGGTCGGTACCTGTACCTTGGGCTCTCGCTTCTATTGTAGGATACAACTTAAAGAAACATCAGTTAACACTGGGCCACGGAGTCTTGTACTACTCCACTAGCCAATCACAACAGTAAACGAAATCAGCTTTTTAATGCTCGACTTATTAAAATGAGTCATTCATCAAAATTTTAGAGCTTATAATTTTTTTTCTCGTGATTGGCTTCTTGTCTAGGTGACAAGAAAAGCTTTAACAACGGACTGCTTTTTTGTCGTGGAGGAATTTTGTGCAGCGGCCCTAAATGTGGGCGGAGCTTCACTGCAGACTTAAGTTGTATCCGACTATAAATCCCACTTCTCGAACTTATCCTCAAACTAACCCGCCTAATGAATAAGAAACGTCAGCCTCCTAGTTCACTTGGACGAGTCAGGCTCGTCATACGCCGACTGTCATTTCTGGTTCATGGCGAGTCCACCTTGTCGTGTTTTCTGGCACTCTGTGTCCGTTTCATGGTGTCCGGTATAAGGAGGGTACGAATCGTCGAAATAATTTTTTTTTTCGGTTTGCCGACAGATGGCAGCACGTGTACTAAAGGAGTTAAATGATCATTTTGGCACAATTCGAAAAAAAAATCTTGGCAGTGGCTTAACTCTGCTATGCCGGATATAGCGTGAGGTGAGGGCGAGGTGTCCACATCTCGGTGGACACCTGAGCCAGAGGGAAGGCGCATAACTGCCCTCTTGGAACAGTGGAAAACTCAACGGTGCTTTAAGCTAAGTGGCGGTAGTGTTGTGACCGTACTTCGGACCACGTGGGCCCGATCAAGCAGCTACCGTGAACATTCATCGAGGCCGACAACCCCGCGACGGCGGTGGGAAGTGGGATGCTTGGAATGCCCCTCCGAGCCTCAGCGGATTAGTGTAGCAGGAATTTCAAGGGCCATTGTCAGCAGTAACCCCAGCGAAATTCCTTGAGCGGATTAGTGTAGCAGGAATGCCGGAGGCATTGTCCGAGCGACCACAGCGGAGATGACCACTATAGCGGCGCAAGCCGGGGACGCGCCGGAGGTATTGTCCGAGCGACCACAGAGGAGGCGACGTGCCGGCGCCGGTCACGCTGGCGGATAATTGAAGAATTCTGTGGCCCCGACTCGCGTTCTGGGCAATCGGCGGGGAAGCAAGTTCATTCACCTGCTGGAAGACTTCGGGAGATTCCTTTCCCGCAGGGCTGGATGAGTCAGCATCTCCCCCTCTCATCGACCCAGCGGCGAGAGAGTGGAAAAACACGCACCTGCCCAGCCGTGGGTGGTAACAAGAACGTCCCCTTCGGTCCATCCGATTGGACAGTGCTCGTCGACCATTATTCCCCAGCCAGGGATCTGGGGAAACCGAACGATATTTAACTCGGCCGTGAGTGTGGCCGAGAGAAGCCTGCTAGCTCCAGTCGACTACGGTTGACGAAGACGTTCCCCTTCCACTGAGAGCCATTCTCAGTCCCGCTCTATGTAGATAATGTAAATAATCATGTAACCATGTAAATACAGTTTTTCCTTCACTTCCCCTACTCCCCGTCACCGGCCCACGTTTCCTTCCTCCTTCGGCAATGCGGCAGTGATCCTGGATCCGATGCCTGGTGGGACACGCTACGAGCACGGCGAAATATATCAACTGGTGGCAGCGGTGGGATCTTCCACGCTTGGTCCTGGCTTCAGCAGTGGTGAGCGCTTGACTTTCTTTGAGAATCTGCCAGGCTTGATAACTCTGGAAATTTATCACTACCTGTAGATTGTTTTCTGCACGTGCTCGCTTAAGCATTTCACGTAGCAGCTTATTTTTGAAAGTCCTCGTTCGAGAATTGCCATGGATTTGAGCAAGCTAAAGAAGCCAGAGTTGATGTTGCTGTGTGAAAAGCTGGGTATTGAGGCCAGGAAAAGTCACAGAAAGCCGCAGCTGATTGAGGCTATTAAGGAATGTGGTGCTAAGGAGGAGGGTGACAAAATTTGGGAGACCTGGGAGGTCATTCAGGAGGGAATCAGGAACGCTAAGGAGGAGGCCGACAGGGTTGAAAGGGAACGCAAGGAGAAGGCCGTTAGGGTTGAAAAAGAACGCCTTTACCGCAAGGAAGCAGCTAAGGAGGAGGCTGACAGGGTTGAAAAAGAACGCAAGGAGGATGCTGACAGGATAGAAAAAGAACGCCTTTACCGCAAGGAAGCAGCTAAGGAGGAGGCTGACAGGGTTGAAAAAGAACGCAAGGAGGAGGCTGACAGGATAGAAAAAGAACGCCTTTACCGCAAGGAAGCAGCTAAGGAGGAGGCTGACAGGGTTGAAAAAGAACGCCTTTACCGCAAGGAAGCCGCTAAGGAGGAGGCTGACAGGATAGAAAAAGAACGCCTTCGTCTCAAAGAAGCCGATGAAAGGCAACTCGCTCTAATGCGTGTAGAGTTGCAAATTTTACTGGCGAAGCGCGCCGAGAGGAATTCGACATTAAATCAGGAGGTTTCGGCGCGAAGTGAAATTAAAATCGTGAATGAAAACTGCGTGTCTTTGCCCATTGCCCGCGTCGCAAATGAGAGCCCGCTCGGGGTGCGTCTGACCGAGGCAGAAATCTCCCAAAACCTGCCTAAGCAGCATCCCTCGATTTTCTCTAATCGCTCGGATATGCTGCCCAAAGAAAAGGGCCTTAGTTTTGGAGATAACGCTGCGCAGGTCCTTACCATTTCAAAGGCTCGTGAATTCGCAACGCCAGCAAAGCACGTAGTTGAAGAGGGCAAACCTGACAGCGACTGTGGAGATCCAAGCCAGAGCGCGGCGTTAGCTGAAAAGCGCGATGCCGCGCAGATTACCCTTGCAACCCAGAAAGGCGTAGGCGCCGCGCAAAAATGTAGTCCTCCAGAGAGCAGTCGCGCGCTGAAAGCGGCAACTGCAAGTTCTATTGTAAGCGAGGAATGCGCCTCAGCGCTGCCTCGAAACAAGGATCAGTTTAACGATGAGGGAACGACAGCCGCTCGCGACCAAACACCCGAAATTGAGTTATGCTCCAATGAAAACAGTGTGTCTTTGCCCAATGCCTGCGTCGCGATCGAGAGCCCGCTCGGGGTGCGTCTGACCGAGGCAGCCGTCTCCCAAAACCTGCCTAAGCAGCATCCCTCGATTTTCTCAAATCACTTGGATATGCTGCCCAAAGAAAAAGGCCTTTGTTTTGGAGATAACGCTGCGCAGGTCCTCACCATTTCGAAGGCTCGTGAGGTCGCGGCGCCAGCAGAGCACGTGGTTGAAGAGGGCAAACCTCAACCTGTAAGCACGAAGCCTGTAAATTCTCACGGTGATGTGCTAGAGCAGGCTTTGTTACAAACTGACGATGAGACGAACGCCGGCGACTTAAGCCGTGACGGCTCCGCGCTACCTAATGACGAGCCAGCCCAGGAACTTACTCACTACTAGCACAGGGGTAAAGAGTACCGATAGTAGTGCAGGCGATAGTGAGTCTTCCGAAGCAGGCGCAAATGATGAGCTGGGGCTAGGTGAGGAACTGATTACGAATCTAGTGTTGCCCCACTCAGATGGCTTTCTCGAACTCCTTCGTGTGGACAGGGAAACGTTCACCGCTGAGCAAGAGAAAGACAAATCTCTACGCAACTTGAGTCACCAAAGTGACATATGTGTGTCACGGAAGAACATACCTTTCCAGCTCCGTTCTGGCCTGCTGTACCGCCAGTATAAGGATAGGAAAGGTATCGAACACGACCAACTTACTGCCCGTGTCGCGATCGAGAGCCCGCTCGAGCTGCGTCTGACCGAGGCAGCCGTCTCCCAAGACCTGCCTATGCAGCATCCCTCGATTTTCCCAAATCGCTTGGATAGGCTGCCCAAAGAAAAGGGCCTTAGTCTTGGAGATAACGCTGCGCAGGTCCTCACCACTTCGAAGGCTCCAGAATTCGCAGCGCCAGCAGAGCACGCGGGTGAAGAGGGCAAACGTGACCCTGTAACCCTTATAAACTCTCACGGTAGTGAGCCAGAGCAGGCTGGATCGCAAATTGGAAATGAGGCGAACGCCGACGACTTAACCTGTGACGGTTCCGCGATGGCTAGTGACGCGCCCCGCAAACCAACAGCGAGGGTTTCCACGGAGCGGCAGCGTAAAGAGGTGGCCAAACGGGAAGAGTTAATTAAGGGGAAAGTGCGGCTCTTGTTGACTGCTCGACTGAAATCCGAACCGCGTAGCCGCCCCAATTTGGCACCTCGGTGCTCAAGAGTTCGCACTCGCCCCGTGGGAACACAAGCCAAGAGAACGCCACGCGCGAACCCATTCCGAGAGAGACGGATACGCTGGCACGGCATTCGCACTCGTTCGTTCCCTTCTCGCATTCTGCTTTCTGAGCGTCAGCCAAACTTCAGAACCGCGAGACTTGGACGAGGAACAGTTAAGGGTCCCAAGCTGAAATTCGTAGCCTTGTGTCCTGTTGCACCTGCTAGAGCAGCAATCCGACCGCGGCCGCGCAGGGGGCGGCTGAAGAATAGGAACCAGTAAATTCCTCTAATCGTAACGCTGTTTCTGGACGGTTTTGAGGAATAATCCTATTCAGTTTATTGCTTGTTTCTTTTTGTTCATTTAACTCTCCTGTACAGAAATGCAAGCTGAAATTCCTAGCATTATGTAATGTCTCATCTGCTAAAGCAGCTGTCGGACCACGGCCGCGCAAGGGGCGGATATGACGCATAATCTCATATTGAGTTTAATGCTTGTTTTTTGTCTTTTGTTCATTACACTCTCCTATGCGAAATGAGAGCGAAATTTCGGAGCTTGGCATTGCGGGACTCAGTTCACATGCGTTGCCGAAAGGTGCGAGTAATGGCAACGCTGATGGCCTCAGCCGAAGCTTTCCCGTGTAATGCCCTTTCCTGGCTCCCCGGACGTTAATCCGCTATGCAAATTTCTATTTTGTTTTTTTGCTTTAGCGGGAATCATTTTTGTCTGTTTTGTATGTGTGTTCAGCAGCTCCACCTTCCCTTTGTGCTCTCACGGGCGGTGGCTTTCTGTGACATAAACCGTGCTACGGCACCCCCCCAAAATTTTAGGAAATTTTTCCCTTTTGGCTAAACAAGCTCTGTGTATTCTGGTTTGGTCAAACTTGGAAACTTTCGGAGGAGGACGTAAATTTCACGCGACAGCTCATTTTTTTCTAAAGAGACTTTGTCGACCGAAAACAGCTTGGCAGTTCTTAAAGTCGGTTTGGCGCTTTCTGCTTGTTGGGCTGTGTACCTTGCTGGTTGAGACCGTTACAGTTGTCAACGAAGCAAGAAGAACCTTTGGGCCCAGCTGTGACCAAAAGCCGAACGGACACAACTCCAGGTCTCTGCGCGCAGCAGCGATGGCTGCAACCACTACGAGACCTCTTCGGGCGGCGGACGTGCTGTTGTGACCGTACTTCGAACCACGTGGGCCCGATCAAGCAGCTACCGTGAACATTCATCGAGGCCGACAACCCCGCGACGGCGGTGGGAAGTGGGATGCTTGGAATGCCCCTCCGAGCCTCAGCGGATTAGTGTAGCAGGAATTTCAAGGGCCATTGTCAGCAGTAACCCCAGCGAAATTCCTTGAGCGGATTAGTGTAGCAGGAATGCCGGAGGTATTGTCCGAGCGACCACAGCGGAGATGACCACTATAGCGGCGAAAGCCGGGGACGCGCCGGAGGTATTGTCCGAGCGACCACAGAGGAGGCGACGTGCCGGCGCCGGTCACGCTGGCGGATAATTGAAGAATTCTGTGGCCCCGACTCGCGTTCTGGGCAATCGGCGGGGAAGCAAGTTCATTCACCTGCTGGAAGACTTCGGGAGATTCCTTTCCCGCAGGGCTGGATGAGTCAGCATCTCCCCCTCTCATCAACCCAGCGGCGAGAGAGTGGAAAAACCCGCACCTGCCCAGCCGTGGGTGGTAACAAGAACGTCCCCTTCGGTCCATCCGATTGGACACTGCTCGTCGACCATTATTCCCCAGCCAGGGGTCTGGGGAAACCGAACGATATTTAACTCGGCCGTGAGTGTGGCCGAGAGAAGACTGCTAGCTCCAGTCGACTACGGTTGACGAAGACGTTCCCCTTCCACTGAGAGCCATTCTCAGTCCCGCTCTATGTAGATAATGTAAATAATCATGTAACCATGTAAATACAGTTTTTCCTTCACTTCCCCTACTCCCCGTCTCCGGCCCACGTTTCCTTCCTCCTTCGGCAATGCGGCAGTGATCCTGGATCCGATGCCTGGTGGGACACGCTACGAGCACGGCGAAATATATCAGTAGTGACAGGTGTGCGCTGCATGCGGTGACATCAACAACGTTGTGCCAGAAACGCGGCGCTGAAGGCATAGGCCGTTTGCTACCCTCTGGAAAGCGCGCCGACACCGGAACGTCTGGCAGGACTATGACATCACGGTTCTGGAATGAGCAGCTGGCGGGTTTCCCCCGCGCAACGGCGGCGGCGGCTCCGGCCAAGCTCCGGCGCACCAGCTGCGCAGCTGTAACGTCACTCGCTCCTCGCGCAGCTTGGCTCATCCACGCTCACGCGAAACTGCTCATCCACGGCCAGTGTATAGCTCACGCTACAAAATGTGTTCTTTTGGGTGTTAGAAAGACAAACGCTCAGATGGTCCGTGCAATTAACTACGTAAGCAGAATGCGTTTTTATGTTTACATAATATAGGTTTTTGAGGAAATTAAATGGCGTAGAAACTGTCTCACTTCTCGGTGGGCACCTCAACCACCTCATTTGCGCCGTGAGGGAACGGATGAAAGAGGGGCCGTAGTGGGTAAATTTAATAGTGGGGTCTGCAGAATAATTTCGACTACCTGGAGATTTTTAATGTGCACTGACATCGCACAGCACAAGGGCGCCTTTCGCGCTTCGCCCCTATTGAAACGCATCCGCCGTTTCCGGGATCGAAGATGCTTTCCATTTTATGCTTTTCCCTCCTACCGCATCCCATCGCCAGACAGTTGCTCCATTTCATTCTGCTGTACTTTGTATAGGTTTTATGACTGATTTTATGTTTCGCATGTGCTGCATCTAACACTTCGCTTTATTTGGGCTGCCTTTGTGGCTCACAACGATTTTTTGTGCTTTTGTATTTGTTACATTATACACACTTCGCCTTGGTACACCGAGTTGTATCATTCGATGACGGGCGCTCGCTTTCGGTGCCACTTTCCCTCTCTGCGCACTTGCCGCTCGCTTGGGGGCGTTGCTGCGCTCCGCCGATGCAGATTTTCCCTCTCATTTTAACGGCGCCAAACTGAAAAAGAGCGAACAATGGGATAATTGCGACCCTATAATGCCTAAGCATTAGATCCTGATACAGCCGCGCCGCGGTGGCTCAGTGGTCATGGTGCTAGGCTGCTGACCCGAAAGACGCGGGTTCGATCCCGGCCGCGGAGGTTGCATTTCAATGGAGGCGAAATGTTAGAAACCCGTGTACTGTGCGAAGCCGGTGCGCGTTAAAGAACCCCAGCTGGTGCTCGAAATTTCTGGAGCCCTCAAGTAGGGTGTCCTTCATAGTCTGGGTCGCTTTGAGGCGTCAAACCTCATAAACCATTAATTCTTCACTAAATATCAACACAATTGCCCAATGCATAATTGACAATACCATCGCAGAAAATAAGAGAAGCAAGGACGATAAGAAATGGCAACTGTAAACGCAATACGCGCCAAGTTCAATGAGTGACCAGCGCACGGGCACAGCGGGGCACAGTGCACCCCATAAAGCATAAAAACTCACAGGTGATAGACGTGAGTAAGATGTGGAGCTGAATCAATAATTAAAGAGAAGTATTTTGTCCGTCGTTACACTCTGTCAGAATAAATAAGGTTAGAATAAATAGGCCCCCGCCCCCTGCTTTCAGCGATGAGGCCCTGGAATGCAGCTTCCTTACCCCCAGCGCTGGTCAGTGGATCTCTCTGCAAGCGCCAGAGGCTAGTCAGCGGCCACGCAGACACACTTAGGATCACCAGCTGACCGACGACATCCCTTTGGGATAAGCACAAGGCACACTCAAATTTTCTTGCAAAGATTGCAGCTTCATTCACTCGAAAATCTTCATTTCAATAAGGCACATTTCGGTGTAGAAATCGGGGCGTAAGAATCTGTTCAAGGTGCAAGAATCCCCTCATTTTTATCCGGCAACGAAGGCCACCGAAACATGCAGTGTCATCACTGACTGATTTTTTTCATGAACGCAAGGGCACGAAAGCCCGTTCCCGAGCGAACAGTATAAAAAAAAAAGATGCGTAATTGCACACGATATTGGCCTACCTTCTAGCAAGCTGTAAGAGAGGCGAGTGGACTTCACTATAAACACGAAAGGAGTGAAAAGGGAGTAAGCTGTCCTCCAGAGCACTGGCATGGTGTTTGTGGAGCGAGTGAGTGAAAGACTTTATTGTCCAGCAGAAGAAGTACGACCTCGTGGCACCCTCCGGCCATCCCTCTCAGTCGAGAGATGAGGGCCAGGAGGGATTGCGGTGGACAGGGTCGCCGCGTCAGAAGCTGGCCTGGATTTCTTGAATCCCGGAGGCCTCATCAGCCAGTCGGACGGAAAGGAGCTGGTGCCCAGGGTCCGGGCTACGCAGCAAGGTCTCCCAGGCGTCTCTACTATCTATTTTATTCGCCCTGCCTGGGGATTCTGAGCACTCCCAAATGATATATGTGCGAAGGTCCCTCTCGTTCCACATTTCTTACTAGTCATCCTCAATGTCCGGGATAATATGTTTAATTAAAATAGGGGGGAGGGGAGGGGGGGGGGAAGACGCCTATTTGAAGACGTCTCTATGCCACCGCTTGCTTCACACTGGGCGGGGGAAGTTGCCTGTAGTGCTGAGTTACTTCTTGATATGTTAGTCGCCCATCTCTTCCATGGTTCGCGAAGTGGGGCCCTTCTTGAGCTGCTCGGTGGTAGAGATGTCGAGCCAGCTCATGGAGAGCCTCGTTGCCATGGACAAAGTAATTTCCATCACAAAAAATGCGGAATACTTACGGTTAGCTACGGAGACAAATTCCCTCTTCGAAACAATCGAAATTACGAAGATTTTAACCGAGATTTCGGCCTCTTCTATTTGTTAATCTCAGGACCTCCGATGCCACGTGTAAAGGCCTCCTCCCATTGTTAACTGCATCAAGTTACTATGCTTTATATACAAATATGCATTCTGTATACTCAATAAGAGAGAGAGAGAAAAAAAAAACTTTATTGTAAGACGAATTCGGGGCAAACCCCAGGGTCCCTGCACGACCTCACTGCGCTCAAGTGTTTATGTTCCTAAGGTCCATCTATACTGGCAGCCCGGCCGGTGGCGATGGTATGCATGCACGGCCGGGTCCTCCGAGCGCAGCAGAGTCTCCCAGTCCTCCCAGGTCTTGAGGTTTTCTAGGCCCCGCAGGGGAGGGTCCGCCGGGCAGAGGGAAGGATGTGAAGGGAAGAGGCGAAGTGTTCTGGGCATAGGACGCAAGCAGGAGTGAGGAAGGAGGTATGATAGCGGGCTATGGTAAAGGGTGAGTGTGTGTCTGCAGTCTGTGCCCGAGTGTTGCGTGTTTGTTATCTAGGGAGGGGTGGGGTGGGGGGTAGAGCTGGCGAAATCTAGTCCGGAACTAGGGCAGCATATCCTACCCCTTAAAGGGAATGCGCTAGAGGAGAGGCTACTCTCTTTTTACCACACATAGGCATACTGGCGTGGGGAAGGCAGTCACATGATCTGAACCGCCAGCGCAGACGGCAGCGAAGATTTTTCAAGTATACGGTATACGAAACAATGCGCGTTCACCTTTGTATGTTTAGAAGGAAAGCTTCAGGCCATATGTGATACGCGGATCGGTAAGCTCGGACACCCCGTAAATGGGTTCGTCCCAAATTAATGGTTATGGTGATTCCGAGTTTTTGCTCGCAACAAGTTTTCCGCAGTGAACTACTGACCCGACCAGTGAATCGTTTCCCCTTTGAGCTTTCAGGAGCTGCACATGCTGTCAATAGCTTGGTCACTCCTGGCACTGTCGGGAGTGGCCGCTGGCGGACGCTGCCCAATACTGCCAACTGCCGGCACGGAGGACTGGAGTGCGGTGAGGGAGTATTTATATAATCTATACACAAACTGCACAAGTCGGATAAAAGGTCTGGTTAGGATACTTAAGCATATTTAGACGGTGGCCGAACGCCTACACCACAGTTGATTCAAAGTGAATCACAAATTTTCTGATTTTTAAATTCGCATTTCACTGGCCAGCTAACCGCCTCTTCAGAGCGCAGGCATATCTTCAAATCTAGCACAAAAACAGCTTTTTAGTTGTTCCGCAAATTTTGGTGCAATGTTCCAATAAATTGAAGGGATTTCAATTTAGCGCGCGGTTGTTTCGGACGAGTTCCTTCTATGCACTGCTTACACACACACTGTGGTCGGCTTACGCAAAACTCTGCGAATTCTTGCAGCCATGACATGCATGGCGCGCAGTGATCACTTCGTTCACGCGCTTGACTACACTACCGATTGCAGAGCTTGAGACCGAAATCAATCGTGTCTTAGCTTACTATGAGAGTCCAAGGACGAAAGTCAAGCAGTCAAGCAAAAAAAAAAAAAAAGAGGGGGGAGGGATGGGGATTTCCGCAGATGTAGAACTGTCGCCATGGGTTTCAAAGAGCAGTGGTACAAATTTTCAGAGTTTAGATATCGACCTACTTGGTATTAAGGTTAATTTGATCTTAAAAGCCCTATTCGCTAAGTGGCAATTCGAGGTCGAGGTGTAAATGTGAGTGTGAGGCAACGAAGCTAGCCGATGTGCAGTGCGACGGCTGCGGGTTTTTGTCATGTTCGGCGATAAATGCTTACGTCGAGGCTGATAGGCCGGTCCGTCCGTGGCACGTCAGACGCTGGTGCACACACTGACCACCAGCTCAAATTGACGATATTATGAACTAACACTTACAAGAAACAAGAGACGAGAATTTTTTACTTCCTTTTAGCAGCACCTTGTACACTTATTCAGGTCTTAGCAGCTGCCACGCTCACTCCACGTAAACTTTTCTACTCAGGGCATTCAAAGTTTCTAGAGCATGGACGGACACGGGACGGGCTAAATTTGTTGACAAAGAAGTAAAAAATCTCTGCCTCTCCCGTAACCGAGAGTAGAAGCATGAAATGTTTACGGGCATAACACATTGGTTGTAGATGGTACTAGTCAAAATCTTGAAATGGGTCTAGTGTTCAACACACCACACCACATCACACATACTGTGCACTGGTCCATGTGGACGCAATCGTTTCCTGTGAGTGTCTGGGGAATCTCTTCCGCCCTGCCTCGTCAGCTGTATCCGGTTTCTATCAGCCTCCACTGCTTGGCTTAAGGAGCTTTGACGGTGACAGCATGCAGAAGCGTACGCGGACACGAGACGCAGGCCTGACAAGAATGTATATGCAGCGCGTTCGAATACTCCGCGAGCGTGTGTACATCTGCCTGCCAAAGAGGGAAACGTCATGAGCTGAAGGCCCAGCGGCCGGTCTTTTACATGCGTGAGTGTGGGACCGCAGCGCCATCCTTGGGGACAGCGAGGAAGCAGTTTTTCCGCGCCCTGGAGCTCCCCTCTTGCTCTAAGTGGCCCTCTCTCTTAAAGAGTCTCGTGAAATCTTGTACGGTGCCTGGATGCTCTAGTTTCAGCTCCCGGATGTGTGGAATTCAGTGCCCGGATGAGTGTAATTCAGTGCCCGGATGTTGGCTCTCGGTCTCGGCGTGACGTCACCACACTGCTGACAACGGGTGCTAAAAGCATTTCATGCTTAAAATGTAGCCGTTAAACGCATTTCGCCGTCTCTTTGAGTACTCTACCTACCACATAGGCTGTGAGGAGAGATGAATCCGTTTTCTGCACATGCAATAATAACAGTACGAAACTGCTGTGGACAATGTTGCAACAATGAGACCTAACAGTGTGCACGCGCCAGATTTCAGGAAAGTACTGGCTTGAGATCGCCACTCACCCACCCGTCCGACCGTGCGTCGTCAGGATCTACTACCCCGAGCGAAGTAACATGATGTGGTACCGACTCCAAGGGTATGGCCCCAATCTTTCTTCACTTCGCGATATCTACAGACTTTCGGAAAAAAGCTCGAAGTATTCTCTGCAGTCGAAACAATGAAGCTACATTGATGA
The DNA here is from genome assembly GCF_055824585.1 of Amblyomma mixtum. Taxonomy (NCBI): domain Eukaryota; kingdom Metazoa; phylum Arthropoda; class Arachnida; order Ixodida; family Ixodidae; genus Amblyomma; species Amblyomma mixtum. Next base: position 250,194,980 of record NC_143013.1, read on the forward strand.
GCTGCATATGTGCTGCAGTGTGACTATCCATGTGGAGTTGTAGGTATAAGCGCAAACCTTTGGACAACAGATGGCGCTGTACCAGGACTGTAGCCATTTTAGGCCTCCCGAGCCGCGTTCGGCTGCTCCACAGCTTATGTAGCATAATGTGCTGAGTGCAAAGTGTCCTGCAATTGCGTTGCGAGTTCTCCAGTGTCGGCGTGTGGTGCAGGATTGGCGAATGAAATATCTAAGAAAAATAGTGCCTGGTCCGGCACGCGGCAGAAGCTCGCAGTCATGGAATGAAAATAAACAAAACTAAACCAAACAAGGGCACCACGCTGGGTCGACAATAATTGACGCGCGGCGATGAGTGGCATAGAAGAAAAGTTACGGGACCATCAGGCATCTTGTGCGGCAATTTTGCAAGAACACTTGGATTTACCCTCAATGACTACTTTGATGCCCTCAATGACTACTTTGATGAAGCGCTGTGATGAAGCCGTGGCTTCACACAGGCGGTGGTGGTAAAAACGTTTATTTCTCTGAGTTACATGGAGGTTGCTCTGGGATCAGGCTTAGTGCCCTTCCCCTCACAAACACTAGGTGGAGGCCCTAATACGGAACCCCAGTGGCTTCCGCTGCCGCCATTGCTTGTTCGACCATCGCCTTTTGGGCTTTCAGGTTGGAACAGGCGAGTAGGGTCACCTTCCAGTCCTCCCGGGTGGGGTTTGGGTTGGGAGTAAAGGCAGGGTTGGAGGGTCACCCCCACACCATGTGGTAGAGGTCCGACGACCTGTATATAGGCATGTCCAGGCGGTCGGAAGGAGATGACTAAATTTCATGTTTAAATCAAACATTTAGCAGCCCTCTAAGTAGGATACAACTTGAATAAACAGCACTTGCTAACACTGGGTCACGGTCCGCGGTGTCCTGTATTACTCCGCTAGCCAATCACAACAGTAAAAGGAAATTATAGAGCTTATAGTTTCTTTCTTGTGATTGCTCTATTGTTTAGGTAACAAGAAAAGTTTTAACTAGGGACTACTTTTTCTCATGGAAGAATTCCGTGCGGCGGTCCTGAATCTGGGTGGAGTTTCACTGCAGACTTAAGTTGTATCCAAATTATAGCACACATTGCACCTTCGCACAATGGTTTTGTGCTTCCCACCAATTCGTTATACATTGCGAGAGCTGGAACAGCGCCCTGCTGGACAACTACAGCTCATGTGTGAAACACCGTCTCACAATAAAAATGCCGTTTTCCAGATACGGCGGAGCGGTGACGATGAAGAGGCAATACGACTTTATCATCGACAACAATGTGCAGTACCTGCATAGAGATGGTAAGAGATGCATTTGCATAGCAGCGGCATTAAAAGGCGAAGTCAGGCACAAATGACACGGGTGTCGACAGATGCGTGTTTAAAGGGGCCCAGAAACACAATCTTAGTAAACTGTCTTAGTAAACACAATCTTAGTAACTGTTTTATCTGTTGATTGCATACAGTGAGTTATAATGGTGCTAATAGCGTCGGTAATACCGCGTACATTCCGTTTTTTAATATTTTAATGTCCTCCCAAAAACAACTTCATGGCTCTGATGGTGTCGCCACACAGTGGCGGGTTTTTAGCAGCGGATATGACATCACCTGGCGCGAGCTTGATGACCGGACAAACAGTAAATATACTGCAAATTGTGTGAATAAATAGAGACACATTTTGTCACCTGTCTGCGTTTGATATTAGATCAACAAAAACAATTTGTTTGTCTTAGATAAGAGCCCTGCAAAGCAAGTAAAATAAAAATACACCACCAGGGGCGCTCTGGCATGGAAACAACGCTGCCAGTCTCAGCAAGAACAAGTTAGAAAGCAGGCAACCATGGAGTACAAACTTCCGCGACGTGCTCTGGCTGGCTGTTTTGATTGGTTGCGCCAGGTGCCGTCATTGGGAGAGCGACATAGGAGTGGGAAGCCCCGCCAAAATCGAGTTGAGGGCAGCGTTTTGTTTGCTTGTATTTTGAAATTTCTTCACTGAATAACTCCCGTTCCTGTGCATCGATTCCTGTAATTCTTTTTAAGTCAGCATCTGTGTGACATAAAGAACCCACCTGAAGTATAGCCGGTATCCCCCCAGGCAGTGTTTCGCAGCCCCTTTAAAGCTCGCCAACAAAAAACAGGGGCAAGAATACTACATTTTTCATGCGAGAGCATTAAAAGCCTCATCGGGGTAAAAAAAAATGCCAGAAGTGACATCACTTTAGGTAAAGACACCAACACCTTCTAATGCTATCGCACTGCCAACACATAATGTAATTAGGTGTTCACATGAATTTTTTTTTACTTTAGCAGCTTTTCAAGACTACAAAAAAAAATAGACTTGTTGGTGGCTCATGGCGTGCAGCCCCTTTGGTCGCAATGTTATCGATTCGCATTAGAACGAGGGAAAGCAAAATGCCTTTAGAAATATTTCAAGCCTATGAAAAGCACTGGTTAGAAAGCAACCCTGACATGGCGAGAGGGGTTTTGTGAACCAAGTTATTGCGAGCTTCATTCGCTAAAAATGCCACACAACTACGCATTTAGTCTGTATTAAGATTTCTGTGCGAAAACAACCGGTGCTTAACTCGAAGCACTTCGTTAAGACAAACCTCATATGTAGTCATAACATATTCAAGCCAACGACAGATAAAATCAAAGATGTGTTGACAGGACAGCAGTGCGCTCCAGAGTTGCCATGGATGTCAATATTCATCTCGTCCTGCGCATTTTTCCGCCACAGGGTTAGTTATACCCGCTGTTTTGAGGGCGAGCGCCTGAAATTTTCATTACTGTTTTCGCAGGAACGTTTTTTCAGCAAATACTGGACACTGACAACCAGTCCTGGGCCCTGTTGCACGTGTGTGCCGACAACGGTAAGAATGCTACGGCACTTGAAACTGACTTTTAGAACGCAGCTCTTAGCCCTTATAAAATGGTCTATAGACAGTCTATAGACTTCTTATAGACTCTATTGCTTTGCTATAGATATTTCTGTTTGTCAATTCATAGTCTATAGACAAAAGTCTACTAAAAGTGTATGACCATAAATCTATGGATTGTCTATAGACTGTCTATAGCATCTGTTATTGCCTATAGACTGTTCTCTAGGATCTATCTATTAAGTCTATATAGACTGTCTAAAAATTTTTGTAAATTTTTGCCTGTTAGCAGGTTGAGCAGTTTGCCTCACAGTTGTTGGTGTAACCGAGCGCAGCGAAGGATTTAAGACGGTGATAGCGAAGCGAGCACGAAGGGAGGTTGAGCGGCACCAGAATAGCACACGCCGTTCCCTGCTCACTGATGACGTCATCGGTAAGGCATGCGCCACATGTCAGGGTGGCGCCCGTGTAACGTGCGCTGTAAACGCGCTGGCCGTTCTCCCGAGGAGACGCTCAACAGCGGCGGAACGCTGTGCGCACTGCCTAGAGCCTCCTCAATTAGGAACTGCGTGTTCCGTATGCACTTGCTATGGTTCCGGTACCCCAGCAGCTGCGCTGGAAAATTGCATTGCAGAGAAGCTTGGCCGTCAGCTAGTTTTGTTCTTAGCGCATATGCGATGCACCCAAAGTGCTGCGATATCACAACTACGCATGCTAACATTGCCAGGTAACAGGAATCACTATCCCGAAAAGTAAAAACGAGAATGCGCATTTGGCTCCCCATATAGCCCATCCCCAGCGTGTAAAGTTTACAATGAGCTGCCCACCGCTTCACGCAACGTTTCGGGATTGTGCAGAATTAAAAGCTAATTGTCGAAATTGGGAAAATAAAATCTCTCCCAGTCTTCGGACTTGTGTGGCTGTCTCTAGCCACATCTTTACCAGACCAGCAAATTTTAGTCGCCCATATAATAGCATTTATTAAAAAATATATGGGAAAACAGAAACAGGAAAGGCCCTGGGAAAAGGGATATTGTAAAGGCGGTACAAAACAAAGTTTTTGTCTTGTTCTTCAGTGTATTCGCATCTGCAATTTATGCCGCTGCAAGTCAAATTCTCAAAGTCCTGTGTGCGGCTCATTACATGCGCCATTTTCCCTTAAACGAGCGTCTCCTTGGACGTCCAATCTTAATTTGCCTTCACTGCTTTGGCCTGCTTTTCTTTTTCACGCTGAAATAGGTACATAAAACAAGAGCCCAGACAAATTAAGGCATATAGTAGCTTCCTGCAATGGCCACAAAGCAGCAACCTGTAATGATGTAATTAAACCGACCAGTGTAGCACTGGGTGTATGTTAGGTATTAAAGCTTGCATATCAGAGGTGACGAAGTCAACACCATCCAATTATTGTTCTTAGTAAAAATTTATTACCTTTTTTTAAGGGTATTTTAATGTTTGTCTCTCAGCAGAAGATGCATCTATCACCGAGAAAGCTGAATTTAAAAATACTGCAGTCAGTAGATTCAAAGTTGCAACGTCATCCGAAAAGGATGGGCCCGGGTTGCTTCTGCTTGGAAGTCAATGGCATTGTAGCACAACCTCTGGGATTGGCGTGAATAAATCAGTTTGGTTTGGTTTAGTTCATGTGTCCCAAGCGTCCCAATGCAGCTCAGGCTATGACGGACGCCGCAGTGGAGGACTCCGGATAATTTCGACCACCAGAGGTCCTTTAACGCGCACTGACATGGCACAGTACACAGTCCTCTAGCACTTTGCCTCCATTGAAATTCGATCGCCGCGGCTGGGATCGAGCCCGCATCTTTTGGGTCAGCAGCCAAGCACCATAACCATGCACGCATTTTACTTCTGAAATCATCGGTTGATGGCACCTGTATATCATTTTTTCGTATATTGGTGCTGAACAGCCAGCGTCATAAGCATTGAGCCACTGCATTTTGTAAGATAAGATTAGAAAGTGATGGGATAGGGCGATCGCGAATGATGCAGGACCAGTCTTATTGAAGATCAATGGACTAAGACAGACGGTAGTGGAAATTTACTGTAAGTGGATTCAATGCATAAGCAAGGGAATGGAATTGCACTTGACTTGATCAGAAGGCAAAATAATTACGCATATTGCGATGAAAGGTTTTTTTAGTTATCCACCATGACCAGGTACAGTTACAACGGTTTTCATATCTTGCTTTCATTTAGTCTTCGGCTTCATTTGCCTTTGTGGCACCAAGCTACTAAGAGAAAGTACACAAACAACTATCGGCAGGATGAAAATTCCCCTCGTTGATTGTAAAGTGGAAGGGAAAATGTAGAAATATTTTGCAGTCATCTTTTGGACCCTAGGTGTGACTAAGTGCAGGGATTAATTGTTTGCTTTCAAACTCCAATTGCGGCCACCGCAAAAATTGAGCCAATGTTCTATTACGACCTAGCATCATTGGAATATGGACGATAGTTGAGAAGATAAAGTAGACGAGGAACTCTCCAAGAGGGAATCTGTTCCTTACGACCAGCGTCGAGGCTTTCCCCAGCATTGTAGCAATAACTGATACACTGCATTTCATAGCCAGCACGTTCAGACCGGGATCGTCACGTGCTGGCACGCTGTATGTGCAGATCTCGCAACAAAGTTCCACTTACTTGTCAATGAAGTCAGAATACGGTGACCACATGGTCAAGCAATAGCTCTGAGCCTGGCCACGACAGACTCATGATGCGCAGCGCCGTGTCCACGCAGATGGCAAGTCCAAGATCCTGTTCACCACTCGGGAGCCGTGGACCATGATGCCCGTGGAGGTGCAGTACCGAGTCACCTTGGCTCTGCAAAATGCGGGGCTGCCTATGCTCCCGCTTACGCTGACCGCATGTGTGCCACACCAGCAGCCCGCGGTTCCACTGATGCGGTCGCAAAGCTATGGGAAGTAAAGGCACTGCTCCGCGCCACATCTGTTTCTCCATGTGGTAGTCTCTGCACACCTAACAGCCCCATATCCGTCCCATCTAATAATGGTTATCGAAGGAAAGACTGAGTAACTAGCTCTTATTGCACAACCGAATAATGAAAAATAGAAACTAGTTTTCCAGAGCACCATGGTGGCTGCGTTTAGTTTAGTTTATTAGGGTTTAAAGTCCCAAAGCGACTCGGGCTATGAGGGACGCCGTAGTGAAAGGCTCTGGAAATTTCGACCACCTGGGGTTCTTTAACGTGCACTGACATCGCACAATACAGGGGCCTCTAGAATTTCTCCTCCATCGAAATTCGGCCGTTGCGGCCGGGATCGAATCCGCGTCTTTTGGGTCAGCAGCCGAGCGCTGTAACCACTGAGCCACCGTGGCGGGTGGTGGCTGCGTTTAGATGGAGGCGAAACGCAAAAGGCACCCGTGTGCTGTGCTATGTCAGTGCACGCTGAAGATTGCCAGGTGGTCTAAATTATTCCGGAGCCCTACTCTACAGTGCCCCTTTCTCTCTTTCACTGCCACCTTCCTCCCTTCCTTTACGGTGCAGTTGAGGTATCCACTGAGAAGTGAGACAGTTACTGCGAGATTTCCTCCAGTCAAAAACCACTAAAAATGTGGTTCTGAATATAGGAAATGGCTCAGTAACTGTCTCACTTCTCAATGAGGGAAGTGAAGGCAACCATGCCATGAGGGAAGGGATGAAAGAACGGGGTGAAAGTAGAAAGAAAGAGGTGCCGTAGTGGAGGGCTCTTGAATAATTTCGACCACCAGGGTATCTTTAACGCGCACTGACATTGCACAGCACATGGGCGTCTTTTGCTTTTCGCCTCCACGGCATGCTTCGCCGTCGTAACCAAAGCACGGAGCGCAGCGGATGAAAGACTGCAACAGCGAAGAGAGTGCAAGGAGCAAAGTTGAAGAGGAGGGTGGGGCAGTAGCTTGAAGAAGGGCTCCATGGCAACGACTTAGTAAGAGATAGTGCCAGAGTATGCTGTGCGCTAAGGCTCTTTCGTACGCTAGGGTGCCTCGTGGGCTCCAGGTGATGACGAACAACTTTCCAGCTCCAACTGAAGTTCTTGTAACTGGCTGTCGTCACTAAAACTAACAGGTTTCAGTGGTTTTCAAGGCCAATCTTGAACCCTCCACTACAACGCTCTTTGCGGCCCACAAGTAGTTCTGGCACGCAAAAGCCGATTAATTATCCATGACAAAGGCAACACATTTATATACATTACAAAATAATTTATTTCAACATGCACGAGTAAAAAGTCAGCTCACATCTTGACATCTTAAAAGTTTGAACAATGAGCCAGGCTGATAAAACATAACTAGCGAGATAAAAATGTTAAGTCAGCTCTAGCATACAAGCAATTTTTGAATGCAAAGCGCTTACATGAAAAGCAACCTGTACGCAATGAGGCCCTGCGCAAAAAGTAGTTGGAGGACTATCACAGCCATCACGCCAGTAAAGGTAATGAAGCATGACATCAAGGCACTACTTAGACCTTGATCCCAAATGACAAATCGCCTTGCTCTAAAAAACAATTTTATGGATGCTCATTGCCTTTCATATACACAGAGTGAAAATGTGCACCGCGGAGAGTAAAAACCGAATGAACATGCCGAAGAAAACTTGTTTCAACTGAGTTCGGTAGACTAGGAATTAAAGCTAACAGCTAACCAAAAAGAAATTTACCAAAGAGCCTACCACAAAAGTTTACCTCAAAATTAAAAAAAAAAAAAGAATTGCATCCCACAGTGCTGCTTATAGTAAAACTCGACAAATGTTTTCCTCAAACATCCACGAGAGTTGACCCTGTAAAAAATGTTTATAGTGAAGAAGCATTCACACTTTTCACGGAGCCTGGAAAAAACAATACAAAAAAAAAAACTTGAGCAGTCTTAGTTAGCAGAGCTTAGTGCAGTCAACATTAAGGCACTTGCGGTTCTTTGTCGTCCCTCGAACCAACTTGGGCATTGAGGCAATGTATAGAGCAGTATGGCATGAAATGATGATAAGGGGGTTTACAAGATGAGATTCAAGGACACTCAACTGTTCCAAAAACTTTTTTTTTTTTAAACGCAGAGCAAGGTTGTAAATATAAATAATGTTGGCACTTGTCATTGTTTCTCATCGAAAAAAAAAAAAATAAAGGAGAACCCACAAATTATGCGGACCACAGTAACTAGAAAAATGATCCTGTAGGAAGCAGCACTGTTTTACACTGCATAAATGAACTCCGTACCAGAAAAAAAAACCACAGATGAACTTGAAAACCAAAGCCTTAACATCCAGGCCTCAAATCAATAAGCTAAAATTGGGCAGGATAAAAGCTATGCTTCTACTCAACTTTGCAGTAATGAATACACACAAAAAAAAGAATAGCAGCGACAAGTAGCTGCGAGCAGTTTGATCACACTGTACAAAAAAAAACTGACCACCACAAGTCAAAGAAGAATAAAAAAAGCAACTATGATTTACTTTGATACTTTGCAAAAACACCATAAACATGCTGTATTGCCATGGTGCACAAAACAAGACTGCACTGAAGTTCGTGCCAGTGTGTTTTTGGATAGGAAAACTATCACTAAGCAAAGACACCAGAAACGTAGCGAGTGGTAACCACTTCTCCCGAGCACATTTTCGATCATTTTCTACAGCTACAATAGGAAATAGTATCAACAATCCTCTGTTTAAAGGAGACCATGCATACTTTTCTCTAAACTACAAAACTTCACATACTACTTAACTTGACTGTGCACCGCACAGCTTCACGCTGCCTCTTGAGTGGCGGCGTAACTAAAGTTGCGTGAAAACTTTCCGCGACTTGAGCACCACAGCGGAGGACCAATTAAAAGAATGGAAGCGTCATACTTTGACGGAATCAACAATAACTGAGTCTCAACAACTTTTTTTTCTTTTTGATGAGTGAGTGCACTGAGCCTTATTGAAGCCTAAGCCAAGAGGGAAAGGTAGTAGCGCGGTGGGTATGAGCATTATGCTCAGAAATGACACATTTTGTTTGCTCGTGAAATAAACATACGATAAAAGTGGAACAACAAAAACAAAAAACAGCGATAAAAATCAACAGCCTTCCCTGTGCTCCAAGCTGCCTTGTATTGTCGAATCGGTAGCAGCATTGAATGAGAGGCAGGATCAAGAGCTCCCCGATCTCTGACGCATCGACTTCATGCTGCAACAGTTGAGGGGGGACATGGGTCTTAGAAATTTTTTTTTATTTACAGACCAAATGCAATGAAACTGCACAGCCTTATTCAGTTTTTTTCTGCTGATTTCAAATATGCAATTTGTATATTTCTAGGCCAATTAGTTCCTGAGATATTAATATACACCATGCCATTGTCTGCTGAAACAATAGAAAAAAAATGGGCTACCAGAAATTTAATTTTAATATGTGGGTAGATACTACAATGTGTGAGGAATAAAACGCTGGAAGCAGTTTTCAGTTTTTTGTCCATGCGGACAAATGGGCTTATAGTTAGTTTCATGTGTGTCGTGTGTTTTCTGGCACTGTATCTCTGGTTAACTCACTGGAAAACTAACTACTAAGCCCATTTGTCCACACAGACAAAAAAACTGAAAACTGCTTCCAGCGTTGCATTCCTCACACATTGTAGTGGCTACCCATATGTTAAAATTAAATTTCTGGTGGCCCATTTTTTTTCTATTGTTTCAGCAGACAATGGCATGATATATATTAATATCTCAGGAACTAATTGGCCTAGAAATAAACAAATTACATATTTGAAATCAGCAGAAAAAACTGAATAAGTCTGCAGTTTCATTGCATTTGGTCTGTAAATAAAAAAAATTTCTCTAAGACCCATGTCCCCCCTTGAGCACGGTGGGCAGGGGTATATATATATAGTATTACCATGACTAAGATACCATGTATCATCCACTCCTCTTTCCAAGTGTAAATATACAAGTCTGGCAGAGAAGGTAAGCCGCAGGAACAGTTCACGATGGCACGACATCACTCGAGATAGCTCGAGATGTACTATACGACTCAAGATAACTCGCTGATCACTCAAAAGTATGAGCACGTCGGAAAGGAAGGCCTTGGAAGCAAACAAAAGTAATGCAGGCGGTAACTCTTCATAGGGTCACCTCTTCCGCAGTGCGTGCGTCCAGATTATACCTTGCTGGTTGGCGTCATTACGAAGTCCGTCAGATCTACCGACACTGCCCGCTTTAGAGCCGGTTCCTTCCTCTTGCTCTTGCGAAGCCGACGCTCCAAAGTCTTGCTTGCAAACTCCGCCTCTGAAAGCTTCTTCTGTGTTTCCTGCACCAACACAGGCTAAATCAGCAACAACAACGATGAAAATGAAAAAAAAAATGGTCACAGAGCATTCCGCTCATTGCTTATGTAATACTGTAAATGGTTCTTTTTTCGCCAGCTCAGTAATTTGAGAGCACTAAATTTCGTTAACCAGACATGGCAGCACTAATACAGTCTAGCCCGTTTATAACGAAGCCACTTATAATGAAATAGCGGTTATAACGAAGGGATTTCAATTTCCCATTCCCATTTTTGCATTTTCAATACATTATGGGTCCGGTTTTAACGAAGTAAATAAGAGCGCGTCAGTGGATATAACGAAGAGATTTAGTGCCAACCGAAAAATAATCTGCCAATCAACACATTTTTGCGTCCTTGAGGCGATTTTTTCAGCGAAAATAAGCGCAAAATTCGGCTGACGACGCCCTTTCGTGGCGTCGTCTGCTGTCCTGCGGAGCGAAAGGTTGCTTCACTGCATCGCATGGCACGCCGGTCTCGTGTTGCGCCATCCTTGAACGGCGTCACGGCGTAGAGCGGTAGAGCACGCCGCGCACGCTGCCCCCAAACACTACCGCCAAGCTGCAGCCTATGGACCAGGGGGTTATTGCCAACTTTAAGGTCCACTACCGGCGCCGCGTGATCGAGCGCCTCCTGATTGATGTTCACACTGCCGACAACGTGGTCGGCATGAAGGTGCCTTTGGTAAAGGCGATTTTCTTCGCAAGCGGAGCCTGGAGGGATGTGAAGCACCTGACCATGGCCCATTGCTTCGAGAAAGCCGGCTTCTCCCGAAGCAGCAGCGCGGAGGCGGCGCCTGCTGGGAACGAAGCTACCGCGATTGACGTCGCTGCAACCGCTGATGCTGCCGCCGCGACGGCCTGCTTGGAGCAGCTTTGGGATTCCGCTAGCGACTTGAACCTTGTGCCTGCGGGTCTAAGCCACATGGACTTCGTTTCCGCCGATGAAGACCTTGTTGCCAATGCGGACTTGGCGACTGAGTGTCATGGAAGAGACCTTGGCGGAGAGCGCCTCCGACAGCGAATGCGACGATGCTAGTTGTGCCCCTAAGCCGGTCACCTCCGCCGCGGCCATCGCAGCTGTTGACACGCTACGGATGTACCTCGGGAGTCCGGAGTTCGACCAGATCTTTGGTTCGCAATTGGATGGTATGGAAGCCGCAATCCTGAAGTCCGCACTCGCGAAAAGTGTTCAGGGTACGCTGGACGACTTCTTTCAGTGGCAATAAATCGGTATGCCGATGTTTGCATTTTTTTTTCGTAGTCCGCATATTATGAAATAGCGGATATAGCGAAGTGATTTCCGATTCCCGCCGACTTCGTTATAACCGGGCTAGACTGTAGTTCAGCTTCTTTCTTAAGCTTTTCCAGATTTCAGACGCCATAAAGCCTGGCACACATCTCTTATTGCACAGTGCCTCCCTCTCGCAGAACCTGCCTTAGCAAGAACTCCACAGTAGACAAGAAGAAAACAACCAATAGCTGCTGTTGTACAGGTAGGACATTTTTTACAGTAAATCATGCTCCTGCTGAATTGTGCAGCCTCAGCCAAGACCTAGACATCCATTTCCTTCAGAAACAGCTCTCATTCGTGCGGTAAATACAAACCCTTTGTCACAATTACTGTAAAATGTTATGCCTAGTTCTACGCATCTCTCCGGGTTCCAGATATTTCATGCAGAGGAGGGAGGCTCGATATAAAGAAACAAATAAAAATAAACGGAAACTTGGGAGACAAGTTGGAAAGATTACCTTTCAAACACTTCCATTTCAGCATGGGGGTGCTGGATAGATAGGAACCCAGTTAGCAACAATGTGCTCATCTCAGTGAGTTCTATTTTGCCGATCCTATTGCTTTGCGAGGCGCCACGTCATTTGAACTGCATGCTGTGGCATGGCCTGGCTTATGCCATGCCTTACCATAAGCTGACTGCACGTGCGTACCACTACAAATGTGGATGCCGAGAATATGCCCAATGAGCAATAAAACGGGGGAGCCAGGTTACTATACTACATCAGCCCTATACTCTGTTTCATACATAGCAGTCAACGCAGCGAAGGCTGCGGCGCCTGTTCGCGCTCCTCGTCCGCATTCTAATGTAGTGCGTCGAAAGTGAAAAGATTAATGAACGTAAAATTAAAGTTAACGTTGGTCGATATTGTAGTATAACAATAAAAGTGTTTTATTTTGCAAAAAGATTGATTTTTCTTTTATGTTCTTCAAAACAAGGTGCCTCAGTTTTCTGGTTTTTTTTCCAGCTCCTCCTGTATCAGGTTTTCGCTCCTAGGCTAGCCGGTGATGTCGTCTGCTTTCGTCTTTCGGTTTCTGAGTCTGCGAAAATGGCACCGCTATCTCCTACTCGCTTGTTTTCTTCGCCCACTGCGGCTTCAAGAACATCTCCTGCTCGCCTATTCTCCAAGCTGAAGTCTCTGAAAATTTCGAAAGACTGCAAGCAGGTGACTGTCAACGTTTACTCTAGCGTAAGGAAGCGCTCCCCGGAGAAGACTGTGCGTGAAGTTCTCGAAACTGTGGGAGAGATGACCGGGGTGAGCCCTCTTACAGTTGCGAAGTTCAAGAAAGAAGGTCTCTCTACTAAGATCACGGCAAAAACGACCTAGCAAGGTGACAATATCTAGCTCTCGCAGTGTTAAATATGACAGCTTTGCACTCAACGCCATCCGACTCAAGTTACATCGTATGTATGCCGTACACTACACTGCCTTTTCCCTTCGAAACAAGTATACAGCGCTGTGTTTTTCAAAGTAGGTAGTATTAGAGTTTGACAGTTGCGAGTTTCTAACTAATGAATCTTTTAAGGAAATGAAAAAAAAAAAAACCAGCCAAGAAGGGAGTCGAACCTTGACCCCTTATAAAATGAACAGTCAGGCGCATGCTTCGTACCACTCAGCCACGACGCGAGGCGGGCGGATGCATTTCGCTTGTTTTTTTGCAGTGGACTACTTTCGTACGTTTGGCAGCGTTGACTGCTATGTATGAAACGGAGTATACACTGCCTCTTTCAGCTGCGTTTCATGAAGCACAACTGGCAGAAAAAGGGGGGCATCAGAGAAACAAAAGATGGGAGTCTCATGAGCAAAAACAACGAAGAAAAGCTCGAAACATGTATCCAGAATAGCATTTGGAGACTAGGGTAACTGCGAAACGGGGCGTCACACAGCCAATGTTGCCACTCTCTCAGAGAATGGGTGCCAGAAGAAGCATGGAAAGCAAGCTCTGAAACAAAGGAGGTACAACACGAAAGTTGAAGAGGTAGAAAAAGAGAGAGTAAAACCCCACCTCAAGCTGAGAGTTGAGCAGGACCTTCTCCGTCTTGAGCGAAGAAAGCTTCTGGGCGATGGAGTTAATCTCGCGGTCTTTCTGCCGACGCAGCTGCTCCAGGTGCTCCCTGCGCCGGCTCTCTTCTTCCAGCTGCTTCTGCTGCTCCGCTTTCTCTTGCTCCAGCTGCTCCCGCTTCTCCCACTCCTCAGCCAGGATCCTGGGAGCAAACAACAAACTCACTGCAACTCGGTTGGCACTCTCACGACAAAAGCACTCCAGAGAAGATGCACAATGGTAGGATGAAGCAGCAGCAATTGGGAGTGATGAGAGTGGTCAGTTAATGGTGGTCACCTTGACTGAAGAGTGCGCACAATCTCCTCGTCCCTCTTGGCCTGGCGCTCTTCTTCAAGTTTGCGCTCTAGTTCCTGCTGAGCTGCTTCCAGCTCCTGCCGCTTCTGATGTTCACTCTTCAGCTGTTCCTCTGCTTGGCGGCGGGCCTGCGGATGTGTTAACAGCGTATGCTTGCAGGTACCTCGTAAAACATGCTCATGATTAGTACGTATGTGCGTCCAAATCTGGGAACGAAATGCCCAAGCAGTCCCGTAAGGCACTAATTATCGTCCAAAAGAGGCAAAAATGTTAAAACGTACTGTTTTTATTCAGGAGCGTGGCAAGATTTCACAGAAAAAAATTTCCAACTTCCCAGATGCCTAGTTAGCAAGCTTCTGCCGAGACCTAGTATCCCCACAGCATGATCCAACAGTAGTTTCAGGGCCTCTAGTTATACTGGTCTGACTCTTTTCTGTCATTTTTTTCTATTTTCATGTCTGATGTTATTTTAACTGCGTTTTGTATCAATTTCGTTTTCCTTTCGTGTATTTGCCTTGTACCGCGTTCGTTTACTGATATTATGGTTTTTTTCCTTCTGCATATTCCTTTTTCGATATGCCCCCCTCACCCAATGCTCTTCAGGGCCTGTGAGGTACAAATAAATAAATAACTCAATGCACCAATAAATCGGCATGTTTTAAGCATTTTAAAGCACTCATTCTTGCAAAATAAACAAAAAGAAAATGCACACTGACCAAAGCCATACTGCAGCTACCCTTACAACAAGGAGGTGCTAAAAAAGATTTGTGTTCATTTTGCACATCTGGTTTAAAACGGTACTTATCGGGATTTTGCATACTTCGGTTCTTTATTACAACGGCCCCATTTCAGCACATTGTGCCTAATATATGGGGATTTTACAATATTTCGGATACACGTACAAATGTACGAGAAGCACCTGAAGGGATTAAATGCGTGCTGTGTACACACTCACACAGCTAAACAATAAGAAGACAGCGCACAGCACAAACTTTTAACAGTTCAGTCAAGTGTGGAAAGTTGTCTGTGAACAGTTATGACACATGGTGTGCAAAAACCGTGGCCAGCAAAAGCCTGCACTGAGCAAAAGCCTGCACAATGCTCCAGGGCATTACCGCAGACAGCACATTCTTGAAAGTGTCCCCATCCCCAACCTACATGATTCATGTCCCCCAGGCCACATGGATAGCAACTTAATCCCCTAACAGACTTTTTTTTTTATACGGTACCAAATTTGTCATTTAGTACCTGTGCTGCCATCTGTCAGCAAACCACAAAATGCTCTAGACGAGCCCCAATCACCTTAAACCAGACAGAGTGCCAGTGAACACACGACAAGCTAGGCAAGTCATAAGCCAGAAATGACAGTTGGGTGACTCGTCGAAGTCTACTAGGGGTTAAAGAGGTACAGACTTCGAAGACCAACAAAGGTTTCGTTTCCTCAGCTCATAGGGATCTAAGTTGAAACCGAGAAATTGGGACTGGCCAAAACACTCGCAAAACTGACCGTCCGAACAAGCAGGCCACAGTCCAACCAAAGCTGGCCAGATGTGCTCTACACCTTGTAATGTTCCCCATGTCGCTAATCCTTTTAGAGCAAAACCTTTTTTACGGAAGCCATTGCTCGGGAAACAACCTGTCCGTCTGTCTGAAGCTTCGGTTTGAATGTGGCAAAGTGGAGAGAGAAAACCTTCACTTCCAGGGGAGAGGAGGGAAAGGGAAGAAGACGGAAGGGTGGGAGGTGACGGGTGACCGAAGAGCAGAGAAGGTACAGCATGTCACGTGGCGATTGACAGATTGGATCATGCCACTTGCTCGCAAGGTCTAAACCTGTCAGTGGCTGCTCTGTCCATGGAGAACACTAGTGATAACGCATACTCCGCTGCATCAAACAAACTGGCCGTCTATAACTTTGGCTCCCCACAGCACACATACATTGCACGGCGTACACATCACTCACCTCTTTCTCCTTCTCGAGCTGTGCCAGGTGCAGCAGCCTCTGCCGCTCATCATCCTGCCTCCTGGCCTGGCTCACCTGGCGCTCGTTGCGGCGCCTGGTCGCCAGGTGCCGCTGGTACGACCGGGCTGTGTACGAGTGTTGTGCCGCCGTCTGGATGGCTGCACGCAATGCTATTGTTACTACAGTCGAACCTCGATACAACGAAACGGTTTATAAAGAAACAATGGATGTAATGAAGGAGTGATGATTCTTTTTGGAAGCTCAGTCAACACGCTCTATAACGGATTTATCTCCGGGCCCTTTCAACTTCGTCATGATGAGTTTCAACTGCACAACTATTGTATTACAATATATATATATATATATTGTTTGTTTATTGGAGTTTAACGTCCCAAAGCAGCTCAGGCTATAAGGGACGCCGCAGTGGAGGGCTCCGGAAATTTCGACCACCTGGGGTTCTTTAACGTGCACTGACATCGCACAGTACACGGGCCTCTAGAACTTCACCTTCATCGAGATTCGGCTGCCGCGGCCGGGATCGAACCCGCGTCTTTTGGGCCAGCAGCAGAGCACCGTAACTACTGATCCACCGCGGCGGCTTACACACGCACGCACGCACGCACACACGCACGCACGCACACACACACACACACACACACACACACATTGTATTACAATTAATATTCCACATTGAAGAGCCATGTGTCAGTGAAGGATACATGCTACAATCAGACACAATAATGCGGGAATACACGCAACATTTGGGATTGCAGGCATCAGCATCCAATAAGTCCATGGTTTAGTGTCAGAGCACAAAAATTGAGTAGACCCAGTTGAGCCCCCCCAAAAAAAGGAAATGCAATGCTATTTGCAAATTAGGCCCACGGAAATGAAAAATACATGTGCACTCTTAGCTTTCGCCAATCGCTACATATCACTCCGCCAATGGCAGAGCGGCAAGCCGCCACGGAACAGGCTGAATGGTTGGTTGACTTGTCCTACAATCAGCGGTGAGTTCAAAAAAAAGGCACCTTAATCCCGGTCGTTTAATCCAATTTAAATTAGGAAAATCTGCTGCACACAACAACAATTTGAAGTTTCTAAGAATACTTTGAACATGTAAATCGAGTTTCTGCGGTAAAGAGACGAGTTCAGATTCCTCTTTAGTGCACATTTAAGCAGCAAAAAGGTTTACTGTTGAGAAAATTGCATTTAGAAATGGAACATTTTTTCCCCTTCCGCTTCCTTAAAACCGATGACGTTAAGGCTGAAAAGAACTCTGGTTACTGTTTGTAAGTGAATGGCAGTGCAGCATAGCCTCAGAGATCCACGTTTAAAATAAGCATTGGCTTCATCCCATTTTACTTGTTGAAGTGGCTGGTAGCAGCAATACCTGTATTTTGGTTTGGTTTGGTTGGGTGTTAACGGGTTTAATGTCCCAAAGTGACTCAGGCCATGAGGAATGCCATAATGGAGGGCTCCGAATAAAATAGACCCCCTAGGGTTAATTAATGTGCACTGACATCAAACAGCATATTTGCCTCTAGCATTCCGCCTCGATCAAAATGCGACCACTGTGGCTGGGATCGAATCCATGTCTTTTGGGTTAGCAGCCGAGCACCATAACCACTGAGCCATTGCGACGGCCACAATACCTGTATTTCATTCTTTGGCCTTTTCCAGCTTTGCTATCAGAATGTGATGATCTCAATTTATCTGACTGTCGCTTTAAAATCAAACTGATGTCAGAGGTCAATGGGGCCTGGTACAGCGATGGCAAAAAAAAAGAAGAAAGAAAAATTGATAAGCAATTGTCAGGCATTCAAAGTTCAGGAAAGCAAGAAACAGGAAGTGAACGCCAACCTGACATCCACTGCAGCTTGGACTTGTAATCGGAGGCAGCCAGTTCAACAACCTTCTCGTCCGTGGTGACCAAAAAGCGGTGCCCTTTCCGCGTGGAGGCATCACCGACCGGCTGCACAGGAAATACGGCAGTGAATGCACCTAAGGCAACCTAGTAATCAGAGTGTGGCTACTGTGTCTGCAACAAGTTTTTGCATTTCCCACCCTTCATTATCGGAACAAGTGATGCAACACCCTCCCACTGTGCTCAGGACTACGGCTCCACCTAAACTTGACTGTTCCACATGAATTCTCAAAGATCGGGACGGCTCGAGCAGTACCTCTGTGCGTGTGCGCGACGTAATGCAGATCTCGCCACTCTTGCGACTCCCTTCCTTGGTGCCAAAGTAGGTGAAGCTGTGTGGCCGCAGCACAAAGTACATCTCCCACCAGAGGCCCAGGGTGGACATTTTTTTCTTCAGCAAACCCTGCATATTTGACGCAGAAAGGAGATGATAAAAAATGTGTACATGCACCGTATGTTACAGCGTATAAGTCAATCCCAAATATAAGTCAACTCTCTTACTCACAGTCCCCGCTGAACAAAAAAAATTTAAAGTTAACTCCAAACATCAGTCAGCAAATCATTTCTACTGTCAGCTGCAAAAGTTTGGTCAATCTGTGATGCAGCAGTGCCATGAACCTTAACACAATGCTTTGGGATAGCAGATGGTGTAGCAATGCCACTTTACTTCGCTTTGCCATGCCCTGTACATTTACCTAACTTTTGCGGCCGACAGTACTGCATAACATACACTAGAAAAGCAGTAATGCGTTGATATTTCAAACTAGACATGAGTAATCAACCCATAAAGCACGTTTGCAATCGACTTCCATCAACTTCCGTGCTGCAGGAAAACTTGAATCAGATGGCTAGTCACCTTTTTGATGACGTCTCCGACGTAGATGTCGTACACCTCTGCAGAGGCCTCGACAAGACCGCATGGCTCAGACCCCGAGGTGTAGCGCGTTTCGAGAAAGGCCAGGAAAGACTGGAAGTGGAACACGGGAAGCAGTGCCGCTAGCTGCCGGAAATCTTCCGAGTCCCACTCCTTCCCCAGGGCCTTCACAAAAGTGCTCGTCACCTGTGTCACCAAAAAGAATGAAAAGTCATGCTTACTTGGCTTTCAGTCGCAACAGGTAATGATTTGCAGAGCGCCAGTGCTAGACTCTGCAGAGCACTATCACTGCATAACTAAGGGGGGATAAAGTTTCTGGTTTAAGCTCCAAAAATAAAAATAAAAAAGAAATGTACATCGAATTCACTTTTTGAAATTCGGTGTGCACCCCAGCTTGATGGCTGCCGAGCACCAGTCACAATCTGTCTCAACAGAGAGTCAACAAAGTGTGGAAGCAAGGATCATAGACAACAAGATTGTTGGATTAATTAGTGCAGTTGTATGTTTTGTAGTATATTCCTCTGCTCCTGTACACACATGGTTAGTGCAAACGGAGAGGCTCCACTACCTCTTCAAGCTTCATCTACAAATGCAATGGCTTCTACTCACAGTGCCGTACCTGACAAGAGCTGTAACTTGCTTAACCTATACCTGCCGGAATTTCAGAAATTAAAACTAACATTTTTCGACACAAAACGTATCATTTCACTTCACAATCCTTTAATCCCTTCATCATCCTTTTATTGGTGGAATATTTTTATCCACACTGACTTCCGAGCCGACCTACAACGTAGGATATGCGAATTGCTGCCCGTTACGAGTGGTAAAGCCTCAAACATTTGACATCGACTTTACAACCACATTTCTCATCACGCGTGGTGGTTTCCATATGACAAAGCGCAGGAATTATTTGCTTTTCTTGCTGAATTACAATGCAGTCCATGTGGTCTGATATCAAAAATGGTGCCCAGAGAAGACTGGCTGATCTTTCTGAAAGCACACAACCCAACCCTTGCCCAAGAAAAGTTTAGACTCTTTAACCTATGCCAGCGGGTGCAAGGTTTTACACAATAAAATTTTTGAGTTACTGTGCAAGAAAGTGGTGTCATATGTAGGTTAAGGGATGAGGGGTTAACTTTTGAACCACTGTGCTAATTCTGATTCAATTTTCAGGGATTGTGCATTCTTATGCTGTTAGAACATAGTCAAAATTTCATTGATCTACCTTCAGTGCGAAAAAAGGCGGTACTTCACATCACAATGAGTGAGCAAAGGTGTCAGTTTAGAAAAATTTATTTTGAATATACGCTTAATTTGTTCCCTTTCTCAACATAGGTGACCCCAGGAAAGCCCCATGCACAGGATAAAGAAAAACAGAGCATTGTTTTATAACCGCTTTTGCTGAATATCCTACCACAGACAGTAGTATTACCAGTAATATTAGTAGACAGTAATACTACCTAATGGAGCACTAGAATGAGCATACCACGAATTAACTGTTCAATTGTTTCTTACAACTGTGACAATCCAAAACTATTTTTACATTTATAACCTAACAAACCAAACAAACAAAAAAGAGCTCTTGTATAACCAACAGCAGCACTATAAACAAGTGTGCAGCTGCTGCACTGAGAGACAAACACCAGCCTTTATGTAGCATCGCTCAACTCACCTCCTCAACTTCTTCCGCAACCATGATAACCTCTGGCAAGTCCTTGGACGACATTTGCAGCTCTCCCAGAAAGCAGAACACCCGGAACAACTGCGCAACGCATTTCTCCGGGAACGCCACAAACTCCCGGTCAAGGTATTTCTTTTTGCAGACTAGCCAACACACATCTTCAATGTGGTCCCGGTACCTGAAGGATGATTAAAAAAACAAAGAAAAAGTAAAACATCACAGCATGCAACTTTTTCTGATGAGGACTATCTTAAGCACGAGTTGCTATGAAATTACACCTTCACTCTTATTTTTCCCAGACAAATTTACTGCCACCTTCACTTTCACCTGCAAGCTTAGTTTCTTTTGCAAATAATTCACAAGAAATACTGATCACAAAAGCTTTTTATACAAAGGCGTCTCTTATCAGAAAGATTTTCAAATTCCTGAGTTGTAATGCAGAGATATTACTAAAAAGAAAAACCTGAGCGGACACCTTCAGGGGATGACATGATAGTGTTAATGAGATGGCCGTATATGCGGAATTGGTCACTCTACTTTACATTCATGGATTGATGAGAGTCCTCACACCACTCCTGGCACAGTGGTGCAGTGGTTGAGCGATGCGCCACTGCCCTGCGATGGTAGGTGCTGCCACTGGTGAGACTTGCGAGAAACAGGTTACTCTTCCTGAGCAACCTCTCATGGCCAATCCTTAATTTAACTGCCACCAGCCACGGTGAGCAGGTTGTGATGACGACACAAGTAACATGACCTATGTGGATGGTGGGCCACGTGCTTTTTCGCACACATCGGAAACAACACACGATTTTCCGCAAAATGGGAGTCTTAAAACTGCAACGTTAAAACGGAAAACTAAGCCTATAGTTGGACCAGTCTTTCTGAAGTGTGGCAGGCTGCTTTTTAATAGCGGCATTAAATAATTCCTGCCTACTGACAACAAACAGATAAAAGTAGCATGGAGGAAACATTATGGCCCATAACTGAGCCCGACGACCTCAGCAGACTGGGATTCCTCACTTTCCCCAGAGTTCAACAAGTCAATAAGAGACAAGACACAGATGCTGCCACAAAAGTGCTAGTCCTGTTAACAACACAAATGTGACTCACTTCCTGATGGTCTTGACGTCAAGGGTGCTGGGAAGCCCTGAAAACAGCTCCCTAAGCAGGTATGTCATGTACTGCTCAAACTGAAGCTCCTGAGTGCTGCAGTATTCCTCCAATGCAGCCTCAGCCCTTGTGTAACCCAGGACAGTTCCTAGACTTGACGTAAAGACCTGGTAGAAGAAAAAAATGCAACGGATCAAAGTCGTTAAAAATCTACGGCAAAAAAGATATCACTGTGGTGGAGGTTTGGGTTGGTGCGATACAGAAATGCATAAACAGCACGGAAGAAACTGGACACTTGGCTGTTTACCTATCACAAAGAGATGTGAATTGGAATAACTTCGGGATTAGATGGCACCTTACCTGGGCTAGTGACAAGTTTTGCTTGAAGTAAATCAAATTAATATGTCACTATACCTAGCAGCAATGAAAAATCTGCCATTCTGGAGGTGTTGAAAGATTGCAGAACAGAAGGGAGGTGGGCTGGTTTTTTTTCTTTCCTATTTTTAACTGTTGGTGCTAGCCGTGCAACCCCAAGCCCAGCTCTCAAATTCAAAATAAGGCTTCACGAGTTGTTTCACTGAAGTGGAAGGAATACTGCCAATGAAAATCAGAAACTTAACTATCAAATCTGCCCATACGTGAAAGTAGTCTATGACTTGCTAACGTCTACCACTTCAGCAATTATGATAGCCTAGCGTCGGGTCGAAAAAGTTCTTGCCAATTATGTATATTGGTCTAATCTGTAAACAGATTCGACAATTTGGCTTCTGCTTCACAGATGCCAATTTCCACTCAGTAACTACGAGACAGAGTACTTGACCTCGTATAACAAAAACCTTTATGAACTTTCCAGTATTCACTACCTCTGAAAGCTGCAAAAGCTGTGCACGGCAAAGAAAACCAGCAACTCAGCACATGCCCACAAATGTATGGCCTATGCACACACAAAACATGAAAGTCGTCAAAGGAAAGACAGTTCATTAACGTTACACGGTAGACCGCACAAGCTATGATGAATCACCAGTACAAAGTTTCTAAACGCTTGCTTGACTTCCCTTGGTGGTGACATCCTTTCTGACAGGCAAGACAACGACAGTTCGAAGTGATTACACATATCCTCACTGTGGCCTTTTTTTTTTTTAATACAGAAAGAAAAGACCACACACTTGCTTGTAAGATTCATGCATGGAGCAATCAGTCACCGCAGCTGGAGACAAAACAAGTGAGAAACAATTACGTGGAATAGTCTGCTTAGAAGCAAGCACATCAGCCCTCTTGCCAGCCTGTATTAATTAGTATACAATGGTACACAATAGGCTGCAAACAAGCCAGTTTAAAGAAACGTACCAAAGCGGCGCGGCATTTAACACTGTTCGAAAAGCTGCCCAAGACTTCTCGCGGACACAGGTGTTGCGACGAAACGCACGGATAACTGAATGTGCCAAACACGGATATTATTTGTGCGATGCTCGCTCATGACGCCTGCCATAAAGTTTCTGCCGCATGGCAGCGACAGCCAGCAGGGTTCTTTCAACTCGGCCACGGAAAAAGAGAAAGAATAACAACACAGTGCGTTGTTCAACAAGGTCCCCATACACAGGTGTTCACGACATGCGGGGATCCTGCCAGCTACAACCAGCGCCTGTCTGTACTACCCCCGGGTCCACCGAAAGCGATATGGGGCGCAAGAAAAGTGAGACGACACTCAGATTGTGACGGCGCGTCAACCAACGCATCGCGCCGGTTTAAACTGGGGCAAAGAAAGCGGCGAGAAAAACCTCGTAGGCTGCGACCTCCCACCCGCGATTTGTATCTCATACACGGACGGACTCGTTCTAATCTTTTCATCGTTTTTTTTTTTTCGCTCAATGTCGCCGACGCATAAGCAGGACCAAAAACTACACAGTGGTCGCGCTTTCTCTTAGCCACAGCCGCCACAAGCTGGACACTGTGACATCAGCAACCCGAAGCCGGACACAGCGGTGACCCACGACCAACGTCCGTCGTCGCCGGGGTATTCTCTGATTGCTGTCAATGGACCAAATCCGGAGCGGCGCTATGCACGGACGCGCCTAACGGTCCGGCACGGTTCATTAGACAACGCGCGAAATCTCAGACGTTTGGCATTTGCGGCTGAGACGCCAGTTGGATAGGAAAACCTTGCGCCTTCGCACAAGCAACGCGACATACGACGTGGTGTGGGCGTCCTTTCTCGTCTTTGCAAACACACATGCAAGCATGACACATTGCGGGTCGCGCACGCGTTTTGGAGACCCACCTTGAGGCGCGACTTGGCTGCCTTGCCCGAGTTGCCGTCGCCGAGCGTGTCGAAAGCGTGCCATATCGCATTAGTCACATCCGCTTCCAGCTGACCCATGCTGCCGCTGCTGTCACCAGCACTCGGCTTCGCCATAATCTGGAAGCAGAGGCATTCAGACACGGAGTGGGTGACAGGCGACAGACGGACGGCCACGGGTCGGACGATTGTGGCACCACCTGTTGAGTTACTCTGGCGACTGATGGGCTGCAGCGCGACCGGACGGGACGTAAATACAGGCAATGCAGTGAGTGAGACTACTTTATGTTGTTTTACTGCGTTTGTACATTACGCCGTTATATTCTAGCCTGCACTCTTTCAACAAAAAGAAAATGCCGTCACCTTCATCAGAGGTTGCGATGCAAAAACTAGACTGCCTGCAATTCGCACCGCAGCCACGAGAGGGCAGAGACAGAAAGCGTAGTAGAGTGGCGCGTTATTCAAACTCACCGTTTTCTTTATCCGAACGGCGCGGCGGAAATGTTAGTGCGATTGACTATAAAAGCGAGATAGGCTCTTATTAATGAGCAGATTACGTTAGATGTTTCTAAAGCAAGCGGTAATTTAATGAAAAGTCCTCCAGATGATGTAATCATAATTACGTACGGCTAGCAGTGTGAGTCCATCTATTTTGTTTACTCAGTTATCCTTCTTTTCTTCTGAAGGAAAGGGAGCGGATAGGGTCAGCACTGGATTAAGGAGGGGACTAAGGGCGCTGCAGCCCAGGGCCTCACCTGCGACAGCCGGAGAAGGGGCCCATTTATTCAAACCCGCTTAGAACCTATACGGATCTACGGGCAATGGAACTTCGAGCGACACGTATGAAGCAAGAAAACGATAACGAGGAGCGGGCCCCCACCTGATGTAACTGTGTTTAGCCGAATCAGTTGGGGAGAGCTTGCTGAGCTGCAAAAGCAGGAATCCCCAGCTACCCCTGCGGGGCCCCCTTCCTAACGAAGAGATGTACGTTTGCTTACGGACTGCTGAAGGGTTTCCGTGGTTTCCTGTCAATCCCACCGTCCAGTGGCGTCTGAAGGTGCAGTGTGTTTGAGAATCCTGGCCTCCCCATAACATCGACTTTTACAGAGCGGCGAGGCGAGAGTCCCGCCTCGGCGCCAAACATTCCGCTGGAGCTGCTTTCATAAACGCTAAAAACCCAGTAATTTTTAAAACCATAAGTATATCCGCTAAAATGCAGTGCGGTGCTCGATGTGAAAATACTTTCATTGCGCCCTTTGCAAGGCTTACAAATGTAAAGGAATGCAGCGCTTTAGTGACACAGCAGGGTAGGCAAAACGAAACCAGAATGCGCAGCCGCGTTTGAAGCGGCGCCTACTTGTGCAATCATCATACACAGACTGTTGAGTAAATAAACGCGCGCAGTAGAATGCTTCTCTCAGCTACACCGGTGGATTGTTCAAGTTTCGCAAATATATGACATTTGGTCGTCAGAATTGTTTTCTACAGCACTTGTTTTCTTCTTTAGCTTTACCCCGTTGAAAAACAAGACAGACTGTGTTAGCTTCGTGGAAGTCCCACAGTTTCACTTCGTGCTCCGGCGGCCACTGGGAAAGCGAAACACTCGCTCATGGGTTGATGTTTAGGTTTATGTTGTTTAACATTCCAAATCAAGTCCGGCTATGCAGGGCGCCGTGGTGGAAGGCTCTGGATAATTTCGACCACCTCGGGTTCTTCAAAGTATACACTGATATTGCATAGTTCACGGGCCTCTAGCATTTCGCCTCCAGCGAAATGCGACCGCCGCGGCCGGGTCAATTTATTTTGTTCGTTCTTTTTTCTTCGGGTTGGTTTCGTACAGCGAGGTGAAAAATTTTAATTTTTGAGGAAATAAAAGGCGCTGTAACTGCCTCACTTCTAGGTAGACACCTGAACCGCGTCTTGAGAGGAGGGAGGAAGGTGTGAATGAAAGGAGAGAAAGAGGCGCCGTTGTGAAGGGCTTGGGAATAATTTCGACCCGATGTGCTCTCAAATCGCACAGCACACTGGCGCCTTTCTTGCATTTCGCCTCCATAAAAACGCGGCCGCCCTGTGGTGTGTTTGAACCCGAGCACTCGGCTCAGCGCCGTGCACGCACTGAACCAGGGCTTAAATTATGCTATTCAAATGTGCCCCACGAGGGCAGTAGTAAACGTTCATCGTGTAATCAAATTAATTTTAATAGCTTTTAATAATACCCTCTCGGAGCACTAATTAACGAGTGTTTCTGTTTCCTAGTCGCTGCCGGAGTACCCAGCTCCACTGTAGAAGCTAGTTCAGCCTGCTTTTCGTTAATGCGTTAGCATTAAAACAGTGCTGCGAACAAAAACCCGTCTATCGGCTTGTGTACGGAATCATTGAAAGAGGAGAGGAGGTGGCGCGCGCAGTGCGCTGCAATGCATCCCCGCATAAGGTCCCTCTAAAATTGAGGGTCTTTAGCCCCGCAAGTGGTCGGTCGGCCCACGTGGTTCTCCCGTGGCGTTCGGCGTTCGGACACAGCTGGACACGTATCGCGCGTTCCAAGTTGAAGTTGAAGCTGAAGTTGAAAGTTTATTGAGGAATACAATCAAAGTTGCAATCAAGAGTCGTGTGGTGCTTAGTGCGCTGTAAAACTAATGCTAATTGCGCTACTGTTGCATGAATCCCATTGATCGCTCTTCGTTCTTTTTAGTTTGGTGGAATTACAATGAAACATGGGGGTATATTCCAGTAGTGTGTCAGGGGAGTCAGTAGAGGAAAAAGGAGGTAAAAGGGGCCCTACATGCGCATTAGCCCAGGGCCCCCATTTTTCTAAATCCGGCCCTGGGTACAGTGTCTCGATAAGCGCGCCCTCTCTCCCATTCTGGGAGAGGGAACACAAATCAAAGCACTCTGGAGGTGGGGGGATATAACGTATGTACAGAAAGTCTACGCATTTTTCTTATCCTGTCATCGTAACCAACTGCGGCCTGCACGGTGCGTGCTCGGTGCTCCATATCATAGCGCAAGGCTGTTCACAGCTAGTAGTCCTATTCGCAGGATGAATGCTTCATCAAAGAGGCCGACAGGTCGAGCATTGTCGAACATGTGGAAAGTAATAATCGAAAAACAACGAAGGCCGTACATAAAAAGAAAGTGATCAGCCAGATTTCCATTATTTATTTTCTATGTCTCACGGTGGACTTCACCTTGAAGATAATATCAGAACAAGCGCTGGGACACCAAGCCGTGGCCAATTCCCAGCCATGGGTACGCGCCATTTTTTGTACACATACAGGCCAAGAACAACGACGGAAACATACGTATCTTGATCTTTTTACCCATTTAGGTCTCGCTGTTATCGCGAGCAAAATTATCAAAACTTCCTCACTCCAGTGAACCGATAAAAAAGATTATGAAGACGATAGGCTCTTGTAGTTTGTTGATTAAACCGCACTAAACTTGAATACGCGTCGGCCTAAACTTGAATACGCGTCGGCAATATGGGATCCAGCTCAACATACGTTAATTGACCTCACTGAATCTGTGCAGAACCGTTCTGTTCGCTTCATTACCTCCAACTACCATCGCACAGCTAATGTATCCTTAATTAAATCAAATCTTCGGTTCCCAGATTTATCTCTCCGCAGAAAACTTTCTCGTCTGTCCCTGTTCCATAAAATTTTCTTTTTTGCCCATCACTGAAAAGCGAGCTTCTTTTTCAGCCTTCGTATGTAGCATCTCGCATTGATCACCGGTTTAAGGTCGCCATTTCCTGTTGCCGCACCAATGTTCTTCTAAACGCATTTTTACCCAAAACTTGCACAGAATGGAACCATCTTCCCCCTCCATTGTCTCAATTGTAGATCCATATCATCTTTCAAATCAGCACTTATGTACTATGTTTTGTAATTGCACCATTGTGATTGTTAACAGATCTGCACGTTGTACTTTTCTATGTGTTTTTTTCTTTTATTTATTTATTTATTACAGATACCTGCAACGCCCGAGGGCATTATTGCGGGGGGGGGGGGGGGGGGACACAATAACTTCTGCTCATTTGGCCGAAAGTACACATGATAACAGAAATACAATCACACAACTAATAGATGAGGAGAAGCATGCACTGAAGGAAGGCAGCCACACTCCACAAATAAAATGACACTATATGAAATGAAAAAGACACGCGCAAGACAACTGCGTGCCACGTCGCACATCAGATAAGAATGCACGGAATTGACCTTCCGTGCAGCACTCAGTGACGCCGGCTGGTAGCCTGTTCCACTCATTGATCGTCCGTGGAAAGAACGAGGTTTTGTAAACATCTGTGCGACATTTAATTAATCTCTCGGATCTTCCACTGATGATCCACTCGTCTAGAAAAAAAGTGAGGTTGAAGCAAATACCGGTCTTTGTCAATGCTCAGCTTTCCAAAATAGATGCGATGCATGCAATCTCAAATGTTTCCTACGGTTAGCTAAAGATCTCCAGATCCCCATTGTAACCCCCACCCCCCTCTGTATAACGTCCTCGAGCCCTGAGGGTATTGAAGTAAATAAATAAATAAATAAATAAATAAATAAATAAATAAATAAATAAATAAATAAATAAATTCGAATGTAGTAAAATTCTCTGTCTACTTTTTGTTCAGTGATTGACTTGAAGCAGTCCGGGGCAGGACGAATCACGGCCCATGAGCCAAGGACTGCTCAAATTGATGCCCGAGGGAGATGGACGACTTTCGCATGGTGGATGCAAAGTGAAATGCGAAGTGACCTTTGCGTCCTTACCGTGTTCCTAAGTATTGCGGCACATTACACGGTGTTCGCTTATCTTTTCTTAAATTTTGTTCCTATATCGCCGGCGACGCATGACAGTCTCTTTTTAGTGCGCAAGCCCTAATCCGATGGGTACCAACCCCCGAACAAAATCATCCGTTGTCGCGTTATCTGTCCGCAGCTGGCCTAGCACGAGCGCTCCGGACTGCCCGCTCATCGCGTCATCTTCTACGTAGCAGAAATCTATGCTTTCGCACTGATTCTAATGTAGTAAACATTCTCTGTAGTTTTTTTATTGGCAGCCACTTTCCTCAGAGCAAGTTATCTTCCGTATGTTCTCTGAACGGCATTATGTATTGTTCGCGGATGATCTCTACCTTATACGTGTGCCTGACACGATTGAGATTGTTCCCGGCATTGTAAGTGCGTTATTATCTAGAAAGTGCCCAGAATCGAATCATGTTTACACACAGCGCGGCCAACGGCATTGGGGTCTAATCGGATCCTCGCGACTGATCAAGTCTGTGTCGGTATCACAGCTGTCGAGTGGCTCTCTTCAATGTCGCCCAAAATCATGCCCAAAATAAACAGTTTGCTTTCGAAGCCTTCGCCGGACGGTCGCTTGGCCTGTAGCCACGACCTGATAAGATATACTTTGAGGAGAAGTTCCTCTCTTCGCTCTGTACTGTAAATACATGAGAAGAAGAGTACAAATATGTGCGCTCTTTCCCATTGCTTTTGTGGTCGGGGCACTATAACTTAATTGTGCTCCAGAAAATGTCTCGCACAAATGACTGCGCGAAAGTGTCGGTCTGTGTTTGGCCCTTAAATGTTTTTGTCGTAGTTGTTGCCATTAATTAGTAAACATTCTGTGTATAAAATACTGCTCGCAGGCACTTAGAGTGCCAACTGTCGCCTGCTATAAACTGCTTTTCCATGCAAACTGCTTCCATGATTCCTGGCATCCGTCTGCATAGCTGCGCACGTGGCAGCGTTTTTATGTGAGCAGTTATACAAACATTTTTGGACAGAGTGCGGGACTATTTTCCTGGCACATGAGCTTTCTGCGGCGTTCTTCGCCAGTCGTCGAATGAAGCATGATTAGAATTATAATGTTTTTATTGTCTCTCCTTCATGCAATATTGCTTTGTTTCCTTTCTGCCCTGCATTTTGCACCGCTTTTGAGATAAAAGTACAGTAACAATACACCTAGCAATGCTTTTACTGCGTACACATTGCGAGTTCCATAGGCAAAAAACGCTGGCGTGTTTCTCTCTCTGGCCGCTGAGTGAAGCCACCGGCGACTTCAACGAGCCGAACGCGTGAACCGTCCCCCTCGAAAAGAAAAACGAGATCTCATTTGGATTGTAAAACTTTATATGTCCAACACATGAAGGGAAGGTTTTAGTCTTCCCACCTAGATGACAGCCAGGAGTCCTCAGACCGTAGCGGTGGCTTCGGTCAGTCGGACGGTCTTCATTTGAATCTCCGGATCGGAGTAAGCACTCCCACTGCTCTAAATACTTTACGCTTCCTGCAGAGGATGTGATGGAGATCAGCTGTGGATTTACATAGCTTACACTAGATAAAACTGCCCCTGGTAGTAAAGGCTGCACGTTTGGAAACGAGTTGGTTTGCATGCGACGCTGAGTGGCGCCCTGGCTATTGTTTAAGCTGGAAGACATTTAACCAGCCCTAGTGTACAGTGTTGTGTAATCTCTCTGTAGCACACTAAGCAGTCCCGCCCCGTGAAGCCCTCCGCGAGCCCACCAGCTCGTAAAGTAAGTCGCCTCGTTCCCAGCGATGGAGGCGTGGGCAGGTGCCAAAATTATTTGAATGTGTCTGCTACCTCTGATGGTCTGCAGGATTCTCTACGCCTCGGGAGAAAGTCTCCCTGCGGCGAAGTTCATCACCGCAACCTGAGAGTCGCTGACTGTAAGTTTTAGCTGACATGCAATTGCGAGTGCTATATGGCTGATTCTTCTGCAGTCTCAGAGCAATCTGTTGGAACTGTGCCACTGGCTATCATTTGAGTTTCTGCTCTGGATACAGCTGTGGCCATTCGGCCTTTGCCGTAGTCCGCAACATCAATTGACATAGGCCATGTCTTTTGAGTTTCTGAAATGTCTGTCAAGAGCCTCGGCCTCTGCGTTCCTTGTGATGCGTGTTCTTAGGTAATGGTGGGATTATGAGTCGGTTCCACACGCTTCGCGGCAGGTCTACCTTGATTCCTTGCTGCCCTTCATAGTTGATGCCTAGCCTATAGCTGGATTTTCCAGACTGTAGGACATCCCGCGAGTCTTTCATGCTGCGAGACCCTGACTACTTCAACAATCTCCTCAAGAGTAGCGCGGAGCCCTAGATCTAAAAGCTTTTCATTGGAAAATCGGAAAATATGTACGATGAAACAAATCTAAAACATTAAAGAAATCATTAGCGCGCCATAAAGCCAGACAAAATAAAGCGAACTGTAAATGCAGCAGGTGTAAAACACAGGCCTATTAGGGAGCCATAAAAGCCAGCAAAAGTAAAGAAAGCGCAATTATTTAGCGCAACTTCCAGGCAGATGCCCGCGACAAAACGGAAGAGCATCGAAAAGCATCATGCCAAAATCGCGTTCTGCTGATGCAAAACGTATTTCAGATTTTTCTTAAAGACCATAGCAGATATAAATAAAATAAGAATGGGAGCGTCTCTGTGACCAATCAATCGATTGTAGTTTATGATATTGATATTGACCTGAGGACATAAGTATGAGTATGTTTCCAAAAGTAGAGAGTAGCTTGAGGCGCTGCTGTTCATAGTAAAGTGACGGTACCAATTGCGCACCTTTTTTATACACACAAAAGTTACTAGAGGGACTTAGCATAACGCGAACCGCTTCCGCGGGAACCCATTGCACATGCGTAGATCGTGCTGAGGGCGCCAGATGGCGCCAGGTGCCAGCCAGCTGCGCGCTCCTCCCGCGTCGGGACCAATTAGGCCGTGCGCACTGGCGGAGAGCGGAAGCGGATCGCGCTATGCTAGCTACCTCTAGTAACTTTTGCGTATCGCAGCACAACCTGCTTATCACATCACACCGTCATCACAACCTGCCCACCACCGGATTATGAGTGAACTGCCCACCGCGGCAGGTGGCAGTTAATTAGTGATTGGTCGCGATAGGTTGCTCGGGAACAGCGAACTGGTCTCAAAAGCCCCGCCGGCGGCAGCACCTGCTATGGTAGGGCAGGGGCGCATTGCTTAAGCGTTGCACGACTGCGCCAGGAGAGGTATGAAGTGTTACCCCTTTAAGGGTGTACATTTATTTAAGCGTGAGGCGTGCGTGGGTGAATACAGCCTACTTGTGTTTTAATGAGATATCATTAGAATGGTCGTCATAGCAAAACCCCGCCGATGCCTAGTGTCACGAAATTTGCTGATCGGTAGAAAGAAGCCATACGGCCTTGTGACGTACGTGGTCACAACCTGCCCATCGTGGCAGGCAACCTAGCCGATGGACTGCGAGCAACCTGCCTATCGTGGTAGGTGTCAAATTAATGATTGGTCGAGATATGTCACGTGACCTTGTGGCATCATCACAACCGGGTGATGAACAATATAATTTCTAGACAGCGACCTAGATAGAGAATCGAAATAAAAAGTAATTAACAAATGTGATATATATCACAGCATAGCAGACACCTGCGACTGCAGCTAGATGGCGGTTGATGGATCGACAGTTGCAAAGAAACTGACGCAAACACATACAGAAGTGCAGCAGATGCTGCGGCAGATGTAAAATATAATGCTATTGCATTGCACTCTTACTTGTGCGTCCCCGTTTTTTTTTCTTTTGCCCACCCGCGCTAGCCGCCCTACCGGCGCATGCAACTGGGCTTCGAAACCGAGATTTGCAAGCTGCCAGAGTCAGTTCATTTGCAAACTTCAACAGATGTTTAATGAACATTAAAATTCAACAAAAATGATTGCTAGCTGGCGTTTCTTCTCCATTCGCATTGACGAACAGCAGAACTCCGTACGGCGCTCGGCAACTGAGTCGGAGTTCCCGCGTTCGAATACAGCCGCGGCAGCCGCATTTCGATGGAGGCGAAACGCAGATGCGCCCGTGTGGTGTGTGAAGTCAGTGCACGTTCATCCCTAGGCGGTCGAAATTATTCCGGAGCCCTCCACTACGGCACCTTTCTCTCCTTTTACACTGATCTTCCTCCCTTCTATTACGGCGTGGTTCGGGTGTCCACCGAGATGTGAGGCAATTACTGCGCCACTTCCTCCCCTCAAAAACCAATTTTCGATTTTCAAGATATAAAATGTTGTCCACTGAATGCGCAAAAAAAAAAAAAAAATCAGCCGGAGAAAACACTGTTACCAATTCACACCCTTGAGACGGCAGCGCTAAACCGGTGGGGACTATATAAGCATCATAGCCGCCGAATAAACTGTGCACGTGCACC
This sequence comes from Amblyomma mixtum, assembly GCF_055824585.1. Lineage (NCBI taxonomy): Eukaryota > Metazoa > Arthropoda > Arachnida > Ixodida > Ixodidae > Amblyomma > Amblyomma mixtum. Next base: position 250,227,881 of record NC_143013.1, read on the forward strand.
CTGGGCGTTGTGAAATCGGTCTAATCTCTGCGCAAAAAAAAAGAAACCGACAAAAAGTAGAAAGCAGAACAGCAGGACGACTCTCACGGCATCAGGAAAAACATATTGTTTGCAAACTTCTAGCCATAACTACCTCAAAATATTCATGGAAGAATAAAAGTCGAACTATGGCAGCTCACCCTGAAGTGCCGGCGAAAATATAGACTGCTACCGCCCACATATAACCTCCACACCTACCAAATCAGTTCGCCATCAGTTAGCCAATCAGGCAAATAAGCTTGCGAAAGTCGCCGTGTGATGGCGCCACAGGTTCTGTCAGGGTAGAGCAATTCCGGGAATAGATGGTTTGCAGCATGGAGGAAAAAAAAAAACTAAAGAGGGCAATACCTTAATAAAAGAGGAAGCGTAACGTCACGCGGCCAGCGTTCGCAAGCCGAGTGTTTATGGAGCCGTTTTCTCCCTCAGTTTTTCGCTCTCCAAGTCAGTCCTTTATGTTTTAAGGCGAAAGCCTTTAATGCCTCATCGTTGTAAGCATGGAGCTGTCGACAGAAATGTCACGCTTTTCAATTGGTCGAAATGGGCGTGACGTCACAGTGCGCGAATTTCAAACGGGACCAATTGTACTTTGGACTCTCAAAATTTGTTTTTTTTCGAGTGAAAAGCTCTACTCCCATGCTGAACCTGACGGCCAACTGGCTGTTAGATTTGACCTCTAACGGGATAGAGCCGCAGCGATGGCTGAGTGATTGATTGATTAAAAACATCTTTATTTGTTCAGTATTCTCAGAACATGTGGGTGGGCCGCCTAGTCCGTGTTATGGCACTCGGCTGCTGACCCGAAAGACGCGGGACTGCAACCGTCCAGAGAGCGGCTACTCTCAAGTCCGCCTGTAGATCACATGACAATTGACAGCCCACTCCCCGGAATGCGTCGTGGAACGTTCTGGCCGACGTGGTCAGTAAGCCGAAGGTCCACTTGAATGACGCTCTGCACAGCCTGTGCTACGGATGTTCTGTTACCGCATGCCTCAATGGGGAGAGCGAAGCGTGAAGTAACCTTCACGCTTCGCTCTCCGTTACTTCGTGAAGGTTAGTTGACGCTTCAAAATTAACAAGTAAGCAACATAAAGTGTAGGTAGGAAGTATTCGCGGTCAGTTCATCTTTGAAGCAAATATAGTATGAACGAGAAAAGCCGAGGAGAAGGGTGGTATATGCATAAAAGTACTCCCACCCTTTTCGCCCCTCACTCAGGCACCATGATTGGCAAAGATGGCTGTTCCGCAGCACATACATGGCGCTCCCCTATTAGAGCTGTCGCGGTCAATTCTCGTATGATCCAGGAGTCACCGGGCCCAGGGTATGAGTCTTGTATAAAATGCGCTATAGCGCATTATTCACTAGAGTCATCCCCTAGGCCCGGTGCCTCCTTTGGGAGTTGCACCTGGAAAACATTCTCTTCGTCTTAGCAGCGTAACGCAGCAGTTTGCGGCTGGATATTAATAAGCCTCTTTCAGCTATGCGTCACTGTTTACGAAAATAGTGTATTAGAAACGAGGTTCCGGCTAAACCTATGAGGAGACCCTGGAACACTACTAGCGCAGACAATAAGCACTCCATCATATATACTTGGTTTGGTTTGGTTAGCCATACTGCCGGAAGAAAAAATAAAACTATAATTGTTGTGACGGCCGTGCTTAGCTTGCGCCTGCTCACACAGAACAGTGCTGCCTCAAGTGTGGCTTGATGGCCCAGACGTGCTCTTTCGGCTGCGTATCGGCGTCTTTTTGCCGCAGCTGCTAAGCGGCATTACATTGTCACGATTCCTTGCACATACAGTCAACAGTTCATCATATGTATCTTGGTGGTTCATGCTTCGACAGCAAGTGATTCGTTCTGTTGTGCTGTACCAAGTGTGCGAAGTTCAATTGCAGTGGTAAAAAAAATAATTTTGTACTAGCAGGCAACGATTAACCTTTCATCGAGCTTGTCTTCCGGCATTATTGTTTTAAGTTAGCAGTATTCCTGAGTATGCAAGCCATCCCCCCCTCCCCCTCAAGAAAAAAACAACTAGACTTCATGCACAGAATAGAGGATCGATCGAGATCGATATTTCTGAGCAGCTGCGCATACGTGCTTCCTTTTGCACTCGACATCCCAGTGTTCCAACGCAGACCTCACGCAAAGTGCAAAGAGTAGAAAGGGACATTTTTAAAAGCCAACAAAGACTCTGACAGGCGTCCTAAGCTTGTACTTTTTCAAACGGAGCAGCGCTTGATGACGCAGATGTGCCCTTTTGGCCGCTGCTGCTCTGCGAACAAGGTGGGCTCATTTCTGAGGCAGCTGCAAAGCGACATTACGCTGCCAAACCGGGTATAATGCCTTGTCGCTGAAGCCAAGGCGTACAGATATTTCGTCTGCGCGTGGAAAAGCCGATGAAAGGGAAACTAGAGGCAAACGTTCGAAGAATTACTATCACGTATAGTGGAATGAGGGCAGCGTATAAAGAGTTCCAATAGGTGAAGCTACACAGGAGGGACTCATTGTGCGCGCATGTGCGCATAAAAATTGGAGGGGGCACTTAAGCTCCGCCTTACGGGTGTGACGCTATAGCGTATCGGGTTAATTCCCATATATGCAGAAATCATTCTCTACTTCACACTTATACATCCCTGGGAGTCCTAATATCCGTCCTGGCGCAGTGATCCAACGGTTAAGCAATGCTCCACTGCCCTGCGATGGCAGGTGCTCCCAGTGGAGGGACTTATGCTGCCAAGGTTGCTTATCCCGAGCGACCAATCATTAATTTAACTGCCACCTGCTGCGGTTGGCAGTTTGCTCACTATCCGATGAACAGGTTGCGATGACGCTGCAATGTCACCTGACCTGGGTGACCCCCTTGCCTCCTAGGTTGCTCCTCGTGCACCACCTTTCATAGTCATGCTAATGATTTTTCGCTCACAATGCCGACGCCGACAACACCGACACCAGATATTCTGCACATTGGGACCTTTAACGTTATCGCGTTAATACCATTTTGCCTAAGCATCCATGGTGGATAACTCTTATTGCGTCTTCAGTCCTTTTTGCACGTTCCACTTACCATGGGATCTAGCATGCTGGGGCTGTTGGCATTGAAGGATGTCGGCTCGTATGGGGACTTTTCAATTTTTGTCTGCTGGCAACCAAAAAATGGTTTAGGAAAGGATATCCGAGCACATATAGGGGTACCGAAGGAATAGCAGATCAACAGCGACGACGCGCAGAACAGAGCAAGCGCATTTTGGTCACCGCTGATCCCAAACTCTAACTTTAGATAATATCTGTCGAAGAGATAAGGAGAGGAGAGAGGCTTGCTTCGCCGCCAGCTGCTGGCTGCATTGCTGGAGTCCGCCTCTCTATGTCTTTTCAGTGAGTGTATCGCCCCCATCGTTTCACTCCGCTGTCGACACGTGCGAGGCTGATATCATCGCAATAATAGAAACCTGGCTTCATCCTAACGTACATGACAGTGAGATATTTGACGATTCATCCCGCTTTTCAGTTTGCCGACGCGATCGCACTCAGCGGCCAGGCGGTGGTGTCTTGCTTGCTATATCGAAAACAATACAGTCCTATCACATTCCTGTGCAAACTAACCTAGAATCCATTTGGGCCTGCGTAGAACTAAACCATCAAAAATACGTTTTTGGTGTATGTTATCGACCTCCAAATTATCCTTCCACGTTCACATCAGAATTGCATGATGTGCTTGACTTTGTTGTTACGCGGCACCCTGCAGCACCCATTACTTTGTTAGGCGATTTTAACTTTCCTGAGCTGACATGGTCTTCGGAAATAACTCCTAAATCATCCCCATCGTCTGAAGGCAATGAGTTCTTCAACCTTTGTTCACTCTTTTCTCTTTCTCAGCTAGTATCCCAACCAACCCGTCTATCAGACACCACTGCTAACATATTAGACTTAGTGTTGACATCCCATTCTGATCTTGTTTCAGACTTGACCTGCATGCCCGGCATAAGTGACCACTTCCTAGTCTCGTTTAATTTCTGCATTCCTTCCAATAACGCTGGCAACAAAGTCAAGCGTATCCGTGATTATAGCAGAGCTGACTTTCAGGCTGTGAGCGAAGAACTATCTTCATTTCTCGATGCATTTCTAACAGATTTTGATAGCCGGGAGGCGCAGGTGAACTGGAACATTTTCGTTGCTAAGGTTAACGAACTAACGGAAAGGTATATCCCCCTACGCACCATTACAACTCATAAAAATGCACTGTGGTACAGCGCTCACATAAGAAGGCTTTGTAAGAGAAAAAAACGCTTTTACCGAAACGCAAAAAAATGTAACTCCGTTTCTAAATGGGAAGCTTATCAAGCGGAAAATAGCGTGTATGTATCGGCAATGAAAAACGCAAAAGCTCATTTCCTACAGCACACACTGCCCAACATGCTCACAAATGATCCCAAAAAATTTTGGCGAGCCATTAATCCCAATAGAAATCATTCAATTAAATTGTTAGATGAAAACGGTTCAACTATCGCTGATACTGATTGTCCTAAAATTTTAAATGAAACATTTTGTCGCAATTTTGTTTTTTCTTCCAACGTCACGTTTCCTACAGTGGAGGACTGCCAATTCTCAGTCATGGATGCAATATCCATCGAGCCCCTAGGAATAGAAAAATTAATAGAAAATCTTAAGACCTATACAAGCCCTGGAACAGATTTAATTAACGCGAAGTTCTTGAAGAGTACCAAACTTTATTCCTCAATCATCCTTTCCAAAATTTTCCAGCAGTCACTTGAGACGTCAGTGCTTCCAGCGGACTGGACGATCGGGAAGGTGGTTCCGTTGCACAAGTCAGGTAGTAGTAATTCCCCTCTTAATTACCGCCCAATATCACTAACCAGCATACCATGCAAAATTTTTTAGCACATTCTATACACTAACTTAGTTACCTTTCTCGAATATAACTCCTTCTTCACTGACGCTCAACACGGCTTTCGCAAATCATTCTCGTGCGAGACGCAGTTACTCACCTTCACGCACAAACTTCACACTATTCTGGATCGTCGTTCATGCGCGGACTGTATCTTTCTAGACTTCGCCAAGGCTTTCGAAAAGGTTAGTCACAAACTACTACTTTTTTTAAACTTAGCAAGCTAAATCTTCTCCCAAATGTTTTAGCATGGTTAGAATATTTCCTTCGTAATAGAACACAGTTTGTAATGGCTAATAACATTTGTTCTCCATTCACTTCCGTGCATTCTGGGGTCCCACAGGGGTCCGTCCTTGGGCACCTTTTGTTCCTGATATATATTAATGACCTTCCTATTTCCGTTACCTCCCACATTCATTTATTTGCAGATGACTGCGTAATATTTCGTGAAATTAACGACTCTAACGACACTCTTCTTTTGCAAAAAGACATTAATGGAATTCTTGAGTGGTGTAAAACGTGGTCAATGGAACTAAACAAAACCAAATGTAAAGTACTACGTGTGTCACGCATTTCTACACACCCCACCTCTTATCATCTAGATAACATCGAACTAGAACAAGTGTTTTCATACCGTTATTTAGGTGTTCACATAACAAGTGATCTAACTTGGTCTTTTCACATCAATTCATTGATTAACAACGCCAACCGTGCCCTCGGCTACCTTCGCCGTAACTTTTTCTCTGCCCCCACTTCCTTGAAACTTCTCTATGAATCTGTCGTTCGTAGTAAGTTGGAATATGCTGCGTCCATTTGGGATCCCTTCACGGAAAACTTGATCAGTTCCCTCGAATTAATTCAGAATAACTCGGCACGTTTCATCCTTCAGAGCTATAACCGTACCGCTAGCGTAACCTCTATGAAGAATACATTACAGTTACCATCTCTTGCTAGCCGTCGAAAGCACGCTCGCCTTTGCTTAGTTCATAAAATAATGTATCATAACCCCATACTGCACCGCGATCTTATACTTCCTCCGTCATATGTTTCATCACGAGTTGATCATGCGCATAAAATCGGCATTCCTTTCTTTAAAACAAAATCCGGAGCTGAGTCTTTCCTTCCACGAACAGCAAAGGACTGGAACCACCTTCCCGGAAGTACAGCCTCCATCATCGACCATCAGCGTTTTTGTTCCGCCTTAGCTATCACTGTATAATTAGAAATCAAACGTTTTGTACTAAATTCCTGTATACAACCACTCCCCTCTTCAATGCCCTCGGGCCTTGAGGGTAAAATAAATGAAATGAAATGAAATGAAATGAAATGTAGGCCTGAGTCATTGGGAACATGTGACCAGGGAATGAGGTCTATCGAGACTGTGTCACCAGTGGTCCCAAGATCCAGGCAGACCTTAGAGCAGGCACTTTCGAGGAGACGCTGAGAATCACTTCATAAATTTTGTACTCAACAAAAATCTAGTCTGGGGCTTTTTGTGTCCGTGTTGATGATTTCTCTGCAGGAAAATAAATCATTGCCAAGAGAATGGATTTAAAGATGAAACATTTTCCTCCTGCCACTGGATTAAAAATCTTGAAGTAAAAAAGGAAAAATACTCAGCGGTCACGGCTTGGAAGTGAATAGTAGCGTAGCCTCGCCTCAGTGAGCCGTGTGAGAAAAATTCGGTACTGACGTCACCACAGTTTACATGCGAGAACGGCTGGAGCGATGATACCTGTATCCGATTTTTTTCTTAATCTTTTCCAGGGGCAAACTTCAGTTTTTACTCTGCGTTTCCTTGAAGATGAAAGGGGGGGGGGGGGGGGCGTAGTGAGGCACTGCTGTGTTTTTCACTTGTTCACAGACGGGGGAAATTGAAAGTTGGGGAGTATTTTTAGCAGTGTTTTAACTCTTGCAGTGATGAGCAGTTAGGAATAGAATTAGAATCACGGGCTTTATATTTATAATTAAACGTGTAGGTTAAGAGCTGGAGTGGCGCCGCAAGCGGGAACGCTATACCAGTGCTTGCACAATCATTGACAAGTGTTTGCGGGATGTGGATTCGCAGAAAAAAAAAATTGCCGTGAATCCGCGTCCCGAAAACTTTTCAACGTATGCAGCTACCAGCGATATGTCTTTTGTATAGAAATCTAACGGGGGCCCAATGGTGGGGTCCACGTTTCACAAGCGCAATGGAGCCCGCAGAAAAAAATAAACTATTGCTCCAATTTCAGCCCCAGAGTGCTGTATTAAATTCCAGAGGAATTTGAATGCTGTGCAGAAGTGAACGTCTTCATGGTCTGCTGGATCGAACTTGCGCACGTTCTTTCTTCTTTGGGTCGCTTCGATGGTCGTAATAGAACAGCGCTTCACTATAGGGCCCTCATCTTATTGAATACGACTTCCGGAAGAGCAAGAAGTTATTGCTTCTTCATAAAAGATTTACTGCCCCGTCTTTATTCTCCGTTTAATTTTTTCTTGTTTCAGCAAATATAAGAAGGCTCGGAGGCGTCTTCAGAAGCGTGTTCTCACAACTTTAGATGACTGTTGCTCGCACTGTCGCACAAACGTGTTGGCACATCACATGCTTCAAAACAGCAACATTATGCCTTTCGGCGGCAAGCTTGTTCTGCGGATGACGCCAGCTGGCTGTGACAGGCCTCGTATATGCCCTTGCATCACCAACAATATGTTATAAAATCCTTCCCGTACCGTCCTTTTTGACAACGTAACGTTAAACGTGCCGTGATAGTTTTCCCCTGTTTTCAAAAGTCTATGCATAAATATCTTTCCTGTATGCCTCACTTGGTACCTCTGAGGTGGCCAGATCTAAGCGAGAAACTGAATCCTACTGTGCAGCATGTTTTAGAGGTAAAATTCTCACGCGTTGGATCATTTAAAATATTAAATTTTTTTTAAATATTTAAAATATTTAAATTTTTCTTAGCGTCGCTAAGTCGCTACGGGGAAAACGCCCTAGGAGGCAGTTAGGGCCATTAAGACCGTCCTGTCAAAGAAATTGCCGGGGCTGTTACCACTGCGTCACCACCGTATAACGGTTCAGCGACAGCTGTTAAGACATTTAAATTTTACGACACGTTGAGGTAGATAATAATAGAGGGACTTCATATCTCTATAGATCTGGGGCGCTTGTTTTAGTTTTCCCCATATATAGTAGCTTTTCGACTAGCTCTCTTCTCCAGTCCGCCACTCTGGTCGCGCTGCGCAACCGATGACAGTCACCTCGGAAGGCGCTTATCGCAGCAGCTTTTCACAGCAGCTGCCTCAGATGGACCGAGCTACATTCCTCTTTTTACTGTAGTCACCCTCTGGTTACGGATTCCTACGCTTTCGTCATGATATCCTCCTTCTAGGGTAACTATTTTCAGGGTGGTTCCTGTTCCAACCACCCTGCGCTTGTGCCTTATTACGCTCTCGCCACACTCTCCCCCTTCCACAGTGGCCCTGTATTGAAGCCTTTATCTCACGTTTTAAATGTTATATTATGTTAGATGTTAGATACTGACAGGCATATTAAGATATTTAACACGTCATATGTCTTATCAGTACGGCCATATCAAGACACTCCATTAGTTTACAAAGTACAGCATGTTTGCCCGTACAAGCCGCGCATTCCAAGTGATAGCGTTAATATCAAGTTAAACAGTACGTGCGGGCACCTCGGAGAAAATTTTCTTCGTGCGTAAAAAAAAAAAGAAACAAGAGAGCGAGAGAGAGAGAGCGCTTTCCAGCAAAATTGACGTTTTTAATAAGACTCATGAGTGGTAAAGTTAAATGGTCAAGTGGGCAGATACACAAACATAGAATAGCGAACATAGGGTTCTGTGCTGCAAATCGATAGGCTTTGCGGCAAAATATCTCATATACAACCGTTTGGTTTGGTTTGGTTTGGTTCATGGGGTTTAACGTCCCAAAGCGACTAAGGCTATGAGAGACGCCGTAGTGGAGGGCTCCGGAAATTTCGACCACCTGGTGTTCTTTAACGTGCACTGACATCGCACAGTAACCGTGATTATTCAAAGTGGCGCCCGCAGTATTAGCGTTTGCAAGACACACAGCGTTTTTTATGCAGCCATTTCAGTTACCATTCGATTTCCTATCCTAACTGGCCTTTAGCACAACTTGGCAGTCTTCCTTCCTTTCATCCTGGATGACTAAATAAAAAAGGCAATGAAATTCTTTTGTCTTAACAAATTTTTCAAAATAAAAACTAAGCCCTCTTTTCGCTACCAATTTTTCTGTGTGATTTTTTTCAGCACATATGGGCGAAATAAACAGCGTGGTTTTATTTTCTCATTCCATATTATACGGGAAAGTCGTTTGTCCGTGCAGTGCGAATGCGTAGTGCCGTGCACAAACTGACGCTTCATACAAGACCATGACGAGAAGCTCTCTGTACATAGAACTCTTGTTTTGGCCGGAGGGCATGATCGCAATGAATATTATTCCTCGCCATGACAGCAATGCATGGTTTGCGATAAAAAGACGGAGAATTCTTGACAGCGATGCACTGCCACAGCATCGTAAGAACGTTAAAACCCACTGTCGTCGAATGCTTTCATTAAGTGCAGTCATCACGGCTTGGCAGAACGTGAATTTGCGCAACAAATATCTGCTTATTATTTCACCCTTCCGTCAAGGCAACGTGCAGAGCAGTTTCTCATCCTGAGCTGCTGTATGATCTCGGGACAGCGCCCCGACGAGATTCGGGTCGCGTATAGCTGAGCACTCTATAAATCACACACCCTGTACAACAAGCCTGTAACTCCGAAGATTCCCCTTACAAGGAACGGGCTCAATTTACAGGTGAGCTGCCTCCTACCGCGTTGCTACTGCTTCGCTCGAGGGCGCGTAAGCCTCGACAGAGCCCGAGCTGCCGCTGCCGGTCGACGCAGCTGTCGCCTGACAGGAGCGACGGAGAAAAAAAGTAAAACGATACAAAAAAACGACACAGACGGCGCACGCCGTAGACTCCGGCTGTGCCGGCTGCAGCTGCCGTAGTCACTGCAAGGGGCGTGTGGCGACTTGTAAGAAAAACACTGAAGGACTCAGTCAGCCGGCGGCGCATCCGGAATGTCCGGAACTTCCGCGTGAGAGGACCCTTCTCGGACACTAATGAGCGCCGTTTGGCGGATGACGAGAAAATGACTCTCCTTCCGACTTCAGCCTTGCTTACCTTGGCCCTATGGAGTGGCAGTCAGGTCAAAGAGGCTATCGCACCGTGGGCTCCGACGCAGTCATCGTCCCAGTGGAGGCAGCAGGCAGAGCCTGATCTGGATTTGTGGACGTCCTCGGGACTTGTGAGGGACCTCTCGCTACCTGACACGTTGCATGCCGAGCTTGAGGTGAGGTACGGGAGGGTGTCGGTGGTCATGAACGGAACGCTGACGCCCGCACAGACTGCCAAGCCTCCGACGATGGTACGACTCAGAGGAGCCGTCAACTGCATGCCGCCGTTTGCACTGGTGATGGTCGACCCGGATGCGCCGAGTCGTAGGAGACCTACAGCACGCAGCTGGTTGCACTGGATGGTGGTCAACGTCAAGAGCACGAGGAGGTTGCATGAAGGCAGAACAGTGAAGAGGTACAACGGTCCGACACCGCCCAGGGGATCAGGTCCACATCGGTACGTGTTTCTGGCCTACTGTCAAGGCCGCAAGCGCGTGCGGAGCAGGAAGATTGCACCGAGGAGGAGGAACAACTTCGACCTGGATAAATTCACCAAAAAATTGAAGGCGGGAAATCCGTTCGGAGGCAACTTCTTTTATGCCATGAACGCATGATGTGTGTTAGTGGGACTACGTGATGAATGGTTCAATGAATGCCCTGCTGCTGTTGACATTTGCTGACTTTCTCAGAGATTGCGCCTGCATGTGTGCTGACGAAATAAGAATGAAATTATTGTAATAATTCCTGATCGTCCTGTGCAACATCTTAGTATTCATTTTCCTTCCTGGGTATTACACAGTGAGTGGTGATGGATGTGCTGTGCTGATGATGCTATGAGGATAGGGATTAAGGGTTAGGAAGTCCTAATGCGGGAAGAAAGCCTTCTATAAAGCCAGCTGTTTTGTACATATAGCGTGAAGAAAGTGATCGGAAACATAACGACAACTGACGTGAAGTAAATAAGGTGGTGAAAAATTTGAATTAAAGGAGGTTCTGTCAAAAGAAAGATCTAGATAACAGCTACCATTATATTGTCATTAAATTAATATTTTATATCACTTGATCAAGTTTTCGCGCTACTATCGGGAAAAAGTTTCCGCTGCGGCGCCATGTGGTTTGTGAGTAAAGAACGGAGACACAAAATTAAGTAAAAGAGATGTGGCACTGAACATTTACGCTGCATTGGCAGTGATGGATGTTGCCCAGGTGAGTGCAAGTGTTTGTGTTCTGCAGAACAATACATACGTGTCAAAACAAGTAAGGCCTTGGGCCAGTGCGAAATGAAATCGCAGAATAAACAAACGTGCAAAAATAAAATGCCACGAACCGTTGTAATCTATGTTTTTCCGTGTTCTTTGTATAGCACTGCCTGCACTTGTCCTTGTCACTTTTTTCTTGCTATGTGAGACGCGGCCAGGTTTCTCGGGAACTGTTGTTACCGTGAGCAACAGTTTCTACGATGTTTGAGGTTGTTTTCGGTGTTTTAGAAGCCGTATCTCGAAAGGTCGTCGTTGCCTTTAATTTGAACGCAGCTGATAGTGACCGACATTTTCAACTTGTCGACCGCCGGGAGCACTTTCTGCTGTCGCCTTCTCTTTTTTTGTCCTGTTTGCAGGCACAACTTCGCCTAAAAAACAATTTGCTCTTTCCACCCCCGTGTTTTCCTGCCGTCTACGAGCATGCTTAATGCCCCACCACCCTTGAAAATATTACTAATGTTCTGGCCGAAACAGGCCGTGAACGCAGTTTTAAGGATTTTGTTCGAATAATTCTATTGTGAAAGAAAATAAAACGTTTACCGCGCAGTAATTATCGCGAAACCCAAGGATAGCAAAACTTCGCGCCGCCTTATGCAAGTCACTAATCTCCTTCATTACGCCATCCTTGAAATTATCGACATATCCGAAAGTTTTCATCATGGTGCCTATGCAATTACTGGCAATAGAAGATGGTGTGGCACAGATGTGACAGCAATCCGGAGCCCTTCACTCGGCGTCCCTCTTAGCCTGAGTCGCTTTGGGATGTTAAAGCCCCATAAGCTATAAACTGTGGTTAACAGAGTGGAAAATTATGATTGTTCCGTAGCGCTGAAGGACATTTCTAAACGATATTTAAAGTGCTGATGGGATTCGAGAACTATTACTCTGCATTGGCTGCCTCCGTCTAGATACGAAAAGCAACTGTGCCACAAGTGCCATACGCCGCACGGTGGTTAGCACTGACACCATCTTGATTACATTCCCAGTGCAGCAAATGAAGCTTGGTAAAGTCTGACGACAAGATACTGATGCAGCCTCTTTCGCAGCACTGTGTGTCATTAGCTTCCTCTCGCCCAGTTCCGACCCCCGGTACAGATACAAAAGCAAGCAGTCTAACTCAATGACTGGCACATGAGTGTTTAGGAAGAGGGTGTGGCATCGGTAGTCCAGGAGGTACCGGAATGGTACGGCATTGCATTTTCTATTACGGAGGTTTACTTCTACTGCGGCAACTACGCGATAAACTAGGCGAAACCTAGAAGACGCAGATACCTCTGTGCAGAGAAGATAAAAGCAAGGAAAAGTGGGCGCACATGGAGGGGTGTGCGTGTTATTGTGGGTACCGTGACGTAGCGACACTTATTCAACAAGGGTGACTGACGTCGTCGCGTTGATAATGGGCCGCATCGAATGAGAACTGTCGTCAAGGCTGTCATGAAAATTCGCTCCGAAACTTTCGCAATGGTTAGTAGATGAAGGGGCCAGCTAGGAGATACAAAAAAAAACAAAAAAACATTGTCACTGTTCGTCGGCATCATCGTCGGAAGCGCTGAAACCTATTACTTTTCTATCTTTCAATTTATCTGTTGCACTGTTATACCTACGCATTTTTTTGTGCACCTGTTTCATTGACTTTGTTGCTAGGCGATAGCGTTATCTACTGCCGCAAAGTTTATAACTCGTACACAGTTTTTTTTTATTGCTCACAGCCGTCTCGACAGGAAGGTAACCGACTTCTGAGTTTTGTCTCACTAAGAACGTTTGATCTGAATGCATGGAACCTACGGAGGGTTTTTCTACTGTTATGACCAAAGAGTTCTGCTTTTATCGTCGCCAACAACTTCAGGCCCTGAGCTATGAGACATTCCTTGCTATTGATGAGTGACAGCATTTATAATTCCCACGGAATGTACGTTCATGCACCTCACGACAGTGTGAAGTGTCGATCACTCTTGCGCTACACAATTTCACGCTTATATCTTTTCTTTTTTTATGACATCCTGAGTTCACATCGTCGAACCTTTGAGAGTCATGTGGCGAAGTTGAATTCCTAGATCATTATTTCCTTTCGTGCGGGCGGTTTGCTCTTTTTAAGATGTCATTTGGAGGATTCAACCAGAACATTAAGGCCCACTCTTGCTGTAGCAGTCCTCCCCCCTTTTGATGCGAACATCAAAAGGGATGCCCTAGCTGAAACCACTTCGATTCTATTTCATTCTACTTTGCGCCCCCTAACACCCCCTTAAATATTACTACAGATCTTTCCAGGTTCCGTCCACCTCCCCAATGATCGTATGAGTTCTCTGGCAAGAATTTAACGGGACTGCATTAAATCATGGCCGATCCTCCGTGACTGGCTGTGGTTGTTGCAACTGATGTGTGCCATTTATATTAGTGCAGAGGTCACCAACAACTCTAAGAAAGAAAGATGGCGCTTGCATCACCAGCCGCCACGCCAATGGAAGAAAAATACCAGAACAAAGATGAAGCTGACGAAGCTCGAGCTCGCTCTCAGTTCATTTTTCATGACATCCTCATGGGATGATGGGCCTCTCTGTCCACGCATAACGCCATAATCGACTTTACACGGGCTTACATAGATTTATCGCCACGCTGTGATACTCTCTTTGACGTACCCCCTAATCCCGCCGCGTTTATTCTTTCGCTGATGACACCGACTTGCCGGCTTTCTCTTCTTTTCTTGTGCTGTCCTTTATTCTGTCCTTTATAGACCCTCTCTACTTTGTGCTCATCGCAAGTTACTGCTCCCGCAAACCGCGCTCAAAATTTCTTGTGGTTGTAACACTTCGTACATTGCAAACCTGTCTCCTTTCTCATATCCTTTACCGGTTCGTAGATGCCGCTCTAACGCCTTTCCAACGCGCCCAGCTCGTTGCCTTGCGTCAGCGGTTCCGCGCTTCCCTCGACTCCCATCAAACAACGTTGGGTTGTAGAACAACTGTTAACCGCCATATCGACGCTGGAACTCGTGGTCCTGTGCGCCAGCGCCACTACCGAGTCTCAGCCTTGTCATTGATGAACAGTTGAGCGACATGCTCCACCGCAGAGTGATCCAGCCCTCTCACAGTCCGTGTGCTTCCCTGGTCGTGCCTGTAAAGAAAAGGCCGGTTCTGTTCGATTCTACTTTGACTAGCGCCGGCTGAATGACATTACTCGGAAGGACATTTATCCTCTGCCATGTATACTGAGGCCGATCACCTGAGAATATGAATCTGATGTCATTCACTGCGGTCTCTGAAACGCTCCTGCCAATTTTGAACACATGATGGATAATATACTCCAGCGGCTGAAGTGGCACACGTGGCTCTGCTACTTTGACGATATTGTAATCTTCTCAAAGGCCTTTCAATCTCATCTTCGCCTCGAGAGTGTTCTTAGATGTCTCAGCGACTCTCGCCCGCAGCTGAATTTAAAGAAGTGTCGCCTTGGAGCCCGACAGCAGATTAACCTAGGCCACGTCGTGACCAACAACGGTGTTCTCCCGCACCCTACTCAGCGCCGTGAAGTTGACGTTTCGAAGCCCATGTCTATGAAAGAGCGCCGAAGCTTTATCAGTCTTTACTCTTACTTCCGCCGCTTCATCAGGAATTTTGCTGATATTATCGCCCATTGACTCAACTTCTCGCCAACAGCCCCGAATTGTTGGCCTGGTCGCCTGCGCATGATGAAGCTTTCACAACGCTGCGCCATCTTTTCACGTCTCCTCCGATCTTGCGTCATTACAACCCTTGCGCCCCTATAGAACTCCACTTGGACGCCAGCGGAATCGGTGTCGGTGGCGCTCTCGCTTGGAGCAAACCTATCACAAAATTTCGAATTTTTTTTTGTATGGGCGTCCATTCGATGTTATCATCGATCGACCACCATGCTCTTTGCTGTCTGTCTCCTCTCAAAGATCCCGCCGGCCGCCCCTCTCGTTGGCCACTCCGTCTCAAGATTACGACATTCGGGTCATTTATCGTTCTGGACGTAAGCACTCTGATTCCGACGCCCTTTCCTGCTCCACTGTGGCCTCTGATCCTGAGCCACACTCTGTCTCCGGACTCACTCATTCTTCCCTTGACACCATATCTATGGCTTCGGATATAGCGCAAGGATCCCTGGATTGCTTCAGTATTGGATTCCTTGGCTAACCGCTCCCTGTACCTTCCTTCTGGAGGTCTAGATGACCCACAGTGTACCCATGCCGGGCTGCTGAAATCTTTTACCCCCTGCGTCTTCGCTACTACTGGCGCAGCATGTTCCGTTTGGTCCCCCAGTACATCTGCTCTTGTTTTGAATGGTAGTATCGCAAGAACCCATACCACCGTACTCTTCTGCCCGATCATCAGAAGTTCTTTCAATCGATCTTTATGGACCTCTTCCAAGAACTACGGCAGGGAACCACCGAATAATTGTTGCTATCGACCATCTGACGCGCCATGTGGAAACAGCACAGTTAATAGTTATATAACGGCTCGTGACGTCGCAATCTACGTCCAGGTGCGCTGCAGGTTGTTCAGCGATCGGGGTCGCATCTTAATGTAGGAGTGTCATATTGTCAACCACACAACGTGTCCATACCGTCTACAGACAGGCGGCATGACAGAGGTTTTAACTGGACTCTGGGAGAGGTGATGGCCATGCATGTTTCTTCCTATCACTAGAATTGCGACTGAGTCGTATTATACGCTTACAATTCTACCATGCAAGAAACTAGTGAATTCTCACTGTATTTTTTTCTGTATGGCCGTGAGCCTTCCTACACAACGGACACTGTGCTCCATTACCGACCCGGAGCCTTCCTACACAATGGACACTGTGCTCCATTACCGACCCGATGCCTCCGAATTTACAACCGTCTCACAATACGCTACACTGGCTGGAGAATGCTGTCAGATCACCCGTTCCTTCACAGCTCACAACCAGCACTGTAAAAAAAAAGCACCCGCGCCGCTTCTGTCCGTCTGCTGCCATCTTATCATCCCAACTCTTTGGTTTGACTTTGGGTGCCATCCTTCAGCTCAGGCCAGTCTACCACACTTCTGAGCAAATATCAAGGGCCCTATCCCATTTTTCAGCAAACCTCCTCCGGCCAATTATCTCATCGAGCCCCCTCACGCCTTCAACTGACCAACATCGCTGCGGCCGTGAAATTGTACACTCTGAGCACCTGAAACCCTACTGCGACCTTGATATCATGCATTGCCCCTAGGCCGCCAGCATGGTGCCTTTTCACCCGGGGTTATTGTAAGAAAGGCAACTGGTACCTGAAGCACCAGCGTCCAGAGCCAACGGGAAAGGAACATCAGAACGAAGACAAAGCTGGTGAAGCTAGGACTCGCTCTCAGAAATGCTGGTTTACGGAGCAGCAAAGATTGCGGCTGTCCACATTAATTGTCTGATTAGGCTCTTTACACAGCCAACAGCAACAATGTGTTGTATCACCGTGGCTTACTAGTCCCCATCCAGCAGTGGTTACTAGTGTTGCACCACGCTTCCTCGCAGCGTCATTAAGGAGACGTCGCCTTTCTTTGCTGGCACAGTGCCTGAAAGTTTTGCTGAGTACTGGCCAAAGGAGAGTGATGCCAGCAAAGAAGAGTCACGTTGTGGTAGGGCTGTATCACGTCTTTTGTGTTGAAGCAATTTTGTTAAGTTACTTGAAGCGTGAAGAACCTATCATGCATGTCGTATTAGGATGTCAAGAGAAAAACTAGCATGAGTTGTGCTTTCTAGTTTTAGGTCGCTATGACGAGAAAATGACGACTTCTGTAAAAATTCTGATTAGACATTCCGGCATCTTGCTGCATGTACTTGCGATCTGAATGAACGTCCTGAGTCTGAGAATTATCTACAGTGTACTTTTAGTTTGAATCTCGGTCAAAGTATTAGCGATGGTCTATGCTCAGAGAAATCAAATTAGCCGAATCTCTTCAGTGTACTTTGGGTGACCTCGACACCATGACGCTCACTCACACTCACATTTAGTCAATCCCACTCGCCTACACTGATATCCACTCACTCACACTCATTTCCGCTCACATTCACATCCAATCGGTCAAAGGTACAGCCACACCCCTTCAATCGCGCTCACGCCCACTAACACTCACCAGGAGGTAGGCGAGATTAGCACCATAATGAGTAAGAGTGGCGACCTATGTTTTGAGGGGATTCTCAGAAAAAAAAATCGAACCAGCGTCCACTTTTGTGTCGCTGATAACGCTGCCTTAGCTAACAGCGATTGCCGAGGCTGCTGCGAGGGGCGTATCGACGAGTGAGATAAACATACAAGGACGGCGGAAGCCGAGTCAGCGCTGCAGTCTGTTGGTGGCACCCGTGAGAGTGACAACTCTGCCCAGTCGATCAAGTGTGCGCCGCCCCACGAAGACACAAATATGAGGCTTGTTTTGCCTTCTACCCTGCTTCTCTTGGCCCTATGGAGCGGCTGCAACGCGGAGGAGCCTTTGACATCGTCGCATACTGAGCCGGACGTATGGACAGCCGCACGAATAGTGAGCGACCTCTCGCTTCCCGACACGCTGCGCGCGGACCTCGAAGTCAGGTACGGGGATCTATCTGTGGTCAAGAACGAAACTCTGACGCCCGCGCAGACTGCCGAGGCTCCGACGATGGTCAGACTGAGGGGCGCCATCAACTGCATTCCCCCCTTCGCACTCGTCATGTTGGACCCCGATGCACCGAGCCGTGAGAATCCCACAGCGCGCAGTACGCTGCATTGGATGGTGCTGAACGCTCACAGCACGACAAGGCTGCATGAAGGCGAAGTAGCGGTGCCGTACAAGGGTCCCAACCCACCCAGGGGATCGGGACCCCATCGGTACGTGTTTCTGGCCTACTGTCAAGGCGCCCAACGTGTGTTGACCAGCGAATTTGCGCCGCAGCAAAGGAACAACTTCAACCTTACGGATTTCGTCGAGAGATTGAACGCAGGGTATCCGTTCGGAGGCAACTTCTTTTACGCCGAGAACGCCTGAAATGTTGAATTTCGAACAACTTCTTCGGAAAGTGTGGTTAGAGTTGTAGTGACCTATGATAAGCGTCCTGCAGTTGACGAGATGCGGTGACATGCTAAGTAATAGCCCACGCCAATATGTATGCCGGCTGAATAAAATAGCATTAGATGCATATTATGTGTTTATCCCTTGCGATGTTTGAATTGTGATTTTCCTTGCTTTGTATCACATTTCGAGCGGTGGTGGTTGTGACATGTTAGTGATCATGAGGATGATAACTACAGCGAATCAGATGTAATGCGGCAACCAAGGCCTAGAGGACGACTGGGTCATATTCTATTTCTTTCTTGTTTGTTCGCAGTGTTAGGACAAAGGTCAGAAATTCAGGGCGCTAAATGCGTGAAATAAATAAAACGCTGTCATGTGCGCTCGATAGGTTACCCCAGCGCACGGCTCAAGCAGTGGGGGACGCGACGTGCCGTGGAACTGCATGTACTGGTGGGTGGTCGGCAAGCTTTGCGAGACTGAAGAACATTTTTTTTTAACCCAATAAAAACAATGTGCAAAAGCTATGAAGAACGTACAGCGACATAGAGTCACATGGTCCAGGTCGACCTCAAGAGGATTAATCCTGGATGTTTCATGGTATTTTGCCCACGGGCGTGTGACAGAGAGGTTGACAGAAGTGGGGTCTTGATAAGAAGCCGCGTCAAAGGGAAGCTGTCGCATGGATCTGTGGTTGCAAATGTATTATGTATTTATCGATCCCTAAGTTATTGTTCTGCTTGATCTGGAGGAGTGGAGAAATAGCGCCCAGCTTTACTAGTGCTGAAGAATAATCGAGACTGATATAGAAAAATGAAGTCCCATTACGTTGCCACTACATTTCAACTATATATCGCCCTATTGTATTTTCTTGTTTCTATCAGGCGAAACTAATCCTCTGGGACTCTACTTGGCTTGTAAACTAAAAATACCGGCATAAAATAATTGTAAGAGGCAGCACTAAACGTACAGCACTGTGATGGCACCGATGCAGACACACTAAATGGACATTCACTGCAGAGCACGTGCGTATGCACGTGCAAACGAGCATATGCTACAAACGATGCGCACGTATTTTCCCTCAATACAGCTCCTCACACGCGCCAGGTTTAAGATTTTCGTGAATGCAGAACGAAAAAAAAAACTTTAAGCAAGGTGGCGATACATTAGATGTGTACAAGCCTGAACTGTTGGCTGCGCACTTTTGAAGCTTTATTTTCTTCTGAATATATGTGGCGTACAGCAAGTTTACAAATATACAGAACATGCGCTGATTTGATGCACGTCACTGAACTATTTTTGTCGACCGTACTCGTAATTCTAGAGCAAGTCACAATTTTTCACCACGGTGTCTATATGCTCAGCAACGCTAAAAGAAAGGTAATGACTGCACCTTGCATAGTGCATTGTATCGCAAGATTTGGCTCCAGAAACTTACAAATAACAAATTTTGTGCCATAAAAGTTGCACCACAAAAGTTTCCAGGCAACGAGGCTCTCTTCAAAGCTTTTAATTGCGGCTCAGATAGGATTCGGAGCGCTGCAACATTCTCGAAGGCTAGAAGAACTTTCTTTTTTTCCCACTTCAGTGTTTTCATCTGCCAGGGGTACTACTACAACCGTTCGCTGCAGGTCTTCGAAGTAAACACGGTGATACATGCGAACGTTCGCAAAGGCGGCGCGTCAGTAACTCTTATCAGCGGCCACTGCGAACAAAAATCGAGCAAGCTGGGGCGTTGCTTTTTTTAGCCCATGTTTGCCCGGAGGCAGCCAACGCAGAGACCCCGTGTGAAATGTTGGGCAAAAGGTCAGACGTATTGAGATTAGATACCTTTGTATGCTTTTCCATTGCCCCTCCGTACTCGGAAAACAAGCTGACGGTCCATTGTTGTAGACGCCATACTTCGTGCGTTCAAGTGGATATGTGTAGACGTAGCTGTCTTTCGGAACACTGAACTTTATCGTATGAACGAGGAACGCACAGTACGAGGAGGGCTCTTAGCGTCTTGGGCAAAAGGTCAGACGTATTGAGATTAGATACCTTTGTATACTTTTCCATTGCCCTTCCGACTGCCATATACTCGGAAAACAAGCTTACGGCCCATTGTTGTAGACGCCATACTTCATGCATTCAAGTGATGTGTAGACGTAGCTGTGTTTCGGAAACGAGGAACGCACAGTAAGAGGAGGGCTCTAATGCATAGAAAAACATCGCCTGTCCCCGGTGCAATGCCCCAGTGGTCCAGCAGGGGAAACATACTCAAGCCTGGATCAGATAATGTACGCGATAGTCCTGAAAAGAGAAAGCCCGTCGTTCGTGTCAAGTTGTCGGCCATTGTCGACGTGGCTCGATACGGTGTTGCAGTGGACCTTTTGCTATTTTTATACTGCTATTGTTGTCAGTTTTTTCACTGTTGCGTTGTTTGTTGCAAAGGGAAAGAGAGGAGATTGATAGAGGGCCGTAAGACAATGGAATGCCACTCACCAGAGTCGATGAAATTAACAAGGTTACTTGTCCGTGCGTTTAGTTTTGCGGAATTACCGAACTCCAGTAACAGTAGACGAAACGCAACGAAGAAGTTCAAAAGACTTCGCCTCACTAAAGCGCTTAAGTAACGGATAGAATTTACGCGCAATGAATCACGAATGCAATTACTACAGTGCAGCTTTAGAAACCACCTAGCGTAGTCTGCTAACTTGAAGCTACTAGCCTCGTTACCTCAGATAAAAAGACACACGAAGCCTGATTCCACTGTGTGTTGGCAATGCGACACCATTTAGAAGCTGCTGACGCC
The DNA here is from genome assembly GCF_055824585.1 of Amblyomma mixtum. NCBI lineage: Eukaryota > Metazoa > Arthropoda > Arachnida > Ixodida > Ixodidae > Amblyomma > Amblyomma mixtum. The sequence goes on from NC_143013.1 coordinate 250,249,083, forward strand.
TTTGTCGGAAGGGAGTGGTGGGGCTTGTTAGTCCTAGGTTTCTCTTCCCGAGCTCCTTCCGTACACCACCTGCCACAGTCGGCAGAAGAAGGCTTTAAACTAACGAACCTGGTCTGAAGACGTCAGCTCCCTCCAGGCAATGGGAAAGGGACGTCTCCCTCTCTCCGGTCTGGTGACGTCATTGCTGGGCTGGTGAGACAACTTTCCTCCAGCAAATGGTGTTTCTCCGCTCTGGTGATGTCACTAATGACGTCAACGCTCGCTAGCCAATCAGGATTTTTCTGGACGACGCCAGCCTTTTGTTGCGAAAGCAACACTACGCTAGTCGCCGAGCCATTTCGCGGAGCCGAGGAAAGGCCATACTGCGCATGCGCGAGGAGCAGTGACGTCACACGGTGGCTCAGAGGTGCCGCCGCCGCGCTCGCCAGTCGCGCATGCGCAGTAGCTGCGCACAGCTAGCGTGCCGGGGCCGCCGGCACGCCAGCTGTGCGTAGTGACGTCACTTGCTCATCGCGCATGCGCAGTATGTTCGTGCAAGAGCACGCGAAACGGCGAGACTGTGGGCAATGTAGCTCCAACAACAATATATGCCGCAATCATCCAGGTTTAACCAGAGCTAAACCACAGCCAATTTTTGGTACGGTGAGGCTTCTATGGTAGCGCATAAAATAACAAACACAAATTGTAACATCAGCGTGCATAAACGGATGAGGAGCCTTCCAACAACAAGACAGGTAGAAAATGATTCGTAAGTACTGCCCCAAAGAACCTGGAATGATCGTGGTTGCCCTGCCGAACTCCTGCGTATTTATTTTGCTCCCCATTTTGATTCGCGTCTGTCATTTTTTCTGTCAACTTTGAATTGACTCCACTGGGGGTCTATTCCATTATTTCTTTCGATTAGCTTAGACGGATGGATGAACTGGCGGACGTTAGGACCGTCCCCTTTAAAACGGGCTGGTGGCAGGCCATTCTAGTCGAAATCAAGAGGAAGAAATGGGCTTGGGCAGGGCATGTAATGCGAAGGCAAGATAACCGCTGGTCCTTAGGGGTAACGGAGTGAACTCCAAGAGAAGGCAAGCGTAGCAGGGGGCGGCAGAAAGTTAGGTGGGTGGATGAGATTAAAAAGTATGCGGGGATACGATGGCCGCAACTGGCGAAGGAAAGGGTTAATGGACAGACAGGGTTAATGGGTTAATGGTCTTTGCCCTGCAGTGGGCACAGTCAACGTTTTTAAATATACCTATATAAGCATATTTAAAATATTTGGGCGTAGTCCGGCTGATGATGACGATGATGATGAGGGTGGTGGCAGGCGCCTCCTTGCTCGGTAATTCTATTTCTTTATATTGCTCTAACCAATCTGTGGAAGTTACAGGTATTGCCCAGTAATTCTTCCTCTTTATGAAATACAAATTCTAGCCACTTTTACGCTGTACTAATTTTAATCCTGATTTCGAAGCCTTTAAGGCGTAAATAAATAAATAAATAAAGTATGAAGTGCTGTCAGATCGTTATATAAAAATGGCCTCGTGGAATCTGCACTAAACCGTCGACGCCAGCTTCAGCATCCTCAACGCTGCACGCATGATGATGATAAAACATTTATAATTGGACCTAAAATTAGTGGTTCATCTCCTTATTCCGGGAGCTCGTTGGACCTTGCAGCCGCTCTCACTCTTTCGATCAGTTCACCAGTTACCGGCAATTATTTGCTAAGTGGTACCTCAGTAAAGAGATTCGTAAAAATAACAATCTCTGGATAAATGCCAGTCTTCAGTTGTCTGCACGTGCCATGGGCGGGAAGACAGAAAGAGGAAGTGAAGCTGTAGCAAAAGAAGAAAGGGAAGAAGAAGAGAGCACGAAGTGCGTGCAGGACGTCTCGGCTCACGCGCAACCCTCAGCGAACGGTTTGCTCGCCGTCATCAAGCCCCGACAGCGCGTCAAGTACCAATGACGTCCCTCAGGAAGCGAGGTACGTGTAGTTCTTGCCACTGTGGCTTCATTTCTAGCTCGTACCTGCTGCACTACGTACCGTTGGCTGTGGTTTTACGGTATCTCTTTTCTACGCCTTTTCACGGTGCCTTTCTATCTGCCATGGTGGCCATTCAATGTCCAGTGGACCTTGAGAGTCTTTAGACCTGCTGGCGGCCCCCAAACGATTCTCGGATAACTATTGCGCTCCGTGGCAAATATGAGAGAGCTGCAATAAATTTCTTCCCACCTCCCTTATGACCTTGCGTTCCACCGCCATTACAAGACAGACGGAGGAGCATTCTGGATAGCGGTGCCGAACGCGGGGACGCTTGCAGCTAATCCTTTTTTCTGTCTTAGCCTTCGCTGCCGTTTTGTTTCCTAATTTCTAGCTTCACCGGGCACCATCGAACCATGGACTCACCGCTTGGGGAGGTTAACGACCACGAAATAATCATCATCATTAACTTCACGGCGCCCACGTGCCCTTTGGCTCACACCTACTAGGATAGCATTGTCTTTAGACAGTAGATAAGCGTGGAATTTTCGGGTACAAACCTGTTCGCCTAAGGTGATGGCAACGCTCTTCGCAGTGGAGAAAGTATCTCAGAGAGGTATCAGCGCTAATAATACCAAAGTTTTGCGCAACCCTGAGGCGAAGAAGCAGCGCCAACTGGTATACCCCATCCCGTAGCAATGTCGGAAGTCGCCGAAGGCGAACAGAAAGGCACTGCGTTTTATCGCCCACAGCCACAATTAAGGGGCCTAAGGGTGAAACGCTTTGGGGCTACGTAAGTTACGTCAGTGGTATTGACTTTCTTAACTTTTCTCGATCCACAGTGCACGATTTGCTCGCCGATAAGGAGAGCCGGTTCTATGGGGTGCTGACGCTGGCGGCATATTTGGCTCCCGTCTACCTGACGCCGCTGCTTGCACCTGGAACCAAGGTGCGAAAACGTGTTTCCTTCGCAGCAGCAATGCATCGCTAGCTTTAAATCAGAGCACCAAATTAGAGGGAAGGGCGAAAGTTGCCACTACCGTGAATGTAGCTTGACTTATTATGGGGATCAACCCTGAAGGGCGACGAAGAAGAGACGCCCTGTACCGGAAGAGTTCAGATCTTCACGGCGGATGCAGTCGCCCATTGTCACCACACAATTCTGTCTTGCTTAGGAGTGTGAGAATTTTATGGTTGACGTGCATTGCACGCGATCTATGGCTTCAAGACGCGCTAGTTCACCTTCGCTATAACGAAGTTGAAGGCGCCCGGTGATTACTTCGTTATAGCCGTAGCTTTGTTATAGGCCATGTTGACCAAGCTTCCATTGGGAATCGTCATCGCTTCGTTATATCCATTATTTCGTTATAAACTGCTTCGTTACAACGATGTTCGACTGTATAGCCGTGAGGTACCTGTGATAAGTATCTACCTGAAATGCAGTCAAAGGTCACTAACAGCAGTGGCACAGACATAACTATATATTAAGAACTACCAACTTCGCAGCTACTTGAAGTGCACGAATTGCTTGGCCTCGCTGCTGGCATCGTTAACACACACACTCGCAAAAGCGGGCTGTACTGCTATCCGGTAGCAAACCTCTCAACGTGGTCGCACTGCTGCCTCATAATGGCAGCGGTCGTCGTAAAAAGCCCTGGACTAGAAAAGAAGAGTCCCAGAGCAGGAGGTAATCGAGATATATCTGAACAGAGAGCTCTGTATTTTGCGGCTATTGGCATGGTCCTACCAGGCTAATGATTCGCAGTAATTACTCCGCTACCTGTGCACTTAGAGATTTCTCTTAATGCAAGTACGAGTCCTCTACAGCTTAGCAAAATGAAAGAATTGCGATTATTCTTTGAAGTGTGGCGTTGGTTGTTCGAACACAGGAGGGGCGCTGCGCCTACTGCGTGCTGCTGGTGTTCGAATTCTGGGCGCTGAACGTGATCCCTGCGCCCATGGCGTCGTCGGTGCCCTTCGTGCTGCTGCCTCTGCTGGGAATCATGGCGCCGGACCTCGTGGCCCAACACTACCTCAACGTGCGTTATGGGGCACTTTTTCTCTCACTAACACCATGTGCTGCAATACAGGGAGGAGTCCTTAGCGAGAGGATGCTGTATTCAGCAGGGCTGTGTGAACAGTATCTTTTCCGAACCGAACGGAATGCGAATTTTGAAGGAGGCGAAATTCTAGAGGTCAGTGTACTGTGCGAGGTCAGTGCACGTTGAAGAACCCCAGGTGGTCGAAACTTCCGGAGTCCTTCACTACGGCGTCCCTCATAGCCTGAATCGCTTTGGGACGTTAAACCCCAATAAAAAACCGAAAAACCAAACGAATGGTTCAGCTAAAAATCGAATCGTATACGAATCGAATATTATTGCGAATGTTCGCTGCTTGTGCGAATATTCAATGAGCTCACTGTATACCCTCAACAGGAGCGAATATTAATAAAAATATATTCGCAATCGTGAGAAAGAGCGAAGCGCTGATTTCGCGGTTATAGCTGTGTCTGTTAAAAGACGCAACACTGATCTGAATTTGGGGGTTGCAACACAGTCAGTGCATTAACTTTATGATTTTCGTCTTATGCACTTAGGAAAAGTATATTTTGGTGTTGTCAACGGAAGATAATTAACCTGCGCCAGATATCAGTGCATGAGAGGGGCGAAAGCTACCTATAAGTCATGGTCTCCGAGGTCAGGCGTGAAGGAGGGGTTTGCTCAAACTGCCTGGGCCCGACCGCGTCGTCCAATCTCTCATTCAATGTAGGAGAATTATGAACACCGCCACGCAAATGGGCCGCACCGCGGCGCTGATTCCCCCCTTCACTCCCTTCCCACGCATGCTGATCGCGGCAGCATGAACGAGGGTGTATGGTCCGTTTTTGTAATAATCCTGGAGGAGGAGGTAAACATTATCAAAGAAGCTGGAAGAAAAATGCGGCAGTCGTTATTTGAACATCGCGCCAATTATCTGAAACGTGTTCGGATAGCTTGAGGACATATTCTATTCGTTTCGAATAAGTTTGAGGTTACACTATTTGATTCGTTTGAATAATCAAATAGAAGGATATTTGATTCGGTATTCGAAATTCTCGAATATTCGCACACCCCTAGTATTTATAATAAACCATTGCGCGACGGCATGAAGAGTTCGTAAGGGGAAGCCTTCTGCAGATGTCTTCCCGTTGTAAGAGTGCTTTGTGTGCCGAGAAAAGGGTATCTGACGACATGTTACTAAGTAGCTTGCAAATTCTAGGTAGTAAACTGCAGTGCACGGTCCTGTAAGGCGTAATTCTTTTGTCTTGACCCTTCTTTCACTGACCACCTGTAGGTTTTTGAAGCAGGTGTTTTTTTGGAATTCTAGTAACTGATATGAAGGGATGTCGTATGAAGAGCTCCTGCTGAAAGAAGGACGTCTGCTTTGTTTGTTCATATATTTCATTAGTCAATCTTGATGGCTATGGTCGCAACGGTATGTTAGGCAAAGCAGTGAACTCAGCCGTGTACGAGGTGTGGCTACTTGGGCATAAGAGAAATGTGATATGTCCATTTAAAAATCCGAGGATCGTCACTCTTTCCCCTGTCTTGACATCAATAACACATGTCAGTCATCGGGAATGAGTCCATGCGTCTACGTTTTTGGGCGCAGGACACGATGCTGTTCATCATCGGCGTGGTGTTCCTGGCACTGGCCGTGGAAGGCACCAACATGTACAGCCGCGTGGCACTGGGCATCCTCGGCCTGGGCGGCGCTGGCGTCAAGGCCGTCTTCACGGGACTCGTGGCGCTCGCCTTCTGCGGCGCGCTGATCTTCGAGAACGTCCTCTCCACGCTCATCGTGATGCCGATCGTCGAGTGCACCATCGTCGAGATCGAGAACGACGCGATGACCAACGCCCGGCGACGACGCATGCTGCGCAGGGCCTCGGTCATGGCGCGCATTCTGGGCCAGGCCGACAACGAGCCGGACGGGGTAGCCGCGATGGCTCCGTCGCCTAAGCCTACGATGGGCTCCGCTCAGCCCTCGCGCAGGGGTAGCCGCGGCAGCCGCGACACGATTGCCACGCCGGAGTCGGGAATCTCCATCGATCACAGCAGGGGAGCGCTTGGTAAGCTTGCGCTTGAGTCTTTTCGATGCCGCATTTTTTGACACCCCTAGAATCGAAGCCGCAACGCCCCACGATTCCTTGTGGGCTGTTTTGCGTACAGCTCCAGTACGACGCTCATAAATACAAAAAAAAATCTCAGGACGGTAACGAATGTGCAACGCGAGTGCTTAACCGTTAGCTGTGGTGTGACAGCAAAGAAGTCGTGAGCTGGGCCGGTTGACTCTTATACCCACCCTTGTCCGGTGGTGGGTTTCGAATCAAGCACCTCTAGCTGCAGAGGCGGACGCCCAAGCCAAGAGGCCCCCCGCTGCCTCCTATCACCTTGTCTCTCCAACATTCCCTCTCCCTCATCTTCCTTTAAAGTGGAGAGGCAGATTTTTCTCTCTTCACTTTGCTATCCGGCAACCGAGGTGGCAGGTGGCGCTGGAGACGCCGACGATGGCACGAAATTGAGGAACGAGCTAGTAACAGCTAACTCTCTGAAAGAGAGCGTACAGTGGCAATGCTATCTTAATAGCAGTGACTATGGAATCAGCGGCAGGTTCCGTGTCTCGCTTTGGCTGCTTCAAGAAACGACGCTAGAGGGACTCACGCTTCTTTCTGAGCCTTCTCAAGTACAACAGGAATAGGGTGTATTTTGAACACAGAAAAATACACTGGTGTTTCCCCAACACAATTTTTATATAAATTTTGTCCAAATCTCCCTCAATGTAAAAACGTGCATTGTTGCAGCGTGCGGCATAACTCAAGTCGGTTATAGGGCGTGGTGACTAAGTGTTCACGCCGGGTCGACACTTTGCGATTGGTTTGGTTGGTTTATGAGGTTTAACGTCCCAAAGCGACTCAGGCTATTAGAGACGCTGTAATAAAGGCCTCCTGAAATTTCGCCCTCCTGCGGTTCTTTAAGGTGCGCTGACTTCGCACAGTACACGGGCCTCTAGAATTTCGCCTCCATCGAAATTCGACCGCCGCGGCCGGGATCGAACTCGCGTTTTCGCTAATGGAAACATAGTGTGGGTTGTTTTAAGCTGGCAACGTGTCTTTCTTGATTTCTTTGGCACTTGGGATAAACTTGCCTATTTCTGTTCTTTTATATTTTGCCTCCAGGGAACCGTAGGAAAAGCAGTGCGGTCAGCCTGGACTTCGCGGTAAAGTTCGAGCAAGAAACCCAGTGAGTGGATGCCGACTCTCGCTTCATTTTAGTTCAAACTCGGGGACTGCTGCTGCGCTTCCTGCCGTGCCTTCACACTTATGCGCGAATCTCCATGCGTTGTTACCCGAGCGCTTTGGACACACTCTACTCCGTGCAGGAAGTACCTGCTGATCCGGCGTGTCCTCCTCCTGTCCGTTGCCTACTCGGCAACACTGGGCGCCATCGGCTCGGTGTTCGGCAACCCGGCATCTCGAATCCTCCGTATGGTCCTCGAAGAGTAAGCACATTTTCCCTTCAACCGAAATGCACTGCCTGCCTGCCTGATAAAGAACAAGAAACACGCATGTTGTCGATAGCTTAATGAACCATGCATACTGTTTTTAGTGCTTTCTACAGCCGTTTTTTTGTTGTGCTTTGGTAAATAAAGAAGGTATACGAGCATAACGCAGCCTTGCTTCGAAACAGTGTCCCGTGACCGCCATGAGTGTAGTCAAGTGGTGCGTTTATGACAACCCAATTACGGATTTTAGCGTAAGGCTGTGCGCTGTGGACCTACATACGAGTATCCAGTACGGAAGCTCTTTAATTTACCGGTGCTTTTTTGTTACCGCATCCTTACAAACGATAGGTATCACTTGCATATTTGCAGTTGACAATACATATATTATCAGATAACTTCGTTCGTGGTTCAGTACCGCCAGCTTCGATTGCGGCATTTGAAGTTATTTTGCCAGGTAACATGAAACAAAGTGCAGTGACGTTTATAAAACATGCGAATCATTATCGAGGTTTTGTTTAATTTTTTTTTGTGATTCTTACACTCACGTGTTTCCCTTTGTAATACTCCCGCAGACGCTATTCGTACGACCGGCTCTTCACGCTGCCGTGGCTGGTCGTGTGCCTGCCCATCGCGGCCGCTGGAATGGTCGCCTGCTGGGTGGCCGTGTTCGCAATCTTCCTCAAGGACTAGTGAGGACCCACACTTCTTCCACTACGAGCACTCATGGCCGCGGACACTACTTTAGGCTTCGGATATAAATGGCCTCTCATTTTTTTCGCAAGAGTTGATCTTTGTGGCATAAAACACAACTCTCTCATGCCCAACATTCCCGGAGAAAAATCTTGAATATTGCAAAATTGTAAGGTACTCTTATGGAAACACTGGAGATAGTGGTTCATTCTTCCGACCTGTAGCGAAGTCTTCCTTTCAAAGTGTTTCCATCGCTCGCATCGAGCAGTTAAGACTGCCATAGAATACCAATGGGGAACGCTTTTGACGATGGCAAGAACGTCAATAGCAAAAAGAAAAAAAAAAATGCGAGCCTGCCGACCGGAGATATGCGGATATATTATTGTTGTAGAGAAATCTTTCAATATATGAGGGAACTGCGTTCATAAACTCTTTCCCGTTCAAGAATGATTTCGTGCAGAATTGTTCAGTACGTCTGCTGATTTTACAATGCGCGATCAATTTCGACATAGAGGAACCTTTCATCCACTTTACGCACAGGCGATCGTTTTGGCACCTGCCTGTTTTGCCCACGTAAAAATTAGGGGGGGGGGGGGGGGGGGGAGGGGACTTTGACTATCTGAAGTGTGCGAGGCGAAAGCTTTTTCGCACCGATTTGACTGCCTCTGTTGCTTGATTGTACGCTGTGTGCGAATGAGACTACGTTCTGTTGCCAGTTCTTCTACTGACTTGATTGGCTGACTCATTCTACTGATACATTTGACTGAGTCATTCTGCTGATGTATCTTCGCTGAATTCCGTCATGTGTGGCTCGAAGTTGTCTTCTGGGAAGATGTCTTCTTGACGCTCGTTCCCGGTGAAACTTCGATGCTTCTCTGGATCGATGTCTAGGATGGCTGCCTTGTGGCACGAGATGTATTCTAGATCTTTGGCGGTGGGGCGCGGCGCGGGCGCCGCCAACCACGTGACGATGTCTAGGAAACATCTAGGAACGTCTTGGAATTGCTAATGACTAATTAATAATTACTTACTGATTACTAATAAATGACCAATTACTAACTAATGGTTACGACATGCTATGGCACAATGAATTCAGTGATTTTTGGTTACGGCGTATTACACCACTGATGACGTCATCAGGATGATTGACAGCTATAGCCTGACAGTTTTCGCGGACGGACGGGCGAAAAACGATGATCCATTAAAGGCGCTCACGAGAATGGGATGCGGTATACCACGCCATCCTTTCACTGCACGTATAATGTACGGCGACGCATACCGCACCCTTCGCTGGTTGTGTCGTTTTCTGTCTTGCGGTTCAAATAAGCCCGTTTGAAGCTGTGTCATGGTGTATGACGAAAAGATCAACTTTGGCAGGAAGTCAGAGGCCTATTATATCCACCAAGAAGCAGACATGTCTGGGTGCTAGCCTTCTATAGCAATAACTAAGCGCGAGATAGGACTATTTAGGCTAAGTACATGCCAGTAATGCACGCCAGTAGCGGTATCCTGCAGTGTTCCTTTCGAGATATCTTGATATTTTTTTCCCCTGTTTAAATTGTCACTAGCGTGTTCCGCGGCAGAAAGGCATTTCAGCGGACATTTTTCGAATAAAAAACGCCGGCTGTAGGTTGACTTCCGTCTGTCTTTTACCTTATCTTGTCCCTAGCGTCTTTTGCGCTGTTGCTGTTTTATTGAGAAAACACTTCTAGCCGCACTCCCCGGGTTTCAGAGGTGTCTGTTCGAAGCCTCTATGTAGTGTAACTGGCTCACTGTGCCAGTGGACATCTCATTCGCGCTGTGAGTACGCGGTGGCGTCAGCCTACAAATTGAGGAAGTTATGCGGATTTTTTTTCTCAAAACCAGCGGTAGGTTTACACTCCGTTCATTTTGAGGAAAGGAAAGACACATAACTGGCTTCCTGGGTCAGAGGGCTCCTCAATCGTGCTTTGAAATACCTGGCGAAGGTGTCTACTTGCAAAAATACTTTTGCACAATATTTCGTGCTTAGCAGTGTTAATACCGATTCGCCCCTTATGCTGTTTCTGCCGGATTGCTGGCGTCGCGTCTACTCCACTCCGTTCCTAAAAAGAATAAACTTAAATAAACTCGTAGAGATTTATATCTTCCTCAAACTCAGTCAGAATTGGTAGTTAAGCAATAATTTTTCTTTGCTTTATTCTTTCTTCGTTCACACTTAGCGACTGCGAGGAGGACGATGAGACGAAGGAGAGCATAGCGAAGATCCTGGAGGAAAAATACGTCTCTCTGGGAGGCTTCAGGTCAGTGCTGCCGCTCGGTGCGCCCCTAAAAGTAACTCCTGAAATATTTTTGATTGCCAAGAAATAACGTACTCCGTACACCGACTTCTGCTATCCACCACCCGAAAAGTAATGCAACTACCACAGTGGCCTGCCATTTCGTTGCGAAGATATTTTTGGTCAGCAGATCAGCGCAGTCCTGTGGGAGAAAGCTTCAGGATTGATGTTGTACCGAACATGCGACTTTTGGAATCGACAGCATTTGCGGGACCACCTTTTAGTACTTTCCTGAATCCAGCGGTGCAACATAGCCTCAACTATGTTCATAGTCGTCATGGGACAAGAGGGTGCTTTTCTGTGCTGTTACAAGTTCTGGCTCAAGTCTTCGAACTCAACTCATAGTTAATTGTTTTTTTTTTGTTTTATGCACATATCAGTAACTGTTACAACTGCCCATTTAATGCGCTAATGACAGTTGCATGGTTTGTTTAGAACCCACTCAAGAAAAGCTGCTTATTGGCACATAGCCACTGGGACAGGGTGTGATATGGGAGTATGCGGCCTGGGCAGCGTGGTGGTGGTTGTCTCGTTTTTTTTCTTGTCACTGAGGAATGCTCGAATTCAGGTCCCAGACGCGTCATCGGTGTGTGCTGTGCGTTTCCTAGGCTTGTCACGAAGTGGTAGAGCGTCGTTTTTTATGCGCTAGTTCTCCTACACTTAAGCCTAGATATTGAAGCTGTCTGGGCAGGCTCAACGTTCGCTCCTTCTTCCTCCACCGCAGCCGTGGCTTTGAGGTAGAGCGCCCGCCTCGGCTGCGGGAGGTTGCGGGTTCGACCCCCGTTACCGCCGGCCCACCCAGTCGGTTTTTTTTCTCAAATGGGTACCAGCGTCTCTCCCGGCCAGGCGCTTGGCTCTCTCGGGGATGTGAGACGGTTGGGAAAAGGAGCACGCGCCTACAAATCCTGTGGCCAGTTGTGAGCATTCTTCGTCGTCGTTGCAGCCGTAGTTAGTCCTGTTAGTTTCGCCGTTGTAGTTCACTGTTAACGCCGCCCTTCTTCAGCGTCTGAAGGTTACATTCTGCAACCATCATGCTTGGTCGCGCTGCTGATAGGATATTATCGCAGAGTATAGGGAAGAGCGAAATTCATCAAAGGGCGTGGTTTTTCGCAACTTTCTTGATCATAGTTGAACCCTATTAGCATGCTCTTTTTCAATACTCAAGGTCGGCAAAGCTCAATTATGCGCCCAGTCTCTAAAGCGGCATTGTATAAGAAACATTTCTAAAGATGGTGCTTTCACTCCGTGCGCTCTCTGCTCTCTTTCCTTAGCAAGCTCGAGTTCTTCGTCATGGGCTGCCTGGTTGCGCTCTTCGGTGTGCTCCTGGTCCGGTCCAGGATCACCACGACGCTGGCACAACCGGGCGAGTTCGGACTGGTGTAAGAACCAACATGCATACCTACGATCCGCTTGCATTTTTCGCGCAAACCGATTGCATGTTGCTCTCACTGCCACCTTTCTGCATTCATTGTACTTGACGCAAGCGGATCAACGAAAAATGCACCGATGCAATCAGTCGCTTTCCATTTAAAACTTTAATATCTATTCTCTCCATTTGATGTGTCGCAACTTGTTGCCGGGGCCATGCATAAGCTTGCAGGAAAACAAAAAAACTGGCCCCCTATATATATGGTTAAGAATTAATTGCATTAGCACCTTTGTCCTGGTTTCGCTTCGTTTTAGCGTTTTATAAGTTGGAAATTCGAGTTGCACCCACATGATCTTGCAGTCGTTCCTCGGCTTTCCACTTGCGATAAGCCGCTTGAGCTGCTTGTAGCTTTATGAATTTATTGGAAGGAACGCCACCAAAAGGTGGTTGTTAATAGGAAGACGAAGACGTTTCGGCTTCCATACGGAAGCCTAAACGTCTTCATCTTCATATTAACAACCTTTTGGTCGGCATCCTTCCATTAAATTCATGAATATTCGACCCGACCAGACGAGTTTTCGTCGAACGTTAGATTTCATTTCAGCTGCTTGTAGCGATTCGAACCGCCGTTCCTTGTGTTTGGCGCTCTCTGAAGCCATTTGCACTAGCCGCTCTACTGCACGTTCCCCTGGCGTTTTGATAATTTGTCTCTTGTTGGCCGCAGCGGTGGCCTAGTCGTTTGTGCCTCCGCCTCGCGCGCGGGAGGTACGGGGCTCGATCCCCAGAGCCACCGGGTGCCCACCGGTGATACAATTAGTACAAGCTTCCCCTGGTCTGGTGCTCGGCTTCTTTAGGGTGCAATGCTTGGGAAATGGGTCATTAAACGCACCCTGAGCAGACGAAAATACCTTGTGACATAGCGCCCTTTGGCTACTGATGCCATTGTGTCATAAAAATTCATCATCATTATCTTCATTCGCCTCTTGTTTCTCGCTCTTCATTTGTCATCCTGTTTAGCAAGTATATATTGTCTTCGCCACTCTGCTTCATCTTGCCGCCTCGCTATATCCTCTGGATCGCTTGACTCACGTTTTCGCTCCCCTTTACGTTGTTGTTCAACTCGCGGTGCCCTTTGTTCGGCTTCAGAATCTGTCGAAGGACCGACTTTATCCATGATTTACTGTTTTCTGCAATGCAGATTCCTCCGGTGACTTCATCCTTCGCCTCTTTTTTTCTGGCATCTGCATATGCACGCAACGACGTTTCTCGCTCTTCACCTTCACACCCTCTCTCTCCACTTGACAGCAGCTGGTGCGACGCCCTCCTCCCATTGGATGCAGCTGGCACGACGCTCCACCGAACTTACCCGAGTTACTCCGAGGCTTCATCCTCACATCACGACTTTTTCGCTAGTTACACATCTAGTGCTAGCGCACTGACAAATTACAACGAGGTGGAAGAAATAAAGCAGGGAGCATTGCTACAGTAAAGCTGCCTGCCATCACACTGTACCGGACAGCTCAGCGAAGGTGGCGACTAAAAGCACAGGAACAAACACTTCTCGCTTTATTTTGATTCATTGTCACTTCCTTCTCCTTAACAATGAGATAAGCATGTGAAGGCAGGGATAAATATGCATATAGAGGGAACTTTCAATAAAATAAATAGTTGTTTTCGTGGGCATAGTGTGGGGAAAATTGCGGAAGCAATATGCTATGAAGGCCGAGGCTTAAGTTATGCAAAAGTCTTAATGGACGTGAAGGAGCTTACAATATGCAGAATAGGATGACTGCAGCAAACTGCGCCGCGTTACCCTCGTGCAGGAGCCACCGGGACACGACGGCCCTGTTCGTGCTGGTCCTGGTCTTCTTCGTGACCCCGCAGCGGCCGTGCGAGCGCCCCTTCAACGAGTACCTGCTCGACTGGCACCTGCTGCATCGCAAGGTGCCCTGGAGCGCGTTCATCACCTACGGGGGAGGCCTGTGCATAGCCGGCGCGGTCAAGGTGTGTGCATGACCTCAACTTGGTTCATTTGCCGTGATATGTTTAGCAGATTCAGGTTTAAGCTCTCTGCTCCACATGACCGCGATCTGAAAAGCAAGGCGCGCATTCGTAGAGGGGCTGAAGAGTCGGGGGATGTTTGCTACTTGCCCGTGTAGTTCGGTTTTTGTAGCATCTGTCGCAGTCTTGACCTTAGGAGTGAGAAGGACTGTAATTCCACTTACCTTCAAGAGATTTTGAACGCTGCGTATACGTGATGAGCCACACGGCGTGTTTCAGGAGGTAACTCCTGTGGACTGTAAACTTCTGATAAAGGGTGTACCACTACCTTGGCTGGTTTCCTTCTTCGCTACAATACAGATGATTTCACCAGCAATTTGTCGCTTCCAAAAGCTTGGTCTAGTTTGGCATCTCGAGAGGGACATCACTAGAAAAGTGCGCGAACTTAGAAATGCAGAGAGCTATTATTTTAAGCGCAACGGACGCATGCCTAAGCACATCGCGGTCGCTTCACGGCAAGTTTTAGATTTCTAGGTTCTGAGCACCTTGAGGCTTTCCCTTCCATTGTTCACTTTGTGATTATCGCTATATCTAGTGCATCAAGCGAATCACTCTTTTTCTTCGATGGTGGTGCAGGAGTCCGGCCTGATGGCATGGCTGTCCAAGGTGTTGCTGCTGATGCGCCACTGGCCACCAGCGTTCGTGCAGATGGTGCTTATGTTCATCACCACGCTGCTCACGGAGGTCAACAACGACACCGCCGCGGCCACAGTGCTCATACCCATCGCCTGCGACTTGGTAGGCTTGCCGGCCAAAACTACGTTTTCGGCTCTACAACAAGCAGCTCGCGACACTTGTGCGAAAACTGCGAAACGGCGCATTCCGGGAATGTGCGCAGTACATATTTTTATCCCGTTAAAACCAAGCGGGAAGAGGACTTCAAAACCATGCAGCTACAGCAATGACTATGTTTAGAGGTCCTTGTGGTTCGGATCAAACCCGGTGCTATGACTTGACGAAGACAATTCACTCTGCCAGCCAAGCCGAGCGGCAGCTGGAAGATGGCCGAGTAACGTCTTATTCGTGGGGAATTTAGTGGTAATAACATTAGTCAGGTGTGCTTAAAAGAATTCCTCATGGCGAAGTGAGCTTGAATAAACAGAATGGTTATTTGACCTGCATCAAATGTCGAAGCAGGTCCTGCAATAAGTGCATTGAGCCACACTTGCAGGGGAGCCTGGTGCCAGTCGTTATCCCCGGAATGATGCTAATTAGGAAACTCGTTATTTCACGCGTGCGTGAAGCATTCCGGTGAGTTGTAAATTTGTCGCAAAGAAACGGCATTCAGTTAACACCTGCTGTAATCGACCACCGTGCTCCTTATTTGTTCCCAGGCCGAGTCGTCCCGGGTGAACCCGCTCTACTACGGCCTCCCGGTGACTGTGGCCTGCTCCACGGGACTGCTTCTGCCGGTGGCGTCGCTGCCTATGGCGCTTGTCCACGCCAACCTGCTCGACCACCGGTTGGCGCGCATGGTACGCGAATGTTTTGCTCCCGAGCATTGCTCGCACTACCAGTGCCTCCCCGATTTCAATGCCAGCCAGCCAGACTGGCCGGTCTCTGCAAAACAAGCCCTCCGTTACTGCTCTTTTCGCGCCCATTTGCTAGCCTTCGTGCCGGCTCCGCGTATCGAGTTAGAGGAAGAGAACATCCCCATAACGAACCATGTGCCACGGGAGACGGGCGACCACATTTTAGAGCGTTAGTTCTTGTTAGCTCGTTCGTCAGTTTCGCGCCGTAGTCGGCATCCGCAGCGCCATCTGCTACTTGCCACTTGCCTCATTTGGCAGGTGGCAAAGTGGGCAGGCGGAACAGGGAGACAGGATGGGATGGAGAAAGGATGGAGAGGAAAGAAAGGGAGAGAGCGGGAAGCGACGGGTGTACTAGTGGCTTGAGCGTCCGCCTAGGCTGCGGGATGTAGTTGGTTCAAACCCACTGAAGAGCATCACTGCTGTCCTGGGATAGTGCGGATTCACCTCCGCCTGCCTCACTTAGCAAGTAAAATGCAGGACACGTCTGTGGAACATTCTGTGCTGTCAGATAACAGCTAATGCTCTAACAATCTTGTGATGCACTCATACGCGTCCTGTGATATTTATTTTTTTTTCTCGCGAAATAGCCTTTTATGGAGCAGTACATTCTAGGGAGCCTACAGCACGCATCAGCCATGCAGGCAGCTGACGCCATGCGATTCCTGTAAGTGGCGCCACGTCGCGGCGAGTCAAGAAACGGAGGCGTCCAAAGCTGCCCCGTTGCAAAACGAGTGATTTGGCTTGCACTGATATAGAGGAGGCGTTGATACGTTAGTCAACGAAGGGATAAGTGTCTAAGCAAAACGGCTGCAGAGAAAGGTACAAAATGACACCTGTTGCCTGAGTTATGCACAAGGATGTATCTTTATTTACCCCCTGAAAGTGCGTTTTATTAACTACCTGGTTTAGTGCAAGGCTAGTCGCTAACATCAGGCTGTGTCACGATATCTGCAGCGCGACAGGTCAGGAACGATGACACCTGGAAATAAGCCGCGTAGCTTAGGGCAGGGCGTCAGATGCCGGAATCGCCGACAGCGTTCAGAAGCTTAGCCGCCATCGTTTTTCTTCTCTGGGACCACTAGGTTACTGAGCAACCCAGCAACCCAGCAAACCAAAAACCTTTCAGAGATGTCTAGTTAGACGTTTCTGAGAGGTTTTTGGTTTGCTGGGAAGCATTTACATTTTCACAAAGTCCTTTCCTTTTGCTCTTTCGGCCGTTGTGTCGCAGCAATCCTGCCACAGTACACTCGCATCGGCACAGGACACTCTACGCGCATTTACCTCTATTCTCTCGTCTAACCGGTACTAATATCTTCCTCGTCAGGTATATTCCACGTACCTGCATTTGCACATGCTTGCAAAAGGAACAAGCATCCCCTGTATGATGGGTATCCGCAGTTTATCACCGATGGAATTTTGGCGGAACTCTCTTAAAGTTATGAAACACCGAGCGTGCATACGTTTCACGGTGTTTTCAATAAAATCAATCGTGCAAAGTATTAGCAGGTACAACCCATTCCATTTGTCTATGCTGAAGAAGAGCGCGGAACTCTAAGCAAAGGCATAAAGCTACGACGTGTTATTGTTTCTGGCCTTTTGTTTTCCGATGTACAGAGGAGGTCAGAATAAGCCTCTCGTCAAGCTGACCTTAGCCACGGGGCTAATGCCGCTACCGCTTTACCGCGTCCAATGAAGTCGTGAGAAATCTATTGTTCCCCGTCCTGTTGACAGCTGCTGACCGAAATGCCCAAGCAGTCTTTTTTGTCTCTCGCAGCTGGCGCCGGTGTTCGCCATGAAGGTTGCCACCATCCTCGCCACCTTTGTCGCGGTCCACACCACCGGAGGCTACTACTACAACTTCCACAATTTCCCTCCGTGGGCCAACAAGACGCTCGCGGTCAACGGCACCACCAACACCATGCCCTATTATGCTGCGCCAAAGCTGACCTAATAGATATTAACGTACTGGTCAAGAAACAAAACCGACGTCCTATACGCGAATTAAACCTACTCGACTGCCGATGCCGGACGCTGCTATTTTTGCGTCATAGGAAAGGCTTATGAAAATGAGTTTCGGAAATTACCTTGCAAACGTTGTGCAGTTTTATCACTGATGTTTCTAAAACCCTGCCTATCTCCAGTTTTTGTGACCATTAAGTGTGTTTTGTTGAATTGTATTGATGTTTATTGTCGTTGCGAATACTGCTCGTTTCTAGTTTTTTGCCCATCCTGCGTGCATTATATCAGGTCTGCAGTGTGATGTAAATAAAATAAAAATCATTCGAAACTTGTGCACTCGAGTCGTCATGGTAAACGAGGTGACAGCCGCGAACCTGAATTGCTGAATTAAAAATACATGTTACACCCAGCCCTTCTTCAGTCTCACTTGATAGAAATGCCAATTTTGCGCAGCCATGGCGCAAGGTATCGTCTACACAAAGCGAGGTCAAATGTCCATTTTTCTCATTTCCCCCAAAAGAGCCGAGCGCCAGGCCACATGAAAGTTTGTGCCACTTTATCAGCACTGAGTGCAGGGCGACTATTGGGATCGAACACCGCACCTCCTACACATGAGGCCGATGCTCAAACTACTGCAAGACCACTGCTGTTCCCTTTGTTGGCTGCGTCTACGTTTCATACACTTATGAAATTTCCTACAGCAGCTTGCCTAACACTCCACCCCTGAGGAAGGTCATCAAATAGCTGCCGCTGTAAATGTTTTGCAGCACCACTGAAATGAAGGGTGTGGGAGATAGCACTACATTGGCTTTGGTTCGCTCGTCAGGAGGCCTGTTTATAAGCTTTTTCCGCCGCATGCAGCCGTTGTTACCGTATACGGGTGCTCCATAAAGCAATGTTTGTTTCTGTGAAATATTTTGTTTCAATTGCAGGATGTGCAATAATAACTGCCCTTTTCTGCGAGTACGGCGGTGTCTGAATTTCGTTTCAAATATAAAACAAGTATTGGAGCAATACCAAGACAAAACACAAAATACAGATACTGGCAATAGTCAAATTCTTCCAAGGATGTACATTTGAAATAAAATAGTAAAGCGTAATTATTACCATCCGCCCAACTAACATTAACCGGGGGAGGCTAATAAGTACCTAATTGCTCTACTAACCCAGACATATAGGGTATTGATAATACCAACTATTTAAGATTTCGTCATCTTTCCATATCCACCAATCACAGCCGTTGTGTCCGCCACGGTAACCACACTTTCACCAATCAGACTTTGTTCTGTTGGCTCACTGCAAAGTGTACAATCTGTCAAATATATACAGCACAAAGGGTTTTCTTCCAAGCCGCGTAACGCGGCTTTTAAGCATATTTTACAGTCCTAAGTTTGGGTGCGTTGGGAGCTTAAGTTCCTCCCACCTTCGTAAGATTAGGGTCCCTGAGAATGGAAGAGGAGCCGCGCTGTAGGGCTCAGAACGTACCGGGCCAAATTTTCGTGCGAACTTTTAGCGGGTGGTAGAGGTGGCGCCTTTCAAGGTTCGGCCGCCTTCAGTGCGAAACATCATACTTTTGCTTTGTTTAGCTTCCGCTGATATCACTTCAGCTTAAGGGATTAAATATCTACCGAAAGCAAGGTAAGCCTCCCCAAAACTCGAAATCGGATCGCCCATTCAGAGTCGAGAGCGCCCAAGATAGCACCAGGCCGTCGAAGTGCGCAAAGAAAGGCGCTAAGGTTTGCATGCAACGCGATTGGGAAACCTGAGCGAAAGAAAAGATATTTCTATTGTTGAGACTGGCCGAAAAGTTCATTAGCTGCAGATTTTATCAGAGGACAAAAGTGGTTTATTTAACACGGTTAACAGCAGAGCAAAAATGAATTTTAACAGAGCAAGACAGGCTAGATAGAAGCCTGATAAACGGCCACGCCAGCAGGTCGCCGGAATCGAACGAATGCATGTCGTTTCCTCCTCTTTACCCGAACCATCGCTAAATGAAACGCACGCCCACTTGAGATTGTCGACATATCATCAATGTGTTCGGTCTTGTCTGCTGTGGAAGATTTTGTGTCACATGATGTCATTGCTCCCCACTTCACTTCTGTTTAATTGCAGTTCTTCTCGAAAGGTTGACTTCAACATCATGAAGGTTTCGGAGCAATAGCGCAAACAGGACAAGGGAGAAAAGAACGAGTAGACACACACAGCGCTACTCGTCTACTCGTTCTTTTGCAGCGCTGTGTGTGTCTACTCGAGGGATCAGAATGATATCTTCCTGCGCACAGTTATACAAGTAAGGCTGTATAGACTTCTGCCTGGATTCGTAGTCTCGTCTGTTCAAAATATGTGCGGAAGGGTGACTGGATACCTGCATGAAGTTGTTTTATCGTATAGGCTGTTGAATGTACGTTTTTCCCAGCAGTACCTGTCAACCGTTACAAAGAAAAAACTCTACAGAGACCTTGTAGATGTTATGCTCCCTGTACCTTTGTACCGTTCTCCACATCGCGGTGGCCCAGGACAGGACGTCCTAAAAAGAGTGAAGAAAATGCCTATACTACCCTCCGCCAAATCGTTCTTTTTCAAGTTACATACAAACACCTTCCCAGTTAAGACCTGGCTTCACGATAAAGGTTTCTTCATTCCCTGGAACACTGACTGCTTTTTATGCAAGAAACCCGAAACAATAGAGAGAGAGAGAGAAAACTTTTATTGCTCTTTCAAGAGATTCGCGGAGATGAAGACTTCTTGGTCGTCCTGCTTGGGCGCTGGCGACTTGAGTCTTCGAGCAAGGGTGGGCCCTCAGTCCAGGGCTCCACTGAGTCGTGCCGCTTCAACAGCGTGCTGTACCAAGGCCCTCTGGACCTCGAGCTCGCTGCTGGAGAGACAGCTCTCCCATTGCTCCTCACTCGGTGGTTGATAATTGTGGAATGCTATGTTTCTTTCGCACTCCCAGGTAATGTGATAGAGTGTAGGTGTACCGCCGCACCAGGGACAGTCTGATCTGAACAATAGAACACGTATTTCTAGATTGCTGGGACCCGATCTTTCGTTGGGATGTACTCCAAAGAACTTAAAAAAAAACAGTTACCCCTGGATCCGTACGGCATACGTTTCTTGCCTGTGAATCCCTCAGAGGAAATACCTTATGACCTCATTATGGTCCTGGGCCTCCACGCGGTGTGGAAAACACGAATGCAGTTTGAACACGCGGACTTGGTTATTCGCCCGGTTCGCGAACATTTCATTGAGAGCGTTGTGCGCTTAAGAAATGTGTACAACGCACTGCCTGATCCACCACAATGGATAACTGTACTAGATGGATTAATGTCGCTCAAAAAATTTTAAAGTCGTGTCGGCCGAAGTGTGGCCGCCATGTTTTATTTCTTGTAACCTCTTGATTTGTACGTCAAAATCGGCAATAAAGAAAAAAAAAAGTGTGTGTCTACTCGTTCTTTTGTCCCTTGTCCTGTTTGAGCTATTGCTCCGAAGTATGAACCAACAAGCCCGAATTTCAACGTTGTTAAATCATGAATGTGTATAGCAACTTAGTCTCTCTTTTTCTTTTATACTGTATTTGTTCACTCTTATTTTTCTTTTGTGTAGTCCCAAAAAATAGCTAGTTTGTGCTGTTTATCTACTTTCAGAGCTATTACTTTTACTTTTTTTAAAAGACACTTAGGGAACCTGCGCACCCAGGTGGCAGTACAATCGTTCTATTCCACGACGAAAAACTGCTGGCATCAGCCGCTTGGGCCGGTAGAGAGGCGAGAGCACATTCTGAACGATTACAGGCCCGCCCGCGTTCGGCTGATAGCATTCATTGCCCAGCTTCTCTCGGCGTAGCACTGATAGCGGACGCACGGAACGTGCGGCTGCGACAGAGTGCGGAAACACATTCCAATAAGCGCACGGAGCTGGCGTGGAAAAACACCACGAGTGCACCAAAACTTCCTTGGTGCTCTCGCTAGGCTGTGTGTTGCGGCGCGTCGATGGGAACGGCAAACTGCAGCGGCAAACTGCAGCACTTAGGTGAACTGCGGTAGTATTATTGCGAGAGCACTAACCCAACTCGTCTCTTGTGTCCTCGTCTTTTGCTGCGCTACAGTCTATTGGAACTATGCACCAACAAGCCCAAAAAGCCACGCTACAGAGAGCACTAATACTAAAGTATATTAGTAGTACTAATACTCAAGTAGTACTAAGGTAGTACTATTGCGAGAGCACTAATACTAAAGTATATTAGTAGTACTAATACTCAAGTAGTACTAAGGTAGTATTAGTGCGAGAGCAGTAATACTACCACGCCAACCCAGAGCAAGAATCTTGTCATCTTGCCTTGCCTTGTGCGCGCGAGGTTGCTCGGGAGGAGCAACATGGCTCGCACAATCCGTACGGGTGGCCGTGACAGAAACAGCCACCTGTCAGTGCTGTGGCGCCTCTCTTAACCGCTGCGACACAGCGCTGGTAGTGGTATATCAGGACTCCCAGGTACCTATGATGGTGAATTTGATATATTTTAGATAAGTATTTTTCTACGTCTGGTGCTATAAACTTTGTAGAAAATCTCGGGTCTTTGGGCTGCAGAAGTATAAATATTAAAACTCGAAACACTGATGTATTTGAAATACCACATTTCAGAACAAACTATAAGCTACAATCATTGGCTCGTAATCTACGTTACGTAATAAACAAATATAAACACACAGCCGATTTTAGTTCTAAGATGCTGAGGACTTATTCTGTGCATATATAAATGAAAACTGTTAAACTATACGTAGCATTGTAACTTGCACTTTTCTCTTTTGCCTCATGTGTTCTTGTTTCGTGCTATTGTACTGATTGTCTCAATTTTTGCATGTATTATAGTGTAATATGTAATGTCAAAATGTTGTTTCTATCTCTTTTTCTTTGCTGTAACGATTGTAATGTGACTCTCTTATGTTGTTTAGTGTACCTTTCATGTGTTAAATTATCAACTTGCTTTTTTTTTTCTCTCTCTCTTCACGCTCGCTACTGCCATGTAATGGTCCTCTAGGTCTTTGTCAAGCTGTGTGCACAGATTTTAGTCCAGGGTGACCAACCAGTTTTTTCTGGTGAATAAATTGCCAACCAAATCAGCATTAACCAACTAAAAGAATCGATCGCGTCAAGCTTTTAAGCCGGAGCTCAAGTGTCCTCTCCAAGTGAAGGCTGAACAGCTGCTTTGGCACAGCTACTCGGTTTAAAGAACCACTTTTTTGGCTTTATTGTTTTATAAATTCTGCCCTGAGCGCAAAAGAGAATATGGCCGCATTTGAAAATAAAAAAAAAAAGCGACCGAACACTTCCGACGCCGGGAATCGAACCCGGGCCTTCTGGGTGAAAGCCAGATATCCTAGCCACTAGACCACGCCGGAGACATGTTCGTGTGCAGCTGCGGAACATTTTCGCAAGAGGCGAAAATACGCGCCGCCGTCCCGAGATGCTACAGCTGCGGTATGAGGCAAATGCAGCTGTTTTTGTAAGGAACAGCGTCTGCGCCAGCTTAGTACACGTCGCGTGGCGTGCCCTGTAAAAGATAACCTGTTTCGGCCGTTTGAAGACCTTACACATCCCGTAAAAATGATCTTACATTAATTATAGATTATTAGAAAAACTTTTCTGCCATATTGGATTCTAAGACACGAGATTTATTCGAGCGTTAAAGGGAGACTGAAGCACTTTTTCTGAAAATCGGGCTGGCAGCGGCATCCTATAGTTTTTCATGTTGTATACTGGAATATCGCATCCAAATAAGGCAAAAACAAGCGCGAATTGCCTTTTTTAGCCGAAATATGCGGCCTGTGCTGCGGAGCACGCCGCGCGGCGCGCCGCCGCCCGTGATTGGTCAAGAGAGGTCGTGACGTCACTTTGAGGACTGGAGAAGCGGCCGATGCGGATCCGGCGCTGCGTTGAGGGCAGATCGCAGCTTTCCGTGTCGTTGTAAAAGCGAATACGGCGACTATTGTTTTTTACTGACCACCGAAGAAAAGGTTACTACAGTTTGCTCATTCCACGTATCGCCTGAAACCAAAAAAGACACAAGCAAAAAATTCTATGCCTAGCACAAGCGTACGCCAGCGTCAAAGACGCGATGCAGACCATGCGTAAAAGGTGCCAGCACAACCTCGGCTCGTATTCTCGGAAAGGAAGGGGTGCGAACAATACTGAAGTCAATTACCACCACCGGACGCCTCCTGGCTCGCCCGGAAGAGCGTCATCCTAAAGAAAAGGCCCAAAACACTGTGTACAAAAAATCCTGTTCTCAGTACCCGGCGTTGCAGGTTGGGGCAAGAAAGTATTTCAAGGAAACGATGAAGGAGCACAAAGTTGGTGTTAAAATTAGCGAAGCGCAGTGGCCAAGCACTGCGAGGCATGTGACCACAAGATAGTGACGCAATCATGGTGCGCAGGAAACCAAGCCAAATACGCGCACAAACACGCTTCACTCCTGGCGCGTTCAGCAGATGCCAGAAAATATTAATCGAAGCCTCGGAAACGTTCGCCCTTCCTAGATTTGCAGTTTAGGTTCAGTGAAGTAGTTGCCAACTATATGTGTGCTTAAAAGCCAAGCTAGCTGCAACTCGCCCACTGCCACAACTTGATGAAGAAACCGAGTAAGGTTGCGGTGTTTTTTTGCAAAAACTCGGTTGGCATTCATTTCTCTCATAAATTTGCATCCGAAATCAACGTCGAACGCTTTCATTTTAATTGCTTAGCTAGGATTAAACGAGATGCCGCATATGAAGAGCTTCGATGCTTGCTTGCTTTGCTTTATTGTGCTTTGCTCTGCTTGCTTGCTGTTTGCTTGCTTGGACACGTCGAACCGAGTATAAAATCACTAACCGAGCCTTGCTGAGCACGTCTCAGGTGGTCTGGCCGCACCTAAGCTGAGGAGAGCGACACATGCTTAAGCCTCTATAAGGTTTCTTCAGGGGCTAAGTGAGCATGTTTCTACTTTTAAAAGAGGCGCTTCTTCGGAATGGTGACACGCCTCTTATGCGCGAGGAAATCGATGGAACTGTGTCATGGTTTAGCCGCGGCTTTTCGACAGAATTCTCCAGAGATCACACTAGGACAAGCTCTGCCTGCAGCCGCTCTTACGAAAGTGTTTCGAGCAGAGTAAGCTTGGTTTAGTCGGCTTGAATTCTTCGTCACAGTAGCGAGCGGTTGCGCTGCGAGCTTGTGATCTTGCGGAAAACAGTGGAAGACGACACAGTCGCGGCCGTAGTTGTTCGTGGACACGAACGCAGAGTAGTACCTGTTGAATCTGATTCTCAAGGTTGGCTGACACGCTTTGTACGTCACAACGCACGCAGTACGAGGACGAGGAACAACGCATGCAGCATGAGAAACAACGCGCGCTGAAAGTGCGCTCTGGTGCGCCGAAGCATCTCCGGCTCCTCAACATGACGTCACGCTGGCCGACATGGACGAGGTTTCCCTCTCCGCTGTTCTCCTCTCCTGCGCTCGCGCGGGGCGCGGGAAATTTAAACATCGCGTTTTTAATTGGTGATTGCGCCACTATTTTAGCCAAAATCGAAAAAATAATTTCACAGACGTGATCAGCAATGACACTACTTCAAAACCCTAGAAGGTTAGCTGATTCGAAAACCGCCTCAGTATCCCTTTAAGCTTTCCACGTATACAAAAAATAAACAAGAAGGCGACACACATGTGGCTGCCGCTGCCACTTGTATTGCACAAAAGAAGGGCGTACCCTTTGTACGAGTGAACTAAAAATATTTAAAAAAGCGGGATGTCTTGTAAAATAGTGGAATTTACTGCGGAAATTTGCGCATTACAAATTTAGAACGCCCTATATCTATGATAGCAATGTTAATTTTATGCGGGTCGGGTCAGCCGCAATCACTTCTCATGTATAAACATCCAGCGGCCAACACCAGCATCTGTCGAAATGCAATACTGACTTCTCGTATGTAATTATTCCTTCAAGGCACCCACGCACGCACGCACGCACGCACGCATGCACGCACGCTCGCACGCACGCACACACACACACACGTACGCACACACGCACACACGCACGCACGCACACACACACGCGCGCGCACACATACACACGCACACGCGCCCGCGCGCACGCACGCACACAAACACACGCACACACGCGCTCACACACACGTACACGCACGCACGCACAAACACGCACACACACACACACGTACACACACGCACGCACGCACACACGTACACACACGCACGCACACGCACGCACACGCACACGTACACACACACACACACACACACACACACACACACACACACACACACACACACACACACACACACACACACACACACACACACACACACATGCCATCTGCTTTATTTCGTGGCTGTGCTTAAAAACGACTCAGTAGATAATTTAAAGATTTCGGATGTTTAGAACCAATTCGGCCTGCCTCTTCACGGTATGATCTTTATGTCCGTAAGGCGAACGGACTTTAAGGGAGTGCCTTTTTCTGCTCTTTTTTGTTTTCTTGGTCAGTTAAGTGAAAGGTCGCTATTCTTCAGACTTCGCAGGTGCGAGCAAGCCGTGACTAAACCTTGCGCTGAACTTTATTGGTCTTTACTTGGCGACAAGAAGTCGAGACAAGTTAGCCTGCTGCTGTTATTGTGTGTTCTTGAGCCCTTCAAACAATATCCAATCACATGCTGGATTTGAGATCACTAAAAGCGCATGATTAAATTTTTTTATACATGATGTGAACACAGATTAGTGTTAAAAAATCCCGTGTAAGAGGTTTATTTTTGGCGCCACCTCTTTGTTCTCAGTGCAATTGTTGTCTCGTATTTGTTGCAGTTAGAATGCAAAGAGTTTGCGGTGTTATGATATAAGTGTTTGCATATGTTTGTACCTCATTATCATAAGGTCTGCCCTTTGTGTTCTGTTTATTTTGTATTTAGGCCCTTCACTAGATTATTGGTTCGAAAAGCTGCGTGTGTTAGTTTAAAAAATGCGAAAACTTTTGTCGACAAGTGCGTTTAGGTTTTCAGCAACCATCAATTTGGCAGATGCCGCTATGTTGTTTGACAGGTGTTCTCTGGAAAATAAAAGATTAAAAGCGTGTGTTTTCTCAGCTCGACCTCATTTTTTCGTGACCTAAATTCTCCATAACGCTGCTAAACGATATTATGCTCAGTAGTAATAATTGCAGGTAATAGTGAAACAAATGCCAGCAGATGGCCATGTGAATACTACGACTCCGTGTCACAAAATAGCATCGTCTTTGACCACTGAGACTGCTCAGAATATCTTGGGCCAAGCGATGTCATTCACGGAAATGTACTCTTCGTGCAAAGGGTTCCTTCTCATGCAGCTCAATGATACCTCAACATGCCCTGGGATAAGTGTCCATAGTGAACGAAACATCCTTTGAGGACGCAAGCAACCTGCGGAGTTGGGCTTCTCTGTAGCTCATCTACGCCAAGCAGTGGAAGCATCGATCAGGTCGAGACTCTCAAGCTGTACGTATGTGGAAAATGTGTTCCAGATGTATGTGGAGCACTGGATTTCCAAACCTTCCTCGTTTAACTGGAGCATTGTTCCCATATTAGTTGTCTATTTGGAAAGTCGGTTTTACTCAAGTTTCACTTACTAAGTCGAACTTCTGTGGAACCATATTAATTAAGAGTGTACCATGTCGAAACTTCTCTCCCATTGGTGTTTCGCTGAATACACTTTTAAGCGAAACGTTAATCCGTCCTAACCTCTAATACGTCACTTAAGTACGAGTCTAGAGTCATAAAAACTTTATCTCGCCTTCTCAAATGGTTAAAAACAATTCTAATATGCCCCTTAGGTACCAGTATAATGTCACGAAAACTTCGTCACACCTTCTCAAGCGTTTTAAAAAATGCAGAACCTTTATTCTTCGCCGCCTTCGAGCAAGCGAAGCTCGAAAACCGGAAAAAAAGTATTTTAGCTGACTGCAGGAGAAGATGTACACACGGTGCCTATCAAGGCTCCTGAAGAGCATCCTTCACGCTTCTGAAGGAAAAACCGACTGTTTATAGTGCTCAGCCTTTTACAGCTCAGATCATTACGTTTTTCCCTTCGCGGTTCAACTGCCTTGTTAGAGTTTTAATTTACGCCGTTGCACAACTGGCATGCCATCCATTCATCAAGGCGACATTTTCTTGTCTCTATTCGTAAGCACTACCTTCTGTGTATCAAAGGATCTATTACTACAGTTCGTACGTGCGCAATTGCCTAATATTTTCCTCCTCGTCTATTTATTTCTGCGCCAATCTCCAGTATAAAGTCCAAATACCATGTTATCGCACTAAGCCTTGCTTTAAGTATTTGTTCTCCGGCGGCTTCTTAAGACTGAAACCGCCTCCTAGGACGAAGTGCCTACACTGAAGATGGCAGCGTTTTGTAAAATTTATGTCGTCACTGCTAAATGAGCTGCCGACAATATCGGTGTCCCATTTCTAGCTGCTTTTTGTGCTTTGATGCGGTCGACGTCTTGAACCCACTCCCTACAGAAAGGCTGTCGGCCTTGAAGGTAAAAAACTGCTGTTTGTTTAGCTTGGTTAAACCAAGTGTGTACGCGAAAGCTTCTCACGCGCCACACACGCTGCCGAAAGGGTCGTCCGTGAATTTCTGGTGAAACTGCCTCGTCGTACTCCCAAATTCACTGAGACGAATCACGTGGTTAGTCTGTCTCTTTGAGCCGGTTTCCATCGGCTTAAAATATTAAAACTCGGAACACTGGTGTTTTTGAAATACCACATTTCAGAACAAACTATAAGCTACAATCATTGGCTCATACTCTACCTTACTTAATAAATAAATATAAACGCACAGCTGATTTCAGTTCTAAGAAGCTGAGGACTTATTTTGTGCATATATAAATGAAAACTGCTAACCTATATGTGCAGGTATGAAAAATATGAGTGGGGAACACAGTTGGAGCATTCATTTATTGATTACTCCGTTATTATTTGTGACAAGCGCAGTTTTTTCTCTCTATTTAACTAGTTTTCGTCTGCGCCTACAATATCCCAATGTCGTTGTGCAATTTAGTAGAGAAATAACCAAGAAATTTGCAATTTTCTGCGTGAAGTTTGTTCCCTCTCATATTTTTCATACCTGTACCGTTGTAACTTGCACTTATCTCTTTTGCCTTCAGTGTTCTTATGTTTCGTGCTATTGTACTGATTGCCTTAATTTTTGTATGTATTATAGTGTAATATGTAGTGTCAAAGTATTCTTTCTAATTTTCTTTACTGTAACGATTGTGATGTGAATCTCTTATGTTGTTTAGTGTACCTTTCATGTTGGTTGGTTTATGGGGTTTAACGTCCCAAAGCGACTAAGGCTATGACAGACGCCGTAGTGGAGGGCTCCGGAAATTTCGACCACCTGGGGTTCTTTAATGTGCACTGACATCGCACAGTACACGGGCCTCGAATTTCTCCTCCAAAGAAATTCACCCGCCGCGGCCGGGATCGAACCCGCGTCTTTCGGGTCAGCAGCCGAGCACCATAGCCACTGAGCCACCGCGGCGGCCTGTTAAAGTATCAACTTGCTTTTTTCTCTCTCTCTTCACTTTAGCTACTGCCATATAATGGTCCCCTGGGCCTTTGTTAAGCTGCGTGCACAGCTTTTAGCAAAGGGTGACCAACCAGAATTTTCTGGTGAATAAATTGCTTTGATTTGATTGGCAATTTCAGCCTACATTGGCCTTAACCAACTAATAGAATCGATCGCATCAAACCCTTAAGCCGGAGCTTAAATGTACTCTCTAAGTGAAGATTGAACAGCTGCTTTGGCACTACTCGGTCCAAAGGGTGATGTACTTATTAATTGTTTTATAAATTTTGCCCTGGGCGCAAAAGAGAAGATGGCTGCATCTGAAAAAAAAAAAATTGACCGAACATTTCCGACGCCGGGAATCGAACCCGGGCCTTCTGGGTGAAAGCCAGATATCCTAGCCACTAGACCACGCCGGAGACATGTACGTGCGCAGCTGCAGAGCATTTTAACTAGAGGCGGAAAAACGCGCCTCCGTCCCGACATGCTGTAGTGGTTGTATGAGGCAAATGCAGCTGGTTTTGTCAGGAACAGCGTCTGCGTCAGCTTAGTACACGCCACATGGCGTGCCCTGTCTCGGCGTCTCAGCCGCACACTTGGCCTTCCTCGCTTCCTTCTCGCGTTGTCGGCCGGCCTTGTACCATGCCATGACTTCAGGATCGATCGACGTAGTTTCTCGTAGCCTTTGCTGATGACGTTCTGAGTACGTATGCTTGCAATCCACCTCTTCATCCATTGCGCATCTGACAAGCGAGCGCACGCTCAGGATCATGTTGACAAGCGAGCACAGCTGCGCGCCGCCGCGGAAAGAGCACGGCGCATGCGCAGTGAGGCGCATAGCTGAGCTATGACGTCACACGCGGCGACGCGGAGGAGGCCGGCGGTGACAGCGCGCGGCGAACACCTGTGGCTCAGAAAATAGTTTGCAATGAAACTTAGCATGGGCAGATGTGGCCTTGCACCCAATCCGGCGAAATGCTCCCAGCTGGCGTAGTGAAGCTTTCGCTTCAGAAATGTACCAGATATAAATAAACGAACGTTAAGACTACAGTCGGCAGTCTTCTGACTACCGCGCCATAAAAATCCTACTATGCGGTTGGCCATCCGTTCGAACGTCTAATCTCCCGCTATTTCCTTTCTTTCCATCACTTTCACAATGGTCTTAAGAAAAATAATTACGAAAGTGCTGCGAGCACAAATTCACAGCAAGTACTTATCTTGCGTTTTGCAAACACTGAAAGAACAATTTCTTTCCTTGCTTTTTAGATCATGCGTGGGCCGACAGAGTGCAGCTGTTTGCCACCAAGGGGCAATCACGTGGAATATTCTGCACAGCAGTTGCAAGGGCAAAAGTCGGGGCTCCCCTCCGACCTTCCACATTTGCCAGAGTAGCTTTAGTTCTTCTTTACAGTCATTCATATATTCTGAGCTTGTTTTAGAGGACAGCTGGATCAACGGCTTTTTATTATTTGGCTACTAAAGCTCTGTGCGTTGAAATGTGCCTACATGGCCAATGTACTGATAAAATAAAGCGCTGAGACTCGGTTAAAAAGATTTCTCCTGTATTGACCCCATCGACATTTCAGACCGGCTATGGCTTGCTTAACCCCTGAAACTGGATCTGCTGTACGTGAAGAACGCTTGCTGCGCAAGACCACATGGCGTTTCAGATATTTTGTTTATTTACTGAAAGCCGATACCCTCAGGGGCCACAGGGAATTATATAAGGGGTAGTACACAAAATAAAAAAAAATGTACAATAGCTGCATGAGGGGATTTGCTACGCAATATTGCCGCAGTAACGATGAGAAGAAAAACAATAGGAATCAGCCAGAAATAGGAAGAACGCAAAGATAGAAGAAATAAATATACCGAAAAGAGAAAACTCAAATCAATCAAAGCGAGAAAAAGAAAATAATTATTCCTACAAATATTCAATAAAGCCGCTAGGAGCAGCGCGGAAAGCTATAAACCATCACCATTCGTGGTTACAAAGAGTGCAAATGCACAGACTCAAAACGAATTAAACCAAGAATATGGTAAGCAATGATATGCAGCTAACTTCTTGAATTCATAAATGTCACTGGCGAGTACAACAACTGGTGTTGGATGGCTGAATTCCGACGAGGCCTTTGGAATTAAAGAATTCAGGCGGGATGTCGCGCGGCGCGAATGATCTCTGCGGAGTGGAAGACATGTTGGCGTGTCGTGATCAATGCATCTTGAAGAATGCAATACGTGTTGGAAAGAAAAGAAAACACATGCGGGATACTTCTGTGCGCCGAGAAAGAAGGAATGATGGCAATGTGCTTTTCATTTCACTAACACTGCACAAAAGATCATTGGTTCGTTGGTTAGTTTATGGGGTTTAACGTCCGAAAGCGACTCGGGCTATGACAGACGCCGTAATGAAGGGCTCCGGAAATTTCGGCCACCTGGGGTTCTTTTACGTGCACTGACATCGCACTGTACACGGGCCTCTAGAATTTCACCTCCATAG
Organism: Amblyomma mixtum; assembly: GCF_055824585.1. Lineage (NCBI taxonomy): Eukaryota > Metazoa > Arthropoda > Arachnida > Ixodida > Ixodidae > Amblyomma > Amblyomma mixtum. Next base: position 250,280,615 of record NC_143013.1, read on the forward strand.
AAATTCAACCGCCGCGGCCGGGATCGAACCCGCGTCTTCCGGGTCAACAGCCGAGCACCATAACCACTGAGCCACCACGGCGGCTAAAGATCTTTGGGTCGGACGCTAAAATCTTGAGGAACACTTAAGCTCCTGAAGGCTATGACGCCATGGCGTAATGGTTTAATTCCCATATATGAAGAAATCCATTCTCTACTTGACACTCGTAGATCTCTGGGAGTCGTGATACCCCTGGCGTTAAAGAAGCCCAGAGGGTCAAAATTTCCGGAGCCTTTCACTACGGCGTCCCTGAGAGCCTGAATCGCTTTCGGACGTTAAACGCCCTCAAACCAAACCAAACCTCATACCCCTGCTGGCGCAGTGGTTTGGTCTGGTTTATTGGGCTTTAACGTCACAAATCAACTCAGGCTATGAGGGACGCCGTAGTGAAGGGCTCCGGAAATTTCGACCCAGGTTGCTCTGCCCAAGCGACCAGTCATTAACCGCCACCTGGCACGGTGGGCAGGTAGTGATGACGTCGCAAGGTCACGTGACCTAGGTGACCCACCTGCCTCCGAGGTTGCTCTCTGGGGTCCACGTCCTAGAGCCACGCCCGTAATTTTTCGCTCACAACGCGGACGCCGACAACACCGACACCGGATTTCCTGAAGAACGGGGCCTTTAACCCTATCGCGTTAAAACGGGCCACGCGATTCTGTACTACTTCCGGGGCCGCAGTAAGAGTTTAAGGATCCCGTATTGAGCCGGCATATCGTAATTTGGAGTGGATCCGCTAGGAATTTTTTTGGAAAGTTTTTGGTGCTTAGGAGAGGTGAAAGAAAGTTTGCATTTCGGCTATGAAAGGTACTGTATTTGGTTGCTAGAAAAGGTGCGGGCGGAAGCTCCCTAGTGCCTACGCTTGTTCTAAGTAGGAGGAAACGGCGCTTTGTTTCACGCCCGTTTTACACCAAAGGAAAAATACTTGCATTTTATTAATATGCAGTGGCTAAATACAACAAATTATTGAAGAACATAGTGCACCCTATTGAGTCGTCAATTAGTGTCAACGCTGATATATTTTGCCGTGCTAGTAGCGTGTCCCACCAGGCATCGGATCCAGGATCACCGCCGCATTGCCGAAGGAGGAAGGAAACGTGGGCCGGAGACGGGGAGTAGGGGAAGTGAAGGAAAAAACTGTATTTACATGGTTACATGATTAATTACATTATTTACATAGAGCGGGACTGAGAATGGCTCTCAGTGGAAGGGGAACGTCTTCGTCAACCGTAGTCGACTGGAGCTAGCAGGCTTCTCTCGGCCACACTCACGGCCGAGTTAAATATCGTTCGGTTTCCCCAGATCCCTGGCTGGGGAATAATGGTCGACGACTGTCCAATCGGATGGACCGAAGGGGACGTTCTTGTTACCGCCCACGGCTGGGCAGGTGCGGGTTTTTCCACTCTCTCGCAGCTGGGTCGATGAGAGGAGGAGATGCCGACTCATCCAGCCCTGCGGGAAAGGAATCTCCCGAAGTCTTCCAGCAGGTGAAATGAACTTGCCTCCCCGCCGAATGCCCAGAACGCGAGTCGGGGCCACAGAATTCTTCAATTATCCGCCAGCGTGACCGGCGCCGGCTCGACGCCTTGGTGTGGTCGCTCGGACAATAACTCCGGCGCGTCCCCGGCCTTCGCCTCTATAGTGGTCACCTCCGCTCAAGGAATTTCGCCGGGGTTATTGCTGACAATGGCCCCTGACATTCTTGCTACACTAATCCGCTGAGGCTCGGAGGGGCATTCCAAGCATCCCACTTCCCATGGTCGTCGCGAGGTTGTCGACCTTGGTGATTGTTCACGGTAGATGCTTGATTGTTCACGGTAGCTGGAGGGGGGGGGGGGGGTAGAAACACAACAGCACGTCCGCCGCCCGAAGAGGTCTCGTAGTGGTTGCAGCCAACGCTGCTGCGCGCAGAGACCTGGAGTTGTGTCCGTTCGGCTTTTGGTCACAGCTGGGCCCAAAGGTTCTTCTTGCTTCGTTGACAACTGTAACGGTCTCAACCAGCAAAGTCCAAAGCCCAATAAGCAGAAAGCGCCAAACCGACTTCAAGAACTGCCAAGCTGTTTTCGGTCAACAAAACCTCTTTAGAGAAAATGAGCTGTAGCGTGAAATTTACGTCCTCGTCCGAAAGTTGACATGTTTGACCAAACCAGAATACACAGAGCTTGTTTAGCCAAAAGGGAGGAAAATTTTCTAAAATTTTTTTTTTTTTTGGGGGGGGGGGGGGTTCCGTAGCACGGTTTTTGTCACAGAAAGCCACCGCCCGTGAGAGCACAAAGGGAAGGTGGAGCTGCTGAACACACATACAAAACAGAGAAAAAAAAATGATTCCCGCTAAAGCAAAAAACAAAATACAAGTTTGCATAGCGGATTAACGTCCGGGGAGTCAGGAAAGGGCATTACACGGGAAAGCTTCGGCTGAGGCCATCAGCGTTGCCATTATCTCTTACGTTTCTGCAACGCATGTGAACAGAGTCCCGCAATGCCAAGCTCCAAAGTTTCGCTCTCATCCTTGTACAGGAGAGATATATGAGCAAAAGACAAAAAACAAGCATTAAACTCAATATGAGATTATGCGTCATATCTGCCCCTTGCGCGGCCGCGGTCCGACAGCTGCTTTAGCAGATGAGACATTGCATAATGCTAGGAATTTCAGCTTGCATTTCTGTACAGGCGAGTTAAATGAACAAAAAGAAACAAGCAATAAACTGAACAGGATTATTCCTCGAAACCGTCCAGAAACAGCGTTACGATTAGAGGAATTTACTGGTTCCTATTCTTCAGTCGCCCTCTGCGCGGCCGCGGTCCGATAGCTACTCTAGCAGGTGCAAAATTACACAAGGCTAGGAACTTCCGCTTGGGACCCTGCACTGTTCTTCGTCCAAGTCTCGCGGTTCTGAAGTTTAGCTGACGCTCAGAAAGCAGAATGCGAGAAGGGAGCGAACGAGTGCGAATGCCGTGCCAGCGAATCTGCCTCTCTCGGATTGGGTTCGCGCGTTGCGTCCCCTTAGCTTGTGTTCCCTTCAAGCGGCGCGTGCGAACTCTTGAGCGCTGAGGTGCCAAATTGGGGCGGGTAACCGGTTGTCCGGTTTTCTGTGCAGCAGTCAACATGAGGCGCACTTTCCCCTTCATTAACATTCCCCGTTTGGCCACCTCTATACGCTGCCGCTCTGTGGAAACCCTCGCTGTTGGTTTGCGGGGCGCATCACTAGCCATTGCGGAACCGTCACAGGTTAAGTCGTCGGCGTTCGCCTCTCTGTCCGTTTGTGATCCAGCCTGCTCTGGCTCACTACCGTGAGAGATTATAAGGCCTACAGGGCCACGTTTGCCCTCTTCACCCGCGTGCTCTGCTGGCGCTGCGAATCCTGGAGCCTTCGAAATGGTAAGGAACTGCGCAGCATCATCTCCAAAACAAAGGCCTTTTTCTTTGGGCAGCATATCCAAGCGATTTGAGAAAATCGAGGGATACTGCAAAGGCAGGTTTTGGGAGACGGCTGCCTTGGTCAGACGCAGCTCGAGGGGGCTCTCGATCGCGACGCGGGCAGTAAGTTGGTCGTGTTCGATACCTTTCCTATCCTTATACTGGCGGTACAGCAGGCCAGAACGGAGCTGGAAAGGTATGTTCTTCCGTGACACACCTATGTCACTTTGGGGACTCAAGTTGCGTAGAGATTGGTCTTTCTCTTGCTCAGCGGTGAACGTTTCTCTGTCCACACGAAGGAGTTCGAGAAAGCCATCCGAGTGGGGTAACACAAGATTGGAATTCAATTCCTCACCTAGCTCCAGGTCATCACTTGCGCCTGATTCGGAAGACTCACTATAGCTTGCACTACTTTCGGTGCTCTTAACCCCTGTGCAATAAGTGAGTAAGTCCTGCGCTGGCTCGTCATTAGGTAACGCGGAGCCGTCACAGCTTAAGTCGCCGGCGTTCGTCTCATCCACAGTTTGCAATAAAGCCTGCTCTAGCTCATCACCGTGAGAATTTACAGGCTTCGGGCTTACAGGTTGAGGTTTGCCCTGTTCAACCACGTGCTCTGCTGGCGCCGCGACCTCACGAGCCTTCGAAATGGTAAGGACCTGCGCAGCATCATCTCCAAAACAAAGGCCTTTTTCTTTGGGCAGCATATCCAAGCGATTTGAGAAAATCGAGGGATGCTGCTTAGGCAGGTTTTGGGAGACGGCTGCCTCGGTCAGACGCACCCCGAGCGGGCTCTCGATCGCGACGCGGGCAATAGGCAAAGACACACTGGCTTCATTGGAGCATAACTCAATTTCGGGTGTTTGGTCGCGAGCGGCTGTCCTTCCCTGATTGTTGAACTGAGCGTTGTTTCGAGGCAGCGCTGAGGCGCATTCCTGGCTTACAATAGAACTTGCAGTTGCCGCTTTCAGCGCGCGACTGCTCTCTGGAGGACTATATTTTTGCGCGGCGCCTACGCCTTTCTGGGTTGCAAGGGTAATCTGCGCGGAATCGCGCTTTTCAGCTAACGCCGCGCTCTGGCTTGGATCTTCACAGTCGCTGTCAGGTTTGCCCTCTTCAACTACGTGCTTTGCTGGCGTTGCGAATTCACGAGCCTTCGAAATGGTAAGGACCTGCGCAGCGTTATCTCCAAAACTAAGGCCCTTTTCTTTGGGCAGCATATCCGAGCGATTAGAGAAAATCGAGGGATGCTGCTTAGGCAGGTTTTGGGAGATTTCTGCCTCGGTCAGACGCACCCCGAGCGGGCTCTCATTTGCGACGCGGGCAATGGGCAAAGACACGCAGTTTTCATTCACGATTTTAATTTCACTTCGCGCCGAAACCTCCTGATTTAATGTCGAATTCCTCTCGGCGCGCTTCGCAAGTAAAATTTGCAACTCTAAACGCATTAAAACAAGTTGCCTTTCATCGGCTTCCTTGAGACGAAGGCGTTCTTTTTCTATCCTGTCAGCCTCCTCCTTAGCGGCTTCCTTGCGGTAAAAGCGTTCTTTTTCTATCCTGTCAGCCTCCTCCTTAGCGGCTTCCTTGCGGTAAAGGCGTTCTCTTTCAACCCTGACGGCCTTCTCCTTGCGTTCCTTTTCAACCCTGTCGGCCTTCTCCTTGCGTTCCCTTTCAATCCTGTCGGCCTCCTCCTTAGCGTTCCTGATTCCCTCCTGAATGACTTCCCAGGTCTCCCAAATTTTGTCACCCTCCTCCTTAGCACCACATTCCTTAATAGCCTCAATCAGCTGCGGCTTTCTGTGACTTTTCCTGGCCTCAATACCCAGCTTTTCACACAGCAACATCAACTCTGGCTTCTTTAGCTTGCTCAAATCCATGGCAACTTCCGAACGAGGACTTTCATAAAATAAGCTGCTACGTGAAATGCTTAAGCGAGCACGTGCAGAAAAACAATCTACAGGTAGTGATAAATTTCCAGAGTTATCAAGCCTGGCAGATTCTTAAAGAAAGTCAAGCGCTCACCACTGCTGAAGCCAGGACCAAGCGTGGAAGATCCCGCCGCTGCCAATCAGTTGATATATTTTGCCGTGCTAGTAGCGTGTCCCAGCAGGCATCGGATCCAGGATCACCGCCGCATTGCCGAAGGAGGAAGGAAACGTGGGCCGGAGACGGGGAGTAGGGGAAGTGAAGGAAAAAACTGTATTTACATGGTTACATGATTAATTACATTATTTACATAGAGCGGGACTGAGAATGGCTCTCAGTGGAAGGGGAACGTCTTCGTCAACCGTAGTCGACTGGAGCTAGCAGGCTTCTCTCGGCCACACTCACGGCCGAGTTAAATATCGTTCGGTTTCCCCAGATCCCTGGCTGGGGAATAATGGTCGACGAACACTGTCCAATCGGATGGACCGAAGGGGACGTTCTTGTTACCGCCCACGGCTGGGCAGGTGCGGGTTTTTCCACTCTCTCGCAGCTGGGTCGATGAGAGGAGGAGATGCCGACTCATCCAGCCCTGCGGGAAAGGAATCTCCCGAAGTCTTCCAGCAGGTGAAATGAACTTGCCTCCCCGCCGAATGCCCAGAACGCGAGTCGGGGCCACAGAATTCTTCAATTATCCGCCAGCGTGACCGGCGCCGGCTCGACGCCTTGGTGTGGTCGCTGGGACAATAACTCCGGCGCGTCCCCGGCCTTCGCCCCTATAGTGGTCACCTCCGCTCAAGGAATTTCGCCGGGGTTATTGCTGACAATGGCCCCTGGCATTCTTGCTACACTAATCCGCTGAGGCTCGGAGGGGCATTCCAAGCATCCCACTTCCCATGGTCGTCGCGAGGTTGTCGACCTTGGTGATTGTTCACGGTAGATGCTTGATTGTTCACGGTAGCTGGAGGGGGGGGGGGTAGAAACACAACAACGCTAACGTGACCATTCGGGCCTTACAGAGACACAGAGGGCAAGTTTAACAGGATAGAGAGTAGGAATTTGTTTCATAAGGGATGGAGCTAGCTGCGTCTTAGTACGTTGTCTTGTATTCTTCTTCGCTGCTGTCAGTGACTGCTAAAGGAGCCATGGACACCTCAAGCCGTGTCGGAACGGCTTTTCTCTTGGCTCCTTTTTCACTGGATAGTGAGAAAAAATGAAGGAACGAAAGAAACGAACGAACGAATGAATTAATTAATGAATGAACGTACGAACAAACGAACGAACGAATGAATGAATGAATGAATGAATGAATGAATTCACACTTCACGCACTCCACGGCTTGCTTGCCCGAAGCTAATAGTCTAGTTCCTAGTGTTTTTATATTCGCAGTCTGAACCCTCCGTTGATTTCAGTTCCAGCGTTTTTGTCGAAGTGTCCTAGTGCGGGCGGTGACTACAAGCAACGCTGAATTTCCTGGAACGTTTAATGTTAAACTTCCCATTTGAATTGCACATCCGACTTCATGCGCTCCGTTAAGGGTCCGGCATTCGGGGAGAGAGAGAGAGCGAAACTTTATTCTAAGGAATTCGGGGCACGCCCCTGGGCCCCCGCACGACCGCACTGCACTCGTGTTTATGTACCTAAGGTCCCTAACACTGGGAGCCCAGCCGGTGGTGATGGTGTGCACGACCGGATTCTCCGAGCGCAGCAGGATCTCCCAGTCCCCCCAGGCCTTGAGGTTCTCTAGGCCCCGTGGGGTAGGGTCCGCCGGGCAGAGGATGTGAAGGAACGAGGCGAAGGGTTCTGGCATAGGGTGCAGGCAGGAGTGGGGAACGAAGGAAAACTCACAAAACTGAATAAAAGTTTTTCACCACCACCACCATCCGTTGGTTTTGAGGAAAGGAAAGGCGCGTAACTAGCTCCCCGGGTCAGTGGACACGCCAGTCTCTCTTTGAGGTACAGGGTCAATCACACTGAGAGGGAACACGGCTCCGCATGGCTGCGCACACACGGAGCACCATTGCGACCAAGTCGATGGCAAATCCGTGCATAGGGGCAGATGACACGAAGCACCATGTCGAGGTCTCTCTTCTCGTGCGCCTCTCTGCATTGATTCATGGACGGGTTAGATGCAATGGCACTCAGCACGTACGTGGCCACGCGGAGCCGTGTTCCCTCTAAGTGTGATTGACCCTGTACGTGGTGGCAGGTGCACCGTCAAATACGCTTTAGGCGTAACGCGCTGCACGTCTGCCGTTGTACCCCCCCCCCCCCCCCCCCTAAATTGCTTCTACTAGATGGCTTGTACAAAAGGTATTTATCTTTCGCTGTAAAAAATTTCAGGGGACATTTGAGCTCCGCCTTAAGGGTATGATTAGAATCGGTCATTCTCAACTTAACTTTCATAGATCCCTGGGAGTCCCCATACCACTCCTGGTGCAGTGGTATACAGCGGTTAAGCGGTGCGCCACTACCCTGCCATGGCAAGTGCTGCCACCGGTGCTCTTCAGGTGCAACCTCTAGCGAGCAATCATTTACCTGCCACCTGTCACGATAACCAGTTTGTTCTCAATCCGGTGGGCAGGTTGTGATGACGCCACATGGTTGCTTGACCAAGGTGGCCCACCGTATTCCTAGGTTGCTTCTGAGAGGATTTTTCAGGGATTTTTCGCTCATGGTCAGCGACGCCGATGACGACGCCTGAGTTTTTCTGACACCAGCTCTCTAACGTTATCGTGTTAAAATGAAAAGACTGGTGTCGGAACCACACCCCGCTTTAAGGCAATAGAGTGGCGGGGAATATTTTGAGTGCAAGTTTCTCGACAGTAAACGCACATCAATACAGCCGGAGTGCCATAAAATAATTTTTTACTAAAATCAAAATCGGACTAGGCCCTTCTCAGTGCCTTTATAAGTAGAGGGTGAGTGTGGGCTACTAAAAGTTCATAAAGTATGCACTTGTCTATATGAGGTTGTCACATTTATTATATTGGATCAGTCTGCAGCTTACGTTACGTCCGCTTCTGTTTTTGGGGAACATGCGTTTTGTATAATACGTAGCGAGGTTTATTCGTTTTTCTGAGCAGATGTGTTGTTTATGTTGCATGCAGGCCATCGCTTTTGCCAGCAATCCTCTCAAGCATACATGTACTTTTCTCTTGTAATCATAACGATAACAAGAACTACTAAGAGTTTTGTGTGCTTCACACGAGGCATCAGTAATTGAATAGACGTACGTTGCCCATCAATCAGGGGGACACATGATGGCGTGGGTTATGTCAGCAGCATGACTGCAAGTGCACATGCACTGCAAGTAACGTTGCAAGTGAGTATGAAATGTGGTGAAATAAGGCTCGCTGTCAAGCTACGACTACGGCATCCCTACGTTGAGTACATAGCGAAATGCAGAAGTCTAGATTTCAAGCAATAGATGTGACGAAGTAACATGGATCTTACCGACTTGTTAACAGGCGCCAATCAGTATTGCCAGTTAGTTTAGCTACCCAGTCTACCAACCAAGGCAGTGTCTTCCGATGGCCCACACTCACCCTCCACTTAAAGTTTTCGCTTACAGAATCCTTCGCGAGCAGAACGCTCTGCCACAGTCGGTCGACTTTGTGGCGAATAAAGTTCGGTCCACCCGTGTTCACAAACAATATCGTGTTTCTGACAGTCTCAGTTTTGTTGGAAAAATACAAACCGACGTACCGCATATTGTTCACCATGTCCACTTTAGCTAACGACGCCAGGATTCCTGTGACGTATACGTCGTCTACCCAGAAGACTGGAACGAACCTCGAAGTTTGGTAGAGCGTGGACAACACCGCGGGACGCATCATAAAGGCTGCTCCAGCGCAGTATGCCGGGTACATGGAGGGAGAGTACTCTTCCTTGGTAACGATCCATTTGGCCTTACCCTTATTTTTATGATTCTTCCTCTCGGGACGCACTTTTTTGAACAAGTAGCAGTGAATACCGTTTCTCGACATCACAGGGTTGGCCACATACGCCGACAGGGCGAACACGTTCACAAGAACGTCGTCGTCTATCTTCACGATCGTGGTGTTGGGATTGAGGCCGCAGTTTTCCAAGACCCACTCGGCTCCGTGAATGAACTTGAGCGACATGTTCCTGTAGCTGTCCGTGAAGTTCAACACAACGATGTCTCCTTCGCGAGCGGCCTCTTCCTCGACGGCCAGGCGTTGGTTCAAGTCAGGCGCCAGGCCGACGAGGAAGACTATGGCGGAGTTGACGGAGGCCTCGATTTCCGGATCGCCTATGGTCTTCCGCAGCCACGCGCGCAGTTCCACGTTCTTCGGAGCGGTGTGTACGAAGTAGAGGATCCGGAGGCCGGGACGACGACACGCCGACGCGACAGTTCGTTCAGTAACATTCTCTTCCAGGAACGACTCGTTGAAACTGGCAGGTGTAGTAGTCGCAGCTGTATCGTTGGTAAACCGGCCACAACCCTGTCCAGGTTCATGCCTGATGTAAATCACAGAAAACAGCACCATCGCAGGCAGAAGTCCGCATAAAACAGGAGCGAGCCTGCGGGCTTTCTTCCACTGTAGGCGTATAAAAGGCGGACTCATTGGCATCCGCGACGGCAGGGCTCCAACGGCTTCGGTTCTTAGGCGACTGGATGGAAAGAATTCGCTCGCATCGAGTGTCGTGCCGCAGCTGTTTTAGGCGCGTCAGAATGTGGCACTGCATAGTGATGCAAGCCTCTTTGCTTACTACTCTAGTGATGAAAGAAACTGCTTAGAGTACATGTGGCGCGAAACTCTGACCTTTTCCGAAGACGTCAGAGAGACGTCAGCACTTTGGAAGAGTGCTGTTCGAGTTTGAACAATAACAATGGTAGGGAGGAAAAACAGCGATTTATCAACTCAGTCTGTGGTGCGAATTTGACATGGCTGTTGCTACGAGGAACCAGCGAATATTTTTATTATTTTGAGAAACTAGATATTCCACGTTAGAAATGAAGGTAAGTCTGGTAATTTGTGCCAAAGTCATTGTATGCTGTTAATTATGAATTTTAGAATCCAGCTGTTAGGCGCCCGTTCCTACGTTTCGTGCCGTAGTCGTAGTCGGCATTGTCGGCGTAACCGTTTGTACAAGTTGCAGCGCTTGCTCCGTCGCCTCCGTCACGCCGGGAGCCGACGGAGGGGGCTGGTTTTGGACCGTTTTCCCCCCCAAATCGGGTGGCCGGTGCCGCCGGGTCCTGCTCTACGTTTCCGTCGAGCGGCGGCGACGGAGCCCGCCCCCACGGAGAGCGAGCCAGTCACAGCGCGAGCTCGCTACACGTCACCCGCGGCTTGCTCGCTGCGACCAAGAGATGGCGCTGGCGAGCGTCAGCGATGCGCGGGTGCGCGGGCAGGGCGAAAAAACAAAAAGCCTGCTCACTTTTTTACTCTCCGTCGGGAGATGCACGCGCCTTGCGCCCCGAAAAGCGCCCGCTGTCGAGGAGCAGAGAGCGGATGAGTTTTATTTCATATGGCAATATACGAGGTGTTCGAGCCAAAACGGGTCTCCGAATGAGCATTGTGTTTGCACTAGGCATGGGATATACGATAAATAATGTTTTTTTTTTTCTGGGACGCTCAAGTAGCACCACTGTTATGTACTTGAATTTCATGCGCTATCTTTTAGAGCTTTAAGAAAAAACTACTCGGACGATACCTTGTTGCGAACACTCTAGCCGGCCGTTTGTCAAAGTGACCTACAACTTTTAAATTGGCACTTTTTTCAAGAAATCAGTCAGAAGAATGAAAAGACAGCACCAAAACATTTTCCAAGAGAGCTTCCTGAAGTCCATGTTTTTTTTTTTGGGGGGGGGGGGGGGGGGAAGCAGTCATGGGGGCTGATGCAGAGGGGAACCATCCAGGTGAAGAAAGGAGAAATGGGCGAGAGAGGTAACTGCGAAGAAAACGAAAAGAGCAGAAAAAACAAAATTCTGTTCACCCGTTGCTAGCTCTTGAGGGCTCATTTTTTTATTAGCCGTTTAAATTGTCTTGCTAGTTTAATTCTTGAATGGTTGTATAAAGACCAATAACAAAGTTCATTACCACCCTACATATGTTCAATTTCGTGCACATTGGCCTGAATACTGTGTCTGCAGCACTCATTTCTGCAGCGGCTTTAATTGTAGCTTGCTATACTCATATATATATTTGTATTGGTGTTGTACGCATGGTGTTTCGTTGCAAAAACAGGGGAGTTGCGTAGAGTTAATAAACTAACTTCAAACTTTTTCCACCGCTTGCGAGATCGCATCGTTTTTTTCTGCGATAAGAGCCAAGCGAACCAAAGCGTGAGCAGTCGACAGACGACTTTCACCGCTACTTCGGCATGTCTTTCGGACACCGCTGAGCAGCGTTTTTTTTTTTTCGCGCGGAGGAAAAAAAAAAGGCACTGACGTAGAGTCACGTGGGAGCAGCGAGCGCCCGCCCAAGCTGGTTTGCCGGTGTCCGGCGCCTCTTTCGATTAGAACACAAATCCGTTCCGTTGCGGCCGGGGTTCCCGGCTCCGTCGCCGCCGCGCCGGAGAGGAGAACGGCTGTGAGAATCAGGCCTAACACGTCATCTTCCAGCGGTGTGTGAAGACCTGCACTAAAATTTCTCATTACCAACTACCGTAATCGTCTCAATTTTTTCCTCGACATTTTTTTCTGCACTCGGGTTTTTTGACGTTTTTTTTTGTATTTGTGACACTGCATGATATATCTAGGTTTACCCAGCTCCCTCACGCATATAGAAGACAGCTGGGTTCTGCTGTGATGGTAGACTCTCAAGTTTCCTTTCTATGGCTGTTTGTTAGCTGCGGCTTTATGAACCAAATCTTTTGTGAAACGCCGGTTTCTCTTCCCGAGTGCGGACACTGCAGAGGGCAACTTAACGGAAAAGATTGGAAAATGTTTCATAACGACGCTACAGTAAACTACAGGTATCATGTATCGTCTTTGTTATGGCGTATACTACCTAAAATTACTTGAGCGCACTTTGCCACCACAAGACTTCACCGGTTACAAGTTCAGGAAGTCTGTAGAAGGACGGAAATAGGCTTAATGTTCTCAGCTTTTTGTTCTAGTAAGGAACGGACCTTTTAAAGCGGTAGGCTCAAAAAGGCGTGCGCAATCATCCACCTGGTCTCACATTTCTTCATGTCAGCCTAACAGAAAGGTGAAAAGCTAGCAAACTTCGTTTTTATTAGCCTATTAGGCGCCACAAAAATTCACCAAAATCGGCCAGAATCCGATATTTTATTCTGTGCGGTTGTTTATAGAAAATTTCTTCCAAACACGAGAACTCATTAGAAAATTACCAACCCTATGGGCGACACTGCTGCTGCTAAGTTATAAAGAAATAGACAAATATGGTTGGGTAACAAAGATGCGTGCCTCTGTAAATAATTCACCGCATTGAAAAAAAGAGCTATTGATGTCAAGTTTGAAGAAAACAGTCACAATGTGATTGGATATAAAGAAAGTAATCCATCAAGTACGACCTACAAAATTAAAGAGAAGTGAAAAAGCGCCGATACAGAGCTTTTCGCCTCCAGTGCGGTTCACTGTTAAGCAGAGACGATTCCTTCACCGTCCTCCCACTTTGGATTACCGGAACTCTCACTGCCAATTAGTGAGAAGTCACTGCCGGCACTAGTCGTCAAGGTCAAAAATGTCGCCACTGGAGCTGGAACAATCACCGCAAGCCTGTTAACAGCGCTTGCGACTTCGATCACCGCCGGAGAGAGAAGAACAGCATGGTTGCATCTACTAGCGATATACTTCGACACAACTTTTCTTGGCAGTGCAGCCAAAGCAACACAACCAAAACGCGCCTTCTCTTCATACGCAGCAAATATAGTGCCCGGTTTCAGTTATTAGTTTCCACTGAAAACATATCATACTGGTACCACACGTCGTTTAAGGAATGCTTGTAACATAAATGTGTGCTTTCAAAGTTTGAGAGCAAGAGAAAGTTTCTTGGATTAGAATCAGTTGTTTAGGTGTGTCCGTTGCAAAGAACCTTGCATAGATGACGCTGGCTGTTCCAGTGACGCTCAATTACGGAGCGAAAAACCGCTCAGCGAGCACCGTGTGGGAGGCGGTGGTCCTGCGGCTGAACTATAGGCGGAGTGACGCAGTTACAGAGGTTCCGCCCTAGTAACTTTCCCCCATCGCCAAGATAATTTGTCGCCGTGTACAGAGAAGCGCGAAAGCGTATCAAAACGGGAGGGAGTGACGATGTTGATTGGCCAACCTGGGGTTGCACAAAGAACTATCAGGAAAGTAAAAGTGAAAGGACAAGCTTGGCAGGCTTCTGCCTTGTAGGACACGATCTGAAGTGACCGAACTGGTCAAGCTCGCAGCGCTAGCGTAAGCGAAAACGCACAGAGCAAGAGAATGGTGCTTGAATGGTGCTTTGTGCAGCCGTTCACAACTGTTCTGTGTACAGCTGCGCTAGGTCTTCGGCTCTACCAAATACCAGACGGACCGCGATAACTTGTTAGGCGCAACATGTGAGTGTATAGAGTGGTTAATATTTCTCTTTACAGATTTGAAAGAGAGGGTAATGAGTAAGAGGATACTGCCTTAAGTTGGTGCCTCGCGAGCTCTGTGAATGTAAAAAAAGCAGACAATCAATACTGCTATCGGATTGATGAAACAAAACTGATAACTCTCTTTCAAAATATTGCCTTGCTGCTGTGCTAAGTCTCTGGTCGGCTTAATAAAGATATTCGTTCCAGTTATGTGTCGTTCCGACGTTAATCACTAGCAATTTTATTGTGGCATAACATCGCGTCTGGCGATGTCCTTATACAGAACTATAGCCATTGTACTCAGATGAGAACTTTCATTTGTCATGTTATGAAGCATTTTCGACGGCGCCCATCCGCTCATTTTCCATTGGTATGGTTGTTGCGGATAATGGTTATTGAATAATTTAAACATATCGGAAACATAATAGAGCAGATTTATACCGGATCAGCCGAGTGCTTACTAGCACATGCGCCTTGGCCAGGTTGTGACGGACACTTGCCACTGTGCATTCCCAGGTGCAACAAAGTTCTAAAACTGGAAGCTTTAGCGCGTTTCTTTCAGTAGTTTGGCGGGACCTTTATAATCAGTGCGGAGTCGGGGACGCATGATAGAAGTTGTCGCGCAGCGTTATCAAACTTTTTCACCGCAATCAATGCTTATATTGCCTGAAATACTCAAGAAGAATAGACACTGGCCAGTATCAAACAGTTAAGTCAGCGCTTTAATCCTTATCTTCGTCTTGCTGCCGGAAGGCTCCACCTTTCTTAGGTTTACACCGAGCCTCCGGTAACAAACTTCGAAAGTATTTCGCGGGAATAGCGAATAATTTTTATACTGAAAAGAACTTTCACCCCCGGTGCGAGGACGTAGGCGTTCCGGTAGGCCGCGCGCACATCACCCGTTCGCTCGGAGGTCGATCAAGAAGTCGACGATATTCTGCCGCCAATAGAGCAGCAGGAGGAGCAGCACGGTGAGGTTGAGCAGTGTGATGAGCAGGAGCGTTGGCGAGCACCGGGAGAGATAACGATGCAGGGCGTTACCCGGCCTCCGTCGCGGTGCCTGCCTGGGCGGCGAGGCTCCAGCTCCTGGGTGTCAGATAGGGAGGGAGATTGGTTTGTTTTACGGGGAGGAAAAGACTATAAAGATAGAAAACGGGCTCCTGTTGTGTCGCATTAGAGTGGAACACTTGAACCTGGCCGCGACGGAAGGTCCATTGCGTAAACGTAGGTATAGATACCCTCAAATCCGGAAAACGGCACAATCAGAATAACTGCACTACTTTGGTCTCCCGAGGAACGTTCAGTCCATGGGCGACACAAACTATGGAAGCCGTCACTTTGCAGATAGCCTTTGAAAGAGCACTGACTGCATATTTTCGAACAAGCAGTTGAAGCACTTTAGCTAATTCTCAAGCGACTAAACCCTGCAGAACTTTCGTGTGTTGTCATTGAGTGCTTACACTTGGCAATGAGGATATAATCCCGAGCGTAGTAACTTGATGCAGTTAGCAATGGGAGGAGGCCTTTAAATGCGGCACCGGAGGCCCTGAAGTTGGCAAAGAGAGGAGACTGGAATCCTGGTTAAAATTTTAGCAACTGCTAGAACTTCGCATGTTTCAAAACATGCGAAGTTTCTTCCGTTCTTCCGTTGAAATTCTTCCATTGGCAACCGTCAGTATGCCATACATTTAGTGACGAGAACCTACCCCAGGGTTTGGGCAGCATACCCTGACCCTTAAAGGCAGTGCGCTAGAGGACAGTTCACTTACTCCCTTAATACTCCTTTCGTGTTTAGAGTGTAGGTACTGAAGACGATACGAGCCTCTGTAGAAGAGGGCGCAGGGCGGTGATTTCTTGACAAGAAGCGGTTTTGTTCACCGCACAACATGTTCTTCGCCTGACAGGAACGTGGAGAATGCGTGCGCCGCCGTACCGAAACGTTTATAATGGCCGCCTTCTGCTCTACAGAATGTTTTTTTTTAGTTTTTCTTTGTTTCCTGCCCTGTGAAACCAGCGGGACCTCGATCCTGTCAAGCACACAAAGCGCAACGCCAACCGGTTTTGTTCATCAGACTATGATGTGAAAATGCAAACCAAACACCACATGGAACCAGAGAAGCAAAATACGGTCTCAGTATGAGTAGGGCGTGTGCAGACGCTGGGGCACACGGAACCTACAATTCGGCACATCGAGTCCGCACAGAAGTGTCGGGCGCCCTTATAAATGAGCATAGTGAGCGCGAAATAGCCAGCGGCTTTAGCCATATCCCGTTGTAGAAAAAATTTGTTTGTAAAAACGTGACGTGAAATACATGCTTCTATGGGAGCTTCCTACGGGTGTGGTGGTTTATGCGTTTTATCGATCTATTATTTCAGTAAATACCGTTTCGCTATTGCGAGGTTCGTAATCAGTTTTTAACATATTTTTAAAGCGCAAAAGGGCGCGCATTCCAAGAAACAGCAGGACAGAGGGCTATGTGTCGTCTGAGTAACGTTGCTATTTCTTGTGTGCTGGTCTTTGCTTAAACTGCAAAACACGTCTTCGCAGCAAGATCTTTCGTTCTTTAATAGATATGACGCTTTAAAAACTTGAGGGAACAAATAACCTGCGCCTAAAGGGCATGGCACGATAGCGTTAATGGGTCCCTTCAGCGGCTTGGGGTCCTCTTTCTCTATCACATTGCAGGCATTGGTGCTGTCTTCCTTTCACCCCCTTAAGAGTACAATGCGATAGCAGTAGGAACTCCTTCTCTGTCGCCTATTGTTCTGCCTACTTGCCCATATATGCGGAATTGGTCACTCTCTTCTTTACATTAAGAGATCGCGTGGAGTGCTCATACCACTACTGGTGCAGTGGTGGAGCGGTCAAGCGATGCATCACTGCCTCGGCAGGTGACAGTTTGAAACACAGCCACCGGTAGAGCCAGGTTGCTCTTCCCGAGTAACATCTCGCGTCATTGGCGTCATTGGCGTTGTGAGCGAAAAAGCCACGTTGCCACGTGCCACCGTGGCATTTTTCGCTCACAACGCCTATGGAGACGGCATTCTGCAAAACGGGAGCGATCGCGTTAACAAAAACTCTGCAATCATCTCGCCTCGTCCTTCGTCCAGAGCAGGTCCGCGCTGCGACGGGCTTGCCGCCTGACTAGCATCGTCGTCGCCGTCACCGCTGCTTCCGCCCGGTAGATCGTACGAGCGTTCCAGGTCACCCACTCCGTACTCGACGGGTCTTTGCGAGCATTCCCTGCTAGCTCTGACCGCAGCCGACGGCGGTAGGGAGGAGCGGGACTCCATCACGCCATCACACGGCTCCACCTCTTCGAGCAAGGGTGCTCGGTCGGCGTCCATGGCTCGACTCGGGTTCAGAGCAGGCTCCCCTCCTGGCTCTCCCTTGGTGGTTTTGTAAGTCCAACCGGCACTTGATAGACACACACCGTATGCCGTGACCTTGTGAAATTGAGGACCGGTGGTTCGACGTGTGCTTCAGAAGCGCTCCTGGGGCATTATGGCACCTCCTTCGAGATTGCTCTTCGTCTTCTTATCGCTCTGGTGCATACAATGCCCTAGATTGCTTGCTGTATGAACGCCATGCAGACTGCGCAACAAATATGTGCGCTGTATGAAATTTGTATGAAGTGAAATAAGGAGAAAGGTTTCATACGCAGTAAAACAATGTAAAAAGAAAAGAATGTACGAGTTGAGGAACATACAAGAGGGCAGAGGCGCGCAGTGCTTGAGTAAAGATGGAGAATAGCAAGAAACTGAGCCCTTGTTGTTGGCCTCCGGAGAAATGGCACATACCCAAAGTGGGGGACTGGCCAGGGTGCCTTCCACACTCAAACATTAGAAACAATTAAGATGTTGTTGTTGACCTCAGTAAACATGTTGTTGGTTGGTTGGTTGGCCTCAAGTAAAATGGCACATACCCACTACGGGGGAGTTGCCAAGGCACAGGCGGTGAACTGATGGAAGGAGGAGAGTTTATAGAGGAGGAAAAGGAGTAGTAATGAGGTATAGGTTAACAACAACGACAACAATAACAACGCAAGGACAGGGGACCTATTAGCTGGGAGACCGAGGTCCTCCAGAGGAAACGAATGAAGAAGAGGAAGACATTGAGAAGGTACTGTGATTCCCTGTACATGAGTGCGTTTGTATCCGCTATGCACCCTGGCCAATCCCCCGCCGTGGGTATGTGCCATTCAGCCCGAGGACATCATCATCATCATCAAGCAGCAACAAACCAACCCCATTCTCGGAAGGTTTCTGCAGGAGCGGTGTGCCTGCCAAGAACCGGTTGGAGCAGTCGTGTATCCAGCTCTCAACTCGAGCCCAGTGATGGACTCCGACCGCGATCCCCTACTCGAAGCAATGGAGAGGTGGGACGGCGGCGAGGTTGGCGAGGCAGACGTCCAGACATCACCACCCGCTCCATCGCCGAAGGCAGCTGCGGTCGTCGCAAGCGAGAAATGTTCGCACGGCTTTGGCGAATGCGGGGTGGGCAGAGCCGGAAGCTCGAGGGATGCACCGGACAGCGAAGGCCACTCTCGGCAGGCGGCAAGCAATTCGGTGGTGGGAAGACCGGCTCGCGCGGAATTAGCAGGCAAGATAACTTTTATGGGGCTCAGGTTGAAAGCCAGAAGCCACATCACGTAGAGACGGTGAGCTTTTGTGGCCCGCCGCAGCGCTTACGATCGCAAGAAGGCATTGGTCGACCAAGTTGACCTAGCTTCTAAACTGATAAAAATGTGCGAAAAGGTCAAAAGAAAGGCTTAAGCACGTTAAAAGCAACTGAATGCATCGTCATTTTTGTAACTATATTCCTCGAATGTGTTCAAATGTATTCCTCGGTGGTTTGAAGATCAGCTCCGTTCTGTGAGCTTCTGTTCGCTAGCGATTATACTTGCGCAAGAATTTGAGTCCAATTGTCCTAAACCAATAATAAAGATCAGAGCGTCCGTTCTTGTACAGTTCACGCGCTTTTATGAGTAAATAAACCTCTTCACGGATGGATAGGAGTAATGAAACAGCAAGGAAAATGAGAGCGTAAAATCTGTGTTTAACTTCAAATTTCTGGTTCGCTTCGCCCGTAAACCTGCCGTCAAAACTTCATGGAAGGCAATGTTGACGAAAAAGCCTTTTCATGACCGCTTTCGCACGCAGTTTCAAAAAGATTGGTGCTGCCTGATTCTCAGCCTGCGAATTACACAATGCGCTCTTAAATTTGAAGCAACGTGTCCTGCATGCAAAGAAATTAGTTTTCTTTGCCAAAATCTCCCTCCATAAATTTATGACGGCGGGCTTGCGCTAAGTAGTCTCTTAATCGCTTTTGTTGATTTTTGTTGGCAGGAAAACTAAACGCTTTAGTTATTGTTGCATTTTCTGGATGCCTAAAAATAACCCTGAGCTCGAAACCTTTCAAGCCGATTGCGTAGCGAAGTCATTTATAAGTGTTTTCCTGATGTTAAGTAGGCAGGCAACCATATGTGCTAGAAAAAAAAAAGGCTGAGGCTTAACTTGGTTAAGCCTGGAGAATGCGAAGCATCATCGTGTCGCGTAATGTGGACGCGCACAACCACAGCGACGGCGCGAGGTGGGCCCCCGTTTCTCCACTGTCGTGACGTCATCGTGTCACGTGGTGTGACGTCATGTATCACGTGATTTGGAGGCGCACAACCACAGCGACGGCGCGAGGTGGGCCCCGTTTCTCCACTGTCGTGACGTCATCGTGTCACGTGGTGTGACGTCATGTATCACGTGATTTGGAGGCGCACAACCACAGCGACGGCGCGAGGTGGGCCCCCGTTTCTCTACTGTCGTGACGTCATCGTGTCACGTGGTGTGACGTCTTGCATCACGTGATTTGGAGGCGCATAACCACGGTGAAGGGCTGAAGTGGTAGCTAAAGTAGTATGCTTCGAGTAAAGATTCACAGGTTCTTTCGTCTTCCTTGCACCAGGGGTGCCCCGCCAGAGACGGTTTGTTCCAACTTGAAGACTGAAGCTTCTTTCTTCGCACCAAGGGTGCCCCGTCAGTGACGGTCTCTCGATGAGTTGAGACGCAGGGATGAAAAAGGCAATAACTGAAGATTTATATACAAATATTTACAGAATATACGAGTTAGATACAACGGCAACAAGACAAACAACCAAAAGGTGGATCTGGCTAGTACTAGGGGAGGCCCCTATTCGGCGTGGCCGAAGATGCGTAGCATCTCACCTTAGCGCAGAACCCTGCTTCCAGCTCCGGGGCCCGGTTTTAAAGCCCTAAAGGCCCGGCCCACATTTCGTAGCTTCCAATCATATTGTGCTCTCAACATGATTGGTTCTTCAAGAGCCTGGCCAGCCCTCCAGCTGCCGTAAAGTAGAGCACTCTCTCCACCACAAAATAAAAACAAACACAAATAGACATCCGTGCCAGCACGTGTGCGAATCAGTACCGCGGGTGGGGGGACACCCGTATACCTGCCGGCGCGTTCCCGAGCGGCCGCGTTCCAAGAAAGGAGACGCTTCGCTTTGAGCACCCCCAGCCGCGTTCCGATGACCCCCGCGAACGCTACCGAACCCTTAAGCGTGGCCCGCATGGAGCGTTTTTCCGGGCGATTCGTCGGCGTCGACGGCACCGGAGCGTTTTTTTGCCGCCGGAGAGGACGTTTTTGCCAAATCGTCGGGTTCTGTCGAAACAGATAAAAACGTCGACGCCGCGCCGACGCCAGGAGAGGGCAGCGACAGAGGGCCAATGAGAGCCGGAACGGGCGTCACGTGACTCTGGGCGGAGCCACGCCGGTCGAGAGAGACGCGCTTGCGAGCTCTCTCTGGCACTGTAGCTTGACCACCAAAACTGCGTCGTGCTTCCCGGAAAGCATAGTTATTATCCGGAAACACGGGCGTTTGACACACCGAGGGTACCGAGTTCTAGTTCACTATAGTACCGAGGCTTGGGCTTCGGGTTTCTCGGCCGAAACGGCCGAGCAGCGTGTTGTCTCTCGGAGGAGTCGCTTTTAGCTGGCCGCGCCGTCCATCAGGGGCACGCGTAAACGGTAGCGCCATCTAGTGACAAGACGCCAAAGCACATAAACACTGTGTTGAATAATTTTGTTATCCGTAATTGCTGATAACTACGATGGGTGCATTGCGAGCCTTTTTTCGTTCCAAGTAGAAAAACTGCTAATAGATGAAAATGTAGCAAGTGAATAAAAGCTAGACAACTGCTTCACCAGGTGTCGTTCTTGCGAGGTAAACACAGTTAGGCCTAAGAGCTTGAAAATCGCGAAATTATCTGAAAAACAAAGGCTAGTTATCGCTTATACCTCTACGCGTGGGCGAGCTGTGCGAAGTAAAAGCGAACCGCTACCATCTCAGCGAGCTATCACGTCGAAGAATCCAGCGGTGACATGTATTTATTCCGAAGTGGGCGAGCAGGGCGCAGCCATCTTGTCAACGTCGCCCGTAGCGCGCGCCGCTCGGCTGCTGACCATGCGGGAGTGAATTCGTCGACGCCGGCGCGGGCGTTGGGCGCGCGACGCGATTTCGCGGGTAAAAAACGCTCCATGCGGGCCAGGCTTTACACGCCCTTCCCAAGATTCTACAAAGGGCTCAAATGCCACTTTTAGAATTATAACAAAGGGATCGGTACGGGTCACAAAACCACCCTGTGGGTGACATACCGCAGCTACACCAGCGCTGGCACCAACAAAACCAATAACAAAATGCAAAATGCACACACAACATCAGCAAATTCCACAAATTCACACGGTGGCATGCCTGCCGTGCGCCGTAACACGCGTCCAAGTTGGTGCGTTGCACCCAGTTCACCAGCATGCACACCCGCGTCCTGCTCGACACACACACCGACACTCGCAACTAGAGCGTTCAGTAGCACTGATACGGGCCACGTGAGCCTCCTTGGTCGCACCGAGCGTCCCTGTGTGCGTTCGAGCCACCACGCCTCTCAACACTAAGAACGCCTAATGGCCACTATACTCATTAGGTTGGTGCCACAGCGGGGCAAGAACTCGAAAGCCGGTGCCCTCCAGGATCAAAAACATCCCGGTTCTCGATGGGTCTAAACCCCTGACCACACAACGCACCTAAGGGCACGCTCTCTCCGGCGCGCCAGCACGGGCCGCGCCCTGCGCAAGGGGCATATCCTCTCCTCAATCTAACCGTACCAGTGAGGCCGGTTTTACTACACTTGATCTGGCGTACTGCAGTACGGAACGAACTGTTCCACGCGCCGACTTTCAAGGTGAAAGCCACGCACCTGCCTCCTGCCACTCCACCTCGCCGGGGCCATCTGCACCTTTACTGCACGAGCAAACTTTGAAACCGCCGCTCCGTGCCTGATCGGCGCTTGCCGGCTTCGTGGCATAGTCTGAGGCTGCATGAGCTCTCTCGCAGTCGCTTGATCCGAATTTGTTTTGTGGCAACTCGCCACGCATCTCCTTGTCCTCCAAGGACCTGGTGGGACACACGTCGAGTGCGTTCAACAAATGCGTGGCGCTCGGTCCCGTCGGCCCATCAGGCCAACCTTCGTTCTTTGCCTCGGATGGAACGCTCCTGCCACTATCAACGCTATGGGGCACTTCATACCCTATGCCCGACACAGTGTGCGGTTGCGGCGACGCCAGACTTCCTCCTTTCACTCGCTCGCCGATCTGACGTCTGTCCTCACCGACCGTTTCCTGCTGCACGAAATGCTCTTTTTCACAGCTTGCTTGGGACTGCGTTTTCGGAATTGTCAGAGTGACTTCCAACAATCCTGAACTCGCGTCCACGTCCCTGGTCTCATTAGGGGTTGAGCTAACTTGTGCAGCTGGATCGTCGGAGTGCGCGTTCACCGCCTCGACTACCGCGACGCTGCGTTCCGTCACGATACTTTGTTCACGAGAGATTGCACTCTCGTGGAAAGCTGGCTCCCTCTTTTCTTCTGCCTGGCTGTTTTCTTGACCTGTGCTTGACAGGTATATTCCTTTGTCTTCCAGCACAGGCGGCCTCGCCTCTCGGGACTCGGAGTAGTTGTCCCTCGCTAGTCCACTAGCTTTCCTCGACTCCTTGAGCTCAGCGAGCTCCAGCGCTAGCTGCTGGCGCTTTGCTTCTAATTCCTCCAAGACGCACTTAACATCCTGGGGTTTCTCCTCGCACAGCGGCGCCTTTCCTCCATTCACTTTCGCAAGTTCGGCCTGAAAGTACGCTAAGCGCGCCTTCGCTAATTCCACTTGGTACCTCACATCAAGTGAGGGCCGGCTTGGATAGCTCTCCATACCGCCTTCCGTACCCCTCAGATGTCCTATCGGCTCGAACACAGGGACGTGAACAATGCGACCAAGGAAACTCACGGTTTCGATGCGTCGATCCGCATTGCCAGCTCCTTGGCGTCGGGGTCCACCGCCACTTTCCCCGGACGCTGCGATGAGCTGTCGCACGCCGCTGGTCCGCCGCCGGTGATCGTCGAGTTCCCGACGCGCTGCTTCCTTGACCGGACGCAGTCCCGCGTCGCTGGACTACTGCCGTGGTCCTTGCGTCCTTGCCGCCGTGTCTCCGCAGGTCCGTTCACGAACGCTGACCTGTCGCCTTGTCGTCACCTTTCTCCCTGCCTTGTCTTCTTCCTGCGCCGTCTTCCGATGGCCGCAGGATCCTGTCGACTGCGCCAGTAAAGATTCACAGGTTCTTTCGTCTTCCTTGCACCAGGGGTGCCCCGCCAGAGACGGTTTGTTCCAACTTGAAGACTGAAGCTTCTTTCTTCGCACCAAGGGTGCCCCGTCAGTGACGGTCTCTCGATGAGTCGAGACGCAGGGATGAAAAAGGCAATAACTGAAGATTTATATACAAATATTTACAGAATATACGAGTTAGATACAACGGCAACAAGACAAACAACCAAAAGGTGGATCTGGCTAATACTAGGGGAGGCCCCTATTCGGCGTGGCCGAAGATGCGTAGCATCTCACCTTAGCGCAGAACCCTGCTTCCAGCTCCGGGGCCCGGTTTTAAAGCCCTAAAGGCCCGGCCCACATTTCGTAGCTTCCAATCATATTGTGCTCTCAACATGATTGGTTCTTCAAGAGCCTGGCCAGCCCTCCAGCTGCCGTAAAGTAGAGCACTCTCTCCACCACAAAATAAAAACAAACACAAATAGACATCCGTGCCAGCACGTGTGCGAATCAGTACCGCGGGTGGGGGGACACCCGTATACCTGCCGGCGCGTTCCCGAGCGGCCGCGTTCCAAGAAAGGAGACGCTTCGCTTTGAGCACCCCCAGCCGCGTTCCGATGACCCCCGCGAACGCTACCGAACCCTTACACTTCGCATAAAAGAACTGTTTGGCGTACACATACTCTCAGATCATTAAGTTCCGGTCCCTGGGCAGTGACTTTCTTACCATGGATTGGAACTGACCCATGCTAAATTGGCATGGAAGCTTGGAATCTACTATTTCTACAGTGAGCATCACAAGTGGCGCTAAACCTCTGCCAACAGAGCACTTTCCTCTATTGCCTCACCTAGCCTAACAGCCCGTACTCAACCCATCTCTCTGGAGTTCGCTTCCCTATGTGAAGGAACATGCGAAGGGCACGCACTCACGTCAGGTGAAGAGATAAGCCGTGCAGTGTCGTACGTGCTCTCAACAAACGCCTTCATTCTACTCCGACGAGAAATACAACCTTTAAGTCTCCCGTCTAACCTTGGGAAATCGGTATGTGAGGAAATGGCAGGTGCAGAACTGTCTAACTGTCGGTGGACACCTCAACCACACCGTGAGGGAAGGGAAGAAGATGGGAGCGAAAGAAAAAAAAGCCTCCACAGTAGGAAATGTGGCTTGCCTCCTGGGACCTTACCCTGCAACTCGCCCTCGGCTCTTGACACCCTGACTCAATTAAGACACGCTAAATACCTGACCTTGTGACTGTTTAATAGGAGTTACACTACTACTGCACCTCTCACCTCTACCACTTAAAAAGTCAGAGCCCAGGCGAAAAAATTTTATGAACAGCTCTCATGCCAGATCAAAAAACACAGCAGCATAATTTCCTTCATCACAAAAGATTTTCTTTCTTTTTGCCCACCAAGTTTAAAACAGATTTTCGTACTACTAGTTTTTTGTGTACTTACAAAACAAATGCACTACAGAACCCCATATTACGAAAAAAAAGTACTACAGGCAAAACTACAGGACCACAGAAAAATACTGCAAAAGAACAAAAGAATCTGTCGTTACTACAAAGGGACAAAACATTATTTTCCCATTTTCAACATGTCTCTGTCGTTTTTTCCACCGGGTATAATACTTTAAAACATGCATTTTCGTTCTAATGACAGTTTTTTGTGTTCTTACAACAGAAATGCACTACAGAACCACCATATTACGAAAAATAAAGTACTACAGGCAAAACTAAAGGACTATGGAAAAATACTGCAAAATAACAGAAAAATCTGTCGTTACCACAAAAGGACAAAACATTATTTCCCCATTTTCGACATGGTTCTGTCGTTTTCTCCGCTGGGTATAATTATTTTAAACCATTGCTGATACCATGCTGTTCTTTTTAAGGGCCCTGAAGCCCTGTAATTGGCCACTTTGTCGCTTTCGCAGATGCTCGGTCATCATCGCCCGGATCGGAACAACAAGAGGATGAAGACGAGCTGGGTCTTTCTCTCACCCGGTACTCGCTGACGCTGCTGCTCGTCACGCTGCTCAACCTCACCCTGCTTCTCCTGCTCATCTTGTTTTGGCTGCGGAAGACGGGCCACAACATTTACGGAGTCACAGTAGACGCATGACGAGTGCGCGGGACACTTGACCTGCTCTCTGACGCTGATCGCAGTGCGACGGTTCTTTCTGCCCGAACACGAAGCGTGAAACTTCCCGAAGTGTCCACGAAAGTGGAGGTTATGCGCAGGCTCCTGCGAAATGTCGAGTCTTTGGGGATGAAGGAAATATGTGGAACAAAGCGCTTAATACAAGATCTAATAGAGAAGTAAGATATTTAGGCGTATTGCTTATATTTTGAAGCCATGCAGATACATGGGGTCAGTGAAGCGCATGTCTTCAGATGCGGAGCAAGGTATGCTGAGAGCATGGTCTGGAACGTGCTCAGATCCGTCGTGTTATAGCATGTGAACACTCATCTTTAGCATGTGAACACTCGTCGTCGTCTGGACTGTTCCGTCCAGTTTTGTGTTGTCCCTGTCCTTTTTGCGGTATGTTCTCTAAAAACTGCTACCAACTATCCCTAACCAAGCTACTGTCGTCTTTGCTTGTCTGTATTATGGACAGGCGGGAAATTGGTGTGAGGAAATACCAACACTCTAGAGTTCAGTACTGAAATATTCATGTAGATCATGCTTATGCAGGGTGTTTCACCTTAGATTTTACATTATATTTAAATATAAGATTTTTGAGTTAGAACAGCGCTTTTTCCGGCATAGCATTGTCACCAGTGTAGTAGATCAGAATACACCCAAGACGAGCTAACCGCATGCTGGCTAACTAATGTTCAATAGCTAACTTCTTAACTTTTGTTGTTAAGCTCCTTAATAAGAGGGGCATAGCCCATCGTAAGTAAGATCGATATCAGTAGAATTTTGAAAACGTGGTTACCCTTGGCGCTGTGGACCAACAAATTCTGTCTACTTCACGGCAAAACATATTCCGTTTGGAGGTAATGTAAGGCATTGCTAAATTCAGCAAATTATACGTACTTCAAATCTAGCCAGGGCGATTGCAATACTTTATTACTACAGTTTGACCTGTACTGAACGTAAGTGAAAGACGCCCACGATTTTTTTGTTACATCCAGGTTTTACTTACATGCAATTTTCGCGTCAAAAATCAAATTGGCAATGCGCAATGGAAAGAAGGATAAGAAATAAATGTCGACGAAATCACTTTGGAAATGTTTACAGTCTATCACCGTTACGCGAAGTCATAAACGCACAGAACGTTTCGAAATCGCGCTCGTTAATAGCGCGACTGTGACAGCAGCCGCCACCACTTCGCAATCGCACAACGCTGCTCTGAGTGGGATGGAGAGAGTGTAAGAGTCCGAGGCAACACGGGCGGGCTAGAGAAAAGCGCGCGCGGACGCACCGCCGACAACAGCCCGGCCGCAGAGGCATCTATATCTTCCCGCATGTTCCCGCTGTCGGTCCGCCCGCCAACGTTGCTCCAGGAAGCGAATTCATCGCGTTGAATGAATCAGATTTCGTAGAGGTGGTGGAATTATAAGGCGAAAGCCTTTAATGGCTCATACTGTCGTCCGTTAACAAAGAATGTCACTCGCGTTTAACTCGGGATCGAAAAAGGTAAAAGAAAACCAATGGCTGCTTCAGATAGAGGAGGAAAAAATGATCCTAGAAGCCAAATTTGATGACTGCAGATTAATTGGTTAATTAACTACAGGCAAAAATGTCGAAATTGCGTCGAAATAGCATGGACGTCGATATAGCCACGAAAACAATGTGACGTCACATCCACCGGAAGTCTTCACGGCATAGTGAAAATTTTCACAGAATGGTCGGAAAAATGTCGGATTTGTGTCAAATTAGAAGAAAAAATGTGTAATGAAGCGTAATTAACACTCTAAGATCCCCGAAAGTTGTATAATTTGGGTATCGATATAGCTAGGGGAACGGCGTGACGTCACATCCACCGGAAGTCGTCATAGCATAGTGTCCTCGATTTCCACCTCTCAACACTTTAGTTCCCAAAATGTCCTCGCTATTTTTTTTTTTTTTTGCCATAGACTGAGGTTGGGGTCTTCCCCGCCCCCGGGGGCACACTTCTCTACCTGTGTTTTTTTGGCGGAGGAAACGTGGCGGTGGAAGCGAGCTTTCGAACGACGCCAACATGATCGCGATCGGAACAGCAGGAGCGGAGAGAGCGGCCCGCGAACTTCGGCTTCGGCTCGTTATCCTTGATCGTCTTTAGAGCGAAAGCTGTACTTCGCGACCAAAGCTGCAAAAGCTGGGCCACCGCTGAAGCCTTGACGTTGACCTTGACCTTGAATGAAAAATAAATAAATATTTCCATTACTGGGATTCGAACCCTTCGCGGGCCACTGCGCGAGAGCACTATGCTAACGCCGCAGCCGATCACGCCTCGTGTTAAACTGCAACAAGCTCTCGCGCTGTGCATTGCAAAACGTTGTCTTCACCAACTTCCATCTACGGCGCGAACAAACTGGATCAGCTCAGCTTCGATCAGAGCTTAACCTGAGTCTAATATCGTCACCAGAAGCGCCGCCGACCTGCAAAGCAAAACCATGAGCCAATTAGGCTAAACACATGCTTCCGTACCTGTACTCGGTTTAAAACCCTACCATTTTTTTTTAATCTCACGGGCGCATAAAACTTCGATTTCTTTGTATTTTCGGTGGTGTTGGATTTTGATATCTTAAACAAAAAAGTTGAACGTATAAACATGCCAAAGCATGATTCAAAAAAAAAAAAAACGCCGTCTTTTTCGCATTTAAAGACACGCGTTTCCCCTTTCACCTTTCGTTTCTCTGCCAAGCTGACGTCAAGAACTTTGAGACCAGGTGGACGATTGTGCATGATCTTTTTGAGCCAGCTGACATAAAACGTCTGTTCGTTGTTACGAATACGAAGCCGCAATAATCAAGCCCATCTCTTTCGTTGTTCTACAGGATTCCTGAAGAAGTGATCGGTGACATTTTCGGGGACCGAAGCGCGGTCCAGTAACTTCCGACGGTTTACACTATACCGAAGTAGATACATGAACCCGACTGACTGTGGTAGCGCCGTTATGAAACATTTTTCCAATCCTTTCCGTTAGGTCGCCAGCGCCTGCCCTCAGTAACCGGCGTTTTACTAATCGGCGTTTTACTAACCGGCGTTCCACTAAACAGTTGGCTCACGAAGCCCGAGTTAGCAAACAATCATAAAAAGGAAACGGAATTTGCCATCAGACGAGAACACCGAACACAGCTAGATATGACTGACGCGTTCTCTGCTATACTCTATGTTTTGCGTTAACTCGTTGTTCTTAGACTGACCTTTTAATCAGTATCCTTTCTCTATTCTCTCCCCCCTTAAGTATTACCCCGACAGGGGCCTTTAAGGGATAATAAATGATGATGATGATGATATATTATGCAGTGTCACAAATGCAAAAAAACGTAAAAAAGTATCATCTGAGAGGAGAAAACACTTCAGAGAAAAAAATGCATACTTAGCGGCAGACAACGACTTCCGAATAACTTACCAGAGTTATCATTATATTTAACGCGGAATATCTAGCTGCACGAAATCAAAATTACGCTGGTGCTTCGTAGGAGCAACCATGCCGACTTCGCATCAGAGACTAAGGTGATAAATTGCCTTTTT
The DNA here is from genome assembly GCF_055824585.1 of Amblyomma mixtum. NCBI lineage: Eukaryota > Metazoa > Arthropoda > Arachnida > Ixodida > Ixodidae > Amblyomma > Amblyomma mixtum. Next base: position 250,309,876 of record NC_143013.1, read on the forward strand.
TTCCTCCCTGCTATTCTCGTTATTTAGAACCAAACCATTCTCCTCAAGGAGTAAAAGAAAATAATGTGAACTGCAGCTCAGACAGCTCTAGAAAAGGCCAAACATTCGGTGCATGTGCACTCTAAGCTATTTCTTTGATGAGCGAAGGAGCTTGACTCGCTGTGAAGTGCTGCTTTCCTTCGCGCTTCTACCAGCATCGGCATGACGCTGGAGGTGAATAAGTTCATTCCATCGAGAGGTCAAAGAACCGAAGCCGTTGGAGCCAATCCATTGAGGATACCAATGAGTCCACCTATTGTGTGCCTACAGTTGAAGAAGGCACGTAAGCTCACTCCTGTTGCATGCGGATTTGTATCTGCTATGGCGCTCTTTTCTATCGCTGATATTACGCTCGAACATGGACAAGGTTGTCGCCGGTTTACCGGTAGTGCTGCGACTACTACAACTGGCAGATTAAACGAGTCGTCGCTGGGAGAGAATATTACTCAACTGAATTTCGCGTCGGCGTGTCGTCACCCCTGCCTCCGGATCCTCTATTTTGTGCACGGATTCCAGTAGGGTGTATATGTCACCAGTTTGAATCCAGCTGCGCGAAAATTGCTTGAAGCACTTTTCACAGCAAAAACATTAGATATCACTGCGGCGATCGGAATTGCGAGAATGCGAAAGCATTGACGCGCTTATACTCTTCCGACGACCGAGGCTGTTTTGACGTCCTCCCAATTCATCGACGTCTATGGTTTTATCAACCAAAGCTTTTTGTTTCATTAATTAACGTTAATTAATTACTCTTACATCTATTTCAAACCTTCGTGTTGCTTGGTTGCGCATTTTTCCACAATTTCGACTTCCAAGACTGTTGTGACGTCCACCCACTATATCGATGTCCATGACTATTTTGACTTCCAGTCGACTTTCTTCGCCTCTAATCAATTAATTTCTTCGATCCACCGCGGTGGCTCAGTGGTTATGATGCTCGGCTGCTGGCCCGAAAGACGCGGCTTCGATCCCGGCCGCGGCGGTCGAATTTCGATGGAGACGAAATTCTGGAGGCCCGTGTTTTGTGCGATGTTAGTGCACGTTAAAGAACCCCTGGTGGACGAAATTTCCGGAGGCCTTCACTACGGTGTCTCTCATAGCCTGAGTCGCTTTGGGACGTTAAACCCCATAAACCAACAAACCATCTTCCTCAAACGACGTAAGCGCTGCCTACACGTTTTGCATCCACTTACTGCGGACACGAAACCGCGAACAAAGTCAAAAAATGCTTTCGCAATAATAAAGGGATCTATTGCTGCCGAAGAAGAATCAAGGCGCCAGGCTCACATTCTCTGGGGTTGCGCGGGAAATCCGCCCCCTCGAACCTTACTGCCAGCTCCCTCCGAAGAAGGATGGAACCAACTCCTCAGAAGGCCAGACAAGAGCATCCAACTGGCACTCATTTCGTGGGCCCAGGAAGTCGCCCCCACCTGGGGGCCACACCAAGCCCACCTGCCCTAAATCCCGCCAACCTATGGCAATAAAGTTGTTTCTCTTTCTCTCTCTCTCGGTTGGAAAAAGTCACAGAGTGGAATCTTACCGAGAACAAAATTTGGAAGGATTTATTCTCAGTATCCCTCTTCACTTGTCTGCGTCCCTCTAAGAGTAAAATCAACAGGTTCGTGTTGACACTAATTGATGATAACTCAAAAATATTACAAAAAAAATGCTGCCTAGACGTCTGGATCCTTAGCCGTTATGGCTAGTGATTTAACAGTGAACGCTATTGGACAGCGCCCCCTGTTAGTAGTTAACGTCACTGTCACTAGTTGTTAACGTGATGACTGTCAATGCGGTTATTTATTAATATCCCGTTCGGCACTAAGCAGTCATTGCGTACTGAGCAAGAAGTGATTTCTTCAATTGATTTTGATGAAATTTTTTACCACTAGTGTATGGCGTTTTAAAGAAATGTTTGGCCTAACTTTTTACTAGCATTTAAGTATTGCAACTCCTTGTTTTTGAGCGCGGTCACGAAATGGCGCCGTTCGAGTGAGTGAGCTATGAAGGAGCATATACCGAGCTCTCATTTTTTTCTTCGCCTCTAGTGCACACATTTCGCAGAACTGTGGAAGTTAACAATTGCTTCAAAGTAATGGGCCTACACTCTAAGCAGAAATGAGGAAAAAGGTGGTAAAAAGGGTGTGCAGAAGTGGAGAGCTCACTCTCTGCTAAGGCGAAAGCCTTTAATGGCTCATACTGTCGTCCGTTCACAAAGCGTGTCACACGCGGTTAACTCAGATACTAAAAAGGATAGAAGAAAACCAATGGTTGCTTCAGATAGAGGAGGAAAAAATAAACCTAGAAGCTAAGTTTGATGAATGTAGATTAATTAGTTAATTAATTATTGCCAAAATGTCGAAATTGCGTGGAAGTAGCGTGGACGTCGATATAGCCACGGGAACCGTGTGACATAACATCCGCCGGAAGTCGTCGTGGCATAGTAAAAATTATCACAGAATGGTCGGAAGAACGTCGAATTTGTGTCAAATTAGATGGAAAAATATGTATTTAAGCGTAATTAACACCTTAAATCTCCAAATGATGTATAATTTGAGTATCGATATAGCCACAGGAACAATGTGACATCATATCCGCCAGAAGTTGTCACGGCATAGTGTCCTCGGCGTTTGCCTCTCAGCACTTTAGTTGCCAAAGTGTCCTTGCAATTTTTTACTCCCATTTAGACGTATTCCTTTTTAAAGTGTACTTGCAGCACCGTTATCTGTTCATCAGTATTACCTCAAAGTGATCGACCTACTTACAACACCGTTACCTGCTCAGCCAACTGATTATGTTCTCTTGAACACCTGTAGGAATAGATTCCAAGTTGGATTGGATTGGAAAACGTTTATTGTCAGCACTGAGCCCTAGTGGTTAAATTGATCATTTTTGCCTTCTGTGCTGTTCACATCGGTGGTAGCCCTTTTCAGGGTGCGCGGGGAGTAACTCGACGAAGAAGAGAATAAGAAGATCGCGCTGCTAGCTCGGAGTCACGGAGCCTACCGACGTGCCTATTCTGGAAGTCTTTGCTCTTATGAAGACGCCTTTTCACTGGGTGAGTATGGCGCTCGTTTTCACTAGCTTCGAAGCACCTCCGTCGCAGTTCCTGTGGGTGCGCTGCTATAACTGACACGCTACCAAGCAGTTGTCCAGAACAGCTGTCAAGGTTGAGCAGTTGTATGTTGGGTGAGACATTCAAAACTTGGAGTCGATTCAAAAATGCGCGAGTGCAAACATAGCATACGTAGAAAGGATGAAGTGGCGATTGCCGGCAACCAACAGAATAGCTCTCTGTCTTCTGTTGAAATCTAAGGTTTGACGAAATGTCGTCGGGTAGGGTAGTAGATTCATACGTGAAAAGAAAGAAATGACGCCGAAACGCCGGCTTCCGTACTGAAGGCAAAAGGTCAATTACATCTTTTCAAAAACTCACTTTTGGTCGGCGTTATTCCTTTTTATTCACATATGTATGTCTTCTTTTGCGCTGCGCTCCTTTCAAGCCACGATAACCTCACTGGCCCAGCAATAATTAAATTATCTCGGGTTGGTGCTTTATCGAGTGGAGAGGATCAAGGCATCAAAAGTATAATCCGTCACACATGCCTCGCATGCGAATAAAATATTTAAAAAATGAGAAAGTGTTGGAAAAATATTTGGAAAATATTGCGAACTGGCGCATTTTCGAACTGCCAGTAAATATCGGATCCCTCAAATTGTATTAATGCACATACTATAAATTTCATTTAGAAATAGGATACTGGATTACATTAGGAAAAAAGAAGATTTTTCTGCGGCACGTATTTTCATAAACAAGACTATCTGCCGGCTGGTCCATTGGCCAGTGTGGTAAATACTGACTGATAAACTATGCACGTCTCCTGACACTCGCACGCATTTCAAGTGGTTTGCTTGCCGTCACTCTGCCTGAGTAATTTTTCCCTGCATGCCAGCGTCCCTTTGTACTTGAAGCTCGTTTTCTCCCAACTGTTCGATTTCATACCGCGCTTCCTCACAGCACGGTACAGGCGTCAACTGGACTTACCGACTCATGGTCTTGAGCAGACGAGGGAAAGGAAAGGAGGTCTCGTTATGACATATATGTATGAAGAGAATTTTACTTACGTGCGCCATAGTCTTAAGGGTCACGTGAGCCGCTGTACGGTTCCTTTTGTTGTGCAGCTAGGTAGCATTTTTGTAAACATTAGTTTTTTACTGAGTATAATGTCTTTTAAGGTTTCATTTCGTTCATCATGAAGCATTCTTCTTCATCCCTCTGCAGATTGCAACACCTCCCCTGGCACTCGCGAAGTGGACTCCACTTTCTACGAGAGTGGCGAAAGTGACGCAAGACGCCTCCGTGCCGTGGGCGGGACTTCTTGCGGGTCACCATGGCCGGGAGAATCAAAAGTTACTTCGGGATTACTGCTCCCTTCTTCCTGGCACCGCTGCTGTTCTTCAACAACATGGTAAGATATGGAACACACCACCGGTCTACAGTGCAGCCTCTGCCAGAAATACACACTCCACAAGGATTGATTTTGGGCCATGCACCGCGGCTCGTTCTGCATCGACAGCATTCCAGACCTCTCGGTAGTAAGACGAACTCTTGTTTCACCACTCCGGAGCTTGCGACTTTAACGCGTGCAGCGAGAGTTCCACTATGCGCCTTAGAACAGAAACCCTTTTGTAGCGAGAGCTACACTATGCCAGCCGCTTCGTCACTTCAGCATGGTCGCACTTTCGCCGTGGTTGCATCTCGGCCGAGGTTGCACCGACCTTGAGCCGTTGCCTAGCAACCGCCGCAGCTGGCAGGCGTCGTCGCTCGGCGCGCCATCTGGCATGACGTCACTCTGCCATTGGGCTCGTCGTGGAGCAGACGCCGCTCGCCTCGCCAGTTGTGCGCATGCGTAGTAGAGGGAGAAGGGGTGTCGCATTGTGTATATGTATATGGTTCGGCGTAGCGAGAGGCGAGCTTTTATAGAGAGCGATGAGTCGGCTAGGCTGAAAGAAGCCAGACTTGGCGTCGGAACGAAACAAGGAGGAGACAGCGTGCCGAAGAGACCGAGTAAGAGCGTGTCAAACGTCTCGATAAGCGTAGTAATCACGACGCGGCTAGACGGGCTCGCTTAGCCTCCGACAGGGAATATACAACGGTCGAAGACGACGTGCCGAGTTCGGCGTCTCTGAAGGAAGCCAGACTTCAGCGTTGGAACGAAACAAGCCGGATAAAGGGTGACAAAGAGACCGAAGAAGAGCGTGCCGAACGTTTTGAGAAGCGTCGTAATGACGACGCGGCTAGACGAGCTCGCTTAGCCTCCTCGCTATCTACCAGGTTTAACCAGAGCGAAACCACAGCCAATTTTTTTCTGTATACTTTTCATTAAGCCTGTACACAAAATCACGGCTTACAATAAAGTCAGTATACTAAACGATGCCTAGTGTTCGAGAAGCTCTTTAAGATACCTTATTAGTGTGGGAACGCTATTACCCAAAGCTTTTCTGGCATATTGGGCATGGGAAGTTCACAGCGAAGCATTGCCTCTTTCTTTTGATGTTATCTGCTGTTTCTCTGTCTTTTGATGTTATCTGCTGCACATTATGACATAACTCGGATCCAAACATTGAAATGCTTTGTTTTTATTGCCCACTTGAGAATAAGCCTACTGTACCGAATACTAGCCCTTTGTGCCATGAACAATTCTGGCAGGGCACTATTGAGAGGTGTTGCTGAAAGAGCCTTGAGAGGTGTCTTTGTTGCACGAAGCGAAATAGACCTCCATTGTGTGAACCGTGGTACACAGGTGATGTTGTACGCCGTGCTTCTGGTGGCGCTGTTCACGGTCCTCAAGACGCTCCCGCTAGCCGTGGTGTCCATGTGCCCGTGGGTAGGAGCCGCCTTGATCGGTGTGTCCCAGACAGACTACGCAGACCTTCTCACCAGTGCTTCCGCAGTGAGTACCACGTAGTGGCATCCTTTATCGCTTCATCGTCTGTCTTCAGTCTTTGTTACTTCATCATCATCATCATCAGCAGCAGCAGCAGCCTGACTGCAACCTAACTGCTTGGAAAAGGCCTCTCCCATGTCTCTTCAATTAATCATGTCCTTTGCCAGCTGCGGCCACTGTATCCCCGCAAACTTCATCTCATCCGACCATCTAACTTTCTGCCACCCCCTGCTACGCTAGCCTTCTCTTGTGATCCACTCCGTTACCCTTAAGGACCAGCGGTTATCTTTGCTTCGCATTACATACCCTGCCTAAGCCCATTTATTCCTCTTGATTTCGACTAGGATGTCATTAATACCAGTTTGTTCCCTCACCCACTCCGCCCGCTTCCGGTCTCTTAACGTTGCACCTAGAATCTTTACTTCCATCTTGATTTCCACCGGCCGCCTCAGGTGAAGAACCACATTGTGCACCTTGTTTGGAGTAAATATTTGGCCAAGTTCGATCGTCCGGGCTAACGGGCTAAGACCGAACGGGCTAAGTTCGATCATCCGAGGTATTTCAACCTCGCACAGCTTATCGTACAGCAACGGCATTAATGCATTTTCTCGGCATCCAAATCCGGCCCGCGGAACCTTGAGCTCGAGAAATGAATGTCAGTGCGACTAGTCACTGCTTGGGTAACATGACAGGAGGAATTAATGAGCACCCAATCGCAAACCAGATAGCGAGGTGCTGAAGTGAGGTGTATTCGGGCGCAGGTGCTTTGGGAGAACCAATCACGGAGTAGGCAGGCCGTGTGGTAAATAGGCTGTTGTTGTTGTTGTTGTGACTGAGAGAAGGATGAAAAGGAAATTGCACGGGCCTGCTACTGGCTCCAGCCGAGCCACCACCGTTGCCATCGTGCAGACAGAGGAGAGTTAAAAGATCAGAGGAAAGAGAAACAGGAAAGAAAAGACGCGCGTCGCAGCAACAACTGCGTCCGCCGGAGCGGACGCTGCTCAAAAAACAGATAAGCGGCCGAAGCCGCGCTCGCCGAAGCGAGAACTCGAGCGCCAGTCTCGTTTTATAAAGGGTCGAGCGAAGGCATAGTACTCTCGTTGTCGCGCATGCCTAATAACGAGAGATAAACGAACTGTCATGCACGGTGTCGTGTGTATGCCTAATTTTGGGGCTGCTTACGCTTATTCCAAGAAAAGGGTCGTCGATTGGTAAATTTGTAAATTGCTAAATGGTTTGTGAGGGAAGGAAATGGCGCAGTATCTGACCCACATATATCGGTGGACACCTGAACCGCGCCGTAAGGGAAGAAAGGAAAGTGGGAGTGAAAGAAGAGAAAGAGAAAAAGGGTCATCGACAAACCGTCGTTTCGGAGAGTCAGTGATTAGTTCTTCCGTTGAAAACTTTAATCAGCCTCATCCGGCAAGCCGACTAGCGGGCCTTTTTTAAGCCGAACTGAATATATTTTAATGCAGTTTTATTGTTTCGTAATGTATTTAATCTATATCTTGGTGTATTTTAATGCATAATAAATATACTGTACAGGTTGTATTGTTGACATATTTGTAAGAATATTCAAAGCATTACTTTTAGCATACTTAGAAAGCATTCGTTTCGGTACTTGAGAATCAGGAGAAACTAGCAAATATGAAATTTTAAGATATGCTCGAAATGCGTTTTTAGCACGGCCTTTTCTCGCTAAGGAACGGATTGCCCACAGCCTAATCGCGCTGTGAGTACTTGTTAATTTCTGACAAAAACCTTACTGCCACTCTGTCTGTGCAGGAGATGGTGGCACTGACGGGCTTTCTCGTCGTCTACGTCGCGGTCGAACTGACGCGCCTGGGCACACGACTGTCGCTGCTGCTGCTCCGGTCGCTGGGCTTGAGGGTCAGGGGTCTGCTCGCTTCGGCCGTGCTGGTCACCTTCGTGGCGTCGCTGGTCCTGCCGGCTGCCTTTGTGACCCTGCTGCTGGTCGCCTGCATCTGCCGACTCGCCGACAACATGCCGGCACGTGTAGCTAGCTCTCTACACACGCCACACCACGTACTCTAACTGGCTCTCACAGATTGTTAAAATAACTTTGAGATCACAGCGGCGACCCGCATTGGAGCGATGCGAGAGCAAAACGTCCACAAACTATATCGACGTCCGTGGCTGTTGTGACGTCCATGTACTATATCGACGTCCGTGGCTGTTGTGACGTCCACAAACTATATCGACGTCCGTGGCTGTTGTGACGTCCATGTACTATATCGACGTCCGTGGCTGTTGTGACGTCCACAAACTATATCGACGTCCGTGGCTGTTGTGACGTCCATGTACTATATCGACGTCGATGGCTATTTTGACGTCTAAGAGTATTTGTTCGCATTTTTTCGTGTTTAATCAACTAATTACCCCCGCCGCGGTGGCTCAGTGGTTACGGCGCTTGGCTGCTGACCCGAAAGACGCGGGTTCGATCCCGACCGCGGCGGCTGAATTTCGGTGGAGGCGAAATTCTAGAGGCCCGTGTACTGTGCGATGTCAGTGCACGTTAAAGAACCCCAGGTGGTCGAAATTTCCGGAGCCCTTCACTACGGCGCCCCTCATAGCCTGAGTCGCTTTGGGACGTTAAACCCCAATAAACCAAATTAAACTAAGCAACTAATTACACCTCATCAACCAAATTTTCTCCCACGGCAACATTTTATCACGCACTGTCTGTCACATTTATCTTTAAAGAACGATGTATTCGTGCAGACAAAATTGTAGACTCTTTTTGCTGATTTGACAGAGCCATATAATGCTCTCGCAAAACTGTTTTTATGACTTGTGGTTAACAATTTTAGAAAATATTTTCTGCCTCTTCTTTCCGACCTTAAAAAAAAAGCTTCAGATTTCAAACAACTGAAATTTCAAACCAGGTGTTACCTTGCTGCCACAAAACATAAAAGAACGGCTTCGGATTTTTTCTGTACGATGGTGATGACATTGGGCTACGTAAATCTTCCATATGGATTCATGGCCTATCATTATATTTCATTTGTTGCTTTTGTGAATCCTGAAAAACGGCTTACTTTGCGTCTTTTCATTAAGCGAAAACACTAGCTGAGAGTCAGGCTTCAAAGTATTTATTTAAGCATGCAGACAAGTTCCTTTTTTCATTGCCGTTAGCATTGGTAGGTCATGGAGCTCGATCTCAGGTGTTGCTTCTTACTGGTGTAAAAAAAATCATATTTGGCACCTTAATGTGAACTGCCACTGCTGTTTGTGCCACCTTACGAATGTTTCTAGATCTGAATCAGAGGGAAGATTAACTTCCTTGAATTGAAGGCTCTGACGCGAAATGTTTGGGAGGGTTACTCACGCTTTAATTTTCCTGATACAAATTGCCAGTTTAGAAAAAAAAAACTATCTTGACTGTAAGCTGGTTTGCCACATTGCTCGTCTGACTTCCAAAGTATTTATTCTACCATCGCAGGATGACGCAGCAGTGTTATTCCAGCAGCAAGCACAACTCAGCGCTGCTCCTGTGAGCCAGACGTTGACGACAGAGACGAGAATGCGCACCATTCACTCTGACAACAGCCTCGCTCCGCGATTAGCCCGTTCGCCGGCAGCAAGGGACCCAGCATCTCGAACACCCAGCCCCGAAGAGCCTCCGCTGCCCGGACCGGGATTCCCGGGGGCGCTTGTCAAGATGGACGATGTCGTCCGGCAGATGGCGAATGCGTTGCGCTCAGCGTGCATGGAGTCTCCCCAGCTGCGACTTCTGCGTGCCAGGAGACGATCCCGGGCCCTCGGATTGGCAGACACGCAGGCCTCAGCCAACCTGGGCATGTTTGATGCCTCCACCTCCAGGACAACCTCCAGGATGACTGCCCATGAGGCAAGTTGCTTGTAAACCATACAGAAGACGCAGCATAAAATGAACAAAAGGCAGGAAAGAGGCCCTGTACCAAATTTTCAACTAGAGCACGTGTCGAAACGCCGGGAGTGGTCTGAGGTTTCTCTCCTGCCTTTGGTTCATTTTGTTCTGTCAGGAATTCCTGCCTCCTTTTCTCACATCCATAGCGCGGTGGCAGATTTGTTGTGCGTTTCTCAGGGAAGAGTCAGGGTAGATATAGTTAAGTAGCGCTGCTTAACTCATGTCGACGCTCTTGACCAGTGGTAATGGTGCTCGGCGGTTCACCCGAGAGACGCAGGTTCGATCCCGGCCGCAGCGGTCTCACTTAAATGCAGGCGAAATGCTAGAGGTCATTGTACTGTGAGATACCAGTGTATGTTAATGAACCCCAGATATTCGAAATTATCCAGAGTCTCTACTACGGCGTCCGTCATTGCTTTAGTCGCTTTGAGACATTAAACCCGATAAAACCAAAACCAAACATGCCGACGCTAAGAGTAATCACCACCCGTTAGTATCGCTTACCTCTGAGCGAGTGTTCCTTTCGATCCACTTAGTATTCTTATCGTTAAATTATGCAGCTATACACCACATCTTTTGAGCAGTTAATAACTTTGATCCGGTGAAGCAGGTCAGCTCACGAGCATGTGTTTTGATTCAACTTAGTCACGCTTGCTTGATTATCTCCGATTCCAGCGGTCTCGCTCCCAGACATCGCGGCTTGCATGGTACTCTTCGGACCGCCAGATGCCACGGTCTACGCTGGGGGCATTCAGAGACCAGCGACATTTATCTCAGCCTATGTGGTGGGGTTCGTCTCCGGGAGCTCCTTCGTTGGGTGCCGGCACACCCCGGTCTCCCCGGAGGGTGGCACGTGATTCTGCACTGAAGAAGCAGTTAGGATTTAGCCCCAAGTCACCATTGAGTAATGACACCGCTCACAGGAGCCGGATTAAGGAATGCATCGGGGAGACGAGCGAAGGGTCGAATTCTCCGTCGCCTTCAGCCCCTCCGTCCCGTGGCTCTCCAGACGGTCAAGCTACACCGCCCAGTTCAAGAAGGCCTGGGACTCCGGCTCAGACCTCCATCACGTCCTCCATGTAAGGTCGCAAGCGAAGTGAGATTTAAAGCTGCTGCCTCGCGAGCAAACGTCAAAGGCCGAAATCATGAGCTCTAACCTTCCATTGGGGCTTCATTGGAATAGTTTATTTCAGGCCGCTAACACGTTTTGGCGGGCTAATTGGTTAAACATCTTGAATAAACAGCGCGAACGAAGACGACCACAAAAGACAACGCTGTGTCGTCCGTTTTCTTGTCTTTTGTGCTCGTCTTCGTTCGCGCTGTTTATTCAAGATATATCAGGCCGGTTTAAGTTGCGTCTTATTTTGTGCGGAAGCTTTCTTTTTTTGTTGTTGTTGCGAAAGCAACAATACTGGAGCCCAGTTCGGCTCGTCGCGTATGCTCGTGGCGGTGCGGCTACCAAACGACCTTGAGTGGCCGTTGCCTAGCAACCGCTTCAGCGGTACTCCAACAGATGACGCCGCGCCGCTGCCGCCTGTCGCCTACACACCCAGAGGGCACCACAGGCGCTGGGTTTCACAGCTCATTACGGCGTCGTGCCGACCGGGGAACTGGCACGAGCAAAACCAAACGCTTAACCACAAGCTAACACCCAAGCGTAATGGCAAAAACGGCACGTACGATCTTGTGCCGTTGCCTAGCAACCCGAGTTCCAACCCGAGCTTACACGAGTTACTCTTTTCATTTCTTTTAATGTAGAAGCATTACTTGGCTCAAGCGCGGCGCCCACGAAAAGTGTGTTGCGAAAGTGTTAAAAGAAAGTATGTGCAGAAAATGTAGACGCTCACCCGAGCTTACCCCAGTTGCTCGGTAACTCGGTGTAACTCGGGTAATCTCGGGTAATTTCTGAGGAGTGTGGCGCCAGCTACGCGAGAAGTAGCTCGGGAAGATCAACATGAGTCGCACAAACCCTACGGGTGGCCGTGACAGCAACAGCCACCTGTAAGTGCAGTGGCGCATCGCTTAACCGCTGCGACACTGCGCTGGTAGTGGTACGAGGACTCGCCGCCATCTTTTGATGTTGAATAGAGACACTGCGCTGGTAGTGGTACGGGGACTCGCCGCCATCTTTTAATGTTGAATAGAGAATGACAAATTCTGCATATATGGGCATTAACCCACGGAGCTCCGAATGGTGCGTGGTTTGGTGGCCAACGCGAACTTAGTCACAGAAATGAACAAACCACAAACCTACCAACTGGAACAGCAGTCTGCTCAACGCTTTCTAACTCATAGCACGCAAGCAGACTTAATTGGCTATATTTTTTGGGCATCACACTTAAGGTTTCTGTTCCCTTTCTGCGGTTAAGCGAGAATTAGCTTGTTATACTGTTTACTTCTTATCTTTTGTAGGCAGAAATAGACTGATCAGCTTGGAAATTCATGATGAGCACAAGACTGCGACCACGAGAGTGAGACAGAGAGAGACCACTATCAAGCCAGAGATAACTGCAAGCTCCTCTGTGCCGTTCCTTTTATTCCCTGGTTATTACTCATAGCTGAAAACGCAAGTGCATAAGTAGTTGTCAAATATTCGAGCATCGGTCTCTCCTCTCTTGAGTTTATTCCAGCTTTCACAGAACTGTACCGCACACAAATCACTTTAACTGCGATCAAAGTGACTATTTCGAACATAATAAAAACTGAAAAGAAAGAACGGGAAGTGAAGAGGGTGGCCAAACAAACTTTCAAAGCTTTAAACGTGAGACAAACCAAGCACATTGAGAAGTGCACTGGAATTAAGCTGAGCTAGTACGAAAATGCCATGAGAATTTTTTTTCTTAGGAACAGCTGGTGCTTATGCTTAGTACAACTATTCAGCATATATAAACAGTAAAATAGTTTAAGTAAATTATCAGTGTCGGTAAAAAGAAAGAAAGCTATATATTAGTATTTAGGAGACCACGCCTTTGCGCGACACACCTCTTTTGTTGTCTTTTTTTGTTAGCATTTTCCATCGGCGCTGAGGTTTTTATTTCGAAGGCTTCAAAGCGTGGAGCAAATGAAATAACAGAACAGCGGCCATAATACCGTGCTCCCCTTATGTATGCATGTGGCCAATTCCTTCGAAGTCCGCGAACGGGGCCTTTGCCGGGCTTAAACGCTTTGAGAAAAATTTGCTTAACCCACTTGGTTATTTATTATCGAAAATTTTGCATCACGACTTCTGCCGCCCTGTAGGCAAACCAACCGGACGAGTCGTGGACCATCGCAGTCGGGTTTTTGGACAGCCACAGACTCTCCGGAACTGTCTGCCCGCGGTAAGGTCAGCCTGGAAACGACGGTCTTCACGACGACCAACCGGTTACCGGTGTCGCCTTCAAAGCACGGTGAGAAGGCTACGTCGGCAGCAAGAGCAATGTTTGCGAGCGCAAATGTACCCCATGGAGATGATGGCTCTCGGTAGCACGGTTTTAGAATGGGGGGGGGGGGGGGGGGGGGACAAAGCTCATGGCACTCATGGGTCTTAAGAAAACAATCTTACGTCCTCACCCGCCAACATGGCTCAGCGCCTTTGGCGTTCGTCTGCGATGCCTTAGGTCGTATCGAAATCCGAGCCTCGGCGGCCGTATTTCCTGTTGCAGCTTAATCGCAAAGCGTGCAGTGTGATATCAGTGCACGTTAAACAACCCAGTGCAGTTGTAATTATTCCACAGGGTTGTAGTTTGGTTGTAATAGCCTATATGCAACTTGGTGGCTTTGAACCCGATTTACCGTTGCTTTTTGTGTTTCGCAAACAAGTCAATGTCCTGCTTCCCTCTAAGCAGTAATCGTGAAGACCACACTTAAGTCTCAATAAATATATTAGTTTAAGTAACAACACCCAGAAGAAGACGGATGTTTACTCATAAAAGACAGGTATAACATAAACCATACAGAAGTAGGTCCTAGAGCTCAAGGATGTAACGAGACTTCCTTTAAATGAATGTTCAAACTTTTGCACTTATAATGAAAGAACAGTAAATACAGCGAAAACGAAACAAAACCAGCGAATACAATACGACAAATGAAGAAGAAGTATCCAGGCTAGTGAACTCGCGCAGTTTCCTTGTGCTTCGTCGTGAAAAACACACAGTAAGAGAAGCTTTGTCTGAGCACTGATGTGTGGAAGTTATCTAAAAATTTATTTTATTCAGACCCCTTCTTTAAGTTGTTAAGAATAGCCTGTCGCAGTCAATCGCTTCTCCGAGTGCTCGTGCGTCTTCCTCAAGTATCTGGACGATATTCTGCGTTAGCGAACTCTGCGGATCTCGCCTCAGAAATCTCCTTGAGCACATTTCGTTAAGCGTTTGACAAGTAAAGAACGTCGCATTTCTTTTAAGGGGACATGTGCGGGGCAGATGGTTGCTCATGGTTAAAGACAGCACAAATGGTATGCGGATGAACATACATTACGGGACTAAGGAGGGGCGAAGACGTATTTGTCCACCTTATGTCCTTTTGCGTGTTATTTGCGCTGTATTGCAAGCATGTCGTCGCTCCTTCTGTCATTCTTGTGGGCTGCAAAGAACGGCTGCGTTCTGTATGATTACGCTTCGTTCTGTTTTATGTTCCTTCACTTGACTACGCAGAGCCCAGCGCCAGCGAACGAAGAATTTCCTCCAGCGAAAAGTAAGTGTATGATTACATGCCCTTGAGAAGAGCAAAAAAGAGCTTTGAAACATGAAGCTTAGAAATAGCATGCTGCTCTCAGCTTTCATTCAGGGTAAGATTAGGTGGTGGTGGTGGCGAAAACTTTTAATTTCTGAAATAGAGTTTGGGAGCCACAGAGTGGCCCCGCTACATGGTCGGCGTCCCTAGTCCGGGACACCGCATGACAATGCCCCGTCTCTCGCCCGTTTCACTAGAGCCCTTTGGGACTCAAGCGAGGAGCAGTTGAGGAGGGCAGTCTCCCATGCCTCTCTGGAAGGGGTAGGGGAAGGGGGGAGGTGGGGATTTTGAGTACATGCCCACACCATGTGGAAGATATCACAGGTCTCCCCACAGTGCGGGCATCGCCCATCCGTGTTAGGATCGTAATGTTTTATTATTGCAGGACAGAGTAGAGTACCTGTATGCAGGCGCCTTAAAGTTCGCTCCTCCGTCTTACTCAGCCCCTTTACAGGGGCCGGGAAAAGGCGGTGGTTGTCGGTATAATGCGTTATTATTTCCTTGAATCGCAGCAGCGGCTGGTTAGCGTGAAGATGAGCTTCCTCTGGGTAAGCCTTTGCTCGCGACTTACAATAAGCTTTGGGCTATGATGTGACTACGGGCATAGTTGCGTAGTCAACTTTTCGGACGTTTTGACAATCAATCACTGAGGCAGGTGTAGATAGTTGAATTCGGGGAGATTGCAGATAGCGTAAGTAAATGCGCGTGCATCTGAATATTTGTTGCACTGTAGCAAGGATATATTATTTCAATATACTCTTAACTACGCCAAGTTGCAGGTACTGTTCGAAAGGTGTGCCATCCGGGCAGAATTGCGATTGTTTACTTGTTTTTCCGTACTCACTTTACCGAACTCGTCTCTGCTTAATCCCAATCTCCGCTTTACGCAGCATATACAAGCGGGTCCAGAAAGTGCTGATGGTGGGCGTAGCCTACACCTCCATCATGGCTGGCGAGTGCGGCATCAAGAGCCATGTTAGGCTCCCCGTCGACGCCTACTATGCTACGTATGTCGACGCGGCACCCAGCTCGGGGTGCGGATGCTAGTGGCATCCTCAAACTGAACATTTTCTGAATGAAAAAGTTTTAGCGCAAATGCTGAGGCATAGGATGCGGAAAGACAGGATTAGCGCCGTTTTTGTCGGCCTGTCAGCCAGATCCTCCAAATTGCGTCACAGTCCAAGAAAAGTGGAAAAGTGCGGAATCGTCTCTCGGTGGTTGTATGTTTAATGGATTTAATTCGGGCATGTTTCTTGTACGTTATGTTGTGTGTTACGATATGCTTATAGTAAGGAAAATTTTAATGCCTGTCTTTAGCGCTAAAACTTAAATTTTCGATCATGTGCCAAATGGCCTAAACTAAATATTATTGACCTGCATCACTTGTTCGTGATGACAGTAGTCACCTAGCTTACAGCTACAAATCCTAACTGCTATATGATTGTGTTAGTTTTCTTCTATTGGTGACCGAACTACCTTCTCGCCTGCCAATCATCTTACTTCTATTTATTTAACTTATCTTTCGTAAATATGACGCCATAATGTAAGTTCTTTTTTAGTATGGAAGCTTCTAAGATCTCGGTGAGCATTTCTCACTTGAGGCTCTCGGTTCTTGCACTGATAAGGTTATTCTCTATCGCCTCCCCCTCTTGCATGCAGCTACAGTCGCCGCGTACAGTGCTGCCGAACCACCATTCCATTGATTGACAGGCAGTCAGGACTGCCTATGAAACTTGGGCGGAAGCTTCCTCCTACCAGTGATGACTTCAGTAGCCGTAGGAATTGATAACATATCAGTGTGCAGCTCTCTCTCAAAGAAAAAAGAATAAAGAGAAATCTGGAACCCAGCCCCGATTAATATGGCCGTACTACTTAGGCAAAGCTTTGTTAGATTTTACAAAGCGCATTTTCTACAGAAAAACTCCTTTTGTAAGTGGCTTCGGCACACGGTTCCGAGACTGGGCTCTCACCAGCTTCACAGTACGAAAGTGTTATTTCAAGTTTTTATTCTGAAATAAATTTCTCATTGCTTCTTCTCATTGCCGCAGGATAAAAAGGCCAAGCCCATTCGTGTCCGTATATCTCACCTTCCTGATGCCGGTGACCGTACTTTCGATCGTCCTGTTCTGGGCCTTTCTCTATTACATCTACATCCGCGATGAGTACGTTGGTAGCAATGATGTCTTTCTTGAATTCATAGGGTTTCAGCTCAAAAAGAGCAAAAAAGAACAGAAGTGCTGTTGATTAAGCATAGCTCAAGAAACGTGCTTCACTTTCTTTGCGTTTTTAGAAGCGTATCTACATTGTTCCAAAGTAATGCGTGCATTCGCTTACCGAGAACAGTCCGCATAACGTATAGCCTCAAGTCATGCGCACTCAATTCGATTCAGAAACGCTGCTGCATTAATTCTAGCCCCAATAAATTGAACATGCTATCGTTTAGTACACGTTTAAGCTATCAGAATCAAACACCGTGGCTAATTCAGTCAACACGTGAACGCACAAAGCTCCTTTAGCAATGTGAATCTCATACAGACACGAGTTAAGATTGCGTTGTGCAATCAATTTCTTTTTCGCATGCCAAGCCATTTCGTGTCTCGAAATTTTCTTCTTATAACAGACATCTTGCGCATATAGTTTACGCTTTAGGGATTCAAAAGTGCATGGTAATGAAATCTGAAGCTTGTAGTACAAGCATTTATGGATGACAGACCCGTACGGCAGGGATCAAGGGTACCTAAAGGCCGACAAGTGGTCCCTTAATTGAAGCTTTCACTCTTTCGCCTACACACCCGAACACACTAATTAGTTGTGTGAGAAAAAATTTGGCATTGGCTTAGCTCAGCTATGCCAGGTTATGCGTGGCGGGAGGTACGGTTTCTCTCCTTGGCCGGAGTCGAGCGGCGTCTGCTCCGCGCTCGGCGGGTGGCGCACCAGCTGCGTGGCTCTGACGTCACTAGGATCCTCGCGCATGCGCAGAACTGGCGACCGACAGCCATAGCGAAACGGCGAGACTGCGGGTAATGTAGCTTTCGCTACAAAAATTGGAGCGCCCTACGGCGGTCACGGCACAACGCAGCCTGGAAGAAAAAACTAGTACGCACGCATGGGCGCGTGCATCGGATACGGAGGTCGTGGCGCTAAACAGGTGAAAGAAGAAAGAGCCAACACAGGACGAGAAATTAACACCTTAGCTTTGTGTCACATGATTTTTTGATTGTTGCGTCTTGTTCGGTTGTGTTCAGTTGGGCATGACAGAGCTTATTATGAGTAGGAAGATGGCACCTGTGTGTAGTATGAGTTGCACGTCATGAGCTGACATTATGATGTGGGAATATCATAGTGTCACAACTCATACACCTTATCTTAGAAAGGCGAACTTTGGATGTGCGCAAATTAATTTGAAATTTCAGTGACCTGGACGTTATCAAGGAGTGGCGCGTGGTCATTCAAAAGATCATCGAAGAGAAATT
The DNA here is from genome assembly GCF_055824585.1 of Amblyomma mixtum. NCBI lineage: Eukaryota > Metazoa > Arthropoda > Arachnida > Ixodida > Ixodidae > Amblyomma > Amblyomma mixtum. Next base: position 250,327,956 of record NC_143013.1, read on the forward strand.
GGAGCAGGAAGATAGAATTACGTAAGTCGTCCTACTATGATTTTCTCCGTTGTAACTGTGCGAAATGAAATGAAATCGGTTTCTGTGCAGTTCACAAATCGCCCGTGACAGCTGCAGGCTGCATTGCTGCTATTAAAACAATCTACAGCGGCCGTTACAGTTTTTGTGCTAATTGAAAGCTATCATTCTTTACAAGTTACACTAAAGTGTCCTTTTTTATTCCTGCGACTAGTGCTGCGGCCGCAAACATATTTTGTGTGGGAGCACTAGATGAATGGCAAATTTTATAAACTAGAACACCGGTAATTCTGCCAGTGTTGTTGCTCAAATCCCCAGAGGGTAATTTCTTTTAGAAATGGCATGCGGTCCAAATACCTTGAGAAGGATTTCCTGCGTGCAATTGTTTGCTCGGCGTCTAGTCTGCGTATGAATGTTGACTTTGCAACACTATAGTAGGATACAACTTAAAAAAAACAACAGCAGTGGCTAACACTGGGCCGCGGTCCGCGGCGTCCTGTATTACTCCGCTGGCCAATCGCAACAGTACACAAAATGAGCTTTTTAATGTTTGACTGCATCAAACAATTCACATATAAAATTCTAGAGCTGATATTTTTTTTCTTGTGATAACCTTGTTTTTTAGGTAACAAGAAACGTTTAAGCAGTGTACTACTTTTCCGTCGGGGAGGAAGTCTGTGCGCGGAGGCTGCGTGTGGGCGGAGCTTCACTGCAGACTTAAGTTCTATCCGACTTTAGGAGCGGTGCCGCCTTAGATTTTCTTTTTACACCCATGATATTAATTCTGCGTAAATTACTAGGTCCAGTCGTCGTGCAAGTTGTCTAGTATTCTGCAGCTGTACTCCCTGCGGCGTCTCTCAAAGCAGTTGTCTGTCGGGCGTGCCAATTCTGAGGTTACGTTATCAACTGTGCATTAGATGTCAGCATTACGCAAATAAAGCCCGGTCTTCACTACGGCGTCCCTCATAGCCTAAGTCGCTTTGGGACGTTAAACCCCCATATACCATAAACCATTTTCTGTAAACGATTGTAAATTTGCTTGCACAGCAGGCTTATGTTACTACCGTTTATTTATTGAATTTGATAATCAACATATTTCCTTTCTTTTTTTTTTGGTGCAGATCAAAGCAAGTACTGGGCGTCCTCTTGCTTGCTGCAATCGGGCTCTCCCTTGCAATAAATATAAACAAGTATATTGGGTATGTTTCTTTTCAGAAAGGCATCGAGAGCTTTCTACTTGGATGGACGTGTATGCAGTACCATTACAGAGCATGCGCGCTTTAATTCAATTTCCAAGTTACCCTTTCGCAAATTGTGGTAGCCTGGAGAGGATCGCGTAGACGTATACGGCCTTTTGAAAGAGCCACATTCAGCTCGCGACTTGACAGCATGGAAACCGGCAGACATTATAATTCGATATCTTCTGTGGCCTCTTCGAAACCTCTTGTCACTGCTAATTTGTGGCAACCTCGCCGGTGGTCACAAAGACCGTAATTTGCAAGAATATTTTGTCCTTCGACTCATGCTTATTTTTTTTTTTTGCGCATTGGTTGCCGCCTTATTTCACCCGACAAGTGGGGATTTTCAGTTCCATACATCTAGCAGCCTTGGTGTCATAGCTTATTTAGTGGTATAGTATTTCGATGGAGGCGAAATGCTGGAGGTCCGTGTGCTGTGCGATGTTAGGGCAGGCTAAAGAACCCCACGTGCTCTAAATGATCCGGAGTTCTCCACTACGGCGTCCGTCTTAGCCTCAATCGCTTTTTGACGTTAAACCTAATCAAATACATCAAATCACTGATATGAATTGCTAACCAAATTCAAAATGGACCACAGATTTATGTTTCACAGTTCAAGTAACGCCATATCATTGCTTACTCCGGCGCATAATTTTGTGTTATCCGAACACCTGCGACCATTTTAATGACACTTTTCTTTCGGGAAAGAATAGTGTGGTGGCCTATGCATGAGCGTTGGTAAATACAGAGACCTAACGAGGAATACATCACCAGAGTAGTGTAACTCTCTTGCATTAGATATCTTAGTGGATTTCTGCGCCTGAGCTTGCTACAAGTATTTTTGGTTAGACGAACCATGACTTCGACACCGACGCCCTGCAGGAAGGTGTTCCCCTCTACCCTCTACCTCACTTAAACGTGACTTAGGGGATTGAATCTTTGATAAGGTGAACTGCACAGAGTCGCCCATAATACTCGGACGTTTTCCCAGCACGAAGCTGTCCAACGTTAACATGCATCAGTTGATCGTAAGAGAACATTGTTCGGTCAGTGAGTGAATGGCTTCTCTCTAACTTGTTGACGCGCGCTTCGAAGCGCGGACGCGACCACCGTGTCATCGCTGTGCGCCCTGTTGGCTGTGGGCGTTCCCCCGGAGCTGGGCAATCCGATGCTGGCCGGTCACGTGGTGTCCTGGCGGCTTGTGCTCCGTCGTTTTCCCTGGGAGCTCGTTGTGGTGCGGCTTGGAGGCATCGCCCTGGAGCTGCTCGCCAAGGTGGGAATTATCATAACATTGCATTGAACAATGAGCCTTCTAGGTTATTAGGTTCCGAAGCATGAGATTCGCGGACGAGTAGCAGGAATGCAGATCCAGCTGAAGATTCAGTTTAGTTGGAGCCCAAGAAGAACACAGGCAAAAATTCGACCAATCTAAAGGTCCGGGAGGAACTAACCGAACCCATGCCATTCAAATCGGTAGTTCATTCCCTAGAAGTGTGACGTTTCTTTAGTTAGAAACTGGACACCGCTGGGTTACAATTGCAGAGTGCTACGGCAAGGCTTTATTACAGATCAACTATCATTAGAAGGGCAACAACACTTTCCAGACGACAGTAAAAAAAATTGAACAGAAATATTGTTATCACAATATTGAACAATCATTTTTTAAATCTTTACTACCATAAAAATCGACAGACGATTACGATGATCGGTAATGCGAAATTTGAGCGCAACCCTTCACACGCCACGCCTCGTGCCACCGCTGAAAGGTTTCGTGGCAACAGGTCCAGGGGTCGTGGCAATCGCGTTCAGGTGGCGTGCAAAATAAACGGAGCGTGCAGAGTACATTCTTGATGGGTAAAAGATAACATCAAAGGCTTTTCACCGCAGCGGCCTTTACGCCGTAGTTTGGCCTAACATGCATTAAAACGAAACCTCTCTCTTAGTGCTTGTTCTGCGCTCTGCCCTCCTATCTCGCGTAATAACAGAAGTGCCCCTACCGAAGGAAAAAGCGTCTCAAGGAATCCAGCCTGGCGAAGTTACGGATTTAGCTTCTTTGGGTAGCGCAGGTTGAATTACCCTTGTTTTAAATTTTCACTGAGAACACGCGCTTGTGTGTCGACGGTGGCAATCTTGTGAATGTCACTCCTTAGTTTCTAGAGGGTGGAGAGGATTAAACGTGGGACGATGACGAAATCGCTGTCTCGCATTTAACAGCGGCCGGCGTGAAAAGCGCATTTTGGAGCTCCGCAGGAGATGCGAGGACCGATCTCCAGTGCCGTTGCCGCCGTGTCTAGAGGATGAATGGGTCTTCGACCCTTCCATGAATAGACGAAAATGCCTTGTTCCGTGGCGTTCTTCCGCAACAGATGACTTTGCGCCATAAAAATTCGTGATGATCATACAACGTATGAATGAGAAACCTAGACACGCAGGTTTCCTCATTTAGAACTGCAGGTAAAACAAATGATCAACTATCATGCTGCTTGCGCAGGAAAAAGGCTAGAAAAATTTGCCGCCCTTAGCCGGTTGAGTTCTAACTGATAAAGTGGAGCCCTTTAGAGTTTCTTCTTGGTCATAAATTTTATTACGCATGTCCTACTATAGCCCCATACGTATATTTCTAATCGTGTGTACAGGCGGAAAACAAGAATAATGTGGTCGCCTTCTCCCCGCATTGTTAGTCGGGGAAATCAACCGGGCCTTACACTCTAAGTTCGTTTGCAAGCATTCAATGGGAGGCCTGTAATTATGTGAAGCCGATGTGAAACAATTGTTTTCGTTCGATTTCGTTCGATTCTCATAATCCGCCCATATGACTCATTCCAGTCAGTTAGAACACCGGGCAATAAAAAATTGCGAAAAATTATCAGAATGGAATTGATTCCGGATTGAATCGTCATGCAACCCTATCTCCGTTTCTGTGGGTAACAAAGCCCAATACCATTGTACACTCACTCCGTAATCAGGTCTACCAACGCTTAGACAGTCATCCACAAAGCTCTTCGCGACTTGAATTTACCTGTTAGCACGCGTGCTTAGCGATGTTAACAAATAGCTGTTCGTATTTTCATGGGCTCTCTCAGCCAAGTAAATCCCATTTTTGCAAATATATGCCCGATACCTGATAAGAACTGCGCTGTCATGGTCCTAAAAGCGTCCTACTATGGCAAGAAATTTCGTGTTGCCATGCTCTGACTATTCCTGGCACCAGAGAGAGAAGAAAAAAACGTTAATATAAAAGGAATTCAGGCCAATCCCCAGGGTCCCCGCACGACCGCACTGCACTCAAGTGTTTATGTTCCTAAGGCCCATAACACTGGCAGCCCGGCCGGTGGCGATGGTCTGCATGGCCGGGTCCTCCGAGCGCAGCAGGGTCTCCCAGTCCTCCCAGGTGTTGAGGCTCTCTAGGCCCCGCGAGGGAAGGGTCACTCAGTGACATTCAGCGGCTTTTTTATGTGGTTAGATTGCAAACGTTCTTTTCACAGCTCTCCTGAGGTATATTTACGCACGAAAACTCTGACAATACCGTCTTCATGTGCCGGTGAAGCACTTGCGCCAATGAAAATGACTGCTTCAGCATGCTTATCCTCCTTGGGCTAGTTCGTGGTGCCGTCGCAGTGAGGCGTCAATTTCGTAAAAATCTCCCATAATCTCAGTTATAACACCAACACCATACGCCTCCTCATGGCACGCTTTCGGATTGAGTAGACGAAAACAAAGTATTGGTTCCTCATTCAGCAAGTATTTAGTAAAAGCGAGTCAAACGCTAAAGCAATGTCGACGTCCACAGCGTTCGAACGCGTCCACGTTGCTCCTGGGCTCTGGGTTGGTGGACAACGACAGCCCATACAGGCACCCCGTCTGGTGCCAGGTGACGCTGCTGGCCGCGACGGCACTCGTCTCCGAGGTGGACACCAGGGACAAAGACCCACGCTTTGTCCGGGAACTGGTTCTTTTGGTAAGCGGGTCATATAGCGTCGTAGTCTCTCAAAGTACAGGAAAAGTACCATATTCTTCTTAGTTATTTATGACTTGTTTTCTTAACTTCAGGAACAGTATTTAGTTGCTGTTTCTGTTATCGATTGATTTGCATCCTTGGTACTGGCTGAAACCGCCGTTACTCTGTAGTTGTTTGTCAACACGCCATGGGCAGCAGCTAACAATGGCATCCAGGAAAGGATTCATTCGGCTAAACGATGTCCACAAATGTGTTTGCTAGTCATCCACAAATGAGCGGCCAGTTGATCTTTGAATTCGCTTAGAAGTGTGTGATCTATAAAGCCTGAATTGTCGCTATAGTTTTTTTTTAAGGAAGCGTATAGACAGCAGCAACTACCGAGCGCTAGTTCATGAAAAATAGACTCACTAAGTACATGAAGTAATAATTGCTTCGCAGGCCAAGTACGATGCGCAAAACGTTCTATCAACCACGCATAAACACTGCACGTTACTCCGGTATGAACACTGGGTGTCAGGAAAAGAACTGTGCATGCCTACTCCGGCATCGGACGGAACGTCGGAGTGAATCCTTAGAAGCCTCACCACTTGTACGCAAGGCATCAAAAGCTTACCGAGCACATGAGCTGCAAAAAAAAAAAAATTGGAATTGCCTGGAAGCCACTAGATTTTTCTTGAAAACGTGCAGCTTGTACTTCAGGGCGCGAACTTAGTTGATGCCATGTCATTTTCAGCATATGTGCCGAGCCTACGCGGAAATACTTTGTTCAGCGACACGTGTGACCCACCAAGTATCGACGCCGTGTACAACAGCACTGCTAACATGATGTTGAGTTCTCTGCAATCGAGTTCTCAGCAGCACTAGCAGCAGAGTTACTTTAGGCTCCACGTGATCTGCGTAAAAGTAACCCGAAAGTTTGCTCCAGCCGGTACTTAAGTATTTTTTACGCAGCTGGTCACACCGCTTCCACGTTTGTTTTCGACAACCAATGTCGCTCGAACGCTTACAAGAGGAGTAATAGGAGAATCTGGTTTCAAGAATTATTTTCACGCGTCTTTATTGATGTTGCTCTGTTCATGATGTGCAGCACTGAACATTGTATTACAACTTACCTTTGCAGGCGGACCAATTCCAGGTACACCCCCTGTACTTTGCCCTGCCCGTGTTGTTGGAGTCACGCTGGGTGCTGCTGATGCCTTACACACGCCTGCCCCTCATCTTCCTGCACGTGTACACCAACATCAGCTCCTCGGAGCTGGTCAGCGGACCCGATTATTTATTTCTCCACTATATTGCTATTGAACGCTAGCGACCCTCCATTGTTCGCACGGACTCTTGAGTGCTGAGCAAGCCGTAAAATCAAACCACACTATTTTCACGTTACACCTGAAATAACAAAATTCAAATCGATGAAGAAAACACAGATCTAGAATTCTGCTGCAATCTTTCCTTTCGAGTGGGGGTGATAGAAATCTTCGACGAAGACGCCTCGTAACTTAATCGTGTACATTATCTTGCCTTGCGAATGTGTTGGTCTCAGATGTAATAGACAGCATCAGTTTTTTTTTCTGTGCCTATTCCTTTATTAAGAACACGAAAGGATCACAACATGCCACTTTTCAAATTATCCCATTGGGTTGCTATAATTGCAAACGGTGTTATGTTTTCGTCGGTATTTTCGATCGCTTCTAGAATACGACAGGCCGCTTTTTAGAGCACATCTCTTAAGCCCCCTTCCCTACGTTGAGCGGTGTCGCCGTCGTCCCTCGGCGTAACTGAGTAAATGAGGACCACAGAGGGGGATGAAAGAGAGCGAATGCGGAGCGCAGCAAAGGATGAAAGACAGCCATAGCGAAGAGAGTGCAAGAAATTTGCTGTCGTTTAGCTCTGGTTAAACCTGGAGCGACGCGAGAGCTCCGCCGCGCCGCCTACTTAACAGCTGCAATACCTCTCCCCCTCTCCACTCCCCCCCCCCCCCCCCCCCCCACTCGGCACGGCGCATGCGTACAGCTGTTGCAGGTGTTACGCCGGCGCGGCGCGCCGCCGGCAGCAGCAGCTGCTCCGCACCACGTGACCAACCGGCTCAAGGCCACGGCGCCACCACGAAGCTAAACGGGTGCCACGCTGAAGGCTCGAAGAGCTGGCGTAGCGTAGCTCTCGCTACAAAAGGAAAGCGGAGAACGAGGGTACGCCGGTAGCGTGAAAGGCTCCGCGGCGGCGATCCACAGTACAAAAGTTATGCGCCGCCGTGGGTGAGGCTCAGCGCTGTCGGACTGGTGTGTGCGCAGCCCGAGCAGAAACCCAGAGCCGCCTCCGTTCGCCACTGAGCGTACCATATGCGGTCGCCTGCGGTTCAAGTACCACAGCAGCTGTGCTGAAAATGTGCGGTACCGATAAGCGTAACCGTCGGCCAATTCGTCACACTTCCTTTCTCTTTATTCATAATTCTATTTCATTTTTTTCTGAAATTTACTGTGATTGCGGGTCGGGTTGCTGTTCTATTCCTCCGCTGCCTAAATTTAAACGCTTCCGCTTTTCGTAGCCCGAATTTCTCCAGAAAACCGCAGAAACTATTTTGCTTTGTTTTTAAAGCCGTGGTCTCCGTTTTCTGTGTTTTCTCCAGTTTAGTCGTACTCCTGTTTTTTTTTTCAGGTTGCGGTACCCTAAAGCGTCACAGCGATATGATACAAAGGGTGCTTTTGACAGCTACGTCTTCTTGCTCTGCAAAGTGCATGCTTTTTATTTAGTGTGAAGAGTGAATATCGTTTTATATGTTTCACAAGATTAAATAGTGCTATGATGCTTGAATATTACTAAAATAATAACTTATTTAATGTTCTGCAGTGTACGCTTAATATGAAAGATTAAAAAATGGTTGCTGGTGTCAGACCAAGAACTGTGGCTAGTGCAATTACTAATGCCATTAATGCTAATCTTTCAGTCGGCAGTGGTTCAGGTGCAAGTAATGTTGTTACAGATTCTTTGCTTACGACTTTCTTCGTGTTTTGCAGCTCTGGCTTGGTCTTCTGCTCAAGGTCATCTCCTCCCTGACATGCCTGCTAGCGGCTAATATAGTGCTCGTCCCCTTGTGATTAATCCGTGGACATAGCGCGCTCCCTTGTCCTTATCCCTTGGAAACGATATCGCATGTATTTGCTGTGACACTTCAAACTCTGACTGCTGTCAACACCCAGCTGGGTGACGAATCGGTAAAACTGGGCCGCTTTGATTTCCGCGCGACCATTGTGAGCTGCATGAGACTAATTTTCGTCCTGGACCAAATCTCTTATGCTCCCGGAATTAATTCGGTTGTCTACACGGTGGGTCATGTGTGGGCTACAAGCGACGTCAATGAGCTCCGCGATGGATCAACGTTTTCGCGTTTATCTTTGGACTTTGTGTTTTAAGCATTTAGCACGACATGCAAACACCTCGCCTGTGTTCCCTGCATCACGATCACTTCGTGGACATACGACATCGGCATACAATATGCGAGCCACGGACATTATGCTCGGTGACCGTGTCTGTGTGGGGTTAGCGTAGTATGTTCGCAAGACTATGTGTAATGGGATGTCAACTTCTCACGCATAACGTTGATATAACGAAAAAATTGTGGTTCTGCGAACATTATGCATGTTTAAGAGTGACAGTGTTTGATGTCTCAGTGTCCTTGAAGTTTTTAGAAAGGGGGTATTTGCCCAATTTGTTGAGGTGTTAGTTAATTACACGATTTTTGCACGGTGACGTTGAGAGAACAGCACTCAAACTCAAGCTGCTGTCACTATCAGTTGTGTAAGTTGTTCTGTGCCACTCTAGTTGTGTAATGAGCCTGATTGTTCAAAGTCTTCGACTGTGCCGGTCACAGCCTAAATAAAGTGTACGGGCAGGATACATATTTGGTCATTTCTTCAGCGTGAACTACTAATGATGGCTCAGAAAAGTAATAATTATCGTGTAGCTTCCTCAGACAATTTTAAGTGAGCTTACGTCTGGAAGCTTGAATGCAATGCAGGTGGACTGCACAGATGCGCAGATTAAGCGCGTAAGCCCCTAAGACATCAGTACACGAAGTATTGCATACCGTCATGGAATTGATGCTTATAAGGCAGGAAGCATGCGATCGTACAGGTACTGCAAGCGCAGAAGAGCGCGGCCACGCAAGTCCATAACAAAGCAGTGTTATCATGCAGTCTGTGGAGCTGATGTCAGTATAACAATTGCACTACCCGTGCTTTTTCTTATGCACCTGAAGTTGATGCTGAGGTAGTCTAAACGTACCTCAGTGACATTCAGAAGATAGTAATGAATTAGTCTGGCTTGGAGGCAATCATTATTATATCTAGGGGGTCAATATCTCTGCCGCCTATTCTAACGTAGAATGCGAAAAATTGAAATGGTTATTGAGCCTTTTTTCACTTGCTTCTTTTCCCGTAGTTTGTAGCAACAACGCACCATTGCAGGCACCATGCCCCGGCTGAGTATTCAGTGCTGTCTGCAGGATCTTTCTTTTATTGTTTGGAACCAAGAAATCGTAATCAAACTCGCCTCAGTGGCTTCTACGGATGACACACACTTCAAACGCAAGACGCGCTTTTCTCTTATTCTTTCACTTTTACCAATAATCACTGTGTTCAAAGATGCACCAACACTTCCATTATTCGCTCTATTTGCAATATTCATGGCTCATAGGAGGCGCCACTGGAAATCCAATGTGGCTGTCCGAGAGATGACTCGGCGGCCGCGCTAGCCTCGTGCTCTGCGGCGCTGCGCGAAATGAGTCTGCATTGAAATGTTCCTGCGAGTATGCTACATAAGCGAAGCAGCTCTCAGTGCAGGCCCTGCCGTGTGGTGCGGCGCGAATACATGCAGCGTGCCGTCCGTCCCCGCACAAGCCTTCTTTGCACGTATGTACATCGCAGGTTCGATATTAACCACCCGACGCAGGTGTGGTAGTTCTGGCATGGAAAACATTCGGCTATTGACGGGGTAGAGGGGCTGGTCCGACATGTACTGACGGCGGCACAAATCGCGCTAAGAAAGGCGGCTGAGATACGTGCACCCAAAATAAACTGGGATACCAAGAACATTTCTGTATCCTATTGGTGGTACTCGCGAACGCCAGCGTTTCAAGATAAAGTTCTCGTTCACGCAAAGTAGTACAGGTAGGCCTAGTTCGCAGTCAGTTACCCTCTTTTTACCTTATTTGAGCTCATACGCAGCCGCATCTGGGTTCCTAGACCAGTAAAACACACAGAATCGCCTATAAGCAACAAGAAACAAATATACAAAATAACAACGATTGTCTGTAGTGCGCATTCCAGCTCCGTTGCTTTCTCTTGGAACACCTCAGGTAGGCGGCGATTTTGACTGCCTCACGCAAGTCGTGAAGATGCCTGACAGAAATACTTTTTTGGCAACGACCGCTTGATAAGCGAGGAAGCTCCAGCTTTAAAGAGAAGCCGAAGATACTACTACTACTTCGGCGCCAGAATTGCTATTCCCGCTGCCGATATAGCTCTCCCCGATAATTTCAGCACTGGCACCTAATTTAGTGCCCATCCGGCAACTACTGATTGTATGCATTACACATACTTAATCGCGAGGAAACAGGTTTTCCACAACTTATAGAGTCACGGTCAAGTGGCCGCAGATTTAAAATATATCCGTCAAGAGCAGTTCCCAGTGTACGTAAGTTAAGCTCATCGATAGTAATCTAGAAGAAATCATCATCATCATAAACCTGACTACGCACACTGCAGGGCAAAGGCGTCTCCCATGACTCTCCAATTAACCCTGCCCTTCGCCAGTTGCGGCCACCGTATTCCCCGCAAACTTCTTAATCTCATCCGCCCCCCTAACTTCCTGCCGCCCCCTGCTACGCTTGCCTTCTCTTGAAATCCACTCCGTTGCCCTTAAGAACCAGCGGTTATATTCCCTTCGCATTACATGCCCTGCCCAAGCCCATTTGATCCACTACATTTCGACCAGGATATCATTAATCCGTGTTTTTTCCCCACCCACTTTCTCCCCTTGCGGTCTCTTAACGTTGCAACTATCATTTTCTTTCCATAGCTCGCTGCGTTGTCTTTAACTTAACCTGTACCCCCTTTGCTAGCCTCCACTTTTCTGCCCATAGGTGAGTACCGGTACGATACAGCTATTGTATACTTTTCTCTTGAGCGATACTGGCAAACTGTCATTCATGAACTGAGAGAACCTGCTATATGCGCTCCATCCCATTCTTATTTTTCTGGTTATTTCCCGTTCATGATCCGGTTCAGCGGCCACTACCTGCCCTAAGTAGACATATTCCCTTACTACTTCCAGCACCTCGCTACCAATTGCGAACTGCTGTTCTCTTGCTAGACTGTTGAACATTACTTTGGTTTTCTGCACGTTAATTTTAAGCTCCACCATTCTGCTCTGCCTGTCTAACTCATTGATCATGCTTTGCAGTTCTTGTCCTGAGTGGCTTAGCAAGGCAATATCATCAGCGAATCCCAAATTACTTAAGTATTTTCCAATAACTCTTATCCCTAACTGTTCCCATTTCAGGCCCCGGGAATATATCCTGTAAACAGGCGGCGAATAGCATTGGCAAGATTGCGTCTCCCTGCCTGACACCTTTCCTTATTGGAGTTTTATTGCTGACTTTATGGTGAACTATGGTAGCTGTGCATTCGTTATAAATAGTTTCCAATATTTTCACATAACACTTTTCTACACCCTTATTCCGTAATGCCTGCATGAGAGCTGAGGTTTCCACTGAGTCAAATGCTTTCTCGTAATCAATGAAGGGTACATATAGAGGTTGGTTATATATTCTGCTCATTTCTCTATCCCCTGGTTAGTAGCGTGAATATGATCTAGTGTCGAGTAACCTTTAAAAAAGCCTGCTTGATCATTCGGTTTTGGTTGATTAAGTCTAAGAAATCACTGGGATAGAAGTGCCCACTGAAAAATGTCACAGTCTTGGTGACAGTTTTGTAGCGCGAACCTTGGTTATGCGGGGGAAAACGATGATGAATGAAGAAACACAGAGACAACAGGACAGCTGCTGTTGATTGTTGTACGCCTCTGATCACATGGACAGCTATAGCGCTAGTGATGATGATGATGTCCTCAGGTTTAATGGCACATACCTATGGCGGAGGATTATCCAGGGAGCACAGCGGATAAAAACACCCTCATGTACAGGGAATACAGTATTTGGATAATTTCGTGTCTTAGACTGTAATTTGTACAAAAAAAAAGAAAAATAAACTCAAAAGAAAAGCAGTGAATTCTGATTCTAACAGAGAAACCAACCTTATGTATTTACATAGACGGGAATATAATCGCACACTGGTTGCAGGGCGTATCTCTTGGCGGTTTTATTTATTTTTATTTATTTATACAAGTACCTGCAGCGCCTAGGGGCATTATAGCAGGGGGGTCAATAACAATAAACATATACCTAAAATGAGCATGTCACAAATATTGAAAATAAGCAATAAGGCACATTTGTCTAAAATAAAATAAAACGCATCACTGAAATGTCAGTCCGAGAAAACAAGTTTTGAAAGGGTTTGCATAGAAAGCCTCTACGACAGATTGGCCGCCAGGAAAGACTGAAAATTTTCCGAAAATCCAAAAAGATGCAGTCTACCTGAAAACCAAGACCAAAATAATAAAAGAGACCATGAGAAAATTCCACCAGTTGAGTCGTGCACGACAGTCCAGGCCTGAAGCCATGTTGAGCATTTGAGAAGAAATTATTGTTTTGAAGATGTTTCGTTTGTTTGTTTGTTTGTTTCTTTATGGGGTTTAACGTCCCAAAGCGACTAAGGCTATGAGAGACGCCGTAGTGGAGGGCTCCGGAAATTTCGACCACCTGGGGTTCTTTAACGTGCACTGACATCGCACAGTACACGGGCCTCTAGAATTTCTCCTCCAAAGAAATTCTACCGCCGCGGCCGGGATCGAACCCGCAACTTTCGGGTCCGCAGCCGAGCACCATAACCACTGAGTCACCACGGCGGCTTTGAAGATGTTTCATCACAGAGCTGTAAATAATCTGTTCTATAGTTTTGCAGCATATGCATATAAGAGAGATTGGATAGATGAAGGAAGCCCTAGTAGAGCGAGGGGGATCCTGAAGTAAATTCTACGGAGAGCAACGAACCGTCGGCAGAAGAGGAAAAAGTGATCTACGGACTCAATTTCGCCACAAGACTCACAAAGGTTGGTCACAGATAACCCCGATCGACGTAAATAAATATTCAGCCGCGGTTTTCTGCGGCGCAAGAGAGTCATAGACATCTCTCATTGCCTTTAAGGGCACATCCGCACACTCCAAGGAAATGCCATGTGTTGGAAGACCGCCGCAGCGAGGAAAGGTTCATGGCTCAAGAAGTGCACAGCGCTAAAGCTGTCGTTCTTGTGTTTCTTCGTCGCCTACGTTTTATCACGTTGCTTTTAATTTTCATACTGAGTAACCGGTGGCTTGCATAGACATATTTTAATTGTTTCATTATCCACTTCTTACTGAGCTCAAAATCAGAGAGAACGTATGCAGGTTTATCTCGTCTTTGACCGCACAGTGATAGCGCTGTGGAAGACAGAAAAAGCGATAATGTTAATGTTATATTAACCTGTTTCCGTATCTGTAAGAAAAACGGTGGTAAAAACGCAATAATGCTCTAAATGCACTTCGCGACAGTACAGAAGTCGGCAGTTTGACGGGGAACTCCATGGCGGGAAACAAGGGACAAGCTTGAGGCATTCCGGTGATATTACCGCCCCCGTGGTTACTGAAATATACGTGTGGCGGCGACACCGTACTGGAAATTTCAACGCGCATCAGCCGACCTCGTGGTCGCCTTCAACGCCGAAAGAAGAAGAAGAAGGAAATCGGAGGATCACGGCCCCCAACGACGTTCTCTGCTGCTGAGCGCGGGCGACTTTCTGCATCCTGTCGGGCCGTTTTGTATCAGGTAACGAACTGGGCTTCTACATCTGTTGACAGTTTAAGTAGCGGAACTTATTTCAACCTCCACAGAAACCAGCAACCGGTTAGGTGGCTACTGGTGTTTTAGGGTTAGCCGCGAGTGCTATGAGGGCCGGTACTTTCCCTAGTTCTCTAATGAAAGGAAACTATTGCTATGGTTACAAATGAAAAGTTCGGGAGATATCTCGGTTCCCTTGCGAAAGGAAACAAAATATGGCTGCAGAAGAAAATTTATTTTCTCTGATATCGTAACAACGGAAGGTCCGAGTGTTTGCCCGAAATTTCAAGTTGCACCTTTTTGTCCAACGTCCACGGAAGACACAGTGACTAAACGGCAGTAGGTGCACTACACCCGCCTTTCCTCCTCTTGCCTTCCCCAGCAATCCACCGTGGTGCCTGGAGTCCTTGGAAGTGGCCACAGGCGGTTCTCGTGCAGCTATGACGACCCCATCAGGCACCCAGTACCGGGGCATACCAGCGCTTGCTGCTCCGGTCTTACTAGCACCACTGCTCCTCTTCGATAGCCTGGTGCGTTGATTACCCTGCGTTAAAATAGATTACCCTGCGAGCTAAGGTAATTAAAGAGAAACTGACTGATTCGGAAGATTTGCAAGCACCTTGCGTCAGTCAATCGTCTTTATGCACAGTGCAAGCAGCACGATAAACAGCGCGCAAACAGAATCCGTATCGCGCAGTCGTCGTCGTATGCCGTGTTCTTGGTGGGGCTGTTAACCGTCCTCGAGTCAGTCCCGCTGGCCGTCGTGTCCCTGGTTCCCTGGGTGGCCGCCGCTTTCCTCAGTGCTTCGACGACGGACTACGGACACCTCATCAAGGAGAGTGCCGCTGTGAGTGGATTGCAAAGTTTGCTAGAATTGAAGTACTCGCTGTTTGGCCGCTTGACTCGCAGCTAATCGCGCACGTCACTCGGGTGTCTGCCCCCTTCGTCATGGTGTACTGCCTGTAACTGTTTTCAGTCAAGACTCTCTCATACGCGTAAAGAAGGAGGAGAGGGATGACAAGGCTGTCTATCCGAGGCAGACCAACATAGGAGCGGTCATCAATGAAAAGAGAGTTCGTCAGGACCTCAGGTGCTGCTATGGATGGATGGAAACAACTTTAATACACACAAAAAAAATAAAAAATCTTCCAGGGTGGTTTCCTACTGGTCCAGGAGTCCACGGGCTTGTGCTTCACGTAAAGCCCGATCCACCAGCCATTTCTGGCCGGCAGGCTGAGCGGTCCGTAAAGCAGCTTCCCAGGAAGAATGAGCGGGATTGGGGATGGGGGGTACTGCCTTTGGGGAAGAACATTCCAAAAGGTAGTGGAAAAGTGTGGATCTTGGCTCGCCACAGGTGGTACAATCAGGTGGCAATGTGGGGTGAAAGCATGAGAGACGGTGGGGGGAAATAAAACAGCCTGTCTGTAATTGTCGCCATTTGGCGCTGGATGAGGGCGACAAGGTACTGTGGGGTGGTGGTAGTGTCATGCGGCTGTGTTTGTAGAATGTTGTGATTTGATGATATGTAGAGAGGGCCGATGGGGCCTCTTTCGCAGGGTTGGGTGCCTGATCATCCGGAGTCCGGGAGGAGAGAGAGAGAGAGAGAGAGAGAAAACATTATTACAACAGGAATTCGAGGCACGCCCCAGGGTCCCCGCATGACCCCACTGCCCTCAAGTGTTTATGTTCCTAAGGTCCATAACACTGGCAGCACGGCCGGTGGCTATGGTCTGCACGGCCGGCTCCTCCGAGCGCAGCAGGGTCTCCCAGTCCTCCCAGGTCTTGAGGTTCTCTAGGTCCCGCGGGGGAGGGTCCGCCGGGCAGAGGGAAAGGATGTGGAGGGAAGAAGCGAAGGGTTCTGGGCATAGGGTGCATGCCGGAGTGGGGAATGAGGGATGATAGTGGGCTAGGGTAAGGGGTGAGGGGAGAGTGTGTGTCTGTAATCTGCGCCAGAGTGTTGCGTGTCTGTTATCTAGGGAGGGGTGGGGCGGGGGGTAGAGCTGGCGTGAGGCTCTGTATGCCTGGGTCAGCTCACTGAATGAGTGCATGCGCTCCTTCCTGAATCCCCGATCCAAGGCCACCTGAGCCCGGCTTAAAGAACATCGGGCTAAAAGGTTGGCGGCCTCGTTTCCGGTATTCCCGGAGTGCGCAGGCACCCATATCAGCTCCACTTGAGGAGGGGGGGGGGGGTGCATCCGCCGAGTCCAGTATGTCAAAATCAGGGACATGAACTCGGCCTCGAGCAAAATTTAGAATCGCAGTTTTAGATCAGTTAATATACCGGGCTTCCGTGCGAGTGATAGCAAGTGCAATGGCGTGCCGACATGGTTGCCACCGAACTCATTTCGTTCAGGTGCAGAAGGTCGCACAAATACGCCGTTTGTAGTTCGGTGCAGTCATGTCTCCGTCATGGTCTGAGTGTCGTCATCACTGTTTATGTTACAATATTTTAAAGGCAACCTGCCGCATTATTACATGCGCGTTGCTGCGTCCCTTTAGGAACTGGCGTGGCTGGCCTCCTTCCTGACCGTGTACGTGGTGGTGGACTCTACACGGCTGTGGAAGCGGCTTTCGCTGTGGCTCCTCAAGTGGCACAGCACCCGCATCAGGTGGCTGTTCGTGTCGCTCATGGCGTTCACCTTCGTGGCGTCACTGGCGCTGCCGGCCACCTTCGTCACCTTTCTACTGGCCGCCTTCATCTGGCGTCTCGTGGACAACATGCGGGTACACTCTTCAGGGCTCACTTCTTGTCTTAAAAAAAGTGATACTAAGCCGGCCAGTCTGTAGTTTTTGGTGGTATTTCATATTGGCCGCAACGCAAAAGCCCACAAAGGGTGCCCTGTCCTCTAGCTCCATCTTTTCTTCATCTTTTCGTAGCCTTTTCTTCGAGGGAAGGAATGGAACCTAGCCTTCAGGTAATTGCTGGTTAGTTCTGTACAGACAGTGCTGGAATTTAGAGCTTGGTAAGAAGTAGATACCTTTTCTTGCCATTCTATTCTTACAGGCTTAACTTTGACCCATTTCGAAGAATTATTTTCAGGCAAGTAAATTTACCCAGGATGGTTATCACGGATAGCACAACTTTGGCAAAACAAGAAAGGAACAACACATGGCTCAGGTGCTGACCATAGGAAAGATGTTTATGAAAGAAAAAGAAATGAAAATTAAGAATGGCTCACTCCGTACACCCATGCGCCATATATATTAAGCAAAGAAAAAAGACATGGTATGGTATGGTATGGTATGGTATGGTATGGTATGGTATGGTATGGTATGGTATGGTATGGTATGGTATGGTATGGTATGGTATGGTATGGTATGGTATGGTATGGTATGGTATGGTATGGTATGGTACGGTACGGTACGGTACGGTAAGTCTAACGTTTCAGAGCTGCACATAGGATAAAGACACAGGGAAGAAAAAAAACAGGGCTGAAGGACTCAGGAATATGCCGTCGAGTCCGACGATAATATGTTGAGGTAAAGGAGAAACCTCGCCCGCACCACTATGCCGCCGAGACGTTCATTCAATATTTTGGGGCGACCAAAAGAATAAACGATAATAGTCCTGAACATGCAGCGCTGGCAGACGAGGGACAAAGGAGAGACGACACGCACAGGGCGCTAACTAACAACTTTTTATTTCGAAGGAGGGCGATCCGCACGTTTTATACCGCACCCAAATCACGTGATTGTAAGGCACATGCGAAATTCAAGGCAACTGACAATAAAACCAAAGAAAACAGGGTAAGCGCGCAGGCGCGTATTGACCCACACAGCACAGAAGCAAAAAAACCGAAGAAGTATTCTGTCATTCTGGTCGGCTCCAGGTGCCAGCTGCACCCCTGAGGACACACAACAAAGATCGGGGACAAGGGGAAAGACATAATAACAACACTTGGTGAAAAAAAAGGAGATTACACGCGCCAGGGAGTCCTATGCAGCTTGGTGATGACAGAGGTAAAAAGATAAAAACGATAAAAGGCAATGACACGAAAGACATTAAAAACTCCCTGGCCTCCCTAGCGCGTGTAATCTCCCTTTTTGTTCTGAAAGCCCAACCGGACTTTCAAACTCTCAAATCGCAACGGCTTAGACAATTTTGTAGAAAAACTTAATCCAATTAAATTTACGTACAATTATGGCGTCAGTGCATCCTTGATGTGTACCGTTTGTCACTGAGCGGCGATAGCCTAGTGCTCTCGCGCAGTGGCCAGCGAAGCGGTTCTGTTCGCGGCGCCACGGGTTCGAGTCCCAGTCGCGGCAATATTTATATTTATTTATTTATTCACGGTTTGGCTCGGTTACACCGACGGCGGCGAAGCGGCTCAAGCCGCGAAGGGGCGCTTGAGAGCTGCGCTCTAAAAGCCTTGGCCTCGCAGTAAGTCACGGTAAAAAAAATTCGCTGTGGCTTAGCTTGGTTAAGCCCGGTAATTGCGAAAGCAATATCCGTACCTACGCCATCGTACAGCTGGTAGTGTAGCTGGTGGTGGTGCTAGTGGTTATACTTGTGGTGATGCATCGGTTATACAATCCAATCCAATCCAATCCATTCGAATCCAAATCAATCCACTCCAATCCAATGCAATGTAATCTAATCTAATCCAATCCAATCCAATCCAGTCCAGTACAATCCAATCCAATCCAATCCAATCTAATCCAATCTAATGCAATCGAGGTCAAATGAAGGTCAATGGTGGTCACCGCCGCGGCACGATGGCGGTCACCGGCCGCGGCACGATGGTGGTCACCGGCCGTGGCACGGCAAAGGCGTGAAAGTGCAAGTAGTATTGCTTTCGCAATAAAACTTGCAAACCTCTTCGGCGAAAGTCCATGCTGGCTGTGAAGAGGCTGCGAGCATAAACGTACCCGCAGGTGCTGCATGCGGCTTTCACCATCTGCGCAGGACGACATGGTCGTCGTGCAGGCGCGCCTACACCTGCGGGCTGCCGTTACCCCGAAGAGGACGGCGCCAAGAAGGCGCGAAGTCGCCTCCCACGATCCGTCAACGCCTCTTGGACGCAGCCATTCGCCGGCCGCCAGAAGCCGCGCTGGCTCGAAGGCTAGCCAAGACGGTCACCTTCCGGACCATCGGTTTCCAGTGGCGCTCCTGCGGATGAACGAAGTTTCGAGGCAACTTACCAGGGCTTTCCGATCAGCGTGCACCGAGTCCCCCAACCTGCGTGTTCTGCGCGCCAAGAAGCGGCGCCATTCGGCAGACGCTGGGGACAGTCAGATTTCGATCAGTCGGAGTGCCCTGCACTCTGGAGGTCCGGATGCAAAAAGCGTGACTCCGACACAAAAGGCGAGTAATTGTTGAACCAAGGACAAGGAGCGCGGATTAAACACAATCAAAAAGCGTAAACGCATGAGCAGTACGTTTCTCGCGAATAGGCTCGCAGGATAAAGCATTCCTGTAGAAAGCTTCGAAATAAAGTCACGGGCGCCATGATGGTGAATCAAGTGAAACCTCCACAGCGCACGTCGAAAGAGGGTCGGAGAAGCGAGTTAGATTCGCGTCTTTCAGCGCGTCATGTTCCGCCAACATAGCACCCGCTGTTGGGTTTGTGCACGTCGATGGAATGCATGTCGGTGGAACGTTTCCCTTTAGGTAGGAAGAGCGAAAAGATATTTCTGTCTGGTTTATTTTAATGTGGATACTGAAAAAGAACACGTGACCTTCGCAAGATCTTTGGCCAGCTGATGCATTCGCATGTAGTGCCACGAGCAACGAGTACTTGACAGATTTTTCAGTCATCTAGACTAAAATGTTATTCTAAAAAATGTTATTCACTGCTGAGCATGATGTCGTGTTTAATGGTAACCAGTGGTGATGCCTTTATTCCACAATAATTCTTCCCCGTGCATTGATGTGCAATCCTATGTTGGTCAGCTGATCTCTTCCGGAGGTTCTTCTCTGTAATATGCTGATTCCGTCCTCGTTATCTTCAGGCTTCTAGCCCAGGGGTATCCTCTTCGAAAGTAGCGATCCACAGTCTGAAGCGGTCCTCAACGGCGTCACTCACCGATAAGAGGCGTCGCCGCTCTGCGACACTGCCGCCTGCCAGTTCCGGTAGAGCCATTCACAGGGCTAGCTACTCTTATCCGCGGCTCATCACACCTGTTCTGGATCACAGAACCGGGTGGTACACGCCGCAGAATAGAATTGGCGCTGAGCAGCCGTCCAGGGTACGTACGGGCCCGCACTTTCCCAGCCTGTCGTCCACCTCGACTGCTCACAGCCGGCCGGCACATGCAACAGAGTCAAGCCAACAGCTAACGGCGCAGTCTGCAAGTCTTTGCTCGAAGACTGAAAAGGCGGAAACCACAAGGTGAAGAGAACACTGATGCTGTTATAGTCGAATACAACTTAAGAACGCGGCGGCTTTTCCCGTCAAAGGGAAAAGCCAATGGCTTCCAGCCAATGGCGTCGGCCGATTCTCATAACCCTGCTAGTGTGACAATCAGGAAGCAGTAGACGAAAGGTGATAATCCCTTTCCTCTATGGTCGGTGATAGACCCCTCTCTACTTTGTGGCACCGCTCCCTGCATTTTCACGCTAGGAGGGTCATAAGAATCGGCTGATGCCATTGCTTGGAAGGGGGCCCTTTGACAAGGAAAAGTAGCTGCGGTCTTGAGCTGTACCCGACTACAGCAGGCCAGTGAAAACGTGCCGATAATTTTTGTGAGGAAACTCCACTTGTGCAGACTTTCACACGCAACAGCACCATCGATTTTGTCAACATACATATTTTTCTTTACCAATTCATAAGAACAGCATTGATGAGAATACACCTGCAAGCTGAGACACATGCTCCAGTCGGAGGCTGGTTGCCCACCCACTGACCATATTGAGGGTGATGGTGACCACCGGAACATTTTGAGCTCTTAGGTTGTCCATCTTCTTGCAGCTTTGTGCACGAAGTCTTTGCGTCACATAAGAAGGCACAGCTCAGGAGCAGGAATTTAAAGGTCGGCTACACATGAGCAGTGCCTCGCCTGGCCGCACCCATTCCCCTGAGCGTACGCAGCCGGCGTCCGATAAGCTGGTATACGTCTACAATAGTACGTCTCCGCTTCGCTAAGGAATACGCTTAGAATTGCTGGGTCACATGATGAAGTGTTGGAACAGGTTTTACAGGGAGGTGCTCCTTTTTAGACTTCACAATAAAATCTGCCTCATAGCCTGATCACGTCCCCTAGTTTTCACAACCACACGGCATGAATAAATGAAGTTATCCGCATGAACACATTTGCAACCAAAAATCATAGCACTTACAGGCGGCATACTTGCTGTATAGGCATATCTTTTCGCAGCCAACATAGGCTATTTTGATCGCCCATCCTTGATATGAGCTTGAAGCGTTGTTAGTGCATGCCCAGAATTTGACTGCTCAGAGACGATGGAACTAGCATGAAGTTATTTATTACATGGGAAGGATTTATTGCTGTGCTACCCATAACAAGTACATTGTTCTGTGCTCCCTGCGATTGTTGTTCAGAACACATTCCAGCGGAAGCGATGAGTCGAGTTTTCGCTGGACGTCCGCTTCTTCGAGTAAGTGCGACCTGCCCGACGCCAGCACCATGAAGGAAGCGACATGCTGCGAGCGGACTGTCTTCCCAGCCAATCAGCGGGAGGCAGGGGAAAGACAAGGTATGACTGTCGCGACAGGGTGACACGCACAGCTTATCCTCTAGTGCACAGACCGTAGGCAGCCTGCGCTTCTTAAACCGTTTTTAACAATAGACGCGTTGCTTGTGTCGCGTTTATTTTATTCTACCATCGAGAAAGGACACTGTTCGGCTCACACTATGATGTCGCCATCCACAAATAAGCGCGAATTTATCTAGAAATTTCAAAAATAAGGGGGATTCTGCGTGGACCCCAGCAGGTGTAGTTCATAGCGCTGCCATGTTGGATCACTTGAGGCGCCCCCTCAAGGTTGTCAGAATCACCAATAGATGGCTTCCGCGGGACGTCATGGCCTCCATGGCGGTGTGGCATGCGTAGCTGCCCCAGTGCAACTTGCAGCTTAGTGCAAGCTGCGAATTAGTTGTGCAAAGCATTTCCTACGGCGTCTCTCATAGCCTGAGTCGCTTTGGGACGTTAAACCCCATAAACCAACCAAAACATTTCCTCACGGTACTGGTCTATTAACATGTCGGCCATCGTCACAATGACGGGCAAGGCAGAATGTCTATTTCTGCGCATATACTTTATCCTGAAAACTTTTTATTTCACGTTTTTCAGGTCACACCTGCGTCAAGTCAAGACATGAGCTCGGCGAAACGTATGTGCTTCCAAAGGGTCTCCAGTTTTCAAGCAATAATCACTTTCCATATCACCCCGGCCGCGATATCGTATACGACACCTGCGGAAAGGGTGCATGCGATGCAATGCTGTGCTTATGAGAATTGCAGATAGTAATAGGCTTAGCTTTTAATCTATTAACGTTTCCTCATGCATTGGCTTTGCGCAGTTACTAAGATGTTCAGCACGAGGAGACAAGCCAAGGGTCATGCGTGTAACCTTTTTATAGAGCTATCCCACAAAAGTAGCTTAGCCGGCTCATACCTTACTATTAGTTTACAATAGAGCATAGACTTCAGGATTCGGGCTTCAAAGCTCCCTGTTGGATCCAAATTATCGAGCCAGACATAATAAAAATTATCGGGACTCGTATTGAGAGGTTTAGAATGGATGACGGATCTTTTCAACGGCTTCTGCACATCCCTCTGCGTCCAGCGTATACAAGCGTATCCAGACGATGCTGATGGTAGGCGTGGCCTACACCTCCATCGTGGCCGGAGAGTGCAGCTTCAAGAGCCGAGGCAAGCTCATCATCGACGACTACTACGCCGCGTAAGAAACTCCTTCTACCGGAAAACTATTTGCGAACATAGCGGCCCTCCATCCAAGCCGTTGATTCTCAAAAGGTTTCGTGAGACGAACGTAACGGCTTTGAGAAAATGACCGCAAGAGGGGGAAGAAAGGCTTGGTCCTCTGATATCTGCGCAAAACGTATGGAAGTGCGAAGCATACATTAGCATATAACCTTCCATCCGCGAGCCGACTGCTCTCATTTGACCTCCAGACTGCCACCCAATATAACATGAAGTTTAGGTTTACCCTGAGAAGTCCGCGCGGAAATGCTTTCGGGAATGATTCTTGATTTAGAAAAAAACATTAATTCTGTGCATTTCATCGCGACAGTAGCAGACATCATAAGTAAATTTGGGGCCGCTGAAGTCACCTTGAGATAGTAATGCCATAGCATTGTGTATTGTATCCATTGGGCACGAATGGATGTTGGAGACGACGGCATCCGAAGCACAGCGCTAGGGACTGGCAGATGAGCACGCGGAATGTTCGGCTGAGGCGATGACGTGGTGTTCTAAAGCAGTAGCCGGTGGAGCTGATCTGCTCCTGCCTCCGCAGGTTCGAATCCCGCTAGCGGCTATAAAGTGTTTTATTTCTTTACTTATTACGTCATGCGGCCACCTGACTCTGACGCCTCCTCCTACGCTTGCCCCCCTTTGGTTACCGGATGTTGATACTGTTGCAACCTCCTGGCTCCTCCGGTGGTGATGAATTCTCAAATTTGGCCTCGCTGTGTCTGGTCCTTGGAGGTCACTTAACACCTGTGACGTCAACACCTGTGACGTCCAGTCTCGACCAATGAGGGAATTTCCTGACGTCAGGTGGAGGGGTCTTGGTGTGACGGCACTTGTATTGCTATCACATTAAAAGAATAAGCAGAGGTCACTACAGCATCGTAATTCCTGTCTTTAGGCTTCGTCGTGTTGTGTAAGAAAATTTCAAATCTTGACGGTGTCAGACAAGCGCCTTTTAAGTACAGAATTCAAAAAGTAGACCGCAACCAAATAGAGAGAATATTTTTTCAAACTCATTTTCACTGGTGAAAAGAAATGTGTACGACTTCAGCATCCGCAAAGTTGCGCTCTCTGTGTGGGTGCTCGGTTTAAAAACTATATGGCTATCTGTAGTATCTATATGGTTATCTGTAGAGTAAAATACCCTTTGGGTATTTTACTCTACAGATAGCCATATAGATACTATAGATAGCCATATAGATAGCCATATATTTTCAGAGTAAATTACCCTTTGGGTATTTTACTCTGAAAAACTCTCTCTGAAACTCTGAAAACTAACTCTGAAAAAGCCGAGCAGTGAAATGACTTTTCCTTTATTAAAATTTCTTCCTTGAATCCCTTCCACAGGCTGGAGAAACCGAGCCCGCTCAACATGACCGTGTACCTGCTCATCTTGATTCCCGTTCCCCTGATTTCGATCGTGGTGTTTTGGGTCTTCGTCTATAATTTCTACATCAGTGGCAAGTGCGTCATGATACCTGTAACTGCTCTGGCAAATCAAAATTGTGTGTAAATATTGCTTTAAACAGCCCCTTTATGTGTTTATATGATTCACCTCTCAAAAAGCTTTTTTTTTTTAATTTATAGCAAGGTTAAATGCTCTTCTGTACCCAGAATTTGGCCCACAAAGGGGAGCTACTTACTATTTGACCTTTTCATCGATTCTTGATCCAGCATGAATAGTGTTATAGCTACACACATCAAAGTACCCGACAAAAATGCTAGTAGGTCGCGATGCATTAAGTTTCGTATGTGCATTCGGCATGAAATAAAGATATAGAACTGCAATCAGTGCTGCTTGGTGGTAATTGATTCTGGCGGGGCGCATCAAGTGCGCACGAGGAAGACAGACGAATGCAGAGCTGTGTCGTCTGCTTTGTCTTCTTTCGTCTGCGTTCTTCCAAGGCTGTTTATCTGCTATAATGGAATTCGTGTCGATTTTCAAGCGAAAAGTTATTTGCTTTTCAATAAATTTTATGTATCCTCTAAAACTCTTAGCGCTTAATGCTGCCACAGGAATTACAGATAAACGCGGAACACTTAGAATTGCTGCTTTCAATATTTCAGTCAATTCACTGTTCAAGCGTGAGTTTCCTAAGGCTTCCAAGAGATTAAGAAATACGAACTCCATTACGTTAAAAAGTTGGTCCTGGCAAGAACAGGAGTCGAGCTGCAAAGCAATGATTGCAGATGGGAAAGAAGCAAAACAGAGCTGCCTTCATGCGATAAGCTGTTGAACTTATAAACATATCCACTACTTTAACTGCTGCTACTTCAAGGTATTGGTTTTTTTTATAAATACGTGTAAAATAAACGTAAACTGCAAGAACGACCGTTCACTTCTTCAACGCTACTGCTAAGGTGGCATTCTTTATAGCTGCCGACCATTTCCACGCGAAATTTCTCTCTCAAAGCTCTGTCATGTCTTTTTGTCTTGCTGCTGGGATACTAAAAACCTGATGATGTTCGAACACGTTTAAATTAAATTAGCCTTTTTTATTTTTCGGAGCCGAGGGTCTTGAGAAGGTTACATATTCACTCCGTACCAGTCCATCTTCTGTGGCTACAGGAGATGGAATTTGGCTCTGAATTAGAATTTTCTCTTTGTTCAACTGTATTACAAGCAAGTCAATTCATATTTTCCTGAAGGGAATCCATTCCAAATGCAAAAGTGCTCATATTATGGTGGTTAGGGAACTCACTTCCCCCGTGGAACAGCCTTTGCTACCAAGACAGGCCACTGCCGAATGACAGTTGTACTTTTATCTCATTATGTCGGCCTCTTTTTCTGCAATACTTGTGTACTTTGCAACGCCACGCAGACGATGACTTATTGATGTAAACTTCAGTGTGAAAAGGAACACATCATGAGAATTCAAGTAAACCGTTCAGTAAATACCAGTAACATTAACCGTTTTTCCTGTTTTCTTTATACTTTCCCTCTGTAGGTAAATCAACAAAATACAGCTTTGACTGAAGTGAAGAAACAATGCCAGTAATTATTATTTTGTGCAAACTGGTGTTGTCGATAATGTTGGCGCTAGATGTATATCGATGCTCTCATTTCGTGCCAAATTCCGAAAGTGATCAAGCAGGGCTGAGGAGAGAACCCGAAGTTTTGTTTGAATCTTGCTGCATTCCGTTGCATGCATCGTAAATGCAATATTTCAGAGACGTGAGCCACACCGAAGACTACGCCTTTGCTATTCACGAGGTCATCAAGGAGAAATTGACGCGACAACGAAGAATCACGTACGTGCATTTGGGGAACGGCAGTTGGGTCTGGCTTGAGCATTTCTCTTAACATCTATTCCCAGCTGGTAGTGAGCGCCAAGCCAACACATGTTGTCACTTGATTTCGGTACTGGTGAGAGGATAACACAGCCATTGCGGCAGTCAGCATAATCGATGTAACGTTGAGGGTTCTAGGTAAAACTATAAGGAGCATTTTTAAGGGCTTTAAATCCCTAGAATGTGCACCGCGTCACCAGAATGTTTAATAAGGATGGAAGCGATGGATGATAGCAAACCACTTTAATACATCAGATGGGGGGCATTCTCAGCGAAGAAATGCATGAAGCATGCTTAAAGGCAGAGGTCTCTGGAGAAGGTTTAAAACACTCCAGCATTGGGCACAATTTTGCAGCCAGCCATGTGGCCAGGAAACCTTATGACAAAGGATTTTAATTTTTGGTCATTGTTTTTTTTTCTCGCACACAGTGTATTAACGAGATATATCTTCAGTGGTGGGCTCTATTACACGGAGTGTTTACATTTCTTTTCAAATGCTTTTTTTTTATCAAATTCATTGTTTCCACGCACAACTATGACAGTATTATAGCTGCAGCGATGACGTTTAGATCAATTCCACTGCCCCTCCGGCCATCGCAGTTTTTGTACATGTCTAACCTAGATTTTTATATCATTAGGAGCAACGAGCAATAGAAAGCTGTCAGGATGGTACAGCTCGAAGCTTATCACCCCTGTGCCTCTAAAACGTAACTGGTAGCTTCACTGCCACAGCATCAAAGCCAGTTGAAAGCAATAAAATTTGAGCACAAGTCGGGGGAATATGCGAAACCCACTCGGGGAGTAATGGAAGTGCTGTCAGGAAACGCGGAAACGGTAAACTCAATGTTAGCTTATATCTCGCTTACCTTATATATTTTAAACTTTTCCGCAGTGCAAAGGAGGTCGTAGGCATCCTGATGCTGTTAGTAATCGGACTTTCGCTTGCGATCGACACAGGCAGGTACTTCAGGTGAGTAGCCCTCAGATAACCTCCTCAAGGCTTCGAGTAAAAACATATCTAGCGTATATGTTATGCATTTACATATCTGCTCTTGAGAACTGCCAACATAAATTAAAAAAAAAACTTTTCGCCTAACGTAACATTGTGGAGCTGCTTCCAGCGCTGTCGTATATGGGCCATGCGCCGTAGACGATATCTAAAAGAACAAAAAATAACGTTTCGGCTGTAGGTCGGTATGTGAACAGTGGTATAATTTTGAGACAATTTACTAAGTATTTGATCTCGGAATTTTGAGGAGAGCTTATTGCGAAGTGCGAATAACATCATACGTCCTTCATCTTGCGCGAATCAGAGTTTTCGATTTATATGGTGTGGCAGTTAACTGCTTGTGGAGGCATAGATCAAGGACCTTCTACTACGCATACAAGATTCAAAGCGACAGCAAACGAAAGTATACGGAAGCAATGCGCGATAACGCTAACTCAATGTCGTCTCATAAAGTGAATTGTGCGACCAAATAATACTTTCATTCAGCTTTTGTTTTGCTTTAGCGTTCCATTTTTGCAGTGTTATTTTTGTTGCTCTGACTTCCCCTTGATCTCCTGATCGTTTGCCCTGGTTTCTAGTTCTGTCTCGATTCCTCCTATTATTTTATCGCAAAACTCTTTTCTATTTTTTCTAATCGTGTCTTGGTTATGTGTTCCTGCTAAACCGTATACAATATCGTCGTCGTCATTCGAAAAAAAAAATGTTTAGTTCAGCGCCAGTGGCCGCTTTGTCCTTGTTTCTGCATACATTCGTTTTCGAGCTGGTTCTTGAAATTATGACAATATGACTTGCTTGAAATCCGGCGCTCTCGCAGCTTTGACTCGATCACCATGTCCTCGCTGTGTGCTGTGGTGGCCGTGGGCTTCCCGAAGGAATTGGGCAACCCCATGCTGGCCGATGGCGTCATCAGCTGGCGGCTGGTCCTCCGCTGCTTGCCCTGGGACCTGGTACTGGTGCGGCTAGGAGGAAGCGCCCTGCAGCTGGTGGCCAAGGTGCGCGAAAAATTACGATACAGCTGAGCTGTTGACTTGTATTACGCGGCTAATATTACAGGCAAACGCAAACAACGGATATTACATTCCATGCCCCGCTCTTATGTATTGCTTCCTGGGATCATGGTCGTTTTATGCGTTAGCAAGAAAGCCACATCTGGACAAAAATTTGGCAGTGGTTTAGCTCTCGTTAAACTCGTAGGATTGCGAAAGCAACGAGGAGAGAGAGAGAGAGGCGATGGAGAGCGCGCGGCAGCGGCGGCGGCCCCAGCACGCTGGCTATGCACCGCTACTGCGCATGCGCAACTGGAGAGCGCGGCGGCGGCACCTCTGAGTCACCTGCGCAGCGACGGCGGCAGCGCGCCAGCTGTGCGTCATGTGACGTCACTGCTCCTCGCGCATGCGCAGTATGGCCCTTCGTCAGCTCCACGAAATGGCTCGGCGACTCGCGTAGTGTTGCTTTCGCAACAAAAAGCCGGCGGTGTCGCACACTTGCCACCTGCTAAGATTGTTACACGAAACAACCAGCTCCGGCCTGGAGAGAGGAAGAAATCCTCCTCCATTCTAAGAGAGTTTAGGGAGAGACTGGAAGGTGGCTGCCACGGGAAGAACTCTGTCACCTGCCAAGGTTGGTGTACGGGAGAGCAAGTAAAATCCCTACAGAAATTGGTAGTATCAGAGTATTGAATTGTCAGTTGACTTCACATCATATAAGGTAGAGAAAATCCCTCCCGCTGGCGCAGATTCAATAGTTTCGATCTTAAGCCCTGGAGTAACGTGGCATGTGAGTCACCGGTTATCGGCGCCGTCAAAATGGTTCTAAAGTTTACACGATGTTTAGAACTGGAGTGACTTAGCCATTTGGAGCCCCGATAAATCACACTTGCGACTGGAAATAATGTCAATGCGTGGGAACCGAGTCCGTCCCTTATTCTTGTCCGCCGAGCGCCCCGCCGACTTTGGTATAATGGCCTCTCGACCTTTTCCTTTTCTCTTTTGTTACGGTACTCTCAGACGACACGCACTGACGACGGGTAGGAGCACATCAGTGTCGAGAATTTGACTAGCAACGCGAGCGGAGAGGGGGCGTTGGTGTGCGGGAGGCGAGTCGGAAGGAAGCCCACACCGGAGAGGGTGCGGATACCCTTACCGCAGAGAGTGACGTCGTGATTGTGTTTGATTTGGTTTGTGTTGTTAGGGAAACCCTTGGTTCGAGACTGAGGCCAACCCCCGGGGTAGTTCCCAACTCGCACGGTATTTTTGATTTGAGAATTGATGCTTGGAGCGAGCCGCTGAAAATGACCGCCCCTATTTCATGGTTAATTAAGGGTTTGAAAACGCAAGTGATGGAATGAGAGTACAGTCTGAGATGGGGCTCCGTGCAACGCTGTTCTACTGAGGCTCTAGCCAGTTAGGTCGATGAGTAAAGAGAGCAAAGTCTGTTGTTTTTGTAAATTAATTTCTGTCTCTTTCAATTTTACTGTCTCTCTATATATGCTGTAAATATATGCTGTGTTGCCATCATCTACAAGCACAGCTCCTGGCCTTCTTCCATGCCGAACTAAACTACAGGAAGTGTTTGGAAGCCTTCCTCAGAGAAACGAAGTCCTGAAACTACACTGTGTGGTTGTCAAATAATGTGATCACTGGCAGACGTGACAAGCTTATCGAGCATCCAGGAGACATTTTGCCCTGATAACACGTGTACTTTGTGGGTATGTCACGCCGGGGGAAAAAATACGCTACGATTAGGTATTATTCTCTACAGAACTAACATATTCTTCACGCGAGGCTTTTTTGTGAATCGCGAAATTCCACTCCCTTGTATATAAACGTGGCTAATGCAGCGTTCCAGCGCTTCTTCGTGGCTTCTGGAGACCGCACTGGTGGACAGAATCAAGCCCGAAGTGCGGCCCGAATGGTGCCTCATTGCGCTGCTCGCCACCACAGCAGTGGTCGCTGAACTGGACACCGCGGACATCGACCCACGACTCGTCAGGAGCCTGCTGTTCTTGGTTAGTCCTGCGTTTAACGGAATCCCTCAAGGTGGAGAAAATTTTTAACAAGGGAGCAAATTACTCATTGTCGTCCACCCAAAAGCAGCCATTCGGCTACGAAGGAAAGCTATGCAGCTTTCTCAGAAACTTCGTGGTTGCAGAAAAATTCCTCCTGGTTCGGGGTTCAGGCTCGGGACCACCGCTTGATCGGACCAGTCGCTCTGCCAACCGAGCTAATCAGGATGGCACGCTTATGGTAGGGCGAGAGCGAATTGATCCATAACTCGACGTGGGAACAGTGTTATTTGAATGTTTAGCGAAATCCCCCAAGGTGGTGTAAATTTTAATAAGGGAGCAAACTATTCAATGGCATCCACCTATGCGCAGCCAACCCCGGACCGAGACGAATTTTTTTTTTTAATGCGAAGTTTTTGTGGAAGCTGTAGCTTTTCTGTGTAGCCGTATGGCGGCGCTTCGGTGGATTCCAATGAGTAATTTGCTTCCTTATTACTGTTCTTGGTTAGTATGATACAACATATACATGTAATGAAACGGCAGTGCTTGAAACTGTGGTGATATGCTAGGTGTGGGTTCCCTTTGAAAATAGACGAGCAAGATCAGAGGAAAGCTCATCATAGCTGGGCAAGTCTACACCAAAACACTATTTGCTAACTTGGACTCAACGTATTTTCATTTAGGTAGTTACGAGTGCTGATAAGAAACCATCACGAAACCTTTGTCGGCTACTCCTTAGTCTTCGTCAAAATGAAGTTCTGTAACAGCTTAGAGCACATGAATTCTCCAAACTTTCTTCGCCGCTACCAACCGTAGTACGTATTGTCCACAATGCTTTAATCAAAACATCAAATAACAGTCCCCGCATCGACTTCAAATAGTGATATCGGGCATCAAGGGCCTGTTAACTCCAGGTTGTCTTTTAGATGTATAGCGAAAAGAATATCCTGCATTCCAGGACAAAAGTGACATTGATAATTGACTCTTTATGTGCACGAGGACTGTGAGAAACGATCGATAGTGCGCCTTTCACTGTCCAATTTTTTTAGAAGAGGACTGCATTAGAGAAAACTTGAGAACACGCAAGCAGGTTTTTTTCTACCCTTAGTCAAGCGTCAAAATATTTCAGTGCAACTCTGAAGTCTAGCTCTATATGCGAAGTGGTTTTTAACGACGACGACCAAAGCCAAATATATTGACAGCGAAAAAGTACTCCAACATAAAGGCGCCTTTCTTGTCCATGCTGCCAATTCACTTCCGGTCAACTACTCGCGGTGTTGTGAGCACGGCTTGTTGTTAAGCGCTGCGAATGACTCTGGAAGCCAGAAACTTTTGTACAGAGATGCATACTCCTTTGATTAGCGTACTTCACCAACATACTCGTAGGTACGGGGCTGTACCTGTGCAGCCTTTGCTATCCGCCGGAAAAAGCATGCTTGTTTTACTGATCGTGCGCAGACATACAGGCATAAGGTGGCGGCGCATAGAGGCTATGTTATCTTGACTTTGGAGATAAACGTCTCCCACACGTCATCAGTATACCTCTAGCAGTTCATGTGCACGTGTTTCTTCATTTCTGACAGTGAAAGCGTAACTTCTCTCAGAAGGAAATAGCGGGCCCCGTATACTTATGTCCGCATCTGCACCTTTTAGAAAACGCACGGGGCCTTTTGGCGGCGCAATGCATCTTTTTGGAAACGCTCTCCATTCTTCTGACGCGCATGCGCAGGCGGAGAAGTTCGAACGCCACCCGCTCTACTTCGTGCTGCCCGTGGTGATGCTGTCTCGCTACGTGCTGCTCATGCCTTACACGCAGCCATCGCTCATCTTCCTGCGCCTGCACTGCAACGTACGCAGCGCGCAGCTTGTGAGTCTGCGTCTGTTTCTTTCCTTTTAGTGCGCAGCACTAAAACTCTACATTTCAGATTTCTCCGATGTTTGTTTGTCCGAAGCATCTGGCAGGTGGTCTACCTGCCCCACTTGATTGTAGACAACCTGCCGGGCGGCTTTATGGATAACTATGGAAAACACTTTATGGCAAAACACACTATGGGTGGTTTCGAACTCGATCCGGCGTGCACAGACCAGCTTAGCTGTCCTCTGCATTAGACCACTAAGTCATTACCACAACCGAATATCCTACATGCTCAACTACTAGTACGAGCGAGATGCTGGCGAACACTCTCAAGATGCAGTTACACTACGCATAAGTACCTCGAAAGCAGAAGATTGAATAGCCGTTGCCGTAGCACAGTTGGTAGAGAACCGGACGCGAAATTCGAAGGTCCTGGGTTCGGATCCCACCGGCGGCTTGAGGTTGTTTTTCTTCTGCTTCCTGACCAATTATATTTAAGTGATAAAGTAATTGCACTAAAATATCCAATTAATTAACACCACAAATTTTAAAATATCCTCTATGCTGCTTGGTTTTCGTGGCTGTTGACTTCCGTCATGCATGTCATAACGAGCAGCTCTTCTCCCATTACATTGTCATGATAATTATATTTCTCTGTCTGATGCCCTTCATACGGTTTCACTTCGCGCAACTCCTGATGGTCCTATAAATTCCGAGCGTTTTAAACATACGTAGCGATGGTTATAGATACAATCACTTTATCTATCATTATGAACGGGAGGACAGAGATATCTACGCCACTGGATCCGGTCTAATGAGTGCTTGTAATCTATTACGAAACCCAGCATATTCAACGTGGCACCCGACGGCGACGAAAATTGTTCACACTGTTCCAAAGCTTAATACAGCTTAAAATGAGGAAATGTGTATCTCAAATAAATATTTCGATGAAGGCGAAAATCTAGACGCCCGTGTGCTGTGTGATGTCAGTGCAGGTTAAAGGACCCCAGGTGGTCGAAATTTCCGGAGCCCTTCACTACGGCGTCCTTCATAGTCTTAGTTGCTTTGGGATGTTAAGCCCCAATAAACCAATAAACCAGTAAAATTCAAGACCATGGTGTGAGAGTCTCGGTAGCTTTCCGCACCGCAAGTACTTCGGCTCGTGTGGAATACCGCTGCGTAGTGGGTCTAGAGAGGATCTTGCATCGGCCATTAAGAGCGCCGGCAACAAAATTATGGCGTTCATTTGCCGAATTTAGACTTTAGACATAAAGACGTAAAATTCCCTTTTTCTTGGTGCATTACTTCCATCAGGCAAATTGCATATATTAGGCAGAGAATCGCGCTTTTTTTTTTTTCTGTGAACAGCTCCTAACTGGGTGCCACGCGTATTTCTGCGGAAACTGTGGCTAGTCGCTTGGTCCCCAAATTTGAGCCTTTTTGTACGCGAGAGTGTATGCAGCTCGTTCATTCGAAATGTCGTCGCCGTGACCTATATTATTGACAGGAAGGCCTCAGAAACGTGACGGAAATATTTTTTGCAATTTTAATTGCGAAACAAATTCACCGGTACTGGGGCTCGAACCCACGCCCTCTGCGTTCCAGACGGGCACGCAACGCAAATGCCACAAAGGGCAGTTAGGCGGGTTACAGGGGGCCCCAAGTGAACGCGTTGTGATGTGTACGACAGCAAAGTCTTGGTTTATTGGGGTTTAACGTCCCAAAGCAACTCAGACTATGAGAGACGCCGTAGTGAAGGGCTCCGGAAATTTCGACCACCTGGGGTTCTTTAACGTGCACTGACATCGCACAGCGCACGAGCCTCTAGAATTTCGCCTTCATCGAAATTTAGCCGCCGCGGCCGGGATCGAACCCGCGTCTTTCGGGTCAGCAGCCGAGCGCCGTAACCCCTGAGCCACCGCGGCGGGGCAACGACAGCGAAGTGTGTTGGGGATGTGTACTGATGTAATAGTGATTCAAAAATTAAAAACAAAAGTAAATATGATAAGTAGGCGTCAGTAATTGCGCGGAATGGACAGGCGGGGTTACGGTGCCTCACTGCACTGAAACAAAGGGTGTTTATGTGTATGAGTATTTAGTGGCACATATGTCATTCAGTGTAACCTTGACAGTGACTGGTGATTGTAATGATGAACGTGATCAGTAAGGTCATTTTGGATTGGTAGCCGGTGAGAAATGAGAAAGGAAAGGAATAAAAAGGGAAAAAAAGAAGGAAAAGGCGCAATCGCGGCTACTCTTAAGGCGAAGCTTAAGCGTCTTCTTAATTTGTTTCTTGCAGCTCTGGCTTGGAATCCTGATCAAGGTTGCTTGTTCCGTCGGCTTCGTGATAGCAGCCAACACGGTGCTCGTCGTGTAGTTGTCACATCACCAGAACTCCGTGCCTTCCTTCAATTTTTCTTTTTTCGACCAACTGTTTGACGACTACATTTCTTTTCACCGCAACCATATTTTTTTCTTTGCTGTGACGCTATGTGCTTGTGCTGGTAAGCTCGTGAGATTTCAACGTCACGCGCACTTCTTGAACATTACATGAAGTGACTGTCCGCAGAGCCGTCAACGGAACGCTATATTTATTATGTTGTAACTGTGTGGTAGCTTGACTTCTTCTGTATTGCGCCTTAGATCATTTATTGTGTTTTTGTTGTCGTCTTCAAGCTTCCAACAAAGCCGCGATCTATTTGATCTGTTTGCCCGAGCAGCCACAGGAAAGTTGAGAAAACTCTAGATTTGATTTATATTTGGTACTGAATTTTAATGGCATTGTGTTATACATAGATACCTCATACAGAAGAAGCGCTGCCCTTAAATGCGTCATGTACCCGTCGGCGACCGCCACATTTGATGCATTCAGAGCCGCTGTTATGATATGGTATAGAGGTCATTTTAAATGACCCATTTAGTCAACAAGACTCTAGTCATACCAGTTAAGTACTTGGCAAGACAAACGGCTGCTCTGTTGGGCCTTTTATGCTTAAGAATGTGTTATAAAACTGCGGGCAGCGGTGCTGACACTGATACAAAGCCATGTAACTATTTGTGTTAGAGTGCGCGCATGTAATGCAATATGGTAATGGCAAACGTAGCTTAGCGTGAATCGACAACTGCCTGTTCACTCGACCTCATCTTCTTCAGTATGTGACAATGCTGCTGTAGCAATCTGTTCGTTCTGCCTTCCCTGACCATTTTTGAATATATTTTGCCACTGTGTCCACGACCGGCTTAACTTAAACAGCTACTAGTACTTTCTTAAAATATCCCTGAACATGCTTGAAGACCGGTTTGAACGAGACTAAATATAACAAAAATCAAGTTTCTATCGTTTCCTCAGTATATTGTCAAGGGTAACCTTGACTCTGATCGTTCTGCCTAAAAAAAATATCGGGGCAGGCGCCCTCTTTCGCAGACACAGAAACTGCTCCTTATTTCGCCATCACATAAATACTTCAGAGTACAATGTGATACCATTAGAGATCCCGCCCGCGCAAAGTACTCTTCCTCCGTCGCCTAGTTTTCTGCCTACATGCCCATATATGTCGAACTGGTCATTGTATAATATACTTACATAGACCGAAACGAGCCCTGATACCACTCCTAGCTGAGTGGTGCGCAGTTAAGCGATACGCCACTGCCCCGGTAGGTGGCTACTTCACACACAGCCGCCGCTGGGATTTGTGATATCCAGGTTGCCCTTCCCGAACAACCTCTTCCTCCAACCACTCATTTAGCTGCCTCCTGCCACGGTGGGCACGTTGCCATCTGCAATGGTGGGCAGGAAGTAAGGACGTCACAAGATCACGTGATCTAGTTGTCAGGTGGATCACCTGCTTTTCCGCTCGCAGCGATGACGACGCAGAGCGAGAGGGTGCACTGAAGAGGAATCTGAACTCGTCTTTTTGCCGCGGGAACTCAATCTACACGTTCCGAGCATTCTTAGAAACTTCGATTTATTGCCCTGTGTGGCCGATTTCCCTAATTAAATCGAATTAACGCCCGGCTCCCACCTTTTTTTTTTTTAATTCTCCCTCGTACGGTGGGCGGAGTCGACCAACGCGGGGAGTGCCTTTCACCCAGTCCCGTGGCGGCTTGCCGCTCTGCCATCGGCGGAGTAATACGTAGTAGTCCGTAGAAGCAAATAGTCCGCGCGTATTTTTATTTCTGCGGGCTTATTTTGCGGTTATATTATCTGCAAATGAAACTATTTATTCGGGGAACCTAAAAAACAAAATGAAGCGAAAGCAAAGCCTCCACGGAGCTGGCTGAAAGGCAATCCTCGCATTGGTCGACTCCGCCCACCGTACGAGGGAGAATTAAAAAAAAAAAAGGTGGGAGCCGGGCGTTAATTCGATTTAATTAGGGAAATCGGCCACACAGGGCAATAAGTCGCAGTTTCTAAGAATGCTAGGAACGTGTAGATCGAGTTCCCGCGGCAAAAAGACGAGTTCAGATTCCTCTTCAGTGCGCCTTTAACGCTTCGCTTTAATAGAAAGTTTTACTATAGCGGGACTTGGGTGGTTGCGTGCTTAGTGGAATAGCAGGTCCAGCGTGCGCATGCTCAGATCACTAACGGGGAAATAGCTCTAACGTACGCGCGCAATTTTCAGATTTGCGGCAGTTTGCGGCTTTTGCGCACTTTGGGTGAAAACATGGCGGCGTCCTTCGGAGCGAGAGCCTCCCGCTTCAGCCGATTCAGCAGTCCTTGCAGCTCCAGTCGGCACGTTTGCCGGTTAGTGGCGTTTTTGCTTTTGTTAATGCTTACCTTTCTTCGATGCCAGTTTCTGAGATCCGCTCTTGATTCTGGCGCGCTCAAGCCTGACGGTGTCGCCCGCTGCGCTAGAAGGCTACATAAACAGGTTTGTAGCCTTGCCAGGCTGTTTTACGTATTTCGATAATTTACCACGGCAAATATTACTAAATTTGCATAAGTATTTCGAGCACTGCTTGCAATGTAATGGAAAATATTCTTGCTCGAGCGGTTTGTACTTGGCGTTTACCAAACTACATAGCGCCACAGTGTTTACGTTTCTTATTTCACACATTTTTAATCGCCGTGCCATTTCCTTGGCCATTTTGCAGGCGGAAATAAGCCTTATTGTATAAATAGGCAGTAAACACTCCGATATGCATTTTGGCGAATCAGTGGCTATGGCGACAATTTTAAACGCGCCTGCCCACTGCGTGTAATGTAGATCAAGTTTGTTTCGGAACTATACCAAAACTCTCATTGCGGATAAGTTGCTTACGGCACGCTAACGCAGTTTCCCTTAGCTCCACTAACGCTATACTAAAACTTTTTAAACGGTCCTAGGCACGCACCACTCAGTTTCTACTACCTCCCATGAAAACTGCTATACCCCTCCCGCGTACCTTGCGTAGTATTCCTGCAGATTTGCTGGGCCGTTTCTCCTGCCCCACGGCCAACGCTATGGTCCCTCTCGGTGGCATACACCACCTTCATGATGGGCCACCATCACGTGCACTCGGCGAATGCTACTGTTTCAACCCACCTGTTGAAGCGGCGACTTTGATATTGCTGTCTTTTCGTCTCTGTCCTGCTCCTCACGGAGGTGCCGAAGCAACTCGCGGCATTTAAGTGACTGAGCTGGTGCTCTGGCGACACAAACCAGCCTCTGTAGCCCTACCATTATCTGGCGTTGTGGCGTTCGGACAGAATGGCAACTCTGGAGGTCTGGAGTGGTCCGTACTCGGCTAGTGCGTTTCCGACATGTCAAAAGGGAGCGAAATTCAAAAATCAAAACTTTCGCGTGCCGCATTATCTCCGTCTTGGTACGAAAAAATTACCGACGATTACGTTACTTCCTAACGCGAAATTTGAGCGCAGCTCGTCAGCTTTCTGATGAATTGAGGGAAACAATTCGAGCAAGACATGTATGTACAATTACAGACAACTTGTTATTTTTCACACATAAGAAACCCTCAACTAACAGTTTTTGATTGTCATAAAGGAAAGTTTGTGGTCGGAGAAATAGATGGATATAGGCTCGACTTGCTGCACCTGTGCCTGGTTCTCAAAGACGAGGTCTATGCATGTATTTCGCGAGGTTGTCACAGCCGTGGGAACGGGATGTTCTCCTGCATGTTGTAAGAAATTCCTTTTTGTCTTTATATCTACATTAAAGTCCCCATCCACCCTACCACCCTGGCAGGTGGCAGATAATGGTTGATCGCGAGAGTTCGCTCACCGTTATCAGCGCTAACGCATACTGCCCACATCTCTCTCTCGTCACCTACGTACCTATACGCGTGATTCAGGAGTCCATTGACCCAGGGAGCCAGTTATGCGCACTTCCTCTGCTTTCCAAGCTCCCGCTCCTTTGGTCTCGCAGCTTAAAGCGCAACTAAGGTGTCCACCGCTGGTTACAACGGACAACGGCGACGGCGACGCCGCAAAACGCAGAAACGGGCGCCAAAGAGCTGCGCTCTAAAATATACCACCGAGCTGCGAGGCTTTGCGGCTGGCGAACCAAGCTGGAATTCTGGGGAACTCCCCTTTGGCTCGAATGGGCGAAAAGAGTTTGTCTAGTAGTCGGGCCCGCGGTAAGGTAACCAGGAAACTTTGTAAGGTCAAAGCGATAACTAGGTCCGGCGAAAATCTCACGTGAACCATTCCCTATTTGGCAGGAGCTTTGTTCAATATTTTTCGTGACACACTTTCAAAATGGCTCCCGTACCGGAAAGGAGAAGTGACCACGTAATAGATATATCACAGAGCCTGTCTAGGCTGGAAGTCTTTTTCTGCTCTGAAGGCAGTCGAACAGTCAATGCCGTGTCCGAAGCACCCTCCAGGCGAGCGAAAACTCGTGTCTCTTATACTCTGAGGTTATGATGGGGGCCTCTAGTTCGGAATCATCTTCATCAGCCTGACTACGCCCACTGCAGGACAAATGCCTCTCCCATGTCTCTCCAATTATAGCCCCGTCATTTGCGGCAGGGGACCCCAGAACCCTACCTCTGAAGAGTGCCTTTTCTCGAAGGGTCGGAGAACAAGGCGGAAACACGGGTCTCTATTACAGTCTGGGAAGGTTAGGGAGGGGGGATGGAGGGGCTGGTTTAGGGTAGGGAACCCCATATCCCTGCCTGTGGAGGGTACTCTTTCTCAGAGGCTCGGAGAACAAGGCGAACGTTCTCTGAAATTCAATTACGCTTGAAGG